>NW_020292039.1:1836620-2502594 GCF_003184925.1 Aspergillus vadensis CBS 113365 | reverse complement strand
GGATTCCGTCTTACATGCCAAGGGAGGGGCCATTCTGACTAAGAGGAAACCTGACCAACTCAGGCATCGTACCACGGTCAGATGTGACCTTCCAAGACTTCATCCACGGAGCGGGAAAGGTGCCAAGAGGGGGAGGAGAGCAAAAAAGAGAAGAACGTGAAGAAGCGGGTGGAGGAGATTTATTGGCATTGCAAGGCAATGTGGCAGTTCCTCCGAGCAGAAAGAAGAAGTCCACCACATGGTCTGTTACCGATCCATGTGCCTGAAAATTGAGGAAAGACGGGCAAGAGAGTGAGACATTTGGAATGTCATGATGGGGGATGACTAACAAAGGATTTCCAAAAATGCAATCGGTCGGCGCGGGGTTTTTGAGTGGATGACAGGGGATTGTTGGTGTATAATTACCGTATTGAGACGGTCGCTAACTACTACTAGTAATAAGCCCACTGCGTTATTTGACGGCCTGTTATTGCACTACTAGTGAGACTAGTAGGTTACTGACTGGGGTTGTGTGAGGGGAACCATGCGCTATGTGTGCAGGTACTTTTACATGCAATAATCTTTCACTTGTGTTCATATCAAGTATTAAGATGGGTGGACTGACCTGTATAGCAAATAACAGCCATTTGTAGTGGTCGCAGTAATAGCAGCCGAAGTTGAAGAGTCACAAAAGGGTAGGCAGACATTTACACACACGCCACCAGCCCCGCACGGCCTCTTGGCCCGGCCGGTGCCCAGGCCTCCAGGCTTGTCGCGTCTTGTCATCCTGGCCAGTCTTGTCCCCGTCTTCCGCCCGGCTGTGCAAGCGGCCTTTTCTAGGCAAGGCTCGGCTCTGAACCCAAGCCTCCCCCTCTCGGCCCAAGACTTCCTCCCTTCCCCTACTCCCCCCCTGATTCTCTGCTGTTCCTCTTCCTCTGGTCCGGCAATCTGTTAGTTTCCCTTATTACTTTCACATCCCCCCCCCCCGTATTTCTCTTTGCTCATATTTGCCATTTGTGTTTCGTGATCTTAACAACACTTTCGCTGTCCTTTCCTTTCGCCTTTCCTCCTCCTGGCCAATTCCAATTCTCTCCCTTTTCCAGATATCCGGTGTCGGTGTGCGCATCTGTCCATTCTTGTCCGCCACTCCCTCACCGCGCCATCTGTCGTAGTCGATCCTCTTGTTTTCCCTTTATTAGCACCAAGAGTCTTGGGTCTCCCCATCTTTTCTTCCCCTTGCACGCTTGAGGCGGACTTGTGTTGAGTTGCTTTCTACTTCCGCTGCTCCCAAGAAAGGGACAAGAAAGATTTTTCTTGGCAATGTCGGAACCCCAAGACACCACGACGGCCCCTTCGACGACGGCCGCTCCCATGCCTACCTCAACTTCCCAGGATTCTCCTTCAGCTCAGCAACCTGCTCAGGTATCCTCTGCGACCGCTGCTTCTGCGGCCGCGACGGCTGCGGCTGCTTCGGCTGCCGTGGCAAATCCCCCCATGAACGGCACCACCACTCGTCCTTCTGAAGAGTTGTCCTGCCTGTGGCAGGGTTGCTCGGAGAAGTGCCCGTCCCCTGAAGCTCTTTATGTGAGTTCTCCTTGTTTTTCTATTCTATATCTCTACGTGATGATACAGTCCACCAACAGTGGGCTACGTGTTGGCTTGACTCATCACATCCTCGTTTGGATGGGGTAGCTGACCGCCTCGGCTTAGGAACATGTGTGCGAGCGTCACGTCGGCCGCAAGAGCACAAACAACCTCAACCTGACCTGCCAATGGGGCAGCTGTCGCACTACTACTGTCAAGCGCGACCACATCACCTCTCACATCCGCGTGCATGTACCGCTTAAACCACACAAGTGTGATTTCTGTGGAAAAGCCTTCAAGCGCCCCCAGGATTTGAAGAAGCATGTCAAGACCCATGCCGACGATTCAGTCCTGGTCCGGTCGCCGGAGCCTGGAGCCCGGAATCCGGACATGATGTTCGGTGGAGGTGCCAAGGGTAAGCGTTTCCCAGTCTGACTGTTCTGCACTGCCGGCTGACACGAGATGTAGGCTATGCGACCGCTACGCACTATTTTGAGCCCGCGTTGAACGCGGTCCCCAGCCAGGGCTATGCGCATGGCGCTCCCCAGTATTACCAATCTCACCCTCCCCCTCAGCCTGCCAATCCGTCCTACGGGAACGTCTACTACGCCCTGAACCACGGCCCAGAGGCTACCCACGCTTCTTATGAATCCAAGAAGCGCGGCTACGATGCCCTGAATGAGTTCTTTGGCGACCTGAAACGGCGTCAGTTCGACCCGAACTCCTATGCTGCCGTCGGCCAGCGTCTGCTGGGCTTGCAGAGTCTGTCGCTCCCTGTGTTGAGCAGTGGGCCCCTGCCTGAGTACCAGCCGATGCCTGCGCCAGTGGCCGTTGGTGGTGGCGGATACAGCCCCGGGGGTGCTCCCTCCGCACCGGCCTACCACCTGCCGCCCATGAGTAACGTGCGGACCAAGAACGATCTGATCAATATCGATCAGTTCCTGCAGCAGATGCAGGATACTATATATGAGAACGACGACAATGTGGCTGCTGCTGGCGTTGCCCAGCCGGGCGCTCATTACGTTCATGGTGGCATGAGCTACCGTACCACCCACTCGCCTCCCACCCAGTTGCCGCCCAGCCATGCGACAGCCACCAGCTCTGCCTCAATGATGCCAAACCCTGCCACCCACTCGCCTTCCACAGGTACTCCCGCCCTCACGCCGCCGTCCAGCGCTCAGTCGTACACCTCCGGTCGCTCCCCTATCTCCTTGCCGTCGGCGACAAGGGTCTCGCCGCCTCACCATGAAGGAGGTAGCATGTACCCTCGTCTGCCGTCCGCTACAATGGCTGACAGCATGGCGGCCGGGTATCCGACCGCCTCGAGTACCGCCCCGCCGTCTACCCTCGGGGGCATCTTCGACCACGATGATCGCCGCCGGTACACGGGTGGCACGCTGCAGCGCGCTCGTCCAGAGACTCGTCAGTTGAGCGAGGAGATGGACCTTACCCAGGATAGCAAGGATGAGGGTGAACGTACTCCTAAGGCCAAAGAAAACTCTTCGCCATCATCACCCGAGCGCATCTCTGCTAGCTTGATCGACCCGGCTCTTTCGGGCACTGCTGCGGAAGCTGAGGCAACCCTGCGGACCGCCCAGGCTGCGACGGAGGTGGCCGAGCGGGCAGATGTACAGTGGGTGGAGAAGGTGCGACTGATTGAGTATCTGCGTAACTACATTGCTTCCCGGCTGGAACGGGGCGAGTTTGAGAACAACGAGGCTGGCGGCGGCAACAGCAGCAGCAGCAACAGCAGCACTCATGAGCAGACACCGGAGGCCAACCCAGATACTCATATGGAAGGAGTGGAAACAGAGGCTCCAAGTAAGGCCGAGGAACCGGCTGTGAAGCCGGAGACAGGTGACGTGGTGATGTACCCGACACTACGTGGGGTAGATGAAGATGGCGATTCGAAGATGCCTTAGCTTGTTTGCTGGACAATATTTCCTTCTTTCTCTCTGGGCTTATATTCTGTTATATTTGATTCTTCCGGAGCGAGTACTTCCGGTTGCTACGAACTGTCTGGGTGCTAGTTTGATTCCCTGTCCACGTGCACGTGGTAACGCAGTGTGATTACACCCATGGGCCCTGGGCCGTGTATATGTGGGCCCAGCCCTGGGATTTACTTCCTTTCATTTACGTCTCCTCTCTCATTCCTTGCGGTTTCTTTTAACACGGAGTTCTGTTGGAGGTGTGTGTATGGATGGCGCCGCGGAATGCATGGGACACGGCGCCGAATCCAAATGGCGTCCCATCTGGCTAGTTATCTTCTCATTCAAAGACAAACAACGTCTGTTTCTGTTGAGCTCAATCCCGTAAATTGTAGACAAACAAATAGTTCCCAAGTGCGTAGTGCCACAGGCTGTTTTCGCTGGGTCGGGCAGGCAGCGATGGAGGGCCAGATTGGCAGACATTCCGATGGCGGGCCACTAAACCGCACGCGGAGAGGCATGACGCAACCAGCGCAGCGGAGAGTTTTGAGAAATGGATGGATCAAGCGCAGGGGCAGCGATGGGCGACGAGGCGATACGTTAATCCGACCCTCGCAGACATGGATCAGCAGGGTTCGAACGTGCCCTCGATGATGCTTTTTTCACCTTGCCTGATCCGGTGGAGAGGGAAGGAGGCCGAAGGATGCTTTTTCCCCAATGGGGAAGAATGGAAATGGAACCCTGTCAGGATGCCAGTCGGCCAGTCACTTGCTCTGTTTTCCGATGAATGCTTTCTCTCTCAGCCATAGCATTTATGGTTGTCCCAAACAAGGGCGTTCCGGAGACTCCGATCATAGCCGGAAGGCTGATGGTGACATGGACATTATTGTGGATATGTCATTATTTTTAATGACTGAAATCTTTGTGTTGGGTGCTGGCTGTAGCTACAGGTACATGCGACACTTTGTAGACACTGATACACAGTAACTAAATACTTATCTCTCGAGGGGAGAGAATGAAGGCGGTGGAAAAGAGAGAGAAAAAAGAAAGAAGGAGCACCAACAGCACGAGCAACTGCACCCGGCTAGGCCGTGGTCTTCCTTCCAGCCTGCATCCTTGCATTGGGAGGGATGCAGCTGGTGGGCTCCACTGCCTGTTTACGGCGGTTGCGGCAGCCTCCACTGGTGGACATACATATTAAAACGGGGATCTACTGCGGTCGGGGAGGTTCGATAATGGGAAAGGGGAGGTTAGTTAATTAGAGAAAGAAAGAAAGAGAGAAAGGAGAGAATGGGGAAATAGTTGGAACGGAATGGTACTGATTCAGATCCAGATCGGACAAGGGCGATCAACCTTAATTTGGCGATATATGAGCGAGACCGAACAACAACTGGCATGAATGTGTTGAAAAACGACAGCTGAGCACAAGGAAAATAATAATCAAAAAGAGACAGAAGTTTGGCGGTGATTGAATTCATTCTTCGGCGTGTTCCCCACACGGAAGCGGTCACGCTTGATCTTGTTTGGTCCAAACCTGAACCCGCGGCGCGTTTGCGTGCAATCCATTCACGGCCGTTGCTTTTGCGTTGCAACTTGCTGGTCCATCAATCTTCTTCCTCGTCTTCTTTTCTTTCTCATTGCTTCTCTTGCATTTTACACTGCTAGAGTTGTCTTTTTGCTCTTTTTCAACTCCTACCACAATCTAATTCCCTATCACTTTGTCTTACACAATCCCTTTGTCCTTACCTACTCTTTACTACCATCGACTACTCCGTTCCGATCGACATCACACCCGAACCAAACTCTCTCGCGACCGGGTCTCTCCCCGCGGTGGCTGGCCCTTTTCTCGTCTGCATCAGTCAGCCACTTCCACTTCCTCTTCCTTCAGTTCGCGTCCGTCTTGCGCGAGTGGCAAACGTTCCCTTGGTTCTCGCTGCCTGGACCTGCCATCCCGGTTTGGGTTTGGATTTTCGCCTGCCTTTCGTTCGGTCGTCATTCATTTTCTCGCCGATCATTTGTCTGTGAATTTCTGTTCCGGCTGAGCTCATCACGGTTGGTCTGCTTTCGCCGCGGATTTCCTGCGACTCGACGTCAACACACACGACCGCTAGCTTCCAACACTCTACCCTCAACATCACCACCCACACCACGCTCCTAGATTAGACCCGTTAGACATCCACGCTGGCGACCAGACTACGGACGATACAGATCAGAGGATTTCGACGCTGACCCCGGTCTTGCGATCGCCCCATTTTAACCACCACCATGCCACTTTCCAACCGTCGTCGCGCGCGGCGCAAGGAAATCCAGCTGCAGGAAACCTCGGACGCGGAGGCTCCGGATTCATCCCCGACGCGGCCGTCCAACAAGAAGCGCAAGGTGGGTAGTTGATGGGACCCCAGCGGTGTATTCAGAGGAGCAGATGTTGACTGACCAAAATAGATTGATCACCGTGCCTCTCCCCAGCCTCGACCCGTGAAGCAGGAATCTGCCGATGAAGCCGATGACTCGTCCCCCGATCAGGAACTGTCGGAAAACCAGGACTTGGTGGATATGGTGATCTCGTATCTGGAAACCGCCCGCGAAGAAGTACGCGTGCTCCGTGATCACTCCAACGCGAAAACCGAAAATAAGCAGAGCATCCGCGCCTACGCCAAAATCGCCGGCCGAAACTGGACCTACTACGTCAAAACCCTCCACGTCAATATCGGCCGCGAGCCCGACCGCGAACAAAAGTTGGATGAACAGTCAAGCCCGGTTACAATCGCCGCCCGCGCGCTGCCGGAGGTAAATGTGGATTTGGGACCGAGCAAGTTCGTGTCACGCCTGCACGCGGAGATCTTTTATGATGGCGAGGAAACGGCGTCCTGGCACATTCGCGTTAATGGTCGGAACGGCGTACGCTTGAACAGTGCGATCCTCAAGCGCGGCACCGATGCGATTCTTTCGTGTGGTGATATCATTGAGATCGCCAACACCCAGATGATGTTTGTCACGCCCGGCGATAAAGCCAATATTCATCCCACCTTTGTGGAACGCGCCCAGCGTTTCGCCAATGGAGAGGAGGATGTGGCTACCTGGGATGCCTCCCAGCATGCTCATCCCCAGCCTCCCTCGACTGCCGCTACTGCGGATGCAGCCCCCGCCACGACTGGCGCCCCTTCGCTGGCTCCCGCACCGCAGTTCCTCAAGCGTCAGGTGACGCCGCCCCCGCGGTCGCCCGATACAGTGGGAGCGCGCACGGCCAAGCAGTCGCCGCTTTATAACCGCGGTATGATGATGGAGAGTACCGAGGAGATCGATTATAGCAAGGACGCAGCCAAGGACTTGAAGCCACCATACAGCTATGCGACGTTGATTGCGCAGGCGATCTTCTCGAGCGAAGAGGAGAAACTCACGCTGAACAGTATCTACAACTGGATCATGGACAAGTACGCATTCTACCGCCACTCCCAGAGCGGTTGGCAGGTGAGACACCCTTTTCCATGTTGAAGAGGAAATATTGACAAGTAGCAGAATTCCATCCGTCATAATTTGTCTTTGAACAAGGCCTTCCAGAAAGTCCCCCGACGGACAGACGAACCCGGCAAAGGCATGAAATGGCAGATTGCCCCGGAATATCGCGAAGAGTACTGGAAGAAGCAGCTGCGGAAGGGAACGCAATCGTCCGCCCCGTCGTCACCTGCCACGAGGGATCCCGCCGCTCGGGGCGCCAACGGCATGGAGGCCGTGTTTTCGGCTACGAAGAAGTCCCCACCGGTGTCGTCTCCTGGGTTCAGCTCATTCCCGGTTGCACCAATTGAAGCGTATACTCCCGAACGAGGCTCCCGTGCCGCCCGCAATGGTGCAGGAGCTCCCTTGCGACCTTCCAATACCCGCGACTACGAGGAACCATCCCCGCTGCCCACGCGATCCGCCACAAAGAACACCAGCAACGGCACCAGTCTAAGTCGGACTTATGGCTTGTCAGACAATATCGCCGGATCCCCGCCTGTGCTGTCATCGTCATACTACGATGACGGGCCATCATCGATGATCACGCCAGCACCGCAACGCCAGCAGCCACGACTGCCTCCGCCGAGTACCGCACAGATTCCATCCAAATTTATGCCCATGAGCTCTCCTGCGCAGTTCTGGAAGTTCGCAGACATTGGCAGCACGCCGGCCCGACCCGTGCCAGACATGAGCCCACTGAAGGGCGAATTGGGCGATGGACTGGGAAGTATCCCTAGCAGCAGTCCACCACCACCGAACCTAGCCAGTCCCAGCAAGCCAGGCACCGCCAATGGAATGACGACTGGCCGCATGCCACCACGCCGTGAACCGGAGACGAAGAACGAGCGACCTGACGAGGAGGACGATGAAGAGGAGGGGAGCGGATTTGACCTGGCGAGGTGGGTGCCTTCCATGCCTTTTCCCTCTCGGGGAAGACAGTATACTAACTAACCTGGTATAACAGGGGCTTCCAAACCATTGGCTCGTATCATCGACAGCTGAGCAATGCGGCGCGGGCGAGTGCAGCGACGTCGTAAGCAGCGAGCAGCTAGTCACGATGTCTCTATGTATGCATGTCTGTATGTTATAATGTATGTACTATGACCGGATTAGAGCGTATACTTTGTCTTGTTTGCTTGTTGCTTTGATTTATTGCTTGATTTGCTTCAGTTTTACAACAGGGGCTTGCAGCAATGGTGTTTGGAGGTTTGCTATTAGATAATGAGAAATGAGTATTTATATAGCATATCTGCCTATTAGTTTGGACCTTTCCTTGTTATTACATCACACAAGAAAACATACTACCCTATTACAAGGTGAATACTATTGAGAGTATGAACTTTTTATCATTGACATAACGCATCGAAGTCAGCCATCAATTACTATCAACGCAAATCATCTCGCATTTATAACTCAACACCATATATTACACACTGTTATGTTCCTAATGTACAGACATACTAGCCGTGAAGGAAAACCCACTTTCTTTTAATGAAATTTCCTCGTTAATGATACTTGCATTCAGATGTAATGAACTAGGCAGTTAGCATATCTCAAAGTATATTAGTAGTAGTAACTCTGTTCAGAAAAAAGCATATCGTAGACTAGATGCTGTATAGATTTGTTTACTTGAGTACCAGGTATCTGGTCCACAATTAATACTACCTTATTTGGGGAAAGAAGGGTGGCGATATGGGTCCTGTTTTACTGTGGATTCAGGGATCCATAGCTTCTGCTAAGTAAGCTACAAAGCAGTTATCGAGGAAAGAAAGATAAGATGGTAATGAAGGACTTCTAGGTGTATATAGACTGATTTCAATAGTCATACCTCAATGTCACCACACTACTTACTCCCTCTCACTAAACACCGACATGACTTGACTCTAGATAATCTCCCAATTCCATATCAAATAGCAGAAGAAGTTGCAAATAGGAAATACTAATATATTCAACTAAGACTATACTCATAAAATAGTATGAACCTCGATTAATCAATCTATCACGGCCCCAAATCCTCCCGAATCAGACAACCATTCCATTCCATTCCATCCCATCAGACAAACACCCTAATCCCGGAGTGGTGCATGAGTACGAGAATGATATTATTAGTACTAGTAATATCTAGAAATTAATCAACAACCCACACACTCCTCCCATAGGAAAAAAATCAAAGAGGGATCCACATATCCCGCACACACACGTCACAGAATCACCATAAAGGGGGTATGCTTCCGAGACCCTGCGCTAAGGAATGATTGATTATCTTATCTGATCAACATGCAATTTACATTGCTGATCGCTTATTAGTCCGGCCTTGGTTTGATGGATCCAGTTGCTCTGAGACATGGCAATGTGCCAAGAGTGGTTGGTTGCGCTGCGCGGGCGGAGGGGGACCGAGGTCGGATCAGGACAGAAGTTGTTAAGTAGTAGATGGGAAGTGAGGGTATAAATTGGGGTGAATGGTCGGTAGGAATGAGAAAATAGAACTTCAGAGCAAAATATCATTCTCTTTGAGCTGTTTACTAAATCATATCTTTCAAACCCGAAAAGGAATCGAACAATGCGTCTCTCCAGCATCATCACCTTCCTCTCGTTGGCGGTTCTGCCGGCTGCGCTGGCTAGTCCGGTTGGAAGTAACCAGGTACTATTATAATATTTCCTCTTTTCTATTCCTTTTTGACTTGATTCATGGAAATACTGATCAATGTCATATGGATAGGACTCCTCCATCGCCAAACGATGCTGCATCCTCTGCGACAATCCCTATGCGCGATGCGGAGCCAACGATAAGCGTGAAGCCGTCCAGACAGAGGAGGAAGTGTTCCATGGACCGGCCAAGCGGTGCTGTGTTAATTGCGATGTGAATCGGTGTGGGAATTAGAGGGTAATGGTGGTATTAGCTTTCAACTGAGTTGGGATGTGATTTGGGTCATGAAGGGAGGGTCGGAGGCTTAAGGTATTGTCTTCTATATACTATCTTTTGAGTTATAGTATATAAGACATGGTGCTATAACATCACTAGTATGGCTATTTGTGAGCTACCCACCAAAAGTGGCAGTCGGAATGTGGAATATGAGGTTTCATTGATATAATAGCCTACTCATTATTGCCCATACGCTGATGAAGTAATATAACGTGAGCTCTGGGCCAATAACCAGCCCATAACTTCTAGCGGCCACACGCAACCTCATTACTATTCCGCCAACATGTTCCCAACTAGCAGACGTATCTATTGCCCCTCTCCTGAAGCACTAAACATTCAGGCTCTTAGATTACCAATTACCCCTTTACGAAAGGCACAAGGGTGCCACCTCGCAAGATGGTATCCAATGTCTACTGTCCGTTTTGTGGGGTGATTCTGCTGCCCGACCCATACTGGGATGGTCCGGATACTCCACAGTCCAGCGAACGTCCTTGGTACGCGTAGGTTCGGGGTATCTACTCGACCAATCCTGCCGTTGATCACATCAAAGCTACTGGAGTAGGGGTAGTACGCGGTCGGAAAACCCTCCATGCACCACTGGACAGCAATCGAGTCTACGGCGATGTAGCATCTGACGCCCTGGATGAATGGAGGCTTTGCGAACAATTGGATAGCCAATGATGTTTTGGATTTCACGAGTCGTGCTGGAAATTGCTCATTCTGAGGCTCAACCATGGGCGAGTCGGATCGCTATCACAGACTGACGCCGCAATTGCCGAAATGGTATTCTACCAACTCTACTGCACCCCATGCCTCGAAGCCTCCATCTTCCACTTCGGCCATGACTATGCGGGCGCTGCGCAAACACATAAAGTGTTCGGGCGGATACAGCCGGTGGATCTGGTCTGCCATCTTTATGCTGACCCCTGTGCAATTTCGGTTATGAATTATCCGACTGATTCCAGTTCTGCTTCTGAGGAATTGGGGAGCAGTCCCGGCGAAACTTGTCGCATGGTAACTCAAGAGTAGAAAGCCTTGCAAAGGCGGGAAAGAGGGGGTACCATGCTTTTAGCAACCTCTCAACTGAGCTGCTGCTTGAGATCTTATCATATGTACCCCTTGAACAGCATCTCACTTTAAGACTCGTATGCCACGATCTAGCGGTACTCGCAGATATGTCTATGCTCTCACGGTTTTATTGGCGGAGTAGGTTCCTTCTCGGCCAGGAGGCTGACTTTGTTTTCCCTTGTCTTTCAGAATCACAAGATTGGCTCAGACTTTTCTTCGCCACAAGGACATCTCTAAAAGCTGCCACGCTACCACTGGTCAATCGAAAGAGAATCCGGGATCTACTGGAGCCCATCGCCTCTCTTGTAGACCTAGACTACGTTTTTCGACGCGGCCCCGGCGGACTGGACTATTGTCCATCGACAATGCGAGGGAACAACTTCACCTTGGTTGATATAGAAAGTCTCCAGGCGGGCCCGCGGCTAGCGAAGGTTGTGGGCTACTTCTCAGGTCAGCTCTCATACATTGATGAAGATTGCCCCCTGCATGAGGGATGTCGTGTGCTCTATCGAAAGGCACAGCCCTTCATGGTCCCGCAGGAAGAACATGAAAAGCGCATTGGTATATCAACTGTCAATATCGGCGCACGCCGGTTTATTTCTGGTATCAATATATTGCCGTCGGACGAAGGTAACTATGTTGGTCGATTGATTGGTTATCGCAATCCAGCTGCCGAAACGTGTATAGACATGCCCACAAACCTGCTTATCAAGGCTCTTCGCGTGGCATTTTGCTCGGAAGGCTTGGTGGGTATCCAGTTACAATACGATAACTCTGCTTCATCATGCTGGATTGGTGATAGCAGCGGCCCAGGCATTGCTCAAGGAACACTGCAGATTCCGACAAGAGAAGATCAGTACCACTTGCTTGCGGACATAGACCGGTTTAAAATTGTTTCACTTGGCCTTGCTGAATGGATTGACGACCATCAAAGCTCTTTGCATCGGACTCATTCGGACGTAAAGGAGCCGTTCCACACGCCTTCGCAACTGTGGATTCCCCATGCCCCCATGCATGAAGGCTTGCTTGTCAGCCTCCTTCTACCGTCTGAGCCACCCCGTGCCTTTGAACCGCTGTCAAATATTGACTTCGGTGGCCCAGGAGGTAGATGTCTCATGTCGTTGATCCGACTAGACTTTCACATGACATCCTACCCGCACCCTCTTATCGGCATTGGCTATCACTACGCCGACGGAAAGTCGGTGTTCTTTGGTTCTACGGGTGGTTGTGCCATTTCGATTCCCATCAATGGCCCAAGTGGTGAACGTATCAGCGGGATAAGCATCGTGGAAGATAATCGTGATTTTTATCATTCTGAAGGCCTTGGTGGGCTACAGGTCTGTCTTTCTTATTCCCACCAATCTGTGCACCATGCTAACCTTGTCAAGGTGTCAACTAACTATGAGAGGTCTATCATACTGGCTCCCCTTTCCTATCGGCTCGAAGCATCTGTTACACCAATACCAAGCTTGCCGCCTGGCCGTTTCATCACAGGGCTTGTTGCCCACCAGAAGGTAGGTGAAGCTTCATGAACTAGTTCGAGCAATAGCTAAGCAGGTGACAGACATATGGAACCCATTTTATCCGAGTCGGTATCCAATCACAATTCTGTGACGAACCATCCACAATTCCACACATCTTAGACCGAGAATGTCATCTGGTGCCGGATGATCAAATTCGTTACGACGAGAAATTCTCCCATTTTATTAATGGCAGCAATTCAGGTAACTATTAAAGCTATGCATCACTAAAGGGAATCCGTAAGATTCAGGCATCCGCTGGCATAACGGGTTGGTCCCGCCCCCAAAATGGCATCTCTGGCCTGAAGCTTGAGTATTACAACCATCCCAGTCCAGCCATTGTTGGACAGTGGATGAACGGACTTGAAGATGGGTCTGATATATCACCGGACGAAGAAATCCAATCAGTCACCGTGTGGATCGCTCCCTTGGGCTATTCTTCCGAGTCTCCGGGGTTGGCAGTGGGTCAAGTCGCAGCCATACGCTTCGAAACAACATGTGCGCGCAGTGTGACTTTCCGTTCCCCGTACACTCATACCTTTCCCACTGGGATGATACGGAATGAATACCAACGTTGCTTCGATGAGGAACTAACAGCTATCTCATGGATCTTCAACGAAGCTTCGGACCGCGTCCGAGCAGTAAATTCTCCGCACAGAAGCTGGAGGCCTCGACTACTTGTCCCAGAAGTCTCTCCCCCTTTTGACCTGGTGCGGAAGCTCTACTTCGAGACGCGGAATGACAGTACCTGCCCCGAAAGGGTAGTCACCATCGAAGCCTACTTTCGAGGCCGCGCAATCATTGGACTGCTCTTCGTCTATAATTCAGGCGTCATGGCAAGCACGGGCGATTTGAACACCGACTCTTGCCAGGCCGTTCATATTGCACGGGATGATATTATAGTCGGCATGTCAGCTACAGTCGCAGGATCTGAGCTGGTTGAAATTGACTTCGAGGTCGAGCACAACGCATCGCCCAAATGCCAGAGGCTTAGTCTCGCCTTAGAATCGCCGTACACCCCGGAAACGGCTATGGATTATGGCTGGCGAGATGTATGGTGTAAGGATAAAGCAGCTGTGGAGTGCACTACCCGGCAGGGCGGGAGCGACAAGGTGTATGCGGCCCCGAGCAACTCGAGACTTATGGGTATCTACATTGGGTGCCAAAGATTCAGCAGCGTGGGAGCAATATACGAGCCCGATATTTCTCATTGATGACGGAGATTCAAGTTTCTTTCGAGCGAATACTTGGTGCCCAATTCAGTGTGCCAAAAATCCAGATTCTTGTAGTGAAGCTTTCGGGTCCAGAGCCATTCAAAGAGCTATTATGTAACTCCCCATCTCAGAATTGATATATTTGAACTAGAATAGTATATATTTCTCTACATATTTATATATTATTTGTATTCTCTTGGAACGGTCTAAAAAAGCCAACAAAGAAGAAAAGAAAAGAAAAAAATTATCAAGATTATTTGTTATCTCTATTATCTTTAGACTTGATACTCGGCTCGCAAAAGACAAGTTCTGTATGGCATAACATGGGAGGCCGGCGCGGCTGGGAGTTAGTACGTTAACAGGCGGTGGAGTCTAGCAATGTGACTACTCGTCTAGTCCACACACACTAACAAGGATCATGAAGCACTCGTCGATATGATGCCCCATCAATCTGCCTTGCTACTACGAAGTGTTATTTGAAGGGAAGAAAATGGCAACGCTGCTCCATCCACTCCGCCTTCACTCTCACTGTGCGGATACAGCCTTACCCAGCTCAGTATTTGCTCTTGTGCGCGCCAATTCTAGCATCACTAAGTCCGAGCACTTGTCATTCGCCCGAAACCATGATAGATAGTCATTGGCCATATCAGAAGTGGGCGCTTAACAACTCCGAACGGCGTAGCAGACAGATATGGCCCCCAGACCAAACACAAGACACGAAACACCAGAGGTAGCAAACCATTAGCCGCCGAGCCACCCAAGAGGGAACACTAAAGAACCATGCTCTGAAAAACAAGCCATCTCCATCTTTTTCAACGATCATTACCCTCCATGAAACTCAATCAAATATCCCAGTCTGTTTCCCCTCCCCAGACTACCCCTACATCCCCTACCCTCTGCCTCTTCTAGCCGACAGCAACAGCAACAGCAACAGCAACAGCAACATCACAATGTCCAACGACAGCAACAGCAACGACCTCGCCCCTCCATTCGGCTACCCCGTCCGCCGTAACGGCACCTGCTACGACACCGAAAACGACTGCGGTTCAACCTGGGGTCCTTACCGCGAATGCTGTCCCAAGGGCGCCACCTGCGCCCCCGGGAACTGCTGCCACTCTGCCGCAGCATGCGGCAACATTCTCAAACTGGATCCGCATTGCGGGAATACCTCGGCCATTCTGTATTATGAGAATGATTACTTCTGTTGCTCGAGAGGGCTGGATGCGTTTGCAAGGGTGTCGAATGGGTTCGTGGGCTGTACCGATGATGTCTCCACGTTGGGGTCGGAGTTTAGTTTGTTGTCGCCGGTTTCGACGACGAGTTCGTGTACGTTCTTTTTTTATCTTTCCTGCTGCTGCTGCTTGACTTGATGAATTGAGATTAACTGGGAGTAGCTACATCAACTACTGCTTCTGCTACCGTGACGTCAGATGCATCTTCGTCTACATCGACAGCAGATAGTAGTCTATCATCGTCGATATTATCATCGGCGACTGCGCAACCTACGGCAAATGCATCTTCAAACACAGAAAGCAAAACGAATACCGGCGCCATCGCTGGCGGGGTAGTAGGTGGTGTCGCCGCCTTAGCGCTCATTATCTTCATGATCTGGTTTATGATCTCGAGAAGGATACAGGCCGCACGGAGACATGCGGATGATGATATGCCTTCGACATATATAGGTCACCGATCCAAGAACAATCATCCGAGGGAGCTGCAGGGAGATGCTGCCGCTCCGCCTGTTGCTGAGTTGGTGTCTGCTCCGCCGGTTTATGAGTTAGGTTCACGACCTCCTGTTTATGAGTTGGGGTCGAGGCCGCCTGTTTTTGAGTTGGCGGGGGGTGTGGATGGGGGGAGGATATGATCATGTTTATGAGTGGGATCATTTATTGTATATATTGCATGCTTACTTTTGATTATGACGACTTCCAAAGGAGTATGATGTTTTGTCCTAGTCCCACCCGGTGCGTAAAAGACATTTCACTTTTCGTATCTAGCATCTCTTTGAACACCGATCTCAAAGCACTGGACTAAGCTTAGATTTGCGATAATAAGTGTTCTTAGCAGACAAAGATTAGTAATGGCTAGTGCGCAGTCCATTACGCTTTAGAGGCGGCCCAGATCATGCTGTGCGAGTACGGCGGTTAATAGCGGCCATCGGGCAAATGCTTTATTTAAGATCATGATACAGTGTATAGACGTCAACATCTTGAAAAGCTCTAAAATATATGCTCTTACTATGTAGTTTAAAGCATTCAATGTACGAGAGTTCGGTGACATTGACTGTGATGAGTACGTCAATACAATTAATAGTGATGGCTGAGACTCTGGAAATAACGCAGGGTCTGAGAAATAGCAAATGTACGGTATCCTAGCTATGTCCAGCGCTACTTCTATACACAGTTAGTGGTTGCTAGCATGCAGCTGTTAACTAGTAGTCTCCACTCAATGCTGCGCCAGGACCTCATTTCATGGCTCGGGGATTAGAGCGACACTTCGGGGAGATTACGATCGACCTGTAGCCGAGACCCGAACGTTGTTGGTATTTCAGCCTCGACTTTGTGGACGATTCGCAAAGTATTAGTATAGCTCTTATAGCGTCGCTACTTAGGTGACATCTGAGAGAAAAATATTTGGCATAGATAGTAGCAGTATCAAACAGCATCGGATAACAAAAGAACTAACCTCCGAACAAAAACGGCAACACCCGACCAGGTCGGAACAAACAGTAACTAAAACTAACGGATATGCCCTCATCCATCCCCCCCCCTCCCCTAATTATAGCCGGTCGAACACTAAGTATCTCGCCCCGCCGGTACCACTACTCATTCCGGTTTAGTTAATAGTAATTAGTTCCACTCGATTATCCTCCTGCTTTTTCAGACTTAGTGATTTTTACAATGCTATTCTATCCCTAATAAATTCCAGCCGGGAAATTGCCAGCCCTTTCTCAACCTGAACTACTCCAGCTTACTAGTACAATCACAAGCGCCCCGAACATCCAATCGAACCGATACTTTGATATTGAGTGGGCCCTTTTGCAGATCCATTCCAAGTTCAGAGTCTACTTACTCGAAAGAGATTAGAGAGACAGACTACCTAGGGGAAGGGAACATGAAGGTGGGCCAACCAGCAGGGAGGATTGAGGTCGGTGCTGAGCGGAGTGGCTGCTGTCGCTCCCGTCGGCTTGGGGTGGGCTTGGACAAGGCTTAGGCTTATGATGGAGGATCCTGAATCCTGAGTTGGGTCGGAGTTCTTTGACTGTGAACATGATGTATGCATTAAATGACAGGTGGATTTTGTTTCTCATGTACGTAGCAGCATTCTGAGCTTACCATGAGGGATATGATATCAAAGCATACATACATGATAGTACAATAAAGCAAGGTGTATACAGAACATCCTCCAACTCCTCCAACACCGATAGTAGAAACCAAAAGTAACACCAGTAACATCAATAACATCCCCCATAACCCAAAGAACCATCCCCCCTCAAACAATCAAACCAAATTCCTCTTGCCCCCCTCTTCCCTCCCCCCAAACCCACCCTGCACCGTCCTCGGACTCTGTAACCGAATAGGTTGATGTCGTCGGCCTCGAACAAACCGCACCGCACGCAGTATCCCCAATACCACCAGTACCAGCAGCGCCAACTTCATCGCAACACCTCCATAGTCACCAGGGAACGATCTATCCAAGCGATGATGTGGTAGTAGTGCATGATGTGGATGATTGTCGTTGTTGTCGGCTGACGCACCAGGCCGTTCATGATGATACCCATGATGGAGAAATGTGCCGTGAGGAGTGTATTTATGCTTATTATCATCATCTGCTTTTGCATGTGCATCTTGACCACCATGTTCCGGAATAGGTAGAGGGCCAGGAGGATGGTATTTCTTTTCATCGCTGCCAGCTGCGTTGTCGTTGGAGCCGGAGCCGGAGCCTTGGAGTTCCAGCCATCGCTCGTAGTCGGTTTTGGGTCGGTCGCGGGCGGTGATGGCTACCATTCTGTGTTTGGGTTTTTATTTGGATTATACGAAAAGATATTTGGAGTATGGGTAATGATAATCGTGATGGTGATGATAATAATAATAATAATAATCTGGTGTGTGTGTGTGTGTGATGTAAGACCAAGCAAAAATGATGAACAAGTGAGAAGCTTGTCTGAAGTGGATGTGAGAGTGAATGTGGATGAGATTATCATCGGAAATGAACAACCAAGAAAGACAAGACAAGAAAAAGACACCTGCCCCGATAAATAAGTGCCAATGCTTTTTCCTGGACCGGGGTCAGTCAGTCAGTCAATCAGTCAGAAAAAGGCACGAAAATGACTAGACTAGGATGCGACACAGCCTACTCACTACTAACTTCACTACTACTGTTATGTAGGACAGGACAGGACCAAGAGGGGCGATCACCGCCCATCAAACAGCGCCTAATAATGGAGTGATGGACCGGGTTCTAGCGCTACGACGTTAACTAGATTAGATCCGTAGTAGCGCCGGGCGTTTCCCCTGAGCTGAGGCGGTTAGGGGACCCGGTGAATCCCTGAACTCTCGTTAGTTAATTGGTGTATTTTCCGTGGGTGAGACCGGATCAAACGCAGACCCTGGACGTTAAAGCTATTTTCGTGGGTTTAAAGTGGGAACATTTGGAAACACTGGTGGTTCATGTGCGGTGGGTTATTTTGTAATGAACCATCGGTGGATAATAATATTTGCTTCGAAAAGAAACGAGAAGAAAAAACATCAACTATTACGAAACTTTATCGCAATAGGCAACAGACTGACCTGCCGACCTTGTAGGACTGTTTAGGTTGACACATTAAAAGGGTAAATACTTCCTACCTTGTAAGGCTGATTTCTATCCCCTCCCAGTAAATTACGCAAAAAAAAGGGCAAGTCACACGAAGACACTCAATTATGCTTGTCTTCCATTCGCTACTCACCCACACAGGGTCCTTGATCCTGGTTCTTGTCTTACTCCTGGTCCATGCAACCCCGCCAGTCTCACGATTCTTTTTTTGGCTTTCACCGGACGGCACGAGCCGCTATGTCCAAACCCTCCAATCAGGTGATGTGTGGGTTGGGACTTACGTGCAGGGTTCAGAGGGTCGTGTGCCCATACCCATGGCTTGTTAATAAGCGGGTGGGATATTCGGCTATTCTTGGGCTGGCGCCTAGTGCGGTGAAGCGATTGGACGTGATTGTTGCTTGGTATCTTGTGTCTACAGGGTTTATATTGCACCCGAGGGGATGTCAAAGACCATTGGGGAAGCAGGTAGGAATTGTTGTGCACTGGCGCTGAATCTAATAGCGTTAAGCATTTATGGAATCACCTTTCTAGATCCATTATAACACACGTGTGATGCGCAGAAAGCTCTTGCTGGTATAAATAAAGCACCAGCATACATTGCGAAGAAATACAGCATTCTGATCAAACAAACAAGGATATCTCAAACATGACTTATAAAAACACATTTACCAACTTCATACAACAAGTTTTAGATCTTCAATCATCTCAAGCTGTCGTAACCTGTCGCTTGGGCGCCGGCACATCGCCGTTGTAGTGGACTTTGTAGGCTGTAGTAACCCAGATTAGCAATAAATCATGCACAAATGGAGAAGAACACTCACTAGTCGGGAACGGGGAGTAGCTGCCATGGTCCTCCCGCATGTATACAGAGAACCCAGCTTCCTGGGGAATCTTCTTCAACTGTCCTTGAGCTCCAGGAGCAGGACGGAGAGTGTCCAGACGGACAACAACCCGCACCATGGCGGTCACCGCAGCCAGGGTGGCATCCTTACCCAGGCCACTCTGAGGGCCAAGGCCATAGTGAAGGTAGGAGTCAAGAGGGCGGTCAAGGCGAACCTCGTCAGGTGATGGGAAGGCCTGAGGGTCACGGTTTGCCTTCGACTAAACGGCATTAGCGATGATCAGTGTTTCAAGTCTGGGTGATACGTACCGAGCCGACAAACACCTTGTCACCAGCCTTGACGCTGTATTGACCGGTTTCATCAGACACGTTGATGTCGTTCTGAGCCTCGCGGTAAATGCCCAGGTTGCCGTTCAGGCGGACAGCCTCCAGGCAAAAGCGAGTCAGCCTGTCATTAGCTTCCGCAGTGTTCTCGTTGGCCAGGCGGTTGATCTCCGGGAGATACTTCTGGCCCTCGGTAAGGTAGAAGTGGATGATTTGGGTGAACTATTCCAATGTCAGTAGTGCATATGATAACCTGCTGCATAGGATACCTACCATTTGAGACTGGGTGTGAACCATCTCAACAGCTGCCGGCAAGATCTGGCCCCAAGTCACATCGGACACTCCCAAACCACTTTCCAAGAGGCGCTTGATTAGCTGATCGCCATAGTCCTTCAGGGCATTGTGGTCATCGCGGAAGCTATCGATGATGCCGTGAAGGAAGCCAGGATGGTTGATGGACTTGACATGGGCTTCCACAACCTTACCCAGCTCCTGGGAAACCGCGCGGGCTGCATGCTGGAGCGGGAAGGACTTGGTAGGATCAACATCAAAGAAGGTGGAATTGAAGACCACCGCCATGATCATGAACATCTCATGTTCGGTAAAGATGCCGCGAGGATTGCTCTTCGTCTTCAGTGGCAGCGAGAAGACCTTGGAGACGAAATGCACAGGCACGAGGTTTCCGACGCTGATCTCGTTAGCATAGTCATTATCTTATTTCGGTTTAGACGACTTACTCCCTTGCAATGTCAACCTGCTTGTTACCAGCAAGCTTGCAAGACTTCTCGTTGAGTAGCTTTAGGGTGGCGTCCTCGTAGAATTCTTTGACGCTATTTCTCCATTGCTCATTGTCGAATGACTTGCTCCAGAAGTCGGCGCCCCCCTTTCCGGCATAGATCGAGCTGAGTCCACCCCAGGGCACAGTGAAGTCTTTCTGGCTGTTCAAGACCAACTGCGCGTTGGAGTAGGACAACAGGTTCGGAACAGGCTCCGTGTAGCGGGGTCTGTCATACGAATAGTGGGACTCGCGACCGAGGTTCTTCATGATGTTCCTGTTCTCGGTGGGGATGGTCATTGGGTAGTGCGCGTAGATGGAGTCAGGCTTGAAGTAGTTAGGGAAGGCCCGCATCGCGAGCTTGTAGAACACACATCCCTGGTTGATGTTAAGGTCGTAGCGGACCTCATTGTATCCCCAGTTCGTGAGGTTACGTGGGTTGTAGTCGATCTAGACATATTAATAGCGATCCTGACAGGCATGCTGGGTTGACTTACAGTATAGTACCTGTCACCACGGACGAGAGCGACGGCATCGGAGAGAACCGCGCGGGAGATGGTGTAGGTAGGTGCAATACCAACACCGGGGATCATGGGCTCCTTTGCTTCCTCGGCGACAATACCAGGGTAGAGCTCCACATAGTCTGGGTGCTCATACAGGTGTCGCAAAGCGTCAGCGACCTCCGGGTCAGAGTTGATGTCCTCGAATCTCTCGTATGGCTTAAGGTCGAAGAACTTGCGGAATTCGTTCAGAGAGCCGACATTCCACTTGCGGCCTTGCTCAATACCAAGGATCTCCACAGATTTCAAGACCTTGGGCACATTCCGTGCACCGAAAGAGCCTGCAATGGTAAGTAATTGGCTATTTACTTTGTAAAAGTTACACTCACTGGCAACGTCCTCGATCGCATTGGACAAGATTCTAACGAGGTCCTCGTCCCTGAATGTTCCATCTTCCTGGCGCTTCAGACCGGCAAATGTGCGCTTGGACGGGTCCTTCGGAATCTCTTGCTCGTATTTCTTAAGCCCGAACAGAAGCTCACGCATGGAGACCTCCGAGGCAGGCTTGCCCATCAGCTCTTCGTAGATCTCTTCAGTCCATTTTTCATCGTTGGCACTGATAGCAGAATGCCAGCGATATGCGAGGTTGAATTCCACCGAGCACTGGTTACCAAGACCAGACGGGGTGCTCTTAGTGCCTTCCATCTGAACTCTAGGGTCCTGTTGCTGGTTAGCTTGCTCCTTGTTTCTTTCCGATCAGAGTTCACTTACCAGGCACCATGTGCTGTTGCTGCGATTCAGGTTGACGATGGTGCGCAAATAATCGTACAGCGTGATGTTGATGAACAGGCCGCATGTAACCCTAGGAAGCGTCAGGAATGCGCTTGCAGTAATGCAATTTGGAAAAAGACATACAGGCGTCCGGTCTGGAAAAGATCATTGTCATACTTTTCCCAGGCCTTCTTAGCCTTCTCTTCGTCGAGACGAGGATCGGGCTTGTTGAAGCGACCGTTTTCATTGATCGCTGCCAGCTCCTCCACGACCCAGTTGTGGAATCTGTTTAGTGACCAGTTAGAAAGCTTTTTGTATGTCGGGAAGCGAATGTATTGCGAACCTGCTCAGCATAACCATCAACACGGAGCAGGCCGGCGGGAAAGCCTGGAGCCGCTGTTCCGAAAAGGTATCGGGCTTCAATTTGCCATCCTTAAAAGTCCGAACCAAGTTCTGGTCCTCCTGATCATCACCGTACAGGATCGAGAGATCGAGATAGGCTGAAGTCTTGTTGACATGAGGGGTCGTGTAATCGGTCTGGAAAATGTCTATGTTTCTGATTAGCGCTTTGCTGCGACATTGCTAGGAAGAGCTAGCGAACCATGAATGACGAGGGACGCCCAATCGAAGAAAAGACTCGACACCTTGTTAGGGTGAGGGGTAAACTTCTCGCGCGCAAAAAGACAGTCAAATACAAGGCCGGCATCAGGTAAACCACCGGGCTGGATAGTCAGGGGCGCGATTGAGCGAGCGTAAGGCGTGCCCGCAGCGCCTAGCCAGGGAAGTGTAGGGTTGTTGTTGGAACCGTCTGCTGACCGGTAGGCATATTCCTCTCCCATGTAGCTGCGGGGTATTAGCGTGAGCGCAGTTCACGGGACAGAGATCAAGCCTCAACTTACGACAGGGGAGGGTGAGGCAAAGAACCCCACAGTTCGTCCAAAAAGGCGTTGGTGAGGTCGACGCGGGTTTTTGAGTTCCCTGGGAGGCTGCTGACAAGCTGTCGGAAGAGTTAATTAGCATCCATGCCACTCAAGGTAGACTCCAAGTTGTTTGTCTCACCTGGATAATGCGCTCCATGAGCATAGTCTTGTCATCAATGTATTCTCCCTTGGCCTTCGTCTTGATTAGATCCTTCAGGGTACCAATGTCCTTGAAGCCCAAGGCGCGAAGGTCCTTGAACAAGCTCCCTGAATGCTCCTGCTCAAGATAGGTGCCATCGCCGTTTTGGTTTGGTAGAGGGCGCCGGGACGCATGCAAGACCTGAGCATATTTCTCAAAAACAGACACGCCGTCATCGCTTTCGACGCCGTGATCGCTGTGACTCTCATCTGAAGAGGATTTGCGCGGCGCCGGCACTTTCGACTGGCGCTTCTGGCCGTTCACCTGCGTTCCATTTGGTTTAGAGTCGCGATCGCCTTTCGACGATTTTTTAAACGTCGAAGAGAATCTGCGCAACATTATGATTATACCACTTAGATAACTTATAAACAAACGAAGACAAAATTGAGTGTATTGGAATGAAACGCGGATAAAGAGAGGGCGCAGAAGGAGGAGGAAGAGGAGTAGGAAGAGAAGAAAAGATCAATCACAAGCTATTGGGACTGCGATCCGTCGGAAGAATAGGGTTTTAAACAGACAATGCATGGGGTCATCATGCTTTGGAACCAATGTCAAATCACAAATTATCAACTGTGCCCGCCATGCAGTGGACCCAGCCCTCGAATCCCAAAAGCGACAATAGTAATTGTCCGACACCACTAGCATGTGCACCGTATCGAAGTTGCTGCTGATCTTTTGATCAAGCCCCGCGAGAATGTGCTACGATCTCCTTGGGCATGGCTGAACCTTTGTCCCGGAAAGAGTGGAGTAAGTCGGGTTGGCCGAAGAAAGGGGGCGTGTGCAAAGTGGGAACAAACGTGGTTCAGCTGTGCGAGGTCGGTCTTGGATATCACCCAAGGTACGGGAGACAAATGATATGCGGGGATGCGTACATGATCTACATATTCCTTCACTTAAAGGGATACCTGAAGTTGATTGACTGGTCAAGAACTCGTTGGCAAGATTCAGGACGCCACGCGAGCGGCAAAGCAATCCCCTCGCCAATCGAGACAAATTAGGTAAGAGAACCAAAGAGGACCATTGTAGTCGTACTTAGATACTTACAAAGGACGGGGAGAAGAAATTCCAATGGCTCAGTGCCGTAGGTCACAGAGAAGCTACGACTTGTTTTGGCGAATTATGGATGCCAAGCAACCATGTCGATTCGAACGGGACCATGGCACTGGAACCGGGAAGGGTCACCTCCACTTCGGCTCCAAGGTGCCAATTGCAGGTTGGCATTTAGTGGTCCGCCGTCGGAGCAAAACACCGGACGGTGCCGAATTATTGGTGAAATTCCCATGTTCATCCGAGCGCAGCGCCGCAGGTTGGCAGAGTGGGCCTCTGGAACTCTAAGCCCCCATCTCAGCTTAACTAGCCCTCGAGTATCTGGCCAATGGCGTCGCAATCGAAAAAAGTTGACATCTGAGCCGAGGCGATCACCTCCAACCCACACTGCTCACCGATCATTGGAGGTTGCAGGAAAACCTCGTCCATCTGCAGCCCCTCGGATGCAAGGGTAACACAAAATGGATGGGATAGGAGGGGATGAGCGGACCTGTACGGAATAGGCACGGCACAGGCGCATATTTCGTAAGGCTGCGGTCATTGGCGGGGGTCCCAGTGAAGTGAGGAGTCCGTCGAAGAAGGACAAGATTTCGACACGAATTGCAGCGGAGTCCAATCGAGAGCAGACCTTAGGGTACCCACGCGTTCGCAACACGGGATCATCCTCATTTAACTTTCCCAGGTGTTCGTGGCTTCTTGCCGTCGACTTTCCAGGTCAGTGGCATCAATTTTTACACACGCCATACTTGAGATCGTGGCCGGTTTTCATCCATGAGCTTCGAACACTGTTGCTGTCTCTATCGAAGAATAAGGCCCAGGTATGACAGGTAAAAAAAAGCAATCAGAAACGTGCAGAGACTGACACGCAACTTTCCATCTACGCGGGATGAGCTAGGAAGTGGATCAGACCAGCTAACTGGAATGAGACGATCTGCATGGGTAGGGTATCCACATCGTACTGATTTGGTGAAGTTCATCATGAGGCCGCCCGATCGATCTGATCCATGAAAGTCTGATGTGGTAGTTCCTAGCGGAAGCCAGTGAACAGCTAACAATTAGCTAGCAATTAGCGATGAGAGAAAAGGGAGAAAATGGCAACATCCAGAAACGTGAGTCTCGATCGGGAGAAACATGCCAGTGCTGAGACTTGTGGCTGGCTGGCTGACAGCCAACTCAGTCCGGGTAACTTAGGGCGAGGCGGATAGAGACACAGAGAGAGAGGAGTTTTTATCGGCTGAACGTCAGCAACAGATGTTCTGGGTCGCCCTTGGCAAACAAGTGTGTTATCTATCGAGTCCGACAACTGTTTTTGGAAAACAATCGACCGAGTTCAGTGAGACTGAGAAAGGGATGTGCGAAGGTGGTGAAGTCAAGAGAGTGCAGTCCCATGGGAGCCGATCGGGAGCATCCGAATGGTTCGTGGAGGCTCCAGCCATCAGGCCGTCCAGGCGTCAAGGCCCACACGGGCGGGAGATACCTCAGGCGGTCAGGCCTCCCGCAGCTGGACGATCTTGCCCAAAGGGGGTTAAGCTGATCACGATAGGCTATCCACTATTCCACTGTATCTCCCACGACGAACTCGACAAACTTTGGTCCCAGTGCTTTTGCTGTACACTGTGACGACTGAGGGCTGAAGACGGCTGGCAGTCGCCTTTGCAGCTGTCCCAGGTGGGTCGCCCATCCCAGCCCATGACTCTCTACCGACCCCAGAAATGTCTAGCACTCGCTTTGGTGGATTTTTACTCCTTCCTGTTTGGCCGGGAATTTTTCCCCCTGCAGCTACCCACGATAGTGCTTCCTTTGGACTGCACTGTGAGAGAACCTACATCTGGCTTGGTTGTCGCAGCGCTGAACTTTGTTTATCACAGACAACGAAACTATTGTTTTCTGTCTCTTGCCGGGTCCCCCCTTTGCCTCCCTTGATCGAATCCTCTCCCCCACCACAAGCTCTCCTTTCTGCCATGGTGGAGATGATCAACCTTCTGCGCCAGCCACTCTTTCCCCTTCAGCCCACCCCTTACTTTTTGGACTTTGAGCTGATTGCTCAATCTCTGATTGTGCAGGCTGGTGTTGACCATTGTAGTAGTGCATATACACAGATTATGCAAAATTTCCCGAAGCCCTTCAAACCTTCAAGCTTCAATTCAGTGATCGTTACACTCAGGGAGACCCTAGACAGCATATCCGGACAGATTGCTTACCAATTATCCGGTGGAAAACTCTGATTTCGTCAATTATTTTAATATTACATTCAAATTTGGATGCCTTTTATGATCAGAGTATCTCCACCGGCGGAAAACTCGGGAAAGATCATCTTTTTTCGTGTCTTGGGTCTCTGACTCAGGCGGGGGATGATCTCTGAATGGGCAAAGGCGTGCTAACACCACGTTCTTGGCGGCCTGCCATCTAAGAATCTATTCCTGATACCCGAACCCACCTATGGGTCGTGCTCAACATTCACCCACCAGAGTAGGAACGTCAAGACAAACTAGTGTTGCAAATAATGCCGAATATGGTCCGTGAAGAAGGTGATCGCCGGATGGGGTCTATGAGTGTGAGCCTGGCATTTGCCATACGCAAAATCCCTGTAGGCGCAGTCTTAGCCTCTGGCCACCATTTTTGACGGGCTGAGCTGACTGGACCAATTTCCGCAAGTCCGCAGCTGACGTCTGCCAGGGTTATGAAGGCTGGTGGGGTACATCCTCGCCGAATCAAAACGACTGGTCAATAGTGAAAGGCAAGGGAAAAAAAGATGTGATGACAGCCTTCCCACACTAGCTGCTAGGAATGTCGGCTGGTACGACCTCATCCGCCAACCACTTTTCTTGTGTGTTCCACTTAGCGAAACTAAACCGGGCAAGAATTCGAGCCTGCAGGAACTCTATCAGGGGAGGGGGGAAGCGTCCGCGTGCACCCTCTTTGACGGGCGCGGCGTAGAGCCCCGAGTCTTCTTCGTTCATGCATAAGCGGCAGTACTGCCCATCTCCCTCGAATGTATATACACCAAGCCCACCTCCACCCTGGTCGGCACATAGCCTACTTTCTGGAAAGGATAACAAGCCCCATCCACACTGCGGCCGTATGAAGACAGGCTAAGCTATACTTCCTGGTACTGTCTGTCGAGAACAATGGAAGCCACACAGACGCCGTATGGCCCTGCACGGGTCCCAAAGCACTTTGTCTTGTGCTTTGATGGCACTGGAAACAAGTTTAGCGGGGATTCGTCAGATAGCAATGTTCTCAAGATATTTCGGGTGAGTGAGCTGCGAGGCAGGTCCCGCCAGCCTAGTTGTTTTTTGTGATCGGGTTGCTCACAAATTATCTTTGGAACATGAAGATGCTCGATCGGAGTAAGAGCCACCAGTTCCACTACTACCAACCTGGTATCGGAACCTACGTTACAAGCAAGTCGCTTTCTAGCCATGGACGAATTCAAAAGATCAAATCGGCATACTTTAAAGCCAAAGACTCCGCCGTTGGTTCCTCTTTTGACGAACATGTAATGGGCGGTTACAAGTTCCTCATGAGGTACTATCAAACTGGCGACGACATATACTTCATCGGGTTCAGTAGAGGCTCTTACATCGCCCGCTTTCTAGCCGAGATGCTCGACTATATTGGCTTGCTCGAGGCCGGAAATGAGGAGCTAGTTCGATTCGCCTGGAAGACGTTCGCTAAATGGCAGCAGCGACGAGACGACAATAAAGAGGAAAAGGAAGAGAAGAAGAAGCTGTTCCGCTACATGAAAGCGTTCCGCGAGACATTCAGTCGTCCTATCAGTAGGATCAAGTTTATGGGCCTATTTGATACGGTCAATAGCGTCCCCAGATTTGAATCAGCGTGGATGGAAAGAAGCAAATTTCCTTATACCGCCCGAAGCTCGGCTCGAGTCATTCGACATGCGGTCAGCATCGATGAGCGACGAGCCAAATTCCGCCAAGACTTGATCTCCGAAATCAGGCCATGGCATGATAAAAAGCATCCCATCCAAGACCGAGGACGACAGTATATGCAACACCTCCGTCATCCTCTGGGGGGCCGCAGGAATGGAAATGTACCTGTGCTCAGGATCAACAGTGGCAATATCGGTACGGATGATGGCGAGCCACCCGCTGAGCACGATGAGGAAGAGACAGCATCGGTCTACCGTAGTGCCCACGCCTCTCACGAAAATCTTCATGATTGCCATCCATACCGCGCAAGCAATCTTGCAGTGCCCGGAAGGAGTCTGAACCTCGCCATACCTATACCCACAGAGTCAACCGAGGATCTTAACTCCATCAGGAGTGGACAGTCAGGGCAGTTGTCGCTTAACATACAGCTCGCAACAGGCCAAGCCGACGAAGAGGATGAGAGAAAACAAGACATACAAGAAGTTTGGTTTCCCGGCTGCCACGCCGACATTGGAGGAGGATGGAAACGGGCTAAAGGCGAGGAATGGCCATTGAGCCATGCGCCCTTGGTGTGGATGGTCCAGGAAGCCAAAAAAGCCGGGTTGCAATTTGACCCGAAGAAGTTGAAGCAGTTCGAATGCGACGAAGAATATGACGGAGAATATACCCCAATCAACGAACACAGCCGATGGCACCCTCGACACGAATTCTGTCGCGATCCTATTCACAAGGAAGCTGGAAACGGTCAACACATGCTCAAGCTAGCCGGTGACGAGCGAAAGAAGAATGCTTCCGAGTCAAGCAACAGCTTCCACGATGCCCTTGTTGCCTCCAGCACGGACGGCTTCTTGCACGACTGTCTGGAATTCAATGCCGGCTTATCGTCACTCTCTGTCATAACCTGGCGCATTATGGAGTACCTTCCATTCCGACGGATGGACCTACAAAAAGACGGTTCGTGGAAGCCAATTCGTTGGCCCCTCCCTTGCGGAGAGGTTCGCGATATTCCCGATGATGCTCAGATCCATGTCTCTGCACTGCGTCGCATGCAGACGAATCCCAACTACCGCCCAGGTAACTTGATCATGGGCGGAGGCGGGCGCGGTAGAAAGATAGCACTGCCAGAATACGGAATCGGGCAATGGGAGCTGAAAGCCCACGAGGGCGACCTCGTGCGGGAGACATATGTGCGGAAGAAGAACAATGACGCGACAATGTGTGAGGATGAACATCACCACTGATCGCTTTACCCCTTCGACAGCTATCCTTTCATTTGTGGCATGTAAAAAGAAAATAACTGCGCCTCCAGTTTGCTTTTTCTTTCGTTTATAATCCCCTTATCCTTCCTCAATAATCTGTTCGGGTTGTCCGAGATTCTTCAAGCTAGTTATAATTTGGCGGGGTTCTTGAAAAACCAACCTATTGTCTGATAGTTAGACCGAGAAGATACCATGTAGCCAATTTGGCAGTGCTAATTAATTTGCTTAGAGAAATGTTGTATATTCAATTCACACTTATTGATAGATGCTGATGCGAAAGCGTCATAGATAGTAAATCACTACCTTGGCGGAAGAAAGCCGATCTGTTCCATCGGCCACTGAAGCCAAGCTCGATGAACAGGTTCACGGAGCTGATTATAAATCTGCGACAAGATATGAGTACCACAGCCCTTCATACACCATATCCACTCCAACTGATGTAAAAGTACACAAAAGTATCCCAAGATGACCATAGAAAGCGGTCGGTATTCTTTCAAAAAGACCAGGAAGTCATGAGGAACACGCAGAAGCCACCTGAACACGTCTGAAGTTTCAAGTCGCCATCCTTTCTCAAAGCATATCGTAAAGCAAGTGCCCAGATGGAAGATCGCATCACAATAGACCTGCTTCTCGTGATCATCTGCGGCCTCATGTAGGACGAAACGGCGAAAGTCCTCGAGAAATTGGTGCTGCGTTGGCGGCTCAGGGATCTCGGAATGATCATGACGTTGTCGATGCACACTGAATAATGTTCGCAATGGCCCCGATTTTAACGACTCCTGAGCAAAGTCGATAATGGTTCCAGTGCCTCGAATGATCATTAGCCAGTTGGCAATTTCGTGGTCTTCCCAGAGGAGGAAGTTGCCCATTTTGAGCGGCTTGGCGCAGCAGATGAATGATGAAAGTGCTGAGAAGAGGAATAACGGCGTACAATTGTCGTATGTGATGTTGGCTATTTCTGGCGTTGCGAGTTTCAAGGATGCTTCGTGATGGTAGCTCGCCTGGGAAATATACTGTTCCTGTTTTTCTGGGCGGAGAACGGCCAGATGTAATGCGGACACGGCTAGGATTGCGCGGAGGGTATAAGGCGCCTTGAACGCTATTTGGGGCACTTCGATGCGCCATAGTGTTTGGATAACCGGGTGAAATGAAAATGTATAGGCGGTTGAAGTACTATAGTGATGCAGAAGCTCCAGGTCGGCAATGGCCAGTTCTGGCCCTGGTGCCGCCGCCATCTGCGGCTGACTTGCACCACCGCTCGGAGAGCTGGGGTTGCTTGGTCTGTAGTCGGATTGCGGTGTGGATGTTTGGCTAGAAAAGGAGTTTTGATCACCTAATAGTGATGACTCTGCCACTCGAGTTGAGAGAGCAAACGAGCAATGGACTCCATGTCTCTTGCAATTGCCGCATGTCGGCTTCTCTTCTCCACACTGGAATTGGATCAGCATTGGAATCCTGTTAAAATCCTGAATGCATGGCGTGTTCGAGTGCCAGCTGATTGTTACTTACCTTGACTTTTCGCAACTTGCATTGTTGACAACCGCTGCGTGACTTTCGATGAGACCGGCGGCCTTTGATTGTAGAGTTGTTGTGCATTTTCCGCCAGGGTTCGTGTATGTTTGGCAACAATATGTGTAGGATGTACCGAGGCCAATCGTGTACATATGAATAGTTAAGAAGCAACCCGAGTATTTGGCAGATGAGAGATATGATCCAAGTAGAACTAGAAGGCTATTCGGAATTGACTTGGCTATCCGGGGTCCAGAATTTCAAGTGAACTCTGGGCAGTAACAGAGTGCATCTCTTCCGCTAATTCCTCTTCAGATGCCGTGGATGCCTGAAATAACCATTGCACTGTTATAGCACTAAGAGTGCGATTATTTTTGGTCAATCAGGCTGCCACGTTCCAGTTGTATTGCGTCGAGGCCCTCGGCACAGCAGTGATACTTGAATCATGGAAGCCTGAGTCGGCAAACTTAGCTCGTCTTGGCTTGCGCTAGTATAATCTGCCGGGTGCAAACATGGCAAACGTGACCCTTACGGCTCCACCCTCTTTATGCTTGCGATATTTGGATGACTATTTTATGCGCATAACTATCAAAAACTTTATTTAACCGGTTATCCGCTACAATATCTAGTTGGCACTCTTTGCGGTTACTATCTCAGTGAGGCTTGGGTGGTATAATATCCATCATGAATAAAGCCTAGTTCATTTACATGGCTTAGTTCTCGAAGGCAGAAAGCACCCTCTCTCTGAATGCTGTATCAGCTACCTTAGGACTTTTAAAACCACGGTCCAGATGTCGCCGGCAAATAGCTTCAACGTGCTCCTCATTCTTGAGCTGTATTTGGTTCGCTGTCGGGGTCGCGCTTGAACCTGTCCTAGCCTCAGCACCTGGCTAGAATTAGCACAGATTTTATGGATTTATCATCAATATGAGCTGTTTACCTGCCGTGATGCCAGTGTGGGAGGATTCTCTCTGCCATGCCTGTTTTGTTGGATCCGCCCCTTCTCGTGAAGGGCTAAGGCCAGGATGTTTGGAAGCAGCTGAATCAATTTCATCATCGCCAGCGATCTAACAGTTGGTCAGCCCTACTCAATCAACAAATAGTGTAACCCTTCTCACATCATAAGTTGCCGGGATATCCGTTTCTTCACGTTTCTGGCCTTGCGCCTGGTGCTTCTTGACGCTTTTGACTCCGTATGTGACGGTGTTCACTACTAGTGCAGTGCCTAATACTTGCTAGGTGAGTGACAGTCTGTATCAAGTCGGGGTTGAAAGGCGTTACTGACTCGTGAATGGCAACAAGGCAATGTGGCCAAAGAATTTTGCGGTCCCAACACCAACATCACGAGCGACACTTCTTTTAACTTTCCTCTCCTCATCTGCCGAGCTCTCCTATAACAATTTCTAGCTCAGTATATTGTCTAGAAAAGTCACAGAAGATAGTCACCTTTTGACGACCTGAAATCATGCTAACAAGGTCTGAAGCGGTTACTATATCCTTTGCCGCATTGGCGAATCCATTCCAGTATTCCTTAGCTGTACCATCATATGAGGCCGAGTTTCCTGCTTGTAATTTGTAGATGCAACGGTTTATCCTGAGTTCACAGACGTTTACAATCAGTATCCAGGCAGATATGCAACAAGTAGCAATTAAATCTCACTTACAGCACGATATCAGTGTTTTTGATCCGGTTCTCCTGTACTAGAACTGCAGCTGCCTCAGACGATACCACGAGCGATGGCCTGTTCCAAATATGATACATGGCTAGATCCTGTTTGGTGATACCACATGTCTGTACTTGCGAAGGCAGGGAGCGATAAAAGGATCTAATAGTATTTTCAAGCCCTGCCTCTTCCTCTACCTGTCGCTTAATAGCTTGAGTCGACTGTTGAACATCTGTACGGAGACCAAATGCTATTGCCTGCGCCAGGCCTTCAGAGGTAAGCGTTCTGCTCATCAATGGCGAAGCGCCGGCTCCGATTTTAGCAATTGTATGTGCAGTTGACAGGTGACTAGATAGGTCAGTAGCAGCACGCGGGCTTAGTCAAATAGTATTGAGTAGGCTTACTTTTTTGTTGTGGCGATGATTACACTTGGCTTCCCGTACTGTAGAGCCAATTGTGTGCTGGCTGGGCTTCCATTGTGTACTACAACAGCCACTCTCGGAAGTAACCATTCTATATATAAGATTCATCAGTGTCAAGGTAACAACTATAATATACGGGACGTTTTCAGCATACCAGGCGGAACAGACTCAATGATGAGCACGTTGGTACTGTTCAATAGCTCACTGAGGCGTCTACAGTCCCTGGAAAGTAGGACACGGTATCCCTTCTTCAAGATAGCAGCTTGGATTATCAGCGCCAGACGGTATATATCCTTCATGCTATTCTCTGGTAGCATCAGAAAAATAGGTGCAGGGCCCGAGACCAGAAAATATTCCAGGTCTTTTCTGGGTGTGAAAGAAAGATCACGTTGCTCGAATAAGTAACCCGAAATCTCTGTAGCTCTCATCAGCTTCAAGCACTCCACTCAAGGGTCTATAGCAGCAACAAGACCTACCGTGATTACTGCTCCAGTCATTTGGCCGCGGAACTAAAACCTTCGAACAGAAATAAGTGTGAGGAAGTTCGTGGTCAGTCACGAGTCTTCCCGCAGTAACCGGAGATATGCTCATCAAGCCCAGAATCTGTTGTCGAAATTTGTTGATGGGCTTGAGTATACTGTCCGAGAATATTGAACTACATGTTAGCCTAGTTCCAATGTCGCAGCTTCTTCCTCTTACTCACACATTCCATGTCGATTCTTCAACTATCGCATAGGAAAGCACGTTTGCAGTAGATTGGTCGACGCCATCGTATGGGTTTATCCGGGCATGTGGATGTGCAAATGCTCTTGTTGGGGTTTGAGGCAAGGCGGACATGATATGAAGAGGGATTGAAAGTCGTTCAGCACAATGAATGTGGGCACGAGCCATGGGATTCGCAATGATTGCGTCTGCCAGAAACGGTCGATGGTCCCCCTTGAAAGGAGCAATGCAAGCCCTCCAGCACCGGTTGTATACCTCATAATATGATTGCTGAACTCTCCTCAGATATTGAAGCCGAGCCTGAGCCTCATCTGAAGGATGGGAATCACCCATGTTATGCTGGCAAAGTTAATCGAGACTCTTGTTCATCGTTAGGGAGTACGTATAAGAATTACCATGGATAAAGGTAGCTCATGATCATAAGTTATGGCGAAGAAATCAAGACCCTGACTTCTGACCAAGTGTTCCCAAGATGCAGCTGCAGCAATCCGAACTCGATGCGAGTCTCTTGAAAGTTGCTTTGCCACAGCTATAAAAGGTCTTATGCTCTCTAATTTCGCATTTTGTTAGCGAGGGGTCACGGCATAAGACGACCTGGTACCAATACCTTCCACAACCATCAGCACAATGTCCAGAGGTGGAGGCTTGACATTATCCCGTGTCTGGGCAATCTGGCCAGTATGTTGAGGCTCCTTTTCGTCTAAGCCCACACTCACTAAGCGTGCTTGCGCTTTTGGTCGCATAAAGGCCTGAATGAAAGCAGATGTCCGCGCTGCAAGGTCTGGGCTGAGACTAAGTTTCTCATCTTCTGTGCGGGTTAATAGTGAGCAATATGTCATTCAGATCAAAAGCCCCAAAAGGCGATAAGAACCTTACCAGCAGCAGCACAGTAGTTTTCCACGTCGCGAGAATCGTTCGTGAATTCGGGAGCAAAGTCCGGCTCAATCGTGAACAGCGAGATCTCGGAGGAAACACACGAGTTGCGCGCTGATGAGTATGCAGGCGGAGGATCTTCGAAACATTCGTTATGGCTACTGTAATCCTCCGCAGGCTTGGTCTCTTTCAAGTTATCGGACATGATTGTGGTGCCTTAGACAGTTTGACCCAAGTTTTTGCAAAGTGATGGGACATTCGTCGGAGTGAAAGGGGAAGACAGATTTATTTGCCAGTGAAAATCCCTGTCTCTATTTCTGGAACGCATAATCCCCACAAAGCCCATACTTGACTGGGGATAGTCATTAGCAGTTCGACTTTATAAACTGGAGCCTTGGATTGAAGTGATAAATATAGTTGTAAGACCCTCAGGCAACATGTACGGGGCTGAGTAAAACTGGCCGGATTGAAATCAGGATAGCGTTTCTGGAGACTACTAGTCTTCGAATAGCAAGAGAATAGATGCCAGGACCAATGACCTTCTTATGAACCATGGATCCACTAATTTTGAGACGCGTTAGGTCGATCGACAACCTTCGACTTGGGCTGCCTGAAGAAGCTTTCGGGTTCGTATTCGGGTTCGGGAACAAGGCCCAGGCTTTGACATGCTTCGAGGACCCACCCAGCTTGATATCGACCACTTCGACCACAACAACCTCTCAGCAGTTGAGAATCATATACATTGTGCGATGCCTGAGTGGTAGACTCGAATCCGAACACGATCGATGTACAGCAAATGCTACTGCCTAAGATTGCGTGTCGAGGCAACAGAAGAATTTTTTCTGCATCATGAATTACTTCTTTAAAAGGGCTACAATGGCCCTCTTTGTTTCTATAGCACATCTCTCGGACAGTTTCAATTCAAAACCTCCTTGAAAGATAATCAGAACAGCTATTTTTCCAAGAACTTTGCAGCAATGCTCTTCTCAAGATCCACCTTCGTCCTATATGAGTACGATCCCAGCCTGGCAGCTGCGGTGATATTTGCTGCATTGTTCATCTTGACCACGGGGTTTCACTTTTATCAAAGGATTCGGAGTCATGCCAAATACTTTAATCCCTTTATTGTTGGAGGAGTGTGTAAGTCAATCCTTTGGCTCGAGAGGTGTATCGACATGTGTGCTACCATTTACTGACTTATGCTATTAAGTCCAAGTAATTGGCTACATCGTTCGCGCAAAAGCCCATTATGACCAGACCTCAACTACTCTGTACTCTATACAAACTCTGCTTCTTCTACTGGCACCCACCCTCTACGCAGCATCGATATACATGGTTCTAGGGAGGATCATCACCTTCCTGAACGCGCAACATCTAAGCGTTATTCCCGTGAAATGGATGACAAAAATATTTGTCTCCGGCGACATTCTGTCTTTCATCCTCCAAGGTGCAGGTGAGTCAGTCAAAAGGGCCCTTCCTACACACGAGGATGTATGTACTAATTTCATACCCCAAAGGCGGCGGCATAATGGCCAACGGCTCCACAAGCTCCATGAAAATAGGCCAGTGGGTCATTGTAGTGGGTCTATGTGTGCAACTACTTTTCTTCGGGGCCTTCTTGATTGCCTCCATTACCTTTCATTGCAGAATAAACCGAAACCCTACAGCAGAATCAGATAAGACAATGAGCCCCGCAAAATTCTGCTTGCCGAAGGACTGGAGGGGTCTACTATTCGCATGCTACTTTGTCAGCGTTCTGATCCTCATCCGATCGGTTTACCGTCTTATTGAGTTTGCGCAGGGTAATAGTGGCTATGTGATTAGCCATGAAGTTTTTCTATATGTCCTCGACGCGTCGATGATGTTTCTGGTCATGTTGACCATGAATTTGTTTCACCCGTCGATTGTTCTGCAAGATGGCATTTATCATCAGCGTATTGATCTCGAGGAACTTAGCCTGAGGCGTGAGGGTGGAGATGTATGAGAAATGGATCTCCGACCTTTTCCCTGTACCTGCCTCACTAGAATCTTCCTTTCCATTCTTCTCTTGTTTTGTTTCCTTCTTGTTTGTCTCACCCCTTTTTTTATGTATACTGATTTATGGCTTTACCTTCTTCTGATACACCTTTTCTTCTATGTGTTGTACTCCTTAGATAATAGAATCGCAAGGTTGCCCAATATTATTGCCTGGTAATCTTCGACGCTTTGTAGATAATTCAATCAACCCCGACACAGAAGCCATCTTGCTACTAGGGATAAAACTGTAGTACATGAGATCTAGGTGCAGAGATATATCATGATAATTCCGTATTAATATTTGATTTCCCTTCTCCCAACTTTTTCCTCTCTCTCTATTTTCTTTTTCTTTTTCCTATTGCTATTACCTTCCTCAGTAGAGTAGACATTATGTTAAGAATATTTCAGAGACACTGAGCCCCAGATTGGATTGTCTGATAGCTAGAGGATCATAATATGCGTCTTAACAGAAGGCAGTAGTTTTTGATATTGGCGCAACTCTCTCTATTCTTCACAAGGCATAGTGCAAGCAGGATCTCTCGATCAGAAAAAGAATTCATTCCCCAACTTGAATCATACCAATAATTCTAAATACTTGTTCTAGCTCAAAGCATCTTTCTATCCAACATCAGACCGTAAGGTCTAAACTAGTAACAACAGTCAACAAAGAGAGCGTCACTGCCATCCCATCTTACCGTAATATCATCCATCCTTGTGATCTTACCCTTTAGTTACCAAGCTTGAACCCACCCCAGTTCAACCTCGTAAAAGTACCCAGAGGATCATAGCGCTCACGGATCTCTCTCATCCGCTGCACATTCTCGCCAGGGAATCCAGCAAAAGGATCCTGCCAATCACCACCATCACCCATGTAAATGAAGTCTCTGGCAAGTCCATTGCGCTTGTTGACGCCATGCAGGTGTTCCACCAGCTGACGAACCCACGCCTCGACGCGAAGATCATCTTCAGCGTTGTCCCAGCCTGTACTTAATTGCCACCCTTTCGAGAGTATGTTAGCATGATATCAGGTCCTACTGAGTACTGGTGTGGGAAACTCACAGATTGTAGGCTCTTCCGCTAGTCCCCAGACATTACCGATGCCGTTGGTATTTCCTACTTTGACAGCACTTGCAGGCGAGATGTTGATTACGAAAGTAGGGTAGAGACCTTGGACATCGGCAATTTGGTTCACTGCTGCCTTCCACGTCTGATACATTGAGTACAAGACGTCAGAGTCGGGATACATTGAGTGATGGCCGAATGTGACGCTACTATGTGATTAGCTCTCTGGCGGCCGAAAACATAACGGGTGAGTGGGCATTTACCGGAACATTTGCTTGGGCGAGTCGAGGTTCGCAGCCCACTGCTTGGAGGTCGTAACATTGTTGACTTTGTACACCCCGGGGATAGCAGTGAAGTTGGCAAATTTCGAAGGAGGGTTGCTGATACCCTCTTGGACTCCCAAAAGTAAGGGTGAGACGCTTCCAGTTGTGGCGTTGTAGGTGATGGTTAGAACGGATCCAGCGGCAATCGAACTGTCACTGTCGGCTACAACCCAGTCGCATGATGCTTTGATAAAATCCTGGACTGCTGTTTCGTTGAACTCTTGGATTGTCGTGCTGATATGGGGCATAGAGTACGTCTTGAGGGTGAATTTGGTGACAATGCCAAAGTTGTTCGCGCCTCCCTTCAAAGCCCAAAACAGATCTGAATGCGAAGTAGCATTGGCGGCAATCTGCGTGCCATTTCCCAGGACGATGTCGTAGTTAACCACATTGTCCATGGCAAATCCGTACTTGTTGATAAAGTAGGATACACCACCAATCAGGGTCAAACCAGGCACACCAATGGTTTTCAGGCGACCGCCGATGGCAGCACGACCATATGGATCAAGCGCAGAATATACATCATACCACGTTATCCCTGGGGCAACATCGATAGTATCATTGTTCACTTGATATTCTTTCATGTTGTCGAAGGCCAGAAGCACACCGCCATCAATGTTGTTCGATCCGGGATACTAGATGGCATATAGTGTCAATGAGAATACAGGCTTCTCGCTAGGAAAATCCATACATTCATATGTCCTCCGCCACGGACCGCAAATTGAGCACCACATGTGGCAAAGAGACCGACAGCATCAGCCACCTGCTCAGCTGAAGTAGGAAGAAAGATGCATGCCGGGTCAAGGTCTGCTCGAATGTCCCAGTAGCTCGTAACCTGGGTGGTGTAATTGGCCGACCCAGGGTATATCATCAAGTTTGAATATGATACAGCAAGCTTGTTGCATGCACACCTAGCGCCTGTTTCCAAGGCCACAGTGCTAACGGCGGTTGTGCTGGTTGCATTTATGCTTCTTTGACCAAGACCAACGAGGGATGAACTGAAGGCAGAGGACGCCAACGAGGCGAGAACTAAGGTAGGTTTCATCGTCAGAGACACAACTTTCTGATATAAAGTAAATTGATGGGGGCGGATAGTCGTGGTCAAGTGCGAGCTTTTTATAACCTTTTCATCTTCAGGCTATACCACGGCCAATGCTGGTGAAATCTGGTTGCCTTCGGATTGTTTCCGGTCCGATATATTTTGTCAACACAAGAAAGATCATCAGTTTGTTTCAAGACTGCGTATATTTGGGTTTGACTTCAAGAGACGAGCATAGCAGTTGGATGTTGCACGCCCATGGTCGTTGTATAGAGTGAGTGGAGTATAGAGTGGAGCAGACCCGAGCCGTTGTCGGGTTCGGGTTCGTATCACGGGCTCGGGTTCGGGTCTGTTACAGCAAAGGAAGATCAACCATGCAGCCTAAAACATGTTGTTCCAAGTACCTGAGAGTCTCATATTTGAGCGCATCGATCAAACCAACTGGTCTGTGTTTTTTTTGCTGTATGTGACCGGTCATGCTGTCAGGACTTGTTCTTGACACAGTGAGCCGGGTCGGGAGCATTGACAATAGTATATTTAGCACTATGTAACAATACTACATGAAAGGACATCAACAGACTGAATCCCAGGATGCGGCGAAAACAACATATCCGACTTGGCATTTCACAATGAGAGTATCAGGGCCCGAGGCTCAAGGCATTCTTTCCAGCGTGTCTTGAAAGACTATTGCCTTGGGTCTAGGGGAAAGAATTGTATGGCCCTGCCGCAAGAGGCCCTACCGAAGTGAAAATTAACAGCTTCGCCTTCTTCTGATGATGGTTCTGACATCCAAAGTACAAAGAAGCTAAGAAAGGTTAGCGCATACAGTCGGAGGAGAGCCCCTGAGTCGGTTTCTTTATCCAACTCGAACAAACAGTGCCATCTGTTTTAGGTAACTCTGGATGGTTCACAAACCCCCGGCTTCATAAAGCAAGGCACTGCTGTGATCATCATATCATGCACAGCAACTATGAAGGGTTGCTCACCGGCAGCTGTGTGCGCGCTGGCGCTTCTAATAATAATTTTATGTGATGACGGCTCGACTCAATTAGAACGGTATGTACATGGACACTGACGTTTAGATAGACTCTCAGTCGGCGAGATGGTTGTATATTAAGGCGCTCATAATACTATATACCTTAGCCGCATATAATTGGCGGAAGACACGCGCAGGATGCAGAAGGTCTGTACAAGTGGAAAGAGAGAACTGATGACATAGCCATTCCTGATAACCGCAGAGGTTTGAAATTAAACGACCTGATCGGTCGGAACCAGTGTTCACTACGTCAAGCCCCATAATTATATTAAGATTCCAAAGCCTCTCACAATATAACGCTTCGTACATAATCATCACGAAGCAAAATGGCTGAAGAGATGGCCAACGCTTGCCATTTGCTTATCTTTCCACCAGGATGATATGAACTGGCCATAGCGATCAAAGTGCGCTTGTAGGGCCAGGCCGGTGAGCCTCATGGCTATCCGGACACTTCCGTGACGATCATTCCAAGACAGGGCGTCGGAATGGCGCGAGAGGCCAAGCCACTGTCACCTATATTTCGGGGTGCCTGACGCTCCGTGATGCAGGGATGCGATACGAATGCGATAATCAGTTGACGACCACATGCTTACGCTGACGGAGACACCGAGAAAGAGGGACCAAGTGGCTTGAGCAAATCCAATGCCCTTCAGAAGATATGCAGCATGCATTACATTAGTGTGGTGGTTCTGGAAGCATGTGGAATGTCTAGGCCGGCCCAGACTTCCCAATCAGGTCTGCATCTTTCGAGTCGGAGATTTTCTCCCATTACACTGTCCTCAGATCAAGCGAGATAAGGCGAGACATATTCTGTAGAAGTACATTGATCAAATTGTAGTCAACTAGTCTGGCGTAGAATGAAATTTGTGCCTTCAGCTGCGGATTAGGCCGACGGCGTTTGCCGAAAACTGAGGGAGGCAGAGTAAATAAATGCACCTGCCAGTATTAGTGACACAATCTTCATCGAATCATGACGATCAGCATGGCCATGACAGAGCTCCGATGATCATCATGTGAGAGACTATGAGGGAAGCCGAACGATGGGTGGAGGGCGGAGGGAAGAATAAGAAGCAAGAAGAGGGAGGGAAGGCAAGTCAGGTGGCGGCGGGTGGGCCTGAGCAGCGCCTCGTGTCTTCCCTTCTTCTTTCTTTCTTTTCGTTTTCCCGATCCATCTTCAGCGCTTGCTTTGCCCTTCCATCTCTTCTTGACCTCACCACTCAACTTTCCCTCCCTCCCTCCCTCTTCTACCTCCTATCGCACTTCTCCCACGTTTTTGGTTTGGGTTTTACAAACACACCGGCTGTGTCCGGAGAGGAATAGTGCAAAGGGCAAATTCCTGTGTTCCCTCCATTTTCACCCAAGTCCGAAAGTTCGTGTTCCACCCCCTGAGCTGCGACCTCTCCACTCCTACCGCACCCCCAGGCCAAATCCAAATTCGACGTGGATTCGGGTCGGTAACACTCCCTGGTTCGACTCGACTGTGGTGACTCGCAGAGTATTCGCCCTTGGCCCACCAGCATGAGGTCCGTTTAGATCGACTCCCTGGTTGCAGACAGACATGGAAGCGTCACACCCATCCCCCGAGGGGATAATGCTTCCCCCAAGCCCCGTTGGTTCGTCCGATCCATTTGACTCGACATCGTCCGGCTCTGCCGCAGAGCAACCCGGCGAGGCAAAATGCAGCGATAACGTCATGATCACTTTGTCGCTCACACCTGATCCGCCGGTCCAAACTCCGACTCGCCTTCCTTTTGCCCGTTCCCATTTCCGATCACGATCAATGGTTGAGGTCCCCGGCCTACCTCCGATGACACGCGCCCACTCGTCCCCAGGGCTGGACTCACGGGGCAGATATATATTCGTCAACGGTCGCGGCGCTTCAACAAATGTGGGCGATCCGGCGGCCAAGCGCTATCTGCCATTGCAGGTCACCACTGGAGATGGCCTAGAATCCAGAATGGTGCCCCTGAATATCTCGGAGACTATCTCGGAACATGCGGAGTTGGATACTAATCTTGTCTCCTCTCCCTCTCAAATTGACTACCACCCTACCTCGCCGGTTTTCTCTCATACTCTACCGCGCGTCAACCGTCGCCGACCGTCGTCCCCCCTTCATTTCCAGAGCCCAAGCTCGTCCGTCCACTCTATGGGAAGTCCGTCCGGCCATTCCTCCCCTGTGATCTACAACATGAGGTACAACGAATCCTACCCCGGTTATTCGGCATCTTCGACCTCATCTATACCCTCGACCCCGACAAGCTTGCGATCTCGTAGCCCGAGCATTTCGTCATTGGAAACTATCCCTGACATTCCCGACGCTGAAGCCGCTGCGATTGAGGCGGACCGGATCGCGGCTCTGAAAGCTGCAGCAGATAAGGCGGATGAAGCAGAAGCGGCCAGCAGCGGCAATCGGAGGCGTGGGGCATCTGATGCTTCTGGCCCCTCCAGCGGTCTAATGACAATGCGGGCGGGATCGGTTGGCTACGGACCCCGAGCTGACAAGCGGAAACGTTGGAGTGTCTGTGGAGCAGAGCGTAGACAGGACCTGGACCTGGAAACGATCTGGGAAGATTGAAATGAAATGCAAAGCCAGCATCAATTCCTTGCTACGACTATCAGTCCGTTTCCCGGACATTCTCTCACTACACATCACTTGGACCAAGCTGGCCGGTGACCCGCCCATACTGAACCGATCGACAACCACTATGCCTGACACGCACGCGTCCGTCGCGTTCCAAACATTACCATTCACAAGGCAAACAAACCCCAACCACTTCGGGAGAAATTGCCCTTGTGCCTGAACCTCTCGCTATCTTTGCTTGCTCCTTCTTTTTCTCTATGTATCAAGCGCTCAGTTCGAAAATACCCAATATCTTCTACCGTTTCACGTCTTTATCTTCAGCGGTCAAACCCACCAATTTCATCCAGGAAGGCCGCAGAGTTTGATAATCGCGCAGGTCCGTGGATGCTCTACAAGTCGAGTTTCGTTTCTTATCCTATCTGGGTCGTTTTTTCCAGCGTGGCGCATGGTACTTTGATTTTCAGTTCTACTATCCGGGGGCGTTTCGCTTACTGTTGCCTTCTTAAGCTTGCACGCTACTGTTCGTTTTATCGTCAGGCAACAGCTGATTGATTGATCCATTGATTGAAGAGCAATATGTGATTCCCCTGTTATCTTTGTCTCTCGTGTTACTTACTCTGTTCGTCTATTGCACTTGTGCGTGGGGCGGCTTTGTGTGTCATTCGTGTACTATGAATCTGAGATTCACCGCGTCTATCTGTTTGTTTGCTGGCCGACGGCCGGTGTGCGGGGTGTAAATAACTGTTAGCTGGCTATAACTGCAATCCATACATATCTAAGGCTGTACAACAACCACACAAGTTTCACGTATAGTTCTCTCCAAACACCACCGTATATATGTGCATATATCTCAATAAATAGCAAAAGGGGGAAAAAAAGGCCAAAAACTTAGCAAAGCAATCAAACAGGCAATAAAGCAACCCAAAACAACCAAACTGTCTCAACCCAAACTCGTAGATAGTAGTGAAGTGATAGTAGGCTCACATCATAAAAGCCCCTTCGGCGTAGCAGAAGGCAACGAATCGTCCCTCTCCAACCCAATACCAAGCCTACCCAACCCATACAAATTGCAAATCTGGCCTGCAGCGCGCTCACCACTCCAATACGCACCGGTCGTGGTACCCAGTGCGACAAACGGCGCTGTATGTTCGCCCGCGAACCAGACCCCGCGGTCTGCGCCCATGCCCGCGCGCAAGACCTCGATGTCTCGATCTCCCTGAGTGAGGCCGACTTGGAAATTGCAGTAGGAGCCGTTACCTGCGTAGGGGTCGTTTTGCCACTGCGTAGCGGCGAAGGCGATTGGTTTGCAGTCTGGAGAGGAGTCTGAGTAGCCGTAGAGGCGGGAGTAGAAAGGGTGGAGGAAGTCGTTGAGGAAGTTGAAGTATTCTTTGGAGGAGGGGTCGAGGCCTTTGAGCTTGGAGACAATGTATGTGGAGCAGGGGCCGAAGGTGTAGAAGAGGAGGGTGGGATGTGCGCAGGAGGTGGGGAGAGCGGCGAGGGAGATGCATTCTTGGTTCCAGAGAATGCCGTTCGGCTTTTCGGTGTATTCTGGGTTGAGGAATTGGGCGAACGTGGGGTTCTCGAAGCTGTTGTATTCTAGGTTGGTTTTGAGGATGTCGGCGGTCTTGGGATCCTGGGGGCCGGCGTGCCAGTATGCGCGGGGAAATGTGACGTAGACTTTTTCTAGTCTGCCGTAGGAGATGCTGTCGATGGCTTCGTTAAGTCGAGGGGGGAGGTCCGGGGTGAAGGCTTGTTTGTTGCGTTTGAGCCAGCCGAGTGGGCAGGTGACTACTACTTCGTCGAACTGGAAGGTCTCTCCTGATGCTGTGGTGAGGTTCACTTTGCTGGGGGATCCTATGGCTTTCCGAGATTCGGAATCGATTTTGATAATTGGCTGGTTGAAACGGATATCTGCGCGTTGGAGAGCGTTTTGCGAGACATACTTGAGAATGTTCTTGTATGTCGACGCCACAAAGAAGTTATCTGTATTGATGTGGTTAGTTGGGCGCTATCATCATGTGGTGAGGTTGGTACTCACTCCCATCTATGCACTCCTCGAGACAGAAGAACTTCAAACTCTGCCTCTCTATGGGATCACCGACGTACGCTCCCCATAGTCGGCAGGATTCAATGCAAAGCTCCTTCTCGGCAGCGCTGAGGTCTGTCTTCTCCACCTCCTCGCGGAAGAAGTCAAGCAAGCTTCGTTCAGGTGGAATGATGTCTTTATGCGTATTGCTGTACTCAAAGGCCTTTTCAATAGTCGTCCACAATACTGCTGATACTTTAGCAGCTAGTGCATCGTCAATTGCCTTGCCATCTGTGGAGATCAGAGCCTGATTCCCTTCAAAGTCTTCGAGCACTGTCCCTGTTGCTTCTGAAATTGCAACAATCGGGTTTTTCCCAGTGCCATGTATCCAGTTCGGGCCCCTGATAAGCGTCAGCATTAATACCATGGAACATAATCATGACCAGAGGGTTGAAGTAGGAGGTATTACAAGTCTATAAGATGTTCGTGGATCTTCTGCTGATGTACCTGCTGGAAATCAGTGAACCGCCGACTCTAAAGATAGATATTTCTCATACGCACCCGGCCACCAACTCTGTCTCTCGCTTCAAATAGGGTCACCTTGGCACCATTCTGGATAAGAATGTCAGCGCATCTCAAGCCTGATAGACCAGCACCAATGACAGCCACGTTGGGCCTCCTGCCCATTGTGATAGTCATATGAAAGTAAAAGCTTGTCTCCCGAGACTGAAACGGTGGTTGATCTGCCTTTGGAATTATTGTATGCAGTAAGCGCCTGTTGTGCTACATGAAGTCAGCAGCTATCCGATCCACTCGAGATAAGCCGGTGCATATTGCAGCCGCTACTACTTGATATGGTCATAGGCCAGACTTGGGAAAGCCCACACCCAGGGTAAATGACGGATGAATTGAATCGACCTACCAAGGTATGAAAGCGACTCGTTCTTAGTCTACAAATCACAGAGACGAAACCCTGAAGCATCCAACCACGGGTGGCGGAGAGAAAGACGACGAGGCGAATACTTCGTAGTTATCAGGGAGACGGACGAGACCCGGCGGTTATATGTCAGCGGGAAGCCACGTGCTTGCAGAACCCGCCTACAGCCATCTTCTGCAGTCTACCTACTCCGCCTATCTACTCCCTACAATTCCCCCCTTCACCCCCGCCTCGCCCTAGTTATCCGGATCAGTCCATCACAGGCGCTTACGTATCAGACAAGCCAATTATTCTATCATCTTCCATTGTTTTGTTTGTATTAGGCTATTCGGCTGTAATAGCACTTGGATATCATCTGTGGCGTGGCACAGGGTTTCGTCATCAAGTCCGGACCCATGGTTGCAGCTGCCTGGAGCAAACCTGCGAGCTGCACCTCATGGGAACGTAAAGCAATCATCTCACAATCATACACACAATCACCCGCTTGCTGGCCTGTAACCTCCAATATTGACATTACAAAGGAAAGAAATGGATATGAAACAAAGGGGGAATGATGAAAAGAAAGAAACAAAGGAAATTATGATCATTTCACAAGGACACAAGGGAAAGCTTAGCTCATCTCCATGCCCCTTGGCTCAGAGATAGCAAGCCTTGAATGCAGTCAAGGTCTTCTTCCTGACTTGCACCTCCCCCGCCATTCATGAAAGCCGACACCTCGGCGTCCATCTCTGGCACATCCTTGGCGATTACCCCGCTCACTCGTTGGTTCTGAGACACCCGTGAGTATCTTCCGCCGGATGCCAGATCCCTGTTGGCTTTGCCATCCCTGCTGTTGGCCTCTCTTAGTATGGAACGCCGGGAGTGATGATGGGAAGCGGTCCGCCGGCGGACATGCGAGGTTCGTGTGCCCGGTATCCAGTTCTCCTTATCCGAGTCACCCCACTGTAACTCCAGGTCATCATCTTTCGCCGACATCGTCTTCGAATTAGACAACTTATCCCCAAGGGTCGCACGGCCAGTCTCCAGCCGGCCCAATGAAGAGACCGTGCGGGAGATCTTGCGTCTCTTGTCGCCAGTCGGCTTAGGGACAGGGGTATTAAGATATTCGGAAGCGTTTAAGGCGTTGCTATGCCTTGCCGACATGCTCCTCGTTAGTGAACGCTGACCACGTGCGCGGAATAGAGCGGGAGAGCCAGCGTTCGGTGCGCTTTGGGAGCTGGTCGGAGTAGAAAGTGCACTTCTTGCATCAGTGTCAAAAAATGATTCCCAGTTGCGAGGATCTCTTGATCTTCCAAACAACTTTTCGGTCTCCATGGAACCACCACGCGGCGTACTAAATGCCGCAGCACTGTTACTCCTTCGAAGTCCTGCAATCCTGGGCTTTCGCGCTGAGAACATAGAAATACGGTTCTTTGACGGGGACGGTTCGCCATCGGCACGGATCACAGCTTTTCCATCAGAGGACATGGCAATCCGCAGGGCATTTCGTCCTTTCGGAGGAGATGGCGTGAGTTCATCTTCTTTGCGTACCATAGCTTCTCCGTCGAACGAGAGCGATATCCGCAAGGATGGTGGCGACTTCATCGGTGTTGATGTTCCCTGCACAAACGGTCGATTGCCACGGGTTTCGGAAAATGATCGTTTCCTCTTAGCAGAGGTCAGGTTGGAATCGTCGACTTGGGTTTCATCGTGCACCAGGGCTGGTTGTTGTTCCGGCATCGTCTCGTCTGGGGCTCTCTGCGAGTCCTCCACAGCTTCTGTAGCGAGGCTTGTTTGAGAGCTCAACCCTGACTGCTCTAGCTCATTATTATCTCCATGCACCACGTCGGATTCAAAAGACACATGATCGGACGATTGCAAAGCAACGTTCCTGTCCTGGCAGTTGTCCTCTGATTGCTCTGTTCCGCTCGAAGATCCTGGCTCTGTCGGTAGGTTGTCATCGGATACCCGTTTTGACGCGTCGGACACGTCCGACCGAGGCGCGAGAAGCTCGTGAGGTTGCAATGGTTTCGATTTTCGGCGATCATTCTGACGACGATTCTGGAACCAGATCTAATATCCAGACACATTAGATTGCACGTCAGACGTGGAGGTTACATGGTAATCGCAGACATACTTGCACTTCCTTCTCGCCCAACGAGACGCGACTGACTATACTGGCTCGGGCCGTTTTGTCTGGCTTCGGGTTCCGTTGATACTCGGCTTCGAGGATTGCGTGGTCTTCGGGGCTATACGACCACAGCAGTGACGTGTTAGCGATCTACTGGCAGCGAGACCCATTGGGCCAATAAGGACTGGAATTGGTCTCCGTGCATACCTAGTCCGACGCCGCTTTTGCCGTGCCAGCAATTTATTATCGACGCGTGGAGGAAGGTTCTGGGTTAAGGTCTTTTGGGAATGAACAAGGAAGGCGTAATTAAGAGCAGCAGCCGAGTCGGACGCCTGGGTTGAGGGCGGCGAGGAGGAACATGGTGCAGCAGAGGGCTCCGGATCAGACATGGTAAATAGCCGTAAGCCGAGTTAACAGCATAGGAGGACGGGAAGAAAGAACAAGAGGGACAGAATGGAGGAAAAGTAGAAAAGGAAAGGTAGTGACGCGGGCCGTGACCTAAGTAAAATGGCGAGGCGGACGTGAGTAGGAGATCCGGTGTGATGTGGGAACAATTCCCCAACCCGGAGGAAAAAGACGCTTCATCTAATCGCGTCGCGATGTGGACGCGGGCGGGCACCGCGGAGGCGTGGTAAGTGTATAGTATCCTCGTAAACCCGGTACTGTATGGTCCAGTACCTCCGGTTGGTTCTCCGCTCTGATTTTCTGCGGCTCGGCCGATTCTCCGCCCGCACGAGGGCGAGGCTTTCCTTTCATTCCAAAGAATGTCCCCATGTCTCCCCCCTTGAGTCGAAGCCCTCTCTTCCCTTGCTGATTGGATCTGCAGGCTGTCCTTGTCTTATCATTGTGAATGAAGTCACTTTTCAATCTGTCTATGTAACTATCCATTGATGGATGCTTGCTTTGCTGCAGTCCAACCCACCCACACTTCCAAGTTCCCCCCTCCCCACCCCGAAAGGTCCTCAATAGAGACAGTAACTACGTACTACTAGTGCATGTAACGGTCGTTCCAGGCGAGCGGAAATATCACCACCGCCTCCCGCCACCGCGCGTAGCTAGTATCCTTTTCTTGCTTTCTTTACAGTATAACCGGGTCTCGCGCAATCGCGCTTATTGACGTGTTTTCGGGTTCCATTTAGTTATTGATGGTCCTTCGTTGACAAAACGTATCGCGATACAATGCTACTTCCGTACCATTTTCGGTTGTTTTTCGCTTTTCTCAACTTGTTTGTTGTTTTGCTTCTGGGTGTTTGTTACGGGTACAAATAAACACGGAATACTACCTACTTACCTACCACCAACTATTTTCTACTAGTCATAGTAACTACTAAGTAGTTACTGCGTAAGTTACTAAAAAGCAGAAGACCCGAATAATTGATTCAATGTCAAGTTCCATTAACTCTCTACTCTTCCCCACAACTACCCATTTCCCCAGCAAGAATAATAAACGTATCAAATCACCCCTCAAGCTGATTCATATGACTCGGAATATTCCACGGATCGTAATCGATATGCACGAAAGCCCTATCCACCGTAGGCACACTCTCCACCATATACTGCAGACTCTCTCCAACGTCATGGCTATCCTGGAGTCGTGTCTTCGGGTCCAAGACAATATCCACCTCGACGTTGAGTCGATCTCCAGCGTAATACGCCTTTAGATCCTGGATTTTGAGAATCGCTTTCGAGAATCGCATCGTCATGTACAGCAGGATACTGTGGTCTTTGGGTGACGCTGCCGCGCCGGTTAGGTGGCCGATGTGTTCGCTTGCTGTGGCGCTCCAGTTGTAGATTATGTAGAGGGAGAGGAGAAGACCGCCTAATGGGTCGATGTACCAGGTTGTGGTCAGGGAGCCGACTTTGGGTTGGGTTGGTTAGTGGTGTGGTTTGCCCTTGGTTTGAGGAGTTATTAGGGAGGGAACTTACTCAGAGGGAAGAGAATACTGAACAAGTTGAAGACCACGTCCGTCATGGCGTCTTGAGCTAGGGCCTGGACGCTTGAGTTTTTGATCAGTCGACACCAGAACCAGCAGATGAGCTTGACGATCACTGTGCTGGCCATGACGGTTATGGAAGGGAGGGATAGGTCGACGACGGAGCGGTCGGAAGAGATGAGGCGCGTGAAGGATGTGAGTGCGACTTGGACGAAAGATGTCACCATCACGACGGCGAAGACTAAGACGCTGAGTGGTTCGAGTCGACGACGGCTGATCGGGTATCGGGAGCGGTCTTGTCGACGGATCAGGGTGGTGGTGATCCAGACTATGGCTGTGCTGAGGAAGTCCAATGCCCCGTCGACTAAGCTGGCCAGGACGGATAATGAGTTTGTCATGGTCATGGCGACAATCTTTGCGACTAGGAGGAGGACGTTGGCGACGAAGTTGACGTAGATCGCGACGGTGACTATCCGGTCGCTGCTGTCGACGAACTCATCGTTTGATGGTATGATGTCTGGGGGTGATGCTGCTCGTTCTTCGATCGTCGGGGGCAAGAGTGGAGAGGTCTCGCTCTCGCTGGGAATGCGATAGAGATTCCGGGGCGTTCTTTTGATCTTACCGGATGCTTGAGAGTCTGCTGTTCCGTAGGAGATTGCGTCATATGCCCGGCCGTTGGCTGAGACAGGGGGTTCTCCTGGCTGGTTGCTGTGATAGTCCACGATCAGGCGATGTGGGAGAGAAGAGTCCAGCAGTCGGTCGATGAAGACATATTGCGATATCAGATCATTGTTGCGCTCGTAATAAACGCGCCTGTACCTTGTTAGATCACACGCGTTGGAACCACAGACGGCAACGTACATGGCCTTTGGCATCTTCTTCAGTGTAGTCGGGTCTTGGTAGAAATGTTGCCTGTAGCTCATCGTTAGTAAATATCTACTGAGCTGTGGAACAAGGGCAACGGCGTACCAACGATAAATAGGCCTGCTCTCACCGATGAGTCGCTTGGCGCGCTCGAAAGCGAGAGGCCTATCCCCGCGATCTTGGGGGAAAGACTCATCAAGACGATCACTGTCATATGGATTATCGGCGCTTTGGACGCTGAGAGAGCGCCGTCGTATCAATCCCCCGAGGCGTTGACCCCGGGTGGAGAGAAGGTCATGTTCCAAGTCGAGGCTTGGTTGTCTCGCCCGGATGAAGGAGTCCGATCGCGGCAAAGAGGAAGGGGTTGGCGGCACAGTACTAGATCGATGTGTCGAGGACATTTTTCCTTCCCTTGCATTGAGCGACGTGGAAATGCAATGTATGAGGAAGCATTTCATTTAGGCGGCAATGATGACTGGCTCGACCGAGTCAACTTGGTGGGACCCTGACGGCATTCTTCAATTGGAGTCTTGGGCGCGCGGGCTGGGCCGAGCTGTTAGCTCACCATTATGAGATGGAGTCTGGCAGAACTTTCTCACGTCAAACATACATGCGTACCTGGTTATTTAATCATCCTTGTTGATTGATTGTATACGTCAGTGTTGGATAGTATTTGCAAATGTCATTGTCGCAAGAAGCCGCCTCATGGCTCTCGCCGCCAGCTGTGCAGCTCTCTCCTTCACCACAGCCTGGAGATAAAGCTCCCTCTTGCCCAGAACTGCCCCTCCCAGCCAACAACAACAGACCTACCATCATCTCATTCCTCAGGCACTGTGGATGTCCTGGTTAGTCCGGCCTCGAATGAACTGTTGTTCACTAACCTAATGGTAATTGCAGTGGCGGAAGCAACTTTTCTCGAGTTGCGCACTGCCGCTGAGAATCACCCCGAGATCAACTTTGTCGCTGTGTCGCATAGCGACCAGCCATCAACGGAGAAATGGCTGGAGTCTATTGGGGGAACCGGCGAATCTGGCTCTAACCCCGTGACGGTCATCATCGATGCTGAGCGCAAGATCTATGCGCAATGGGGCCTAGGCGTGACTTCTTGGGGCCATGTCCTGAGTCCTGCTGGACTCTTGGCTATTGGGAAGCTAGGGTGGGAAAGAGGGATCTGGAACAGGCCTACCGAGAGTGGTAGTCGCTGGCAGTTGAGTGGCAATTGGGCGGTTGACGCCGAAGGAGGAGTGCGCTGGGGAGGGCCTGCGAAGCGAGCCGATGAGCTGATAGATATTGAACAGGCAATCTATAGCATCAAAGCTTGAATCTATATCATGTCATGGTGGCATACTTCTAACTCGTTCACAATATGTCATAGTAATTCCAAGTAACAGAACATTGTGTACGCTCAAGCTTCGTTGAATTCATCTTTTGTGCCTTCATCGCCTTTTATCATTTTTAATTCGGGTAGAGACCAAGACAGACAGTTTTACCGACTAGGATTATTGCAGCACTAGCCATTGTTAGATGCGAGTCGTACTTTGTAGATTGTCCAAGCTGCTCAAGTCCGGCTTGATCAATTCCGATTATTAATGCTACGTCCGTAAACATCCCAGGCAATAGAGGATCATATTTCTCCAATATATCCAAACCTAGTTCTTTGCCCTCGAGATATCGTTTTCTGAGATGGAGGCTGCTACTTGTCAATATCTTCGGGTGTCATATGGTCAATGGCAAGATGGCGGGCGCTCCGTTCTTCGTCGGATTGGTGCGAAGAGCTTGTATAAGCTGCAATCCTTTTGGCTTGGCTAACCAGATTCCGTCAATCGAGACGTGAGATTCACATTAAGTTTCCATTGACACGCCACGTTTGCCGTGCATTTAACCAGTCGGCTATTCTTCCTTGTCCAAAAGGGTATTTGTGCGTGGTCAGTTTGCTTGTTTTGAGGCTTCATGAAATGAGTGGACGTTAGTGGAGTTGGAAAGAGTAGTAGTTTCTATTGCGCCTACCCCGCATTTATGCCTTCATCCCTCGTGTTGCACAACAGGCTTCTATGATAGAGATCAAAATGAAGGTGAGTCGCAGACAATTGTAGTAGAAGAAAGACTCAGGGGCACGTGGGAACATCATGTGCCCGACCAAAGATTACTTCCCGTCTCAACTTCTGCTCTATACTTCAACCTGTCACCGCAGCACCCTGTTTGACCATGCAGCATGTCAGGATTAGTCTCATGTCTAGACTGCCCTAGACCACTGCTAGCCTGTCTGCCTCGGCAACCTGGGCCGCTACCCCGGACGAGCAATGCTACAAATATAGACAGCAGTGGCTAGAAGATTGGGTAGTCACCATACCCGAAACCTGGAGAACTGGAACTCAAATACCCTATTGGCTTGTCAAAAGCTCGGTTTGGATGGACGAGACGCCCTAGTGGCTGTCATTGAGGCAGAATCCTTCTCCGGCTGGCCGCCAGATTCCCTCAAGCGGACTGCAACCGCGCACGGGCTGACCACACCGGCGCCTTTTTCGTTAGTGCATTGAGCGCCAATCATATCGGCTGGGGGAGTTTACTACCTTGGCGCGAACGCAATCAGGAGCGAGATGGCCATCCTAGTCCCGGGCCGGCCGGCCACCCCGGATTTTCAAGCTTCCTGCTAACCCTCGCTCCGCCATCGGCCTTTTCGTCCACCGGTCAACCCTCCCCAGTCTAACGCATGCCAAAGCGATGAGCTTGTTGAAATCTTCATGCATTTGACCCCGGAACAAGGCTTAGCAGGGAATTGACGTATATAGGCCATGTCATCTGCCCCACCCCCGCTCGGGGTCCTTTCCTGTGCTTTTTTGTATAAGTTCTGCCGTTCAAGATCCCACTTAACACTACTTCATGGCCTAAGAGATTGACACACCATAATATATCGATCGGCATTTCAAGATGGGTCGATACTTTACAATTGGCCTGGCTGCATTTGCAGCTACAGGGTCTTTTCTGTTCGGATATGACAGTGGTGTCATGACGGACGTAATCGAGTCGAAGAACTTTCTGGCTTTCTTCAACACTACCCAGACATCAACCATCATTGGTGCTATCAACAGCACATTTTCGGGAGGTGGTAGGTTCTTCTCTCTAGCTTGGGCCTTTTTCATTCCATGTGTTGCCCTGCTGGCTAACAATGGCTGCTAGCTTGTATTGGCGCGCTCCAGGGTGGTCTAACGATGGATCGCTTCGGACGAAAGTTCACTATCCAAATGGGTGCTTTCATTTGCATGATTGGCGCGATTCTTCAATCGTCAGCAAAGAACTTAGCCATGATCCTTGTTGGTCGTATCCTGGCCGGCTGGGCAGTTGGTCTCATGTCTATGTCTGTCCCAGTGTATCAGGCGGAGGTCGCTCATCCCCGTTCGCGTGGGTTCATCATCGGTCTAGCCCAGCAGATGATCGGTGTTGGGTTTATTGTCAGTACGTATGTATATGACCATCACAACCATGTCTGCATATATCTCAGACAAGAAAAGCATTAACTCTAAAATAGCTGGGTCGGCTACGGCTCCCTTCATGCGCCGGATACTAGCGAGTTCCAATGGCGATTCCCACTTGCCTTTCAGGCCGTCCCTGCCGTTCTTCTCGTTATAGGCATGTTCTTTTTGCCCGAATCACCTCGATACCTGATCGAAAAGGAACGCTACGAGGAAGCGATGAAAATCCTCCGAAGATTACACTTCGACGGCACCAACGAGGACTGGATTCAGACGGAATACAATGAGATAAAAGCCACCATTGAAGCCGAAAAAGCTGTCACAGTCCCCGGATGGCTCATCATGTTCCGTGTGCCTCAATGGCGAACCCGACTCATGTGCGTTTCCTTCTCCTACCAACACCCCAATCAAATCCCCGCATTCTATTAACATCCCACCCAAACAGGCACGGCATCGCCGTCCAAGTCTTCACCCAAATGACGGGCGTCAACGTCGTAAACTACTACCAAACAATCATGTACAACGCCCTCGGCATCACAGGTAACCGCAACACCCTGGTAGCAGGAATCTACAACTGCGTCGGTCCCATCACGAACTTCATCTTCATATTCTTCCTCCTCGACCGAGTTGGGCGCCGCAAGCCCATGTTGTTCGGAACCATCGCAATCACCATCGCCCTAATCTGCGAAGCGGCTCTCTACTCGCAGAACCTGGACGGCACTCGAAAGGGATACAGTATCGGCGGTGTATTCTTCATCTTCTGTATCACTGTTATCTTTTCTCTATCATTCGGCCCTTGCAGCTGGTTAGTCTCCCTCCCCTCCTTCTCACAACATTTCCTCCCACTAATGCGATATCGATCATATAGGGTCTACATGGCAGAAGTAATGCCGATGCAAATCCGCGGTCGAGGAAACGCCTTCGCTACTGCGATTGGCAACTGGGCCGTAAGTACCCTTTGGGCCCAGGTATCCCCGATTGCACTGGCCAAGATCCAATGGAAGTTTTATTTCGTGTTTGCGGCGTGGAGTGAGTAACCCATATCCCTATCCCATTTTTACTTTCCCTTGCTGCTTGTCTGCTAACCATCAACATCGAAAACAGACGTATGCATCACCCTTCCAACCGTCTACTTCTTCTTCAAAGAAACAAACCAGAAGTCGCTCGAAGAGATCGATCTGCTCTTCGGTGGTCGTGCCCTGGGAATGCTGCCTGAGGATGTAGTCGTGAAGCAGGGTACAGTCGAGACGGAGAAAGCAGAGGAGACGGGGGTATCGGTCGTCAATGTCGAGCATACTAGTACCGTGTGACCATGACGGTGTCTTCTATCAAGGAAGCGTGTGACCGTTCATGACAAATCAGTAAAGAAGCAAATACACAACGAACCGAATTGCACTGCGTCATTCCATTTCACCCATTAGGACCCTGGTCTTGTTCTATACCATATCTTAACCCATTCTATCCTCATCTACTCAGCCACTCATCCATCCCTCAGCCCTCTAATCCCCACCCCACCCCAACCCAATCAAAGAAACGCTCTACTCCCCAACCTCAAAAACTCCCTCGCATTCCCAAACTCAATCAAATCCACCTCGTGGGCCGACAACTTCCCCGACTCCCTAATCTTCTTCAAAAACTCCTTGCCCGTAACATTATCCTCAAAAGGATAATCCACGCTATACATAACCCTCTCCACCTTCGTAACCTGCAACAACATCATCAACGTCTCAACACTAAACACCCCACTCGTCGTGACCCAAATATTCTCATTCCAGACATCCATAATCCCCTTGCGTCTCGAGGCCGCCAACCCCTTGAAAAACCCCAATCTCGCGATCCGGTGCAACATGATCGGGAGCAGCTCGCCCATGTGCCCGATGACTATCTTGAGTTTGGGGTATTGCTCGAATACCCCCGCCGCGTAAAGTTTCAATATGTGCAGGCCTACGTTCTCGTGCCAGCCCCAGGCTGCGGACGCGAGACCGAGTTCTGCAGCGAGTGGATAGTTGCCGGAGAAGCGGGATTGGATGGAATCCTGGGATGGAGTGGAAGGGTGGATGTAGAGGGGGACGTCGAGGGATTCGGCGGCTGCGAAGACGGGCCAGAAGCCTTTGTCGTCGTAGTGGGTTGTGCCGTCCGGGAGGTGGTTGTCGATTAGGGCACCGAGGAAGCCGAGGTCGGTGACGGTGCGGCGGAGTTCTTTGGCCGCTTCGAGGGGGTGGGCCATCGGGAGCGCTGCGAAGCCGCCGAATCGGTCCGGATGCTGTTTTATGGCGGCGGCCATTTCGTTGTTGGCTGCGTAGCAGCGCGCGGGGTCGGTTGAGGCGACGCCGCCGGGAAGGTGGGAGAGGATCTGGTAGGAGACGTTGCCGGCGTCCATGTTGGCGAGACGGGCTTTAGAGAGGTCTTTTGCAAGGTTACGACATTCAGGGTAGATCTTCCATGTGTTGTCGTAGAAGAAGTTGTTGCTTTCGAGGGATGGGAATATCGCGTGCTCTTCGAGCGTGATGGCTTGCGCGGGGGAGGCCATGGTGGGGAATTATGGTTGTAGTGGTGATATTGGGTTGGTCGGTTTGAGCTGTCGGCTTATACAGGTAGGTGGGAGCGCAGCTCTCTATATTGCTTTCGGAGTAGGTGTAGAAGGCGGTTGTCTGAATCGTGCAGACTTGAGTGGAATTGCAGCTCATTTGAGTCATTGGTGTTGTACGACCAACGCCTCTGGTAAGGGATAGATAGCGGCATGCTGCTTCATTAGCTGAGGATGGCGCCAGTTGTGGTGGGTAGAAATGAGGGACAGGTCAACTAGGTGTATTGGCCTGCCGATATTGGGGCCTATAAGCGTGCAAAGGAGGCATAATGTTTTCGGAGTTAACTAGACAGTCCAGTCCCAAATAGGGGAAGCCAGTTGATGCAGATTCTGCAGTGTGTGTTGTCTTTAGCGTCCCGATCACCGAGTGTGAAGATCTGGATAAGCGTGTTGTTTATACAAGTCAGGAGCAAGCTGCGTCATAGCCATGGGTAACAATGAGCGCGAGCTGCACATCCGGGGGATCTGTGTGGATCGGCAGCCGTGGCATGACCTGGCACGACATGGCATGACCTGCTAATTTGTTGGCTTCTAGCTAGTGCGACCGCCACCAAAATCATGCTCAGCCGACCATCCATCGAAAGCTCCCTTGCAACCGCGCCAAGGAAGTTAGTCCGGGGCGCATGGGAAGGAATGAATCAATGCTTGCAGCGATCGCCCGACGGTCAGTGCTATAGGGTTAGTAGCATCGTTTAGAGTGATGGATGTGCGCTGCTGAGCCCCCCAGCGGCAACCTGCGCTAGTAGTTGGGAGAAGCTGCTGCCGGATGACCTGGGGAAAAAGGTGTGGAATGCAGGCAGCCAGATGCCTCTGGCTGGGCTTTCAAGGGAATAAAGCACATGGGTGGCACATAGCCTGAAGCCAAATAAAGGAACCCTGTGTTGTCATGGTGATGGCGATAGCACTGTGATTTCCTGATCTTAAAACCAAAGAGTTATTCAGTCAAGCCCCTCATTCCTTTTTCTTGAATACTCGGGCGTCAGCGACCGTGGGAACTGCACGTCTCACGAGCATCTGCTGATTGATGGCTTCGGGATGGCCTGATAAAGCATGGTTGGCGCATACCCCGCCAGGTGACGACGATCAGAGGTACAACGCTTGGTAGTGGCTCGTGTCCTTTATTAGCGGCCAGAATCCCCGGGGCTGTGGAACAACTCTCTTCAGAATTAACGAGAAGACAAATATAACTAAAGGAAAGACATCCTCAGCCTCGGTTGAGGATTGTCGCCTCTCTCTCTCGCTCGCAATCCGACCACACCGAGTTCCCGCGACGAGGAACATGGGGTTGTCGGAGAACAAGGATAACCCTCAGGTCAATCACCACATGGCCATTGTCTTAGGAATCGGACTAGGAGTCGCGACCTTAATCATCATGTGTTTGCTGTGAGTAGTTAGCCAGCCCCTTTTCAGCTTTGTGCCCGATGCTGGTCATGATCGCATTCGCGCCACTAATACCCTATATCTCTATAGTCTGACCCTTTTCGTCAATCGGCGTGAGCGCCATCCAGTCCTCAAAAGCAAAGGCAGCTCGAGCGACAAATTACGCAAGCTGGATGCTGTCTCCCCAACTCGGACCTTAGAGGATTGGTGGTCGCGAGCTAAAGGGCCTCTTTTACCGTCCGAAGGTGTTGATGGCGACTTCATATGGTACGTTTAGCTTGCATCCGCCGACCAACGGCTGAATTAGCGGCAACGCTAGCAAGTTGTTCGCCCACTAACGGTGCCGTTGACAGCGTTGTTTGCCTCGAGTCGGTTCTGCGCTGCCAGGAAATCCGAGAACTCAAATGTCTGCACGTGTTCCATCGAGAATGTCTCGAGAAGTGGTATCTGCAAGACCACTTCAATTGCCCACTCTGTCATAGAGCGTATTACGTTCAAGAGACCCATCCGAGTAATGAGTTTGTGTGGATGGTGTGAATGCGACCGACCTCTTCTTTTTCCAGGCTTATGCGGCGTTTGGTGTCTTATCTGGGCATTCACCCCACGCCGGTCTTACTCCACTCGAATATTGTCGCTCACTATGGGCATCAATATCTTCTTCTTTTCGGCTTTATAGGAAACATAGGCCAGTCCATGTGCGGGTCCCAATTGGTTGGTCCTGGACGATAGTTGGGATCCTCTTTCATGAGTTAATGACCTTTGATGATTAATGTGATACCCCTATGTTTACATCTCACAATAGAAGTCAGTTTTGCGGAGGTAGATACTCTGAGTTGAAGTCCCAATTGTTGGGATTGCTGGGATGGTACCAGTCCAGGAGACTGTACAGGCCAGAGGTGGCATCGTGGAAAGCCAGATCCTCGATGGGTTGAGGATCAAGAACCTGGTCAAGAATATGAGACAACTTCCTCTCCGCTTCCTTGCACGTGTGGTAATTGCCATGCCCCGGTCGCGCTACCCAGGAGAGGCATGAGATGAATACACTCAGATTTCGAATGATTTCAGCACGCGGTAACGCAGTAGTGTATGTACCAATTCCCTGGTTTTGGTGAAGGAGCTCGAGGATGAGGACGCTGGCACTGGGGAGGCCGTAGTAAAGGAACTGCACCATGTTAATCATAGAAAAGACAGCACACTCTAAGGAGTATTCAACATACAATCCAAGCACGATGTCTACTCAAGTCAAAGGTTGGGTCACTGTCAGCGTTGCCTTTGATGATATTGGACAACATTGTTCGTGACGTATCGAAGAGAGCCCCATGCCCAGTGTTCGCGCGTTTAACAACAGTCCTCTGCAAAAGGAAAATAGTATAAAGGTAGTCCAGGTAAATATGAAGCAAGGTGAACGACTTTGTTAGGGGTCCCGACTCGGTCCCTTCCGCAGACATATCGTAACGGAGACGGACGGGGCACACTGCCCACGACTCCCGCGCTTGCTTTATTATTTCACTTGAGAAGATTAGCGACGAGATGATTTTCATTCGCACGAGACACCATGGCATGAATATGACTCACTCAGAATTCTGTACCGTATCGCTGTGCTCACCGGTCCCTAAGGCTATCTCGAGAGCTCGCTCCCTAAATACGGCCAATATAAAACGAAGACGGAGCACACTTGCTCGGTCGACCTCATCTTTGGCTGACCATCCGAAGCTATCCAATCTTGAGATCGCCGCGTTTAGCTCATCCCCACCATGGACTATCGTTCTTTCGCTAATGTCCAGTGGGGGTGTTAGGGTGCTGTAGCGGTAGTTAATGGATGGCGGTCGTCCCACGAATGTGGCTTGATTCTTATCTGCTGAGAAGGCAGCAGCAAAGCACGATCTTCTCCATTGACGAAGAAAGAAAGGGCAATTATCGCCCATGGGGCTCTCCTGGTGAAGTCCAGCCGCATATATTGTAGCGGATAATTCACGGAGGCGACGCCAGGCTTGGTAGCCTAATTTCGAACGACAATCAGCATATGCTACGTCCTAAGATGAGTAATACTGGAAAAGCAAGGTCTCTGTACTTACTTGAGTCACCGTAGACATGGGTGAGAAGTACAAAGTTGCTATACTGGCAAAAGCCTAATAGCTCATTGACTGAAGAAGCCTGGTCGCTAAAAGTGAGGCAGGTGCTGCTCGCTTCGACAAGCTGAGCGCGGAGACTCTCCCGGGCTAAGGTGTCCGCCGCCACCTGGTATAGATCTGGGTCACTCTCAGGTGTAGATGAAAGCGACATACCAGCAGTTGCGAAGATGATGCCTATAGCTTCCCAACGTAGATTTTGCTCAGTAAACGCTGCACAGTATTGCTCCACTGTCATTGAACCATAGGTTGACAGTGGCCTGGAAGTATTTTGCGACACCTTACGAACTGTGTTTTGAAGCTGATCTTCGACTTCGAAATCAAGGGCCCCGAGAACATTCCGAGCGGAGCGTACAATAGACATGGTGACAATCTCTGGAATGACAGCAACAAGGACTCGGGTGTAATATCTCCGGATTAAGCTATCGCATATTGTGAGGTTTTGAAGTAGCTTTAGCAACCGCACTCCTGTCTGGAGGCGTTCGGGTTCCATAGAATAGGTCAATGTGGTGGGCATGGAGCTGTTATCTACATTGAGAGAGAACTCGGGACGATGCTCCGCAAGAATGGCTGAGTAGCTCGTCGAGCCCAAGTATCCAGGAGAAGCAGAAGCCGGCACCAACGTAGTGCTTTGTCTTGGAAGAGCGCCTGCTCCTGTAGTTGACGAGCTATCACGATGTCAGCACACCTTCGTGCGCTGGACTTCCATATGTAGTTGATTTTGGATGTGACTGGAGAATTGTTACCTTGCAATTGACTGGCTGTTTCTCGCTCGTGGCCCTCTGGCAGACTTGGTCAAGCCTCCAGTCACTTTCTTCGTCATCGGTGCTGGATGATAAAAACATCGCGATACCATATTCTTAGTCAAGCATCGGCCGCAGACTGGTCTCTCATGGTCGCATCGCAATTTAGATTTGCGACACGGCTCACACGATTGCAAGGACCCATTACGGCGAACCGCATGTGATTGATATTGACGGCTGCGCAAATTAGAGTCTGGCATTTTGACAATAAAAATCCGGCATTGAATGCAGTAATCAACTCATTTCCATACTGTCATACTTGAGAGCGAAGATTTAAAGCAAGTGTTGAAAGCGGGTAAATCAAGAAGCAGGCCTGACCTGCCCGAGACCGGGCACTTCCAGAGCGGGAACTAACTTGTTTTGGTATCGCGTCCAGAGCTTCGTGCAGCACATTCGGACGGAGATAAGTAAGACGGTGGGTGACAAACTGACCATAACTCCAGCAAAACGCTCCACAAGTGATCAAGCTCGAAGTTTAACAGGGCATAAAGTACAATCACATCGACTCCAATAATTCCAGATACATCTTCCCGACCTGTTTTCGCCCCTCATTATCCCCTTGTATCCACTCCTCAGGCGGGAACAGGTCAAACATGCCCACTTTCATTAACAACGGGATCGCAGCTCTAAGAGCTGTCCTGAGCGTGTCCATTTTGACTTTGTCCCCAGCTGCATGTGCTTCATTATACGCCCGGATATTGACCAACAGTGCTCTACATCCATCGTCAATACAGTCCAAACTCCAAAGCAATAAACTAGCGGGTTCGAAGGATTACTTGCCCTACTGTGCCTGTCTGCACTTTGCTGCCATCCGGTAGAGTCACTTCTGGCATCGCAGTGCCAAGCGTTGACGAGTTCAAGGCGACAAGGCTTGCGGCTGATGAGTTGGACATGGTGGTTTGATTAGGTAGAATTTGGGGGGTTCTGGAAGTAGTCAATGCTTATTTGAGGGTATGAGGTCTGGTGGGGATGGTCGCCTTTTGTATACTCCGTAGCTGAGGCTATGTCCGGAGGCTGTTCCCGGACATGGGCCCTCCGCGGAATTGTCGGGATCTCCGAGCATACGCTCGGAGCTGGAGCTAGATTATTTGTACTCTACCAGAACAATTTAACGCTGTCTTAAGATAGTCCGAATAAGATATCTGCAAATTGTATCTTTCGAACTCCAGTAAAGCTCACTTCTTCAGAAATTCAGTGGCGGGTTAGTCTCCGCAGGTTGCTACAATCCGATCCCAATGGTCAAATTTCATTATAAATAATCCATCCCCTAATTTATCCATAAGACCCCTCAATCCGCAAAAACTCCACCTGCCTCGATAGTCTCGAAAGCGCTCATAGTATGATTCCACACCTTCTGCCTCAGTTCGTCCTTGTTGATCTTCTCATAGGACTTGGCGTTGTAGTTGGTATCGCCGTTCTTGCCAAGAGAGTAAGCACCGCTTCCAAGCTCACCATCTGTCCCCACAGTAGTCTCCTCTTCGTTCCGCAAAGAGGTTGCCCCCCGTGGCGGATACCGAGACGACGCCAGGCTCAGCATTCTGTCACCACTCTCAGATGGTGGAACGGTCAGGAAAGGTGCGAAGAAGGGAACAAATATGTAACGCCACAGTACTCTGAACCAAGCAGGCAAGTCATGCTTTTGGAACCCGGGTCCCAACACGAGACCAGGGAAGATGTGTATCAGACTGAGCTTCCCACGGTTTTGCTCAGCCAAGGTTTCCATGAAGCACACATGCATGTAAATCATATGTGAGCGAGCCGTAGAATAATTGTAGGTATCTAGATCGCGCAAAGAGAGGTCGTCGGGAAATAGCTTTTGCTCGTAACCAGCGGCAAAAACCGAAACGACTGTTGCAGGGAGAGTGGATTTGAGTAGCAATGGAAGGAGCTTTGTTATTGCTCTCATGCGAGAGTAGTACATCAAGGACATCGTGACGTCGATACCTTCTTTCGTGTCTGCGAAATTGTCAGAAATGCAGATATAACCGATAATTTCGAACGCACCTTTCCGTGGCTGGTATATAGGCCCTCCCTGACTTAGCATGAGATAGTCGATCCTTGGGTCTTGTTGCTCCTTTTCTTCCATCTGAATAATCTCTTCGCAGACGCGATTAACATTCTGGATCAGCGAGATATCTTCAGTCTGCAGGAATCTGATCTGGGCTTTGGGGCAAATGCCACGACATTCTGCAATAATCTCTTCGGCGGCTTTGATATTTCTGCCAACAATATATGCACGAAAGCCTTTACCACCATTAGCTTCCGCCGTGGCCAATGCACGCAAGGTATAGTGACCAATGCCTGAGGTACCACCAAAGAAGACGGCAACCAAAGGCTGGCGCTGAACTAGGGCAGCATTCGTGGCACGTACGTCGTTTAATCCGACCATGGTAGATAGATACAGTAATCAGAGGTTATGAACGATGAGTATCAAATTCGGGGCAGGACAGTGAGATCCAGAGGGTCTCATATAATGGGAAGAGGAAACACTTTGCACGGAGTTTAAGGGATTATCGGGGATAGGAGTATCATATCAAATAATATCCGATGCATGTTCTCTCGTTGACGAGCATTGAGCGAAAGGGAGAGCTTGAAAGGGTGCTCGATCCCAGGTACTATAGACCGTACCACGTACAAATTGCCGGATATGGGCTAGCGTGTCGATGATCCACGGGTCACTGCTCACGTACTCTCTTGCCTTCTCCGCGCCACTTCTCACCTCAGAGCTATGGTATCTATCTATCTATCTACCTAATTCAGCCGGTTCTCGAATTTCCCTGGGCCACGCGGCGCCCTAAGCCTTCATGTCGTTACTAAACGTTCTATAATAGCAGTCCTCTTCTGGAGAGGATATCCGTCGTTCTATCATCGCAATTTTTGTTCACTACTAATTCCCGAAATATCGGTCCGGTTCTATTAGATCGACTCAGTCAAATAGCACCGCGGCTCATGCCCCAAAGGCGCTACCACAATAAGAGCCGACATGGCTGTTCACAGTGTAAGAAGAATCGCACAAAGGTTAGTTACGTGGCTCCTTGCGTGTCCCGTGCTCATCGTAAGTAGTGCGACGAAGATAGACCCCAGTGTGGCCGATGCAGAAGAATAGGTTCCGCTTGTTCGTTGGCTACTCAGCCAGCGAATCTGGTATTCGTCGCACCCAGAAATGAAATGCCTTCAAATCAAGCGACAGACGACCCAGTTCGTATCGATCATCAATCATCTAGCATTTCCGACGGATATAGCGGCCAATCCCCTAGCGATTTGCTTTCTGTTGCAGCTTCCACGCCTGGTACGGAACACTCTGACATGGAATGTGACTTTACGAATACAGAAAAAGAACGGTTGAGGTTGATGAATCACTACGCTTTACACACATCAAGAAGTATCACGGACGTCATCATACCACGAGACAAAAACCAATCGTTATGGGGAGAGTGGGTTACTGAGCTGGCTTTCAAACACAACTTTCTTTTGCACGGCCTTTTGGGATTGAGTGCCTTACACTTGGCTCTTAAGGGGGTTTCACCGCAGAGACACACGGTCATGGCTATCCGCCATCATGATCTCGGTGTCGCAATGTTTCGGCCACACCTTTCTAACATCACACCCGAAAATCATGATGCTGTTTTTGCATTCTCATGCGTTGTCGCCCTCTATACTTTTGGGATCCAGCGTCCCTCTGAGCCTACAGAAGATCCTATCGACAGGCTTCACCAGGTCTTCTCTCTCATTCGGGGATCATCCTTTCTCGTCAAAGCTGATCACGAAACCATGGTACGTAGTCGTTGGTCCGTCTTGATGTTGCCACATCCGTTTCCACCGACGGTGCTGTCACCTGAGATCGAAGATGTGCTAAGCAAACTCCTTTCACACGCTGCAATGGCGCCCGAAGCCGCTCGCATGGGTATATATGAACCAACCATACAAACTTTGAGACACAGCCTTGCAATGGCAATTATGTATCGCCGCATTAAAATGACATTCTCATATTTTGCTGTTATTTGCCCGCCAGAGTTCTGGTCAATGGTGCGCATTGCCGAGCCCCTGGCTCTGGCCATTCTAGCCAATTACGCAGTTACTCTCGACTGGCTGCGGAGGAACATATGGATGGCATACTGGGGGAGAGAAATAGTTGTTGCCGTTCGTAAGGCATTGCCGCTAGACTGGCACGAATGTATTGCCTGGGCTGTCCAAGAAACGGAACGCCCATCTGAATTAGATGGGCTTGGGCGTTACTCAGCATCAACATCAGATCCACTGCAAGAGAACGATCAGATTACCACCTCATTATAATTATAAGTTGCGCGCGGTATCATCTTCGTAGGAAAGATTCCTTGGAGAGACCTCACACCGTTCTAAAGTTCTAACTATCTATCTTTTTTGCTCCACGCAGAGCGCCTCCCCATATGAGCTGATGTCGTACCCGTTCTCTTCCAAATACGCCTTGAACCTGGCATCCTCGGTTTCCAGCTCTCGCGACATATCCGGGATCAGGAACCACGCTATCAACGCACCAACCATACAGAAAGCCGAGCCTATCAGGAAGACGGCTTGTTGACCTTTTTCGGTAGATGAGAACGAGTCCTGAATGGGCGTAAATACTTCAGTCCCGATTGATGCACCCGCCTTTCCAACTGCGGCAGCCAGACCAAGGAAGTGACCACGAAGAGGGGTGGGGAACGACTCTGCGGCGCACAGAAAGGTCGACACACCGGGGCCCATCTCACCCAGGGCGTTGAAAATGCCGTACATAACGACGAACAACGGGAATACTGACTGTATCGGGCGAAGAGCGCCGCCCAGAATGAAGCCCCATATACCCCAGAGCACGAAGCCGAGAGCCATGTTCTGCTTTCTCCCAATTTTATCCATCAGGAGCCCTCCCAGCAGGCAGCCTGGGAGATAGAAGCAATTAACAACCGTCTGGTGGACCATATCAGCATCTCGATATTAGGACATCCGGCTGCTTGTTTTACGTACACCGTACCCAATATTTTCCACTGTTGTGTTGTTTGGGCTGAGTTGAGAGATGATGGTGGAAGTGAAGAGTCCAAACGGATACGTGACAAAGTCGTAGCAAAACCAAGCGAGAGCTAAGATATCAGGACGGTTGATGCAATTAAATCCAGGAACAAAGCTTACAGGTTCCCAGAATTGGTTTCCAATACCTCCGAAGGACAAGCCAATATGGATACCGCGACTTGATGGCATGCTTGCGATATTGCTTGGAATTGATCATGCGAATCCGAAAGAAACACATGAAAACCGGGATCTGTCACAGTTTTCAGTACATTACTTCGTGCTGAGGTTTCTTATAGCATACCACAAAACCAAGCCCAAAACAGACTCTCCAAACCCCACTTTTGACATCCTGGTGGAAGCATGCGAGAACAATAAGGGCCACAATACCGGCGGCCACGAAGCCCTAAGTATAGCTCCATTGAGTGACATGAAACCTAGTCCGGTGAGATTGAGACACGTACCATATCCACAGCAAAATCTGTGGTTGACGCGACCAGAAATCCCCTCTTCTTTCGAAGGTTGGCGGTCTCATCAGCCGCCTCAGTTGCACTGGTTGCGCAGACAGGATACTCGCCACCAGCTCCGAAGCCAGCGATACCGCGAGCAACAATCATCATCCAGAACATCCTAATCAGAGAGTCAAAACTTCTGGTTGATACTTCGTTCAATTGAAGCGAGTCTCACCCCAACTCCGAGGTACCGTGTGCTGCAGCAGACAAGATGATACCAAGCACCAAGAACAAGGTAGTAGCCACCACTCCTGTCCTTCTTCCTACTCGGTCAATCAAAGCACCGAAGAAGAGCATACCAAAAATCTCCCCAATAAGGAAGGAATTTGATAGTCTGGTTTTGATGCTTGAGGACATGGTATCTTTATACCTAATGCCAATGAATGCGTCAACAGATATCCCTAAGCTACGAGGCTCCTGATGGGGACTAACAAGACAGAAAACAAAGGCTCCATATAGCCGACTTTGCGGATACTGAGATTAGTGATGTTTCTTGTGCAAGCTGGGCATGGCATGCTAGGCACAGGCTTCGCAAAAGGTGAACTCACTGATCTGAGCGTTATAGCCATCACTGAAGAGTCCCAGTCCCGAGACGACCACGTTCAAAACACCTGATGAGGCCCGTAACTCACCATCTTCCATAGAATTGGTGTCGTCTTGCTTCATTATCTCGCCCTGATGGCTATGCTTCATGGTGTTTTCAACCCGTTCGGTCGCGGAGCAATGGGTTGCTACAGCCATGATAGAAGATGCCAATGTGTCGACTGTAGAGGTGTGTCCATTGGGAAAAAGGAATGATTGCGACTTCGTGGGCTATAGTCTGTCCTTAACTTGTCCGTTGCGTCTTCACTATATCTACTTCAGTGCAGCTAATAGTTCTCTGGGCAACAATAGACTCTTCGAGAACGTGCCATGCTATCCAATAGCAGCCGGCATGGCTCGCACGAGATACATAGTGTTGCATCGCTGCTGGCATGCCAGCCCACCTTTCGTACAACAGGCGGAGAGTTTTCGGCGAGGTCTATCTAATGTAACAGAAAGGACAAACTATACCCAGTCCAGACAGGGCCCTGGCGGGGATCTCCGCCTCGCTTAGGCAAAAGGCCCGTAGTCCGGCGGGGCTTATCAGGACGGCCCGCGCCCTATGATAGCGCCTAGACCCGGGCACATGGGCATTTTATCGCATCCTGAGTGGTTCTATGCCTCAGAACACCTTCAAGGATCAGCCTGTCTCGTGCCTGGCCTCTGCGCAACCCCTCGCTGACACTTCTGCCTCATACTCCGACATTCCCCACTCTAGAACACGGACCTCGCACCGGCCCGGCATAGTGACATATGAAGGTCGGCAGCTGGAAGTAACGTTCATGTGCAAGGGGGCTCGCATTAGAGGATTTATGGGCGCGATGGCCCCAATCTCGGTCGGGCAAAAGGACATGTGCTCTCTGCAGATTGAATCGAAGGGTTAGTCCGATCATATCAAGACTGGCATCATGAATAACAGCTATTACGCACTGACGGAGGACCAACTCCAGTTCTATGAGGACAAAGGATACTTGCTCATCCAGGGCTTCTTTAATGCTCCTGAGACAGAGGTCCTACAACAGTGGACTCAGGAAGTCCACGACCTCCCAAGGACCCCAGATGCATCTTATATGCCTTACGAGGTGAGAATCAAAGTGTGACCTTTCTCAGCAGCCGGCTGGCGAACTAATCCCGGCTGCAGGAAGTCAATGCAGAAGGCAAAAGGGTCCTCTGCCGCACAGAAAACTATGCCAATTCTCATGCTGGCTTCGACAGTTTTCTGCGTGGTGAACGCATCTTAAGCGTTCTCCGTCAGCTAGCTACAGAGGACATGATTCTTTTCAAGGAGAAGATTAACTACAAACTCGCTGGTAGTGGTAAGAAATCAACATCTGCTGCACTTGGCAGAGGAGCAGCTAATACAACGCAGGTGGCTTCTCTCCTCATATCGACGCCAATGCATACACCCACGTCAAGAAGATTAAGCACCTGACGGTGCTCGCTGCTGTTGACGAAATGACCTCGGAGAATGGTGGACTTGACGTGGTCGACGGCAGTCACCTTATGGAGGTACCGCTTGGAGAGGACCGCTGCATTGAGCCTGGCTGGGTCAAGAGCCAAACATGGACGCCTTGCAATCTACAACCGGGTTTGTTTGTGCTGAAAAAACTGTTATTCAAAGATTAACCATCAATTTACTCAGGTGACATTCTCGTTTTTGGCTCCTACCTTGCCCATAAGAGTGGCGCCAACACCAGCTCCAAGGACCGACGCGCAATCTACGCCACATACAACCGCTTGGCTGAGGGTGACCTGCACGATCAGTACTATGAGGATCGCCGCAAGCTGTGGCCTGCCACGCACATGCGGAAAGAGGGGGAGACGTATGAGGAGGGCAGAATGCGGTATGGCTACGGCTCCCCGATGCTGACGGTCGAGGGTCAACAGCCGGTACTTGCGTAGCGTAAACTTAGGGTGCAATTTTCATGAATGCATAGCTTGCTGAAAACGGGCAAAGGAGACATGTGGACGGAAGGAGTCGATAGTCTGGCGTTCTACAACTTCAAATCTATACCACGAAGTAGTAAACCACGTAGATCAAACGATTGTTCACCACATAGCAACATCTATGATTAAGAGTTTACGCAGCCAGGAATCCAAATGCCAAAAAAATCCAAGATACAGATGATATTCATAATCCAATTCGGTATTTTCATAATGAACCAAATAGAAGCGAAAGCACGTGGGTTCATGAAACCAGCAGGAAATTACACCTATATAACCCCTCTCCCCCTAGTCACTCGCCCACATCCACATTATTTTCCTCCCTCTAGAGCATAATTACCACCTCCACACACCTCTCCCCGGCCCAACTCCTCACAATGGCCCTCAAGACCCCCCTCGAAAAAGCCACCTACCTCGTAACCTCCCTCGAAGAATACGGACAAGGCGACTACATCGGCGAATCCATCAGTCAGCTCGAACACTGTCTACAAGCCGCGCACCAAGCCCGGAAATCAGGTAGGAGAGCCACTCCACTCAACCACTTAAGCACCAAATCATCACCACAAGAAAAGAAACAGGATAGACTGACAAAATCAACTCCTTCCAGGCGCATCCCCCGAACTAATCCTCGCCGCCCTCCTCCACGACATCGGCCAAATTATCCCCCTCTCATCCACGAAGGAAGTCCGGATGAACCTGAAATCTAACAACGATAACACAAATACCGAGAATGTCGGCCGGATGGGCCACGAGACTATCGGAGCGGAATACCTTCGCTCACTGGGTTTCAGTGAGAGGGTGTGTCGATTAGTCGAGAGTCATGTTCCTGCGAAGCGGTACATTACCCCCTCCCCTTGACTCCCACAACTACTATATTTAGATCTTATACTGATAAGAAGATAAATGAGTGTGATAGATACCTCACCGCCACAAACAAAGCATACTACGAGACATTATCATCCGCATCGAAGAAATCACTCGAGTTCCAAGGCGGGCCGTTCAAAGGCGCGGAGCTAGAAGCCTTCGAGACGGATCCGTTGCGCGATGAGATGGTCAAGTTGAGGCTTTGGGATGATGCGGCCAAGGTTCAGGGGATTGAGGAGAGTACGCCGAGGGCGGAGGAGTATCAGGATTTGATTCGGGTGCATTTGGAGGGGGTTTGTTAGGGTAGATGCTAAAGTTTTTGGTGGTTTATGGTTCGAATGGGTTGTGTGAGGTTTATATAGAAGGTATAGTCTTCAACCTTGACATTGACGAAGTCCTCGAAGAGATGTGTCTATCCTGTACGAAAGGTTATAGTTCTCTATGAAAGGCACGGCTCTACCTGTCCGTAAGAAGTCCTATACTCCCATTTCAACCCAACACAGATCAACAACCAAACCGTACGAGAAGAACAGCCTTTACAATATAATCCATTACGCATTTAGCGTCAAAAGAAAAAATGATATTTCCACATAGAAAAATATACCATTCGTCACGACTGGAATTTAGCACGCAGTACGGTAAGAATACCGAGCGGAAGAAAAAATTATGCATTGTCGGGGAGTCGAACCCCGGCCACTCGCTTGGAAGGCGAGTATCATAACCGTTAGACTAACAATGCTTGTTGTTATAGATGGGGACTATTCTATACCTATAACCCAAAATTGCAAAATGTGTCTAATGATTATTTTTCTATGAAACAGAATAGCAAACACCACTCTCAGTTCCACTAAGAACGACAGATGCCTTAGTCGAAAGAGTAGAATATCTTTATCTGCAATACTTGGTTCGTTCAGTGCTGTCAGGGACCACGAAGCTGAATCGGTCGGTTCATCTCTTAGGTAGGACGACTGCTAGAGGGGAGTGGCTACTGTATACTGCGTTTGGGGATTTGGACTTTAGGTGACATAGCTTCGCAGTCGAAGGCATGCAAATTGTCGCGTTCTAACGGAGTTGGTGTAATGCAGATGATTTGCTTGCCGAGTCAAGTAGTTCATTACATCGCTCGATATGAGGGTAGTGAGGGCCGATCGATAAACTACTACCTGCGTGGACATCGGGCATTCTGCGAGAAGCCCCGCCTCTACATTGGCCAATATTGACAAAACATTTACGGGGCACCCATTTTCACAAAGACAGGATATAACGAATCGGTCATATCGACGTAGATCATATACGTACAGGGAAACGCGTTTGATTGTAACAGCCACTCGACACACTATAAACATCATGTGCCAGTCAAAGACTTGGTGTATTCCAGACAAACTTCTAGATATCATTTGACCATCGACAGTGTAACCAGACGCCATAAACACGCACACCCAGACCCATGGATTTTGCACCAGAACCCAACACCCACAACCGCACCGGAGAATTGCCAAAAAGAAAGTTTAAAGTCAAAGCGCAGGTAGCAAAGAAGAGAAAATACGCGGGACTATGCACATATTATACCCCGGCAGCAACAATAGGCAGAAAGTAGAAATGAGAAGAAAAGGATATCTGAAAAGGCTCAAGAGCGCGGAGAAGAAACGAAGATACCTGCGCCGGTGAGGCGTTTATTTCACCCGCGTGGGACTTCCAGCACTGCCAACGCGGCCGCTAGCCTTCCGGACCTTCGTCTCACTCCTGGTGTCTGTCGCACGCCTGGGGCTCGTCCGAACCTTTGTTACTGCAATCGCTCCACTGCCACTCTTGGTGCTGACAGGAGTCTTCGGTGCTGCATACGTGGCAGCATCGCCCCAGTTCTCTCGATCATCGTCATTCAGGGTATAGCTAGCAGTTACCGTAGCAGAGTAACTAACAGACCGCTGACTGGGAGATGCGACAGGGGATCTGGAGGAACGCTTCGCCAACATACGCAACTGGATCTCCTCTTCACTCTCGCTGCTGTCGTTGCTGAGACGGTGGTGTCTGTGGCTGGTCTGTTCGGAAGTCTTATTGCCATCCTTGTCGACAACCAAGCTTCCAGATGTGGTACGGGCATATGGGTGATGGCGAGAGTCTTTTCTGTGTGATTTGCGAGGCTGTCCAGGAGTGGGTGCGGGGAGGTACTCTTCCGCCGGGGCCCCAGCTCCTTCGTTGTGATCGATCTCGCCAAGAGCAGCACGCTTAGAATGGCCATTGTTCGGCGGCGTGGCGACAGGTCCGTTGGCCCGCTGTCTGGTAGATGGCCGTCCAGGGGTAATGGGAGCAGCCTGCATCTGAGCCAGCTTCTCCTTCATCGAGTCCTCGTAGAACCACTCGCGGAAAGAGCCCTGGTTGAGGTGTAGCCAGTGCTGTTGAGGACCGACCACCATTCCTGGTCGCATGAATCTCATGAACGCAATGATCTCGTTGGCAGTAAATCCGTATCTGTAGATGAGGTACGCGCCGATCAAGCATCCAGTCCTTCCCAGGCCGGCCTTGCAGTGAACAGCAATGCCCTTCTTCTTAGAGATCATCTCGTGTGCCATTTTGATAAAGCGACGGACAAGTGGCAGGGGAGGGCAGGTTCCGTCTTCAAAGATCATATCCACATGGGTGATGCCCAGAGCCGTAAAGTAGGAGGGGGAGTACAGCTCGGAGTTCAGTCTCACAACAAGGCCGATGTTGCGGGATGAAAAGTGCGCCAGAACGTTTTTGAAAGGAAGAGGTAGCTTTGAAGAAAGGACTTCAGAGACAGTGGATGGAAGCGCTGCGAACTCGGGCGTGTTTTGAGGGATAGGCGCAATCGGTTGGTGTTGCGGCGAGGCGAAAGCGAGGAACTGCGGGGTGATCCAGTTGAAATCACCCATGTCAACACGCTCAAACTTTTCGTATCTAACAAAGATGTCAGTGGAGTCAATAAGAGCCAATTGCTATTATACATACTCTTCAAGACTAAAGTCCCTGAGGCTACAGAGCGACTGCTCCTTAGCTTTCCACACACCATAGACGACATCCTGGATGTTTAGGATGAAATCCGCCTGACTATAGCCTGCGTCACGGAATGGCATGTATGGGGGGTCGGCTTGCGCAATGGGCGCCAGAGCGAGGTGCGGGGGCCAGGCCTGGATCAGGACCATGTAGCAGGCAACCAGGCAAGCAGCATTAGCACGGCTTCGTGCATCCGTCTTAGAGTAGAACACCACTGCACGATCACGGTTTTCAGGCTCCCCAAGAATCTCGTGGAACTGGACCGCGAACCGATACAAGTGACCGATGTGTAGAGGGCCGAAATCGGCATGGAATGAGTTGTACAGCAAGACATCATCTACTGTGAAATAGACGGGACTGCGCTTCTTGCTAGGAGTGCTAGGCTGAGCCCTCGCAGAGCGCTTGGACGGTGATCTCGGCTGCTCTAGGGGATAAGGAAATGGGGTTCGTGCATCGGGAGGGTTGTCGTAGGAGGCGAGGTAGAGACGATCTGTTTTGCCCGAACGTTTAGCAAGCTGCACATAAAACACTTCCACTGGCGATGTAATTTCCAGCTGTTGCTAATCCAACATGCTCAACGTCGATGGCAGGAAGCTAACGAACCTTGAATATATTCAATCACTTGTCCATAACCACTGTTGGTAGCCATCTTGACTTCGGCGATGCGACAATCAAAACAATAGTCGCTAATGGGGGCAACGTGTAGACCGAGGAATGAGGGAAGGAAATGCTTGACAAGATGAACCTGTCAAGAGATGCAATGCTGCAATTGAAAGGCGTCGAAGAGCTTTGTCGATTGATAGAAAAGTAAACAAAATAACAGTTCTGAACTAAAGGCTCATGATCTGATCTGTTGGCGCTCCTAAACAAAAGGTGATGCAAATAAGACACGGGTGCCGATAGGGTAAGGATAGCACGAGGAAGTCCAGGGGATGAGGAGGAAGATATACACGAGCCCGGACAGGGAGCGGTAGAGGCTGGAGACCGGCAGTGCGGAGCGTGAGGGGAAGAGAGGAGAGGAAGTGAGGGAAAAGTTGGCCGCACGAGAAGAAGATAGGCTCGAGGCCGATGAGTCTGCTTTGGGGGGCAACTGCGATGCACGCTCAGTGGCTGCTGTTATGTTGTAATTCCCCTGATCTGGCTTAGCGGCCGCCGTTGACAGGACAACGTCTGATGCCTCAGGCTGCCGTAGCTCCGGGTGATGTCCCTGGCCGTCACGGGACTGTCATCTTAGTCAGCTTCTGCTGCCTCCCCACAGGCAAACCGATCAAACAAACGGTCCGCCACACTCATCCTCTCCAGCCACAAACATTTGCACCCCTAACCATGTGACAGCCCCGTGACCTTTGTTTGTTTTGCGGCCATTGTTGTTGGTATCAGGATGGTTGTCGCATCAACTTGGTCCCCTCATCAGTATGAAGGTCTCACAGGCCGGATTGTTTCTTCAGCCAGCCTTCACTTAAACTTTTCTCTGTCATTCCTGCTGTGTTCATTGCTGCAATAGTGACCAGGATCTACTTCACCTGTCTGAAGCTAGTCGTGTCGCCATACATATATATATAGTGGACCACATATGTCTTCGACATTTCGCCAGGATAGTACTAACAGGTGAAAAGTCTAGACAATCATGCAGCATTGAAATGAGTGATTTTGAAATACGAATACAGCAGCTATTAAGTAGAGCTGCGCAAAATCATGGACGACGAACTACAGACATACTGTTTGCTCGTTTAATTGCAAAGGCTGCAGTTCCCGCTGACCCTTCTGAGTTCAGATTTCCTGTTGATCCTTCCACACCAACGCCTCACTTGGCTCAGTCTACTGTTACTTAACCTTACCGCTACGCACATACTCCTCCCATATCAGCACATCGCAGAGGGAAAAAGACAGTGATGTGGACTTCGTCATCCGAGATCTCCTAGACTCTGACGTCACCCATCGTGCACCTCAAAGCCAAGACGTCCTGTACCTGACTAGTAACTATCTAACACCACTAATGGAGTACTTCATCCACCAGGACATACGATTACTACTGGAAAAACTTTGTTCGGTAATGGATGAAGGGCCCTTCCGACCGTGGTCAGGTACCGGAGGTGCTTGTCGATGGATACTTTCGTCTGAATCTCGGCCGATGACGGGGTCATTGAGCTACCACGAACACGAATGATGTATGGTTTGGGCAGTCTCAAAAATGATATTTAGTGGGGATGCTATACTCGGTTAGCGTATGGGTGGTTAGCAAGCCGATTGCGGTTGGAATCTGCGCCTTATCGTTATGCTGATCGCTCTGCCCAACAACGGTTCTCGAAAATGTAGTGGGTGGATCGGATCGACAGGGATGGAGGTACCTGGCAACCTGGCAAGCAGACAGCGGCTGGCTTTTTCTGCGAACCTAAATCACTTGCACACCATCACCTTGCCATTGCTGGTATTGATTACGTCGTGCCGCTGGATTCAAACTCCTATCTGCTTAACTACACAAGAACAAGGACTATGCGATTAATAGTAACTTGCTCATTCGGTGTTGCTCCTATCGAACGCTCCCCTTCGACTGGGACCAGGAAATTTATTACTTCGCCGAGCTAACAGCTGACTATAAGCCTTTGAAACTTCTGGGTCAATGATCTTCATGCTGACCAGAACAGGAATATACAGGATAAGGTTCCGCGGGGTTTCTGGGCGAGCCCCACGCTGCCCACGGAGGTTTAATGAGGTACAGACATTAACCTCCGCAGTGCTGCCAATGCGACAGTCTTGACCATCATCGGCAATCGCATTCAAGTGGAGCACCATTTAAGATTTCGCTATTGAATCCCTATCCCACGGTAGGAGAAAGGGACAGAGGTCAATTTACACCCGCCCACATCAAGCACTATCGATTCTTGTCTGAAATTTGGTCATGGCATACTACGATATGAGAGACAAACAATCACCAACAACTTCTCAGCATCATCATATGCACCTATACCGTTTGCATTATCAACACTGCATGAATGAATATGGTTCTATATGCGATGTAAACCCATCTGGTCAGAGCAGGCTGGCATCGAGCTTGCCTGCTATCTTCTTGATAGCTTGCGGGCTTGGATTAAGCTCATCGGATGAATGGCGTTCTACCATCCCATCTGAAACGACGGGGTGGTGTCATTGGATCGCGATGTCGATCCTCATTCATGCGAACTCCTAAGGTGCCCGATTCGATGGATATGGAAGTCAGCTTCATTGCCAACTTCCCCTGAATCAAAGCCCAGCACGAAATCTTTTCCAGTGTTGTCTATTTAATGGAGTGTCCTCCCGGTTGCTGTCCTTTCTCTTCCCAAGCACTTCGCTCACTGTCAGTCGTTCTCTAAACCTTCAAACTCTCATTCGCTCCTTTACAGCAACTACAATACACTCACTATCTTTCTTTATCCTATTACCCAAATAACCCAAACATCACAATGAAGTTCACTGGAATTGCTGCTCTTGCCCTCGCTGGCAGTGTCTCTGCCGCCGCTATCCCGGTTGTGGATACTACCGTCCAGTCCACTCTTAGCCAGCTGACTGGCGTTCTCGGAAAGGTCGACAATGTTGTCGGTGGCCTTGTTGGCTGCGCTACCACCGATCTCACTGATCTGAAAGACGGTATGCTATTTACGGCCGTGAATATTTGCCAGGGAGACCCACTAAGATTAGATATGTAGAACTTTCCACCATCGAAGGCAAGCTGACCCAGCTGCTCCCTTCCAACAAACGTGACCTCACCGGCACTGTCGGTGGCGTTGCTACGCCTGTGGTCGGAATCGCTGGTGATGCCGCTGGCACCGTTAAGGGTGTTGCTAGCGGTGCTGTTAACACTGTTGGAAACGTTGTTGGTGGAGCCGTCAACACTGTCGAAGGTGTTGCTTCTCCAGTTGTCAAGACAGTTGGTGGTGTTGCTTCTCCTGTTGTCAAGACAGTTGGTAATACTGTCGACTCTGTCGCCTCCCCTGTTGTCAACGCGGCTGGTGGAGCCGTCGGCACCGTCAAGGGAGCAGCCAACGGTGTTGTCTCTGGTGGTATGTACAAATACCCAGATCGATGTCCAATAGCTAAGATTATACCAGCTGTTAACCTGAAGCGTGACATCACTGACCTTTCTGGTCTTTCTGAGACCCTTGTCGCCAAGATCCAGAGCGGTAAGTGAAATCCTGAGTATGAGTGGTAAAGTAAGCTTGCTGACTCTTCCAAGGTGACCTGACCGCCGGCGCTCTTGAGAAGGTCCTGGACCTCCTCAGCCAGAACGGTAAGGTGATCTAAGAAAATCTCGAAGGAAACATCGCTGACAATGGCCTAGGAGGTCTTGCCAACCTTCAATCCGTCCTTTCCCTTGTGTAAAGGATGACTCGTTCAAACAATTTCTGCCTCCTCCCACGACATACATTCCTATATTCAGTGATGTGTCATGGAAACCTTCGACCAGGGAAACCTTAACGAAGTCATGACTTTGTGGGAGAGCGGTTCTGTTGTACATTCGAGCGTATCTTCTCTGTTGGCCGAGGAGAGCAGCCTTGGGGGTCTTCCGCCTGCCGTATATATACTTTGATACCAGAATAATTGTAATGTTTGAAGCCACACTCATTCTGCTGCCTCGTAGTCGAAGAAGGAAAGTAAATAGATGATGATAATAACATGGATAAACATTGCTCGATGATAAACCCACTGTTTCTAATTTTTCCATAATATTTAGGCAATTCGCGTACCCTGTTTACCCAGAACCAGGAATAACAGTATTCAATTAGAGTATAGTGACTGAAATGCTTGGCAATACTGCTTGCAAGAAATAATAGGCTGGCAGAAATCGCCAGGCCATATCATAGTAACACTCGTTGTAGCCTGAGGCCTCAATGCTTACTCATGCCTTATCGCACATCCCACTCTTTCCCCGCCTCAATATCAATCTTTCTCACCAGTGTTGCGCTCTTTACTACACGAAATCGAGTTGCTGTTGCACTGGACTCACTTAAACTTCCTACTCTCTCAGAAAGGCATACGCATATCACCATGGCATCCAACGGAACCCCCTCCGAATTCCCCTACACCCTGTAAGAACAGCCAAACTCCCCTTATATCACCTCAACATCACTAACCAACAACGAAACCCAACAGAACAATCTCCCTCCCTCTCCCCACAAACCGCCTGGCGTCTGCCGCCCTACGCACTCTCGAAGTCGACACCGAGCTCTCTCCCTTCGTCAAGCGCAGTTTCGCCCTGACAACGCCGACCAAAGAGCAAACCGCCGACGAAGAAGCCAAAACCGTGCTGGAGACGACCTACTGCGCGACGACGAACCGCATGCTGCGTGTCTCTGTGAATGGCTTTATGGAAAACCTGGCAGTGGTGCTTGGAGTGATGGAAGAATTGGACGTGGATGTTCTAGATGCGGATGATGAGAAATGAATGATGGGTCTGTCTTAGTGCAGACGGAAACTGGAAAAGCAAATGCGAGGTTTACTGTGCTACGTTATGCTACATGCTACATGGGGCATCTCATGAGGGACAGATGTGCCCAATTATTGGGTCGATCAAGACTATATCGGTATTTTGCCGCTGGTCATGGTCGTTCGGACGGAACACGGATACCGGATGTTCCTCGCGGTGCAGACAAGCCGCGTCCGGGGGGTTGTGGATGGGAGATGTGTGTACCGTGGATGGGGCAAACCACGAACGTATCTGTGTACGTGGGCTTGTTCGGCGATGGGGCTTGAATTGTGATTCGGGTCAGGAGTGTGTACAGCGGGTTGGATAATATGTGGATAGCGTGGAATGTGATCTGCCGGATTGTACGATGTGAGGGTCTAGAATGAATATATCACTAATGCTGTGTCTTCTCATAATGAAGCCTGGCAAGGGTAACGAATAGATACGAAGATTATACGGGCCCCATTCCTGAAAAGAGCCAATGCCACTAAGCTCCAATAGCCGTGCATGATGACCATGCCTTAATTTAAAACCCCAGAACTCACAATATATTGTATCCACCTCAAGTCTCAAGTATTTGGAATTCCTAAATGAACCACCAGTGCACTGATCAGAACACCCAATATCCCCCGATCACTAATCAATTCCATGTGTGCATAATAACCCTGCATCCTCAACCAACCACAATCGCCATAAATGCAACCAAACCCAAAGCAGCAAAAGCGCCGGTGGCGCCGTAACGGGAATTCACACGTGCAACAAACCCAAAGCCACTTCTGGGCCCGAAACCGTATCGATCGACCCGCAATCATTATTCAGGCCATTTTCTGCTAATGATGACATCGATACTGGTTCGGGTTCCGGAATCTCTTGTTCCCGATCCATCTGGTTCCATTTCCCCCCCTCTCTCATTGCTGTTCCTCTTTGGGATTTGCGCCTGCGACGATTATTGACTGCCGGGCCCCCTCTTCTCTCTTCTTTCTTGTCTTAGTCGCTGATGCGTTTGTCATCGATCATCCCATTCACTGATTTATCATCCTCAAGGTCGAGACTCACCTCATCAACTACATATCTACTTGCGCATTCCCTGGTACCAGTCCGATTCATCAGAACTACTGCTCCCACTGGTCCATATCACCTTGCGACATCACTGCGATCAAGCCACCGGAACATTTTTCCTCTCCAGCGCATTCACTCTCCACCAACCCTATCATCACATTCATCAAGACTACTATCAACCATGTCTTCTGCGACTACCTTCTACGACTTTGAGCCTGTCGACAGTACGTTACCCACCCTCCTTTACTTCCTTTAACCCCACCCCACCCCCCCAGCTTCATACCCAACTAACCACCCTTCCCCTCTCAACAGAGAAGGGCTCCCCCTTCCCCCTCACCGACCTCAAAGGCAAAGTCGTCCTCGTCGTCAACACCGCCTCCAAGTGCGGTTTCACGCCTCAATTCGAAGGCCTGGAGAAGCTCTACCAGGACATCAAGTCTAAGCACCCGGAAGACTTCACCATCATCGGATTCCCCTGCAACCAGTTCGGAAGCCAGGACCCTGGAACCGACGACGAGATCCAGTCGTTCTGCCAAATCAACTACGGAGTGACCTTCCCCGTGCTGGGCAAGTTGGACGTGAATGGCGACAAGGCCGCGCCGGTGTGGACATGGATGAAGGAGCAGCAGCCCGGTCTGTTGGGGCTGAAGCGCATTAAGTGGAACTTCGAGAAGTTCCTGATTTCGGCCGATGGAAAGGTTGTGGGTCGCTGGGCTAGTTTGACCAAGCCCGAGTCGTTGGAGGAGCCGATTCTGAAGGAGATTGAGAAGGCGAAGAAGGAGGGCTCGTTGGCTTCGTTGAAGAAGGAGGAGGCGACGGCTTAGGGTGTGATATCATATTTATAATATATTTGTGTGAGAGGACGGGTGTTTGGTTGGGATGATACCATGCAGCAGTGGTAGCTGCTACTGCTGCTGTCTTTTTATACTATACTGAGTATTATATAATGGCTGTTACGCTACGCTAGGCGACTGGTGTTGCGAAACGAAAACTCTTCAACTGCCGTGTTCTGGACAGTGTCGTTATTTCATATCAATTCATATGCTAATTTAATCTCTTGTGTTTAAAATCATGCTGCAGCGCTACCCTTGGGGATCAAATTGCGCAAAGAGAGATCGTAAACCACATCCTCCACCTTCTTGACCTGTACCACCGCACTGCATTAGCATTCCATAACTTACACCCACCTTTCATAGGTGGAAACTTACACTGTATTTAATTCCATCACTCCTCTTCCGCAGAATATCATTCTTCAGATTCAACAACTGGAATCCCGCAAATAGATCCTTGATGAAATTGCCAATCTGCACCGGCCGAGTGTAATCACCGAGAGTGACCGAGTTGACAGCCAGACGGGCCTGTCACACCTTCTATTAGCAAAAAAACAAAGCATTCCAATAACATAATAAGATTGGAGGAAGGGGGTGACTGACCAACTCCTCAACCATAGAAATCAGCGCAAGCAGATACTCCTCAATAGTGAGATGGAAGGCATCCTGTTCCTTGAGATTTACGGGGACTAGAGATTATCATTAGAATCAAGTCCACACTCTGACTTTCTGAAAGGTAAAAGATAGACAGAGAACATACCACCCAGGAACTTCCCAACCTCTTCAATCGTCAGGAACGAAGAGGAGCTGTTCGTCTTGTACTCTTCCAGTCCGCCTAGCCAAGCGCAGAGCTCGATCGATGAGACCTGTTGGTTGGTTGGCCGTTAGCTCTCATCTGCAACAATCAAACCCCAGTAATAGAAGAGGCACGCACAAGGTTCTGCAACTCGCGCGTCCACACCCCATTGTACTTGTAGAACGGGTGCTTGTCCGCCACAGTCTTCAACCGAGATACTTCATCCCTCTGGGCGATGATTTCCTTGGTTGCGTCATCGAGGACGGGTTTCACTGTTCGTATTAGCTATATCCCTTTGAATACCCTTCAGATAGAGGGAGAAAGAGTTAAGCATACACTGATCAGTGGGTGTAGAATGAGCCCGCGACAGAATAGCTTGGGTAGATCTTCCTGTCTAGAATATCAGCCAAGCGAACCCCTTATATTGAGGATCTCCCCAATGCGATGATGAAGAGAGAACGGATGGTAAGTAAATACCCTTCCTAGCCAGCGTCTGCACAATATCATGAAGTTCCTGTACGATCCGTTAGCACAACGGCGCTTTGCTTTCGGGTTTTGTTTCTGCGCTTGGCGCGGGCACGGGCACGGGGGAACTTACATCGCGGACGGCAGCCTCCTCGTCAATTTTGGCCTGCAGGTCTTCGAAGATGTTGTGATCGATCATCTTGGATTATTTGTTTGTTATCTGATGTGTTGTGGTGAGTGATACTAATTGATTGGGATTCGCGTTGCGGGAGAGATGTTGATGAATGTTACGTCAGGGAAACAAAGCTGAAAAGAGAAATTGTGGGGCAGGTAGTTTTCTGCCGCTTTGGCTTTGGATTTTATATCACGGCGGATGAGTACCAGTAGAGATGATGGGTGAATGTTTTACTGCAGAAGAGTAATCTAGGTTCAGTAACGGGTTCTGAGGATGTTGATGAATTTGATGTTTATTTCACTATTAGTAGCGCCTTTCGCAGGTTCAATTCAACTGCAATGCCACTACGAAAGAAAGATACACCCCACCATACAGCTGCTCCTAAATACAAGCACCAGTCACTAGTGATTGAAAACATCACATTCTTCTTAATACTAACTCAACGAGCCTCTATGAAAGCCCACACAATCATAAATCATAGCAAAACTCAAACAAAATCAATTCCACAACAAGCACGACCATCAGTAGCGGTACCTTGTCGAGTAATCTATAGCAGAAGTCATGCATCAGCCAAACCATCCAGCCAGTACAGAATAACTCAAGATAATAGATAGACTTACCCTTCGGACTAACAACCAGACCACGTCCCTTCTTCGCACCCTTGTAAATGGTCTCAATGATATCGATCATCTCCTGCTTGTCTTCAAGCACCCAGTTCAACTTGTTGTTGTTACCTGTACCGAAATCACACATCATGTGTTTATTCCGGTAGAAGAACATGATGGTCATTGGGTCAAAGAGTTCGTACATCGTGTTGAACTCGGGTACCTCATCGATGTCGCAGAGGTAAATGACAGCGAAGTCTGGTTGGGCAGTTAGTCACTGAGATTTTTTCTTGCCAGGGAAGAGCTTTGGGAAAGAGAGAAAATGGATGAAGGGTTCCTTGACGTACTCTTCACACGTTCGGCGATCTTGAAAAGGACTTCGTCTTGACGCATGCCTATGATTCACTTCATTAGCACTGTCTTCTTGTGATAGAGACAAATTCGGGATGTCCTACAGTCAACATCATGATCGCGACCGAATCGGATGACCTATACAGCCTTGATTAGTATCATCTGCTATGGTCTAGGACCTTGACTTGGGAATATGTATACGCACCACGAGTCTGTCCTCCTCGGAAAGAATAGCCTGGTCGACGTGCCAGGCCGTACGCAGATGCGGGAGAACGACGGAACCCATGGTGACGAATTATAGTCTTCTAACGCTATGTATAGCACTTTAAGTTGGTGTTATCGAGAGGAATTCGTTGGTGCTCTCGCAACTTGCAAGTGATGTAGTTGATAACGATCACGTGGATGAGGAGGTAGTAGCGAAGAAGTTGCTTTGCTTGCTCCTTCTCGAAGTTTCGGATGAGGTTTCTAACCAAATGCTCTACAGAACGCAAGACGTTGGAATACTATGACTAGTCGATATATGTGAAGTATCTACTGTATCGCACTTTCTTCTCCAACCAGCCGGACAAGCCGACCAAATTGATGAAAAAAGGGTTGTTCGCGTCGATCGGGGATAGTGTAAGCCCGATGACACTGTGCAGCAAGACATGCGCAAGCACAGAGGTCTCGCCACGGGGTGCAAAAATAAGATTAATCAATGTTGTGTTCCTTAGAACACTTTCAGAGATTAAACTGAAAAGAACAGATACTACACTTGATCTAAGCCAAAAGGCAAAGAGAGCTGGAGAAGAAAAGAAGAAAATTTTTAAGGAGGGGGGGTGTGCGGGGTTTCTTTATGCTTGGTTGGGTTGGGCGTGCTGGCGCTAGTGGGTCTTGTGTCTGTTGTGGGCGGCATGTGCGGGGTGTTGTGTTGGCTGCGATTCTTTTCGTTTTTGGGTTCGTTTGTTGGTTCCTGTTTTTCGCGGCTGTCCTTGTGTTTTCTTTGTATGTTGTCTCGATGTTTCTGACTGTGCTTTTTGCTACTTTGTTTGTTGCTTCGAGTTTCTGGTTGTTCCTTCTCTATTTTCTTTCCCCTGTGGGCCGGTTTTAGTCCTGTTTTGGCCTAGCTTGTGCCTGTTTCTGTCTCTGTCTTCACCCGTCGTTCCCTTCCGTCCTATTGGCGCTGTTTGCTGTATGTTTTGTTTGTTGCATCTGCTTTTCTTTTTTGTCGTGCTGTGTCTGTGTGTATGCTTATACTTTTTGTGTGTTGACTTCCGTGCTGCTATTATTCTCCATGTCTGAGCTTCGGGGATCTGCCATTTTGGACGATTTGTCTCTTCCTTTTTTTTTGTCTTTCCTTCTGTTCTTGTTTTGTTTGCCTGGACGGTTGGCTGGAGGGTGTGTGGTTATTGGCAGTTGCGGTCGGTCTCGCGAGGACGGACTTTTGGGTTTTTCTAATTCTGGATATTTTTTTTCTTTTCTGTTCTCGTCGTTTCTTTGGTTTTGAGTTTCTTTGTCTTCGTTCTCTCTTGTTTTGGGCTTTTTTTCGTGGTTGTCGTCCCGGTCTTTGGTCTTGTCGGGCTGCTCGGTTATGCGGTCTTCATCTCGCTGGTTGGTGCCGTTCTTGTGGCGGTTGTTGGTGACATGTCCTTGTTTGGCCGCTGCCTGTCGTCCGTGTTTGTTCCTCTGCCTTTGCCGTAGCTCCAGTGTGTCCTATGTACTAGTCTGCCCCTTTGCACAGTTTTTCGAATTCGGTGAAGCCGCAGTGGTTGCGTTCTTGGCTCCGTGTCGTCTGGTCCTCCCAGGTTGTTTATGTGGTCTGCTTTTCCAAGTTTTTGTACTTCGTGGGCGCTTCGGTTGGTGATTCTCTTAGTGGTTGCTGTCTTGCCGCACCCTCGGCTGTCTGCTCATTGGCGGGTGCTGCTTGTGGTCGGGTCGGGGGGTTTCTGTTAAGTGGGCGCTTTTTCTTTGTTGGGGGTTTTTCGTTGTGTGTTTTGTTTGGGTCTTTCTTTGTTCTGCGCGGAGGGATTGTTATGCTGCTTTGGTGGTTTCTGGTTGTTGTTTCGGTGTTTTTTGTTCTTGGAACGTTTGTTTTTGTGCGTTTGCTTTTTTTCGTTGTGGCTAGCTCTATTCATGTGGTTCTGTTTGTTAGATACCCTATTTAGTGGTTCTATCTGTGCCTCGCTCCTACTTGTGTTTTGTTGTATGTTCCGTTGTTGGGTTTTGTCTGATTTCGCTTGCGTTTGCTCTTGGTATCTGTATAAGTTATCTGTGGCGTCGTTCGCTTTGCCTTCCCTGTGCTGTCTGTGTGCTGTTCTGGTTTTGGCCTGCTCCTGGTGCTGGGCTTGTCTGTGTTGTGTCAGTTTCCGTTTCGGGGGCGGGTGTCGGCGCACTCTGTTCGTTTTGTGTGGGCGATCCTTTTGGCTTTCTTCGCTTCCTGGTGTTCGTTTGTTTGGTCGTCACCATTTGGCCCGTGGTTCTGGCGTCTTCCTTGGATTTCTGGCTGTTGCTTGCTGGGGTTTGGTTGTCTGGCTCTGGATTTGTGTGGGTTTTCTTCTTTGAGGTTGTGGGGAGGTTTCTTTCGCGGGGATGTGGGTATATCATCCCTGTTTCGTTGTTTTTTTGCTGCGTTTTGCGTCTCGTTTTGCGGTCTTTGTGGCTTTCGTTATCGCTGCGTGGTGTGTGTGGTTTCAGGTTTTGGCATCTCCTTGGGCGGGCTGGCGTCGGTGTGTCTTGGATCTGCTTGGGGGTGGGGTCTTTTTGGCCGTGTTCCATGGGTACTTTCTCTTGGGATCCAGGTGTGTTGTGGTGTCTTGCTTTTGTTTGGTGTTGTTGGCTTTCTGCCGGACTCTGCGCGTTCTCTTCTCCGTCTTGTGCGTTTTGTCTAGGCGCGGGCTCCGTGTGTGTGTTTCCTTGGGGGTGTGTCTGCGGGTTCACTCGAATCGGCTTTTACCGCGGTGTTGTGTCAGCTTTTTTACGGTCGGGGGAGAGTGGTGGCTTCCTTCCTTTGCCTGTTTGTTCTGTTTTTTTGTGGTGTTTTAGTGTTGGTGGGTGTCGTTTGTTTTCCGATTGTTTGAATTCTTGTGTGTTTCTCTTTGTATTGCTGTCCGGAGTCTGTCTCGTCTTGTTGGCGTGAGTGTGGTACGCGTGTTTGTGTCCTGTAATTTGTTCGGTGTTCTTGTTGGGTTGTTAGCGGTGTTTAGTCGTGTGATATTTGGTCTGTCTTCTTGTTTTCTCAGTTCTCTCTTTTTTGGGTGGCTGTAAGCCTTGCTGCCTTCCTCTAGCTCGTTTGTACTTTTCTCTTGGTTTGGATTCGCTTACTCTTTTTGTGGTAGCTTCCGTTTCGGGCTCCGTTGGATTCTTCTTTACGTGGCTGTCCTGCTCGTGCCTCTCCGGCCGTTTGGGTCGTTTGCCGTCCATTGCTCTCTCTTTCTTTGCGCTATGTCCCGTGTCTAGCGGTTTCGGGTTTGCTTGTTTTGGGCTTGGGGGGCTTTTTTATTGTCGCTCTTTGCGCTGGGGTTTTGCATCGTTGGTTCCGTCTTCCTTGCTCCTTTTTGGTAGCTTTCTTTTGCGTTGTTTGATTCTGTTTGTTTGTGTTCTTGTGTTTTCTTTTGCGGTCTTTTTTTCTTCCTTCATGGCTATTGTTGTAAGTTCCTTTGGCTTCCTGGGGAGGTATTTGTGGTGTGTTTCTTTGTCTTTGGTGGCTTTGTGGTTCCGAGGTGCTCTCCCTGGCTGTCGGTTTGTGAGTATTGGGTCTCGCAGCCGCTTGGGGGTTGGTGGTTTCTTTAGCCTGTTAGTGTTTAGGCTTTCTCTTGGTGTTTGCCTTTATTGGCGAGATTTTCGTGAGCCGGGTGCTCTTGTTTTCGCTGATGTATCCGTTGTCTTTTTTGGCGGCTTGGCTTTCCTGGATGCCGGCTGGAGTTTGTTCTTGATTTTTGGCTTGGTCTGGTATTGCTTTTTTGTTGCATTTGTTGTCTTTTTCTTTTGCTTGGGTTCTTTTTTCTTTGGGTAAGTGGCTGTTTTTTCTTTTTCTTTGGCGGTTTTGTCTTCATCTGGCTCTTTTCTTTTTGCTTTTGCAGCTGCTTCGCGCGCCGTCGGTGCGGTTTCGGCCTGTTTTGGCGTTGGTGTCTTTGTGTTTTGCCGGGGTGGTTGTGGTGCTGATTTGGATGCGGCTTCGCGGTGCGATTCTGTGCGTGTTGAGGTGGTGTATTTTTGGCGTTCCTGATTGGTTTTGTCCTTGACTGGTCTGAGTGTTGGGGTGGTTTTTTTTTTTGTATGTGGGGTTTTTGTGTGTTGGGACTTGGTGGTGTTTTGTAGGTTATTGATGGTGTGTTTTGCTGGTTTGTAATGATTTTATTCTTGGTTTGCGTTGTTTCTGAGCGTGTATTGTATTTTGGGATTATCTTAGGTAATTTTTTGAGGGTTCGTTTTGTTCTTTTTGTTGGTTATCGTTCGGGTTGTCTTGAAGCAGCTGTTTGTATTGTTTTTTGTTGTCTTGGCTCGTATGTTTTTTATCCGGGGCTTATGTTTTTCCCGGTCCGTTGACCTGCCATTTGGGTGTCGCGTTGTGTTTGTTGTTTCCGGATTGGCTTTTCACTTATTGTGTTTCTGGGCTGTGCTAGCTTCTTGCGTTTTTTGGCTTGTCTTCCGATTCGTGTGTTGGTTGTGGACCCGGTGGTGCCTCCTGTTGTAGTTCGTTTCGTTTTGAGCTAGGTGGCTGAGGCGGCCTGCGCCGTGTTGGTTTGGGTTGTGGTTCTTTGAGTGATGTTAGGCAGTATCTGGAGTTGGTCGCTTGTGGTTCGTCGTTTCCAGTTTTTTTTAGTGTGTTTGTCTCTCTGCTTTGGGGCCTTCTTTGTTTCCACCATGCTCTTTCATGGGTGCCTCTTACCGGTGGTTGGGTTGCGCCTTCTGTGGGGTTGGGGCTGTGCAGAGCGGGGCTCCATGCTGTGCTGTTTCGTTATTGTGGCTTGGTCCTGGGTCAGTTGTGTCGGGGCTGTTATGAGGCCGGTGTTTGTGTGCCTCGTTCCTCCTGCTTTTTGGGTTCTTGTGTGGGTTATTTCAGTGGATGTTCTTTTCCCTTTCTCTATTCTCTCTGTTTATCTTGTGTGGGCGTTTAGACCCCCTTGTACACGAATGACGTCCTCTTATGGGGCTCGGTAGTGGGGGGCCCGCTTTTGTGCCGTCATTGCTTGGCTTTGATCTCTGTGTATTCGTATCTGTGTTCTTTCCGAGTCCCTGTTTTTTCTGGTGAAATTCGCTTTGATTTTCTGTGTTGGTCGGTTTTGGGGCCACGCTTCCCGTCTGGTGTATCTCATGTCATCTTTGAGGGCCCGATTTGTCGCATTTGTTTTCGGTGTTCTTGGGGGGCTGCTGGAGGGCGTGATCTTTCGCTAGGGTTGCCTTTGCGTCGGTGGTGCGTTTGTTTCTCGCGGGGTTGGTTTCTGGTTTGAGTTGCTGTTGGCGGTCGGAGCTGATATCTGGGCGCTGTGGATGGTGGGGTAGTTGGTGGGTGTTGTTGTGGCTGGTTTTGCGCTTGGGTTGTTGTTTTCTTGGGGGTGGCTCGATGTTGTTGTTCCCGTGATTTTGCCTGTGTTTTCTTTGCCGCATGTCGGCGTTCTGCGCTTCCAGTTGGGAGCGTGTGGATTTGTGTGGGACGCTGTGGGGTGTCTGACCGTTTCTATATCGGGCCTTGTCTTGTTTATGTTCGAGCCGTTTCTCGGTTCTTTTCGTTGGCTGGTTCGCTTTCTCGGCTACCGGGCTCGTGTGTTGGTCCACGTCGTTGATCTGTTCGGGCGGCTTCCCGTGTTTGGGGGGTTTGTGATGGCCCGGTTGGCCATATACTGTATTCTGGCTATTTTGACGCTTTGTTCGTTCGGTGCCCGGTCGTCTGTGCTCTTCACTTTCGTTAGGGGTTATGGTCCGTTGGTGTTGGTCTCTGTTAGGCCTCTTGTATCTTGCGACATGATGTGTGCAGCCTCACTTTGTCTTGTTCGGCAGTCCCCGGTGCACCTGGTGATATTTTTTCCGGATGCTTGCTTGGAGCTTCTTTTTGGCGTGATGCTATTGGTCGTCTTTTGCGTCTTGCTCGTGCAGTGCGGCATCTCGATCGTGCGCTGCTAGGGTTTTGTTGTTCTTGGTGACGGTGTTCTCCTGGGCTCCGTCTTCGGGTGCTGGTTCGTCCTGGTTGTGGTCTGTGGCGTGCATTCCGCGGTTGGCGAGGCTTTGGGGGATGCATGCTGTTGTGACGCTGCTGGCTTCCTGGCCGAGTTGCTGGTCTTCGGGCTCCAATTTGCGTTCGTGCGGAGTGTGAGGTCTCTCGGTCTCCGGTTCGCTGTGCTCCTCTGGGTTGACGGGGCTTTGTGCGGCTGTGATTCGCTCCTTGGTTGCGCGTGCTGGGGACCTTACTTGTTCGTAGCCCTTGTTTTGCGCCTGGCTCTATTGGCGTTGCTGGAGTCTCTGAACTCGGTGTTCTTTGGAAAGCGCGCTTTTTGCCTCCGGAATTTGCGGGTCGTCGCTGTGGTGTTTTTTTTCCGTATGTCCACTGGGGGGTTTGGTGCGTGTACGGTTGTGATTCAGTTGTGGTTTGTTGGCGTTTTTTGGGTTTGGTAGTTGCCGGGCGTATCTAGTTGGCTTGTTCTGCCGTGTGCTGCCGTTGTGTCCCCAGTTGCTTGTCTTTTTGCTCTGCTTTCACTCGCTCGCTTTATTGTACTCCGTGCTGCTGTCTGTAGCAGTAGGGGCATTTTTCGGGGCTACAGCGCCTCTTGCTTGTTCTTGTGCCTGTCTCTGTCTTAGCTGTTCCTGGTCGCTGCTCTGTGCGAGTAGATGTTTTTGCTCCTCCGGCTGTGGTGTTGTGGTCTGTTCGGTGTCGAGCCTGGGGTTCCCCATGTATCTGCACTTTTCCGCGCTCCTTCCTCGACGCATCCTGGTTTGTCACTGGCGTCCGTCCCGAGCGCAGCGTCTCTTTCTTGGTCGGTCTGCTTTGGGCCTTTTGGTTGATCTTTTGCTGCTTGAGCTAGTTTAGGTTGCCGTTCTGCTTCGGTTTTCCGTTCGGCCCCCACATCTGAGCCCCTTTTGGGTTTTAGCGGCTGCGTTACCCTCTATTCTTTTGGTTAGTGTTGCGTGGTGCTGTTTCATGGCATGTGAGTCTTGTTGTAGCCCCGGCCGGAGGGCGTGTGGGCCCGTGGCAGTGGCTTGGTGATGCTTTTGCTGACTTGAAGTACTACCCGGTGATCGGCCCTGTTGTGTTTTGGGGTATCTGGTGTTCTTTTCCGCCTGCTTGTTCCTATCGCAGGTCTGCAAGGGATGGGAGTGCCTTGGGGGCCGGCTGTGGGGCTGGCCCTCTTTTTGTTCTTTTTTTTTCTTTTTGGGTTCCTTGTGGCGTGTTTTTTTTTTTTTGTTTGTTTGTTTTCTTACTTTTGTGTGGGCTTGTATCGGTGTCTTTTCTTGTAGTCTTAGAGGGGCCTGGGGAGTGGGAGGGGTTGCTCGCGTCAGTATTTTCGTGTTGCCGCGTTTGCGCTTTCTTTCGGATTTTGTTTGAGTTTATTGTGGATTTTATTTTGGTTTCTTGTGTGGTTTGGGGGATAGTTCTTGGATTTGCGTTATTGGGGTGTTCTTTTGGCTTGTGTAAGTTTTGTTGCCGTTTGGGGGTTGTGGTTTCGTGTTGTGGTGGGTTGATTTTGGGTTATGGCTGTCTTTTTGTGGCCTGGGTTGGGTTGCGTTGTTAGGGGGTGTTTGGTTTGGGTGTTGTGTTTTCTTTTGTTGGGTAGTTGTTTGTGTGGTGTTTGTGTGTGCTGGTTTTTTTGGTTGGTCTGTTTGTTTGTTTGAGTTGGTTGTTGTTGGTGGGTCCTTGCTTGTTTGTTTTCTCGTTGTTTTGTCTAGGGGTGTTAGGGGGGGTGAGGGGGGTTGTGTGCATTTTTTGGTTGTTTTTGTTTTGGGGTTCTGGCCGTTTCTTGCTATTTGTTTTCTCCTGTTTTTCTTTGTTGTTGTAGGGTGCCGTAGGTCGTCGTTTTTGTGGTTTTGTTCGTCGCTTTGGTTACTGTTTTGTTGGCGATGGTGTATTCGTCTGTGTGCTTCGAAGATAGGTATCTTTGTTGCATTGTTTGCCTTGATGTCTCGGTGCTATTGTTTTGCTTGTTCAGTTTGTTAGGCCTGTAGATGCACGGGGGCTGTTTCATCCGCCTTTTTTTGGTATAACGGCGTTCAGTTGGGCCGATGTGGGGTTTCTGGCTCCCATTCTGAGTCGCTGTGGTTCACGGCGGCCGACGCGTGTTTCTTGTTTTTGGCTTTTTGTCGGTTTTTGGCGAATTTGACCGCGTCTCGTCTGTGCTTGCAAGTTTTCTTGGGTGGATTGGGTGGGGTGGTGCTCTTCTGGTTCGTCTCTTTTTTGACCGAGTTTGGGGGCCTTTCGTCGTCCCTGGTGTCGTTGCAGTTTTTGGTTCTCCTAGTGTCTGCCTGGTGTGTATGGGCCACCATGTCTGCCGTGTTGGTGGGTTTGTTATTGTGTTGGGTGTTTTTGCGCCGTTGTCGCACTAGGGGCGTGGCGGCCTGGTATGTGCCGAGTTGTGTCTTTTGATCGTGGATGGTGTTGAGGTCCTTGCCGGTGGCTTTTTTTTGCATCGCCTCGTGGGATGCTTGGGGAGTTCCCTTGGGCATGGGGTCCTGCTCGTTGTGTGTTGGCTCTAGCTGTTCGTTTTGGGAGTTATGCCCTGGGGGTCGGTGGTTCGCGTAGTCTTATTGGGTGTTTAGGTTGCCTTTCTTGGGCGTTGGTACGTGGAGGGTGCTGTGCTGGTCGCCGGTTTTGTTCTTGGTTTGTGCATTGCCCGTGATGGCCTTTATCTTCGTGTTGTCGCAGTTTCGGTGCCGGGTGTTGTTGTCTTCTTCGTGGGTGGACTTCCGGCGTGGTTTCTTGTTGTGTGTGGTTTTGATGATGTGTGCCGGGGTGCTGATCTCCTTAAGTTTGTCTGGTTGAGCTGTAATCCTGGCTTTGTGCCCCTGACCAGCGGCGGCTCGGACGTTGTGGTTGCTCTCGGCCCTTTGGCTCTTCGGGGTCTGGTTGCGGATGTTTTGGCCGTGGGAGAGTTTGTTGTCAGTCTGTGTTCTGCGTTGCTCGCCTCTTTCTTCTTTTGTCTTGCGTTGTGGGTTTGTGATGAATGTGTTTGTGGTGGACTGGTTGTCAGGCGGTGTGCTTCCATTTTTTATCGTGCCCCGCTATCCACGGGTATCGGTTGTCGCTGCCTTCAGTTTGATGGGGTTCGGGTTCTCTTCATTGATATGGTTGTGTTGTTTGGTTGCTTGGGGGTTATTCTTGGCTTCTGTGGTCCGTGGTCGGTGAATGTCGAGGGTCCGGGCGGTGTCGTCTGTCTTGGTGCGGGTGTTCTTTGTGATAGGTGGTTCGTTTGGATGGGGGGCTTTTTCGGCGTCGTTCTTTTTTTGTGTGTTTTGGTTTGCCGCTTGGAGTTCCTTGGTTTTCTCCTGGGAAGTGGTCTGTGTCCTCTGTTGTTTAGTGGGTCCTTTGGCTTTGTGAGGGTGGTAGAGTTCGGGCTGGGGTGCGTGCAGGCTCGACCCCGTTCTTCCGCGTTGGGTATCATGTCTGTTTGCTGTTTTGGTTGTGGCTAGTTCTCGGGTTGGCTTTGGGGCTGGTTTTCTTGTTTGGGTTGGATCTTTTGTGTTCCCGCGTATTCCCTCGTCTTGGTCTTTTCTTCCGTTCCTCGCCTCGGCTTTGTGTGTGTTTTCAGTGGGGTCGTCTTTGGGCTTAGGTGTGTTTGATTTGACCTTGAGGCCATCTCGACTCTGTTTGTGTCGAGGGAATGCACGTCGATTGGCGTTGTAGGGTTGTGCTCTGGTTCGGCGTTTTGCTTCTCTGTAGACTTTTGTTCCGTGCGGCTTTGTGTCTGTTCCGTTTTTACGCGTCGTCTGAGGAAGTATTCTCTATTAGATCGCGGCTGTTACTTCTGTTCTGTCTGCCGTTGTTTGATTGTTTTTTGGTGCGCTCGCTTGGCCTGCTTTTGTGTGCTATTGTGGTTCTTGTGTTGTTTTATCGTGGTCTCCGTGCTAGTTTTGGCGGACGCCTCGCCTTTTTTCGTTTGTGTGTTTTGGCCGGTGGGGCCTTTCTTGAGCGTTTCTGGTCCCCCAGTTCCTCTTTCTCCTTGGTTCCCTTGTTTTTTTTCTTTCATTTTCGTTTGCCTTTTCTGGTTTTTCGCTTCTCCCTTTCTTGCGTGGTTCTTCTATCGTTGTTTTGTTCCTGTTTGTTTATTGTTTCCTGGTCTTGGTGTTTTTGATCACTTCGTTTCATGTCGTCGTCCATCTATATCGAAGGAGCCTGTTTGCGGTAGTTGGTGGTGGCGCGTTCTTCCATTGTGTTTCTCTCGGGTTACGTGTTACGGTGCGAGGCCGGCCGTGGGCGTGACTTTTTCTGTCGGGGCGGTGCCGTTGGTGATAGAGAAGTTGTGATTTGGCGCATGGTGGGTGGGTTGGAATGTGTGATTGTGCCTTGCTCGGCGTGTGTCGTTGATTACGACTCGGGTGCATTTGACTCTTTCTGCGAAAGTGAGTATTGGGGACTTGGGTTCTTTGCTCCCGTTCGGGTCCTGATATCTTGGGCCGGCATTGTCTTTGGTGGAGCTCAGCCGGTAGTGTTTCTTGGGGCGCGGGGGCCGGTTTGCGTTCATTTGCGGTAGTGGTTCTGTTACATTTTCCTCTGCTCCGCAGTCGTCATAGATCCTGGAGGTTTTTTCTACTATCGTCTTGTTTGCTATTCCGTTGTTGATCGTCTCTCTCGCTGGTGTTTAGGCCCTATTGTTTCCTTTTCTCGGTCTTTGTGCCGTTTGTATGCCCAGGAGGCGTCTGGTCGTGCCGTCTTCATGGTGTCCATTGGTGCCTCCTTTTGGGCTTACTTTGCTGGTCTTCTTCATTGTCGCCTTCTGGCGGCGTGTGTGTTATTGGGTGTCTGTGCGGTAGACCTGCTTGGCAGTGATGGCGGGGAGGGGGGGGAAGAAGTGTGGGATGGTGTGGGTCGCGTGTGCAGGGATGTCGGTTCGTGTGTTCTGGTGGTTGTTTCGTCAGGGGCCGTTTTGCGCGTTGGATCGTGGTTGGGTGTTACTTTCCGAGCTTGCTCTTTTTCGATTGGTTATGGCGTTATCTTTTGCTTGTGCCATGTGCGTTCCCATCCTCGCCTGCTGCTTAGCGTTGGCCGTCGTTGCCTCCGCCGCGGCTGTTGCTGCTTCCCTTCCTGCGTCATGCGTCTTGGGGTGCTTGGTGTTTGTGCTGTTGTGGTTGCGGTCTCCGTGGCGTTGTCTGTGTGTTTGTCGTATTCGCACTACGATCGTGGACGGCGCTTAGTGGCTGGGCGTGGCTTGAGTTGGCGCATCTGGCTTTGGGGTAGCCTTGGAGCTGTGCTTGGCTTTTGGCACTTCGGGCTGGTTGTGGGCGTGGTTGTCCTGGGTTGTGTTTGTGTAGGGGGTCTGGTGGCGTCGTGATTCGGTTGTTTGCTTTTCTGTGGTGGGGTGTCTGGATCCTTCTGTGCTTTGCGGCAGGGCGTCCGTGTGTTTGTCGTTGGACTTGTTTCTTTAGCGGTAGTGGGTGTGTGTGTTCCGAATGAGGGATGGAATGGTGGGGCGGGGTTTGGAGGTCGGGGTCGTTGCGTGTGTATGTGGCGGATCCGTGTTGCTTCGTTTTTGTACGCTGATCTCTCGATGGATTCATCTTTTTTGGTTGATTCCTGTGTTCATTCATTCGATTGCGGCTTACCTCTTAATTACTCTGGTCGGGCAGTGAGCGCTCTTTGGTTTTATTCCGTGGGTTTTTGTCCTGTTGTCTTCGGTGCTGCGGGGTTCGGCTGTTCCCGGGATGGATCTGTCTGTCTCCGTCGGTGTTGCAGTGTGTGCCGGGGCGTTGGTTTCCGTCTCGTCTCGTCGGCTTCGGATTGGGGCAGCCGTGGCCGTTGTCTTAGCCGTCTCGGGTCGCTTCGCGGGCGTTCTTGGGTGTTCGCCGCTGCTGGTTTGGGTTCCATTTGGGTTGTGTGTGCGGGGCTTCCTCTTTGGCATGTGGCCGCTCGCGCTTGCGCTGGTAGGGACAGAGTTGGTCGGGTTCCTGCTTGTTTGTGTGTCGTACACGGGCGGTGGTTCCTGGCTGAGGGTTTTGTGTTCGGGTGCGTTGGGTGTGCTTGCCGTTCGGGCTTTTGGCTTTCGTCGAATTTTGCCTTGTTTTATCTGGTCCCGTCTTCCGCTGCGCGTGGGCGAGTTGATTTTTTGTCTTGTTCTGCCTGCGGGAGCTACTTTCCTCCGGGTCCGGCGGGGTTGGTCCGTCGAGACCCGGTCCCTTTTTGGTGTGGTGGCTTTTCGCGTTGTCGTTGTGCTTTGCCGCCCCGGTGTTAGTGGTCTTCGTTTTGCCGTGTGCCGGGCGTTTCGGTTCCGTGTGCTCGTCGGGCCGTTGATGTTGTTGTTGTCTCGGTTTTTTTCCAGGTTGTTGTCCATGCCCTTGTTTTTGTTGGTGGGTTGGGGTGGTCTGTTTGTAGTTGTGTTGTTGGTGGGCGTTTCGCTTAGTTTTAGATGTCCCGTCGCGGGTTGGTGCTGGTCGTGGTCGGCGGCTTCGCTCGCGTGCTGGCTGGGAGCGTTTTGTGGCAGGGTTTGTTGTGTTTGATCTTGATTGGGGGCCTGAACGTTTGATTGTTTTTGTGTATGGGTTGGTTTCTTTCGGTTGTTCTGTTGTGTCATTGCATGTTTTCCGTCGTGGCCTTCCTCGGGCTCGTGGAGCCTTTTCGTCGGATGCGTAGTCTTTCTAGCCATGTGGTGCTGGTTGTTCTGGGTCATATGTTGAGCTGGGTTTTGCGACGTCGTCTGATTTTGATTCTGGTATTGCTCTGCCAGGGTGGTTTGTGTTGTCTTGCTGTCTTCTTCGACTGGCGTCGGATGGTTGTGTGGTCTGTGGTGTTTCTGAGGTCTTGGGGTTATTTGTTCGGGTTTTTGTGTCATCGTTGTGTTGTTTGTCAGGTTTTTTTTTTTCGTTGTTTGTGCCGCTTGTGTTTGTGGTCCGTCGTCTTGTTGATTAGTGGTCTGCTTTGACCCGTTTGTTTTTGCGCTATTCTCCCGCTTTGGCGTCTTCATGTGTTTATTACCTGGTTCTGTCTTGTCAATTTGGGTTGTTTTATGTCTCGTTTCATTGGTGGTTCTGGGTTTCGGGGTTTCGGTCTCGCTGTTTTTTTTGCTGGTCCTGTTGCGGGGGCTTTTTGGGTTTCTTTGTGGGTCTGTGCGTTCCTGCGTTTGTGGCGTGTGTGTTTTGCTGTCGAGGGAGTTGTCCTTCTTATCCTGTTTCGGTCTGCTTACCTTCCTAGCGGGGCGGTATATTTTAGCCCCTCCAATCGAGAGTTCAGGTTTTCTGTAATTCCCTGTCTCTCTCATTGTGGCGGGAGGTTCTGTCCTTCTTTGAGTTTTGGTCTTGGGTGTCTCTTGGCGTTTGGTTTTTGCTCTGTTCGTTGTCGTGTAGGGAAGTTGCGGCGTGTGGTCGTTCGCCGGTTTTCTGCAAGTCTGCGTGGTTACCGAGGGCTGCTCGGTGCTCGAGCTTGTTTCGTTTTAGCTTGCATTGGGGCTCGTGCTCTTGGTGGTGTCGTTTTCTGCTTTTTCGGTTGTTGTTGTTGGTTCCGTTTCTTTCTTCGTTGTTTTTTTTTTTTTTGTTTGTTTTTTTCTTTTTTTTTTTCGTTTTTCGGTGCTTGTTGCCTTTGTCGGTTGCTACGTTCGTGGTTGTGCGTTGGAGTTGTTTTATTTGTCGTCTCTGTCTAGTGTTTTTGTGGTCCATAGGGATGTTGTCTAGCGAACTTTCGGTTCCCCGCGTGTATGGGCGGTTGTGGTTTTTTTCTTCCATCGTTTGTCTCGTTGCTTTTGTGAGCCTTCAGCTTTTGGTTATTCAGTTGTTTTGAGTTCTTCACTGCTGTTTTTTGCTCCTTTCGGATTCTTACTGTTGCATGCTTTTTTTGTTGCGTTTGTCTGCGTCGTTTGTGATCCTTATGCTAGTCATGTTCGTGTTAATCGTCTTCTTGTTCATGTCTGTCTCGTTTGTCTTTTCCTCTTTTGCTAGCTTGTTCGTTCTGGGTTTTCTGGGTCTGTCTGCTGTGTGTTTTTTTTTTCTTTTTGTTTCTTTCTGTTTTTTTTTTTTTTTTTTTTTTTTTTTTTTTTTTTTTTGTTTTTTTTTTTTTTTTTTTTTTTTTTTTTTTTTTTTTTTTTTTTTTTTTTTTTTTTTTTTTTTTTTTTTTTTTTTTTTTTTTTTTTTTTTTTGATCTGGAAAAGTGATGATTTCCCAACGGCATGGAGAAGCACCAACTTCAAGACAACAGCGGCTGCGAGAAGGGGGGAAGGAGGGACTTCAGGGACCAGCACGATGTACCGCATACTGCCAACATGGGCGTCAAACCACGTTTTGCCATGGCGCTGAGTGGCTGCAAAGAGAGAGAATCAAGGTTCGAGACCCAAATCAGGAGTCCAAGCCTCCTATACGCGCCAGGGTGAAACATGGCAACACTGTCCCAAACAGAATGCACGTAGCTGATGGACGCGGTTCTTCAGAAGGCCTGTCGCTTTGCATGATTGGATTTGGGGTGGACGATGGCGTTGAAATACGCGCCGTGTTGGCGCCGACTCTGCCGATAAGAACAGCACATGATGTCAGATTGAGCTGATCCGAGAGGTTCAAGGCGCAACAATTGAATTGGGTCAGTCTCCTTAACCGCGCACCTTCAGGTTGTTGTCGATCCGAAGACCCTGAGAGCAACCAGGCACAACTGAGATAGTGTAGATCCAGCCAGATGTGTGGACACTGGGCCGAAGGTGAAACGGCGGCTAGTAAACAGACGCATCACGGGACTTGTTGAATGGCCCGATCGGCACTCGTGTTTCCCCATACCCACTCGGCAGATTACAGGCTGCTTATGGCATAAGCAGCTACGATTCGAGCCCAGAATGTGGTTGATTAATAAGTTTGACATTGTCATCAATCATTAACCTGATCACTGCCAACTAAGAGAAAATGACAAAAGCAAAGCCCAGTGACACAGTGAGCTGGTATCATGCGCAATACATAAGAAAATAACAACCCAAGGAGATAAAAAAACAAGGAAATAAAAAAAAAAAAAAAAGGTACAATCGAGACCCTGTCACAAACACACGTCGCACTGAGCATGCTGCACATCCGCCCAATGACGGTGTTTATGTTGGCGGGGTTGCATTAGGCTAGACTCGTCGGGAGCCCGCGGAACAATACTAAGATGTTGACAACGTCACCCCGACCCGCTGGATTTTGAACATCCGATTCCGTGGGAGAGAAATCGTAGGCAGGACGAGGCTATTCCCCCTAATCGACGGGTTTTGAACCGACGTGGGTGGTAAGGAGGGGCCTGGAGAGCATTCTAGTATTTGAATATAATATAGCTGAACGGAAGGAGTTAGTGTCGGAATCTCCGGAAAACCATCACTTGGCAGACCACGTACAAGGCATGAATGACACCAGGAAGCCAACCCAGGATTGTCAAACAGATGTTGATCAGGAAATCAGCACCGCATCCTCGCTCAAGGAAGACACCCAACGGGGGCAAGATGATCGCAAAGATGATCTTGCAGATATCCCTATGATTCCAAGGACGTTAGCACACTCGAAACACTAAGCTCTCGTCATTCGAATAATTGCGATCGCAAGCTATCCCAAGACAGCTCCAGCTTGTCAAGGTCGAGTTATGCGCGCGTTTGGATAAGAAATCACCAAAAGATGACGTCGCGAGGGGGTAGCAAAACTTACGAGGCAGTGAAAGGCATTGTGAATGGAGGAAGACGTAGATCTCTTCAAATCGACAAGTTGGATGCAGGAGAGAGTAGTAGTGAGCAGGTGATGGAAATGACCAGATAGAAGCGGTATCTGAGTGCAAGTAGATGAATGATGGAGAGTAACAAGAAAAATCAGGAGAGGAAGGGAGCGGGACCACAGGGACTCTTAAATGATGGGCGGCAAAATTAAGTAGCTGCCCTCCGCCAAACGCTACTGGGGGATAGTGCTATGCCTCCTACGTAAAGCACAGTCCTTCGAATCCGCATTAATCAACGGATATGCCTTTAGGTAATAAAATAAAAGACCAATAGCTGCTAGCGATAATTATAATAACCGGGGCGGACGACAACGATAGTCAGGACGATCCTTTTCCGCTCGCCGTGCATGTCTACTGCTACGTCATACTTTTCAGTACGAACTGTGGCTGATGCCTTGGCTGCTTGCTGATTGGCTCCGAGCTCACCACGACCAGACTTCTCGGCGGGTGACTTTTGCGTCGTATCGACGTTTTGTACATTATTCAGTTCTTGTACCTCCCCCAGTCCCGTGGCTGATGCTCCTCCATTTCTGGAACTGAACCATGTTGTCATCGGGCGGTGCAACTGGATTTGTTCAACGGTAAGGGGAGAACTTTCGCTCTCTTCTTCTCCCCTTTCCTCCCCATCTCCTACCTTTTTTTGACTTTTCTACTACTTTTTTTTTTTTCTTTTTTCCTTTGTCATAATTATTCTGTTGCCTGGCAGGGGCTTGGCGCTTCCACCGTACCACCTTACCAGGCTGAGGCGAGGCGCCAGTAGTCTAACTTAGACGCCGCCAATATTGACTAAACCGCTCTGTGCAGATGGTTCTAAAAGTCTGGGCTCTTGGTTCTGGGTGGGACGTACCAGCACATCATACTCGATACCTACTGCTTCTATCGGACTAGGTCTGGGCCCCTACGCAATCCCTTGTTCAAAATAGGGGTATACTCCGTGTCTAGGAGGTTTTGGGAGACGGAAAAGCAGCATGGATTTGGTGGGCCATCCAGCCCTACGGTTCCTCTTGCACGAATCACGGTGCCGGTTAGCTTTCAACAATGTTCGGACGGATGCCGCGTCCCCATTACGGTACTCGACTTTGTAGGATTTAGACTAGCGTAGACTCATTTCCAGGGAAAAAACAAAGTGATATCATTTGACACGCATCTATCCGTCAGCGCCTACGCTAAATATGCAGATAATCACTGGATTAAAGCACGTTTCAGCCGGATTTTAGACGTCATGTGCTTGATAGTGAGATGTCTTATCGTTCGCATGTCGCCAATACATCATTACCAGTTAATCGGCCTGGCATGATGATTTTGACATAACGTATGCCCAAATTGTATACTTTCTACGAGGATCTTGTTGATCATGACGGAGGCATCCCAATATGCCATACGATGAGCGAAAAAGACTTCCTGACTAATACAGTAAAAAAAAAAAAAGATCAATCTGCCTGTTGAGACGACGCAGTATCATGTGATTGGCATCGCCGCAGTCCAAGCCACACTGAGTCGTTGCTACCTTCTAGAACAGAACATCCTGGCCACCCCGCAAATTTCAGCCAGCAGAGTAATAAAAACACTGCCTGGCTATGATGGTGGGTCTCTCCAGGCTATGCAATTCAAAGCTTATGATCAGCCCTATCTTGCAGAAGCATCTTGCCAGAGATATATTTAGATGGCCAAGTGACCCGCAAGGCGCAGTAATACTTTCCTGGCACCTGCAGATTCAACGTCTGCCTAGTTTTATCGAGTGCACAGTCAATTAAGGTATGTAGCCTAGTACTAGCATGGATAGTATTAGGACCATACTATATTGGAGTACATCAAACCCACTGTATGCTCTGTTGGTCAATTGGATACTCTTCCTAGGGGCACTAGAAACCATGTCTTTAGACTCTTCAGCCAATAGTGCCAACTTCTTGTCAGATACGATGCAGTTGAATGATGAAATACCGTCTCCCTCATACATGATATAAATGCGTTGCAAGCAAGCAGATGGAAATCATGAAACAACGCGCAGATAAGCCTACAATATTCCTATTGCCTCTGTGGCTGTTCGTGATGATATGATGTTCCGATTGTTGACATCGTAGAAGCAGAAAGCCGATCATTACCGCAATCACCAGGAAGGACATCATGTTCAAGAAACGAAGGTATGCCTCTTAGAGGTGAACCAAGCTAGAAAATGTAAGGAAAACATGATCAAAAAGTACTGGGGAAGATACTATATATGGAGAGACAATACACTTAGATATATGGTTTTATAAGCTAACCTATTACAAAGATAGGTAGAATATGTTAGCTCGATTGATATGAGTATCTATAGTCTAGATCTAGCTATCTGTCATGTCTACCTGTGAAATAGATAGTAGTACGTAAGTAACCTTATGAATAGAATTCAAGAAAATCATCACCAAAGACTGACCCTGTCTCTGATGAGCCAGGGACACTAGTAGTACTACAATGGATAGCTAATGCCCATATGGGCGACTAAAGGATTGAGAAGTTCAATGTTGGAGGTAGGGATCTCCGTTTATGATCCAAAATATCACGGCTTGGCAGCTACTCCCGCAGTCTCCGCATTTCCCCATCACTGTCTCGTTATCTTCTTAATACTTCCAGCCAACCTGAGCATGGCGCACCTGCCGTATAAGCCACTTTAAATAAACATAAGATTTTGTAATTTACATTCATATATAAAATGCATCCAGTCGCCGTCTTCATCAAGTTATTGTTCTATCAGGACCATCGGACGGTGATTCGTAATCCAGTTATCACTCGAGCGGAGACCTCCGATGTCCTCAAAACACAATGCTAAGTGTGATGGCTCTCAATACAATAGAAAACATAGTTTATAGTGTCTAACTCAAGTCGTAGATATAATATATCTACATCAAGCTGTATCTGTTTCACGACTGTTGCTTCATCACACTACTGACTGGGTGGGGAAGCTGGTTATCGTGATGCGCGGCCGACGGGACAGCGCCAAGCCGCCATCACGTGATGACGCAGGTGGTCGGTCAGCCTCCCCGAAGCCTCCAGCGTGTTCGCCTTCACACCTTCATCTCCGTTTCGCTCCCCCAAGCCTCAACATCACCACATCGCTTTACACGCGGCCTGTCCCTGCCCTGTCACTCTTCCTTTCGGCTGTTTTCATAGTTTCACTCCATCTTCTATAGCCCGCAAGGTCGCCTAATCTGTCAAGATGGCCACCGAACTTTGGTACGTAATCACCTCACCTACTCCTTTTCCCAGCATTCCAACCATTGTGCACTCTTGTATTTCGCTTTCGATCATGCCTCGGATGAGTTTCGACTGGATATACTGACATGTGGACATGATAGCCCCGTTTACGCAGTAAGTCACTTGTGATCCCACCCTCGCCGATGACACCATCGAGCTCCAAGCGACCCTCAAGGTAGCTTGGCTTCGTTGCATCAACCGGAGAATCCGCCATCAAACTGGCACCTCTCGCACAGATAACTGATTTCCTATTCGTATAGCCCTTCTTCGGTGCCCTTGGCTGCACCTCAGCCATCGTCTTCACCTGCTTCGGAGCTGCCTATGGAACTGCCAAGGCTGGTGTCGGTGTCTGTGGAATGGCCGTCCTCAGACCTGACCTGATCGTCAAGAGTACGTGGAAGCTTCACAGAGCTCTTATACCTCTGGGATAAGCTATCGCATATAATATCTGATGATTAATACTAATTTGGTGATACAGACATTGTCCCCATTGTCATGGCGGGTATCATCGGTATCTACGGTCTGGTCGTGTCGGTCCTGATTGCAAACGACTTGGGACAGAAGGTCCCCTTGTACACTGGTTTCATTCAGCTGGGAGCAGGTCTCGCCGTCGGTTTGGCTGGTATGGCAGCTGGGTAAGCTTCTCACCATGGCTCCTCTCAATATAAGTAGCTTTGGACTAACAGAATATCTCTAGTTTTGCCATTGGTATCGTTGGTGACGCAGGTGTTCGTGGAACTGCTCAACAGCCCCGTCTCTATGTCGGAATGATTTTGATTCTCATTTTCGCTGAAGTCTTGGGTGAGTCACTACCATCAAAGCGACACAACCAGTTCGCATCATCTAACCACGACGCCTCACAGGTCTGTACGGTCTTATCGTTGCTCTTCTGATGAACTCCCGTTCGAGGATCGACGCCACCTGCTAAACGAACCCTCCTTCGTTCCGCGCGAAATGGCCCAAGTGAACACCCGCCCGAGGATGCCAATCACCCACTATCCTCGGATACGACGAAAAGAGCCCGGGTTGCTCAACATGTGTTAACGTGATGCGGTTATTTTGACTTATGTTTTCAGACTTTATTTGCCGACAATGACGGTTCCCGTCATTGTCCCGATGACAGCTGGGGGGATGTGGAGGAAGTGGATTGCTAGCGGATTGGAAAGAGAAAACGGACGTTGAATAAACATATGCTTTCTCTTTCATCCAACACTCCCCGAAATAACAAAGGACAAGACATAATTGAATGTGCTAGCTAAGTTTGTAGACTAGGACAGGGTGGGAAGCTGTGGTAGATACATTGCATGGTTTTTTTTCAAGGTCTTTTGAACTTTTGTACTTTATGGGTGTCGCTTTACTCTTTTGTATCCTTGAGCTGGATCATAGGATTACTTGCTTTGCAATGCTTATATGTTTTCTCCTGCTAGTTTATGGTCCTATGTTACAAACTTAGCTTTATCTATTCTGATCCTTCGGTATATCATGAATGCAACAAGTGGCGAACGTGCGATTACTTAATTTTATGTTTACGACCTCTTACATTGTTATAATTCTGAAGACACAAAAGACACTGAATCAAGTCCAGCGCCTTTCTATCCAAAGGAACCGAACTCAAGCAATATAGATACCATTGCACCTGACCTGCACAAGAGCAAGCAGGGCAGATTGATAAGATAGCAATATGTAACATACAAAGTACTGTCTATTGAGCGGAATCAAATGCGGTGGGACATCCAAATGTTCAAGAGAAAAGAGGCGAAAGAAACAAGACGACGCCGTAAGGATATATGCGATATAGGCAGGCATATCAGTAGCCGCCGCCAAACACACACACATACATGCGGAGAGCAAAGGAATAAACGCAGAGCTTCAGATGCGTAAGTCTAGGGATGACTTCTCTGTGAAGCAGAGGCATTGGGGGGAGGTAAGGTTGTAAGTATGTAAATAGATAAGAGGAAGATGGATAACAAGAGGAAGGTTTATTCGGATTGTAGTGTAGCGAAAAGAGAATTATAGCTGCAAGCAAATGGTAATGGTCTCTGATGATTGAAGGAAGTCAATCAAGCCTTCTCAAGCTTCCGTCTCAGGGTCCTTGTCCTCTTGCGCAGCTTCTTCAGCTTGTGCTTCTTCATCTTCAGTCTGCGACGTCTCTTGGTGCTAATGGCGTGCATGGTGCGGTTGTTGCGGATACGCTCCATGTAGGTGGTGCCGGAGTTGTGGGGGACATCGATGATGGCCTCACTCTCTCCAATGGCACCGGGAGCTTCCATCTCACCGGAGGGCACGAAGGGACCAGTGTGAGCCTCGTAGGTCTTGCGACCATCGAAGTGTATCGACTCGTGGATGGTCAGGACGGTGGAGTAGCTGGAGGTCTCCCGGGGGACGTCCTCGAACTCGGAGGAAGCCATGTTCTTCGCTTCGTCGAAGGGAACGGGCGGCGGAGGGGGGTGGAAGGGACGGAGACGCTTGGTGAGTTCCTCGACGGAGACCTTCAAATCGGAAAGGTTCATGCCATCCAGCTGGTTGCCTTCCATGTCGAAGTACTGCAGAGAGCCCTCCTGCTCGCCGGAGTGGGCAGTGGAGTTCTCCATGGAGTTGACGGCGGAGGAGAGGGTGAAGATGACATCGTCCACCTCAGGCTTAGCCGGCTTCTTTGCGGTGAAGATGGCGTCGAAGGCTTCGGGAGTCGAGGTCGGAGGAACGGTGGTGGAAACGGAGATGGGTCGGTGGATGGAAAAGAAGGAGGCGACGTGAACGTCTAGACCGCAGGAAGAAAGATTAGCGCATCATAATCTAGGAGTACAAGAACGGTGGATAGGGATTGTGGCAACTAACCATGCGGCTGGAGGTGTTGGGTAGAGGGAACACTGGGAAGTCGGGAAAAAGCCGTCGGCTGCTTGGAGCCATTGCGGCCGTTGCTATCCTTGCCCCTCCGTCTGGAAGCCTTTCCCTCACGTTTCTCTGCAGAATTCACTCCCTTCGCAGGCGTCTGAGAGGAAGAATCGACTTTATTAGATCCATCGCTGGGTTTCGACGACGAAGAGGAGTATCGGCGTTGACGCACATGTTGTGACGAGCCGATGAGGCCGTTCGCGGAGGTAGTAATACTTTGGCTGGTTGCGCGAGATATGCCGGCGATGGGCCCCATAGGAGCCCATGCAGCCCGGCGCAGTGAGGACGACAGCATTTTCCGACGTCGTAAAGCCCAGAAGCTGGGTGACGATGTTGTCGGGAACGAAGAGGCGAAATCGAAGTTGGAGCCGATCATGCGGAACTCGGCGATTATGTAAGTCATCTGTCGCCTCAGGCATGAGACCAGATCAGGTGACCTTGAATTGCAGGACCTGTCTTAGGAGTTATCCTCGCCTGACTTTATCCACATGCCAACTCATGAATGGTGAAGATCATTATGCAGAATTACCTATTTTCGCTGATAGAAATGGATATCACCAGCGAGTCTATTGATTGTTTGGTGTTACATAGTACGTTGCAAGAATTATGACACTATTTTAATTTCGATTTGGGTATCTGTTCGTTCCATGCTCACTTGAGCCGAACAATTACAATAAGGACAGCTATACTTAGAAGACTCTGCATGATCGAATACAGAAGATACAGCTCCCAGTTAGAGCTGCCGGAAGTCACACGAGCAAATGATAGGGGAGGTGGGGGCTCATTATGTCAACAGAGAAGTAGAGAAGGAAAGATACATGGGAGGCGTCAAGGTCACAGAAAGGTTCAGCTCAGGAGAATGGAAAAAGAGCTCGTTAGGTGGGATGGAAAGCGCAGACATGGACGCAAACAACATATGGTATATGGTATCAATCTGCATTATATAAGAAATGCACCCGTCGCTGAACCGGAGAAAACATATAAGCTTTTGAAAGGAGTGAAAAGCCGAGACAATAAGTCCACAAGGAGAAGAAAACGTACAGGAAGAGAAGGGATATAGTGAAGTGAATAAAAATAGTTGGAGGAAAGCAAGCGTGCTTTTACCGCTTGGCGTGTGCAGGGGAAGAATGGAAGTTGAGCATCGCTGACGCCTCGTACTCGCTCGTAAAAATTCAAATCGTTCCAAATCTCACAACCTTATAGTATGAGGGTGTGGAGATTCTTTTGAATAATCATGTCTTGTACCGAATCCATTGTTGCCTTCAACAACGTCGTATCGGTAGCATTCGTGTAATGGATATAGATTTCTCGGTCGGGAATCCGGTTGATGCCCCGGAATCGGTCTGCAAAGTATCTGGCTGCTGCATCGAAGTCCGTGTTGGAGCCATTGTAGTCAGGGAAATGGTTGGAGACAGGCGAAACATGCAGCTTTCCCTTGAACAGATCGATTTTGTTCAGGAACAAGATGATCGGTTTGCGCTTGAACCATTCGCCATTGACCAAGGACTCGAACAGCATCATTGCCTCATGCATTTGGTTCTGCACGATGGGGAACAACGGTTAGCTCAAGTGCTTGAAGAAGGCGACAGGGGAAAACGTACGGCATTCTGGTCCTCAACGAGACATTGGTCGTAACCAGATAGGGCAACCATGAATAGAAGGCATTGAACACCCTCGAAACAGTGAATCCACTTCTTTCGCTCAGATCGCTGTCCACCGACGTCCATCATTCGGAAGTTCATTTGACCGAGTTCAAAGAGAGTTTCAGTAATTCCGGTTGTCCGCAAACGAGCCTGCAACATGTCCTGGTTGTCGGGAAGCCACCCAGGAGTGAATATTCGATCAAGCGAATCAAAGAAGCTGAAAGGTTAGACAGCTTGCCTGTTTGTTCAAAAAGAAGGTTCCTAGCACTCACTAATGCAAGTTATCATGAAGAGCAAACTCGTGGCCCCGAGCAACAGCTTTTTGAACACCTGTATCGTCCCACATGTCTCTGAGAGCGTCGCGGACCTTGAGATCTGAAAATGCCTCGTCTGAACCGACGTCTGGCTCAAGCTTGTCTACATATTCGGCTAACGGCTGATCAATGACGAACCGAATTAGCACACATACTGACACATATGGATCTCCGCTTGCGATGGAAAATCGCAAGACAATCGAGCAGATGAAATTACCTTTGTCTTTTCAAGCTGGAAATCAATGTTTTCGGCGCGCATGATATCCAGTAGAACTTTGAAGGCGATAACAAGATTCGAGTAGATCACAGCTCGTGTTTGGCGTCGTTCGTCCTCGGGGAAGCCGCCGGAATGTATGATTCGCATTTGTTTGATGATTGTCGACTTGCCCGATTCACCAGCACCTACAAAAATCAATGAATTAGTACTCCTCGTCTTCATGGTTGCGAATTAGAGGTGTTCTGTCTGGAAACTTACCAAGGAGGAGAATCTTGATCGTTCGGTCCATTACTTTCTTGTCATTTTTCAGAACCTTTTCTATCCTAGCGCTTCGTTGGACAGCGTCTTTATCCGCCGTGTCGACGGGTTTTGAACTCATGCAACCCATTTTGAAGATTGATGTGCTCTACTTCACAAAGCGACTTCCGATGGTGTCTGGAAATGAGTTAGTACTTGCTGATTATAGTGTGCGAAGTAACCAAGAATAGACGCAGCACAAGTAGAGTATGGCTGAATCAGGGATACGCCCAGACCCCGCAGTTAACCACACGGAAGGCTCTCTTTGAGACATGTGTGAAACGTCAACCAGAGAGACCCGAGGTCTCGAGCAATGAGAAAGAGGCGAGAAAGTAAATCAGCGAAACTTACTCCAGGCAGAATGTAATACCAAGCACTAGAACCAAGCCAGTGTATCTTTGACTAAACCCGCCCGAATGGCGCAAATTAGAACATGTCGCTAGCTTAAATAACGCCAGGTTGAACGTTACTCGGTCACTGTACGTACGTCGCGGTATTCCCTATTCCAAAGCAAGATGTCCTGGTAGGATGGAAGCCGAAGGTGTGATCCAATACGACTGTCGCAAGTAGTCCCCCGCTTTGTATGAGAGCGATATCCAACTTAATTGGCGAGCAGCGCAGCTGTCCGAAGCTTTCTGAAATCCGCGAGATATGGGATCGAATTAAGGAATGTGGCGACGAAGGTCCCTCGACAGGCTAGGTTGGGTGGTGGTTCAGACAGGTACTGAGGGAGACGGAGTCGATCGCGGAAGTGAGAGGCTTTCGGGAAGTTCGCACGACTTTCGAGATTGAAGTGCTGATGAACGGAGGATGTCTTCCAAATTAAATGCTGGGGAAGATTTCGCTAAATATGCTGACTGCAGCCTCGAGGCGTTCCCCTTTTCGTGGGTGGTGGGCGAAGATGCTGACCGCAGACGTTCAGGTGAGGGGAAAGATGGGAGGGAGGTAGAAATGGGGGAGGGAGATTAGTACATCTCCGCCGTATCGCAACCGAAGCAAGCAAAAGAGCGGAAGACCAGGGTGAAAAGCAAGATAAAGAAAGAGGAAGAGAAACAGAGAGAGGGAGCGAGAGAAAGAGGAGAGGAGAGGAGAGAGAGAAGGACAGTCTGGGAGACTCGCAGGTCTATAGTAGTAGTAATAATAATAGTAGTAGTAGTTTAGTTAGTTTAGCAGTGAGCAGAGGGAAGGAGGAGGAGTAAGTGGTGGGAATGTTGGTCGCGGAGTCGTCGCGCAATTCGTTCGATAATCCATCAAGTCCGATCGAAGTGGGCCACGGTGCCAGCAGAGTTGAGCTGCTAGTAAATTTAGTCCGGCTTAGTTCCCCTTCGGCGTAGTCATCCTGCTGGGGACCTTCGGCTGTGAGTGGCCCTGACACCGGGGCCTGTATTACCCGCGAAAACCGTGTGAAAGATTTCGGCGTCGCATTGGGCCCCGGTTCTGGGAATCTAGAAAGGGACTAGCCCGCTGTGGCTACCGTCCCCTAAGGGCCTTAGCCGTAAGCCCTTGGCTTCTTAGTCTTGTTTAGTTTCGTGATAGCATCCCGGCTGCGAGCTCCCTGTACAAAGTAGACGGCCTGGCCCTAATCTCACTGGTTGTAGACGAACAATGCTGACCCACCCCGGAACTCCATTCAACTGTGGATGAATGGCTCCATTCATTCTTCGTCCGCTCTTAGCCTGGTTCGAGCCGATTGGAAATGGAGTGCATTAAGGTCCAATGCTTCTTACCGCCCGTAAGCTACTAGTCAGTAATAATACCAAAACGATATTAGTACCCAGTATATACGTGGTTTAGTACGGAGCTCCCCGTATCCTCCATCATTCTCTGCAGCACCACAAACTGCCCAGCTGGGGAAACATCCAGCACTTGACCATTATCAGTCGGGATATTCAGCAGATAGATAGCCCAGCCAGTAGGTACGTACTTGTTCGAGTCAAGTTCCGGCCTCGCCGATGACCCGCAGGCCCATCGACAATGGATTGACCAAAGATCCTTCCTCTATGGGTCTTGGTGAAATTAATTCTCAATCAATCTGGATTTGAGATGGATTTTCCCTCAAAAATGCAGCATTACTCTCACTATCAGAGTACTAGCAATGCCTTCTCACGTCGCCATCATCCACGTGCCATATTACCTTACCCATCAATCCGGTTCCGACCGCGATCCTTTAATCTGGGTATATGAATCTATATGAACTCAATAAACGTTCAACCGCAAGGATCGTAGGCATTGGGAACTTAGTTTAGCCCCCAATCCCACGGTCGCTCGACATCAGCATCAGTTGCTTCGTACCATTGATTTCCAACGACTTACTCCTGGGCTATGAATGCATCCTTGTGATGTCTCCGACTCCGGGGGCGAATGAGACCCCGAGTCATGTTCCCACCGGTGCCCTTCTGCGGCTGCCAAGCCATGCAAGCGAACGACGACGCCACGAGGCACGAATCGGATGCATTGGTATGCACCGATCGACGAGTAGCATCTGCTTCTATGGACAGTGTTTTTGGTACGAAGTAAGTACTTTGTACGAAGTCCGAATGAAGCCTGCAAGCCCACCTTGATCGAATTGACTACTATTATTTGTTAGACCAGAGGGTAGAGGAACTATTGACAGTGTTATCGATGTTCGAGCTTCCGGGTCTTTAATCCGTCGGTCTATAGAGGACACTGGATGTACATCGCTCTTGGACCAGGAAGGAGTCGGGAAATTGAGTTGAACTAGTGCCTCGGGTTCTCATAGATCATCGCCATTCTTTGCGATCCATCACAAACAAAGGGAAACAGAGGGCTGAGCATTTGAACCTGCCTAAGCTTACTGTAGAACCTTATCTACGCCAGTGGCTTCTTTCCAAATTCGCCCAAATTCGCCAGCTACAATTTCGGTATCTTCCGTTGGTTTGTCATGACTCTGCGGCTGCGTTTCAGCAGACACTTGCTCCACAGCAATAATGTGATCTTCTTCCAAGTGTTGAAAAAGCATGCTTCTGCAATGGGGTCGAATTATTGAGCGATAGTTGCATGATTGCTTCTGTTGTTCTGTAGTCATCATCATCATCCAGATCTCGCATGATCTCATCACTGTCGGATCGATGCGAAACCTACTCAAGAAGGGGTAAAACCATGCCATGTGAAACTTTATTTACGATATCATGATCTGTCATGATTCGGAGATCGCATCGTTCATTGACCACCCGAGGTCGAGGGCCAGAAATCGCCGTGGAAAGATGCTCGCACAGCGATAGTAATACTTTTTTCTTTTCTTCTTGGGAATTGGGAATGTGGAGAACACTTTCGCCTTTTCCGGGTTTCCGGAGTCGTCTTGCCCGCCGGCCAACACGCCGTCGGGCCACTAAGGCAGGGGTAGCTTTAATCAGCAGTCCGTCAGCGTCAATCAGTGGAGGTAAGATGGGCGCTTAGCCTTAGCCACAAGTAACACCCTCCAAGCGAACAGGTGAAGCGGGAGTGGCGAGCATGTCTAGTCTAGCAGACGCATCCATGCGTGGGTGTTTGCTTTTTTCGATTTTCCTTTTGAGATCTATCATATGCTGGTCATCGGCGCTATCCAAGATTCGTCCTCAAATGCAGGAGAGGCCTGCATACCTTCCCCCGATGAGTGATGAAAAGGCAGATGCAAAAATTTACCTTGTAACAGTGTCCCTCCAATCTCAATGCAGCTCCTCCCGTGTCGCATTCCTTATCTCCTTCGAGAAGTATGTCGGAGTGGAACTCGAAAATCCTTCTGCATTTGGATTTCCTCCGAACCCCGAACAGATGAAACGGAGCTGTACGTACTCACTTTGGTCGTTGTGCACCTGACATGCGAATAGGGGCATGCACATTCTCGTGCTTTGGTTATGTTCCACGAGTGTCCCTGGGTTATCCTGGGCCCGTCACTGTGGGTGTCAAGGTCATGCCTTCGTCGTTAGAGCTTACTCGGTACGAGCAAGACAGGCTTCCCGCGGGATGGTTCGCGGGATGAGTACCATGGTTCGGGCAATAAGCAGCCTCATTTAGGGCCAGAGAGAGCCTCTAGGGTGGTTGAAGTACCCTTTCGAAAATATTATTGATAATAGACAATGGCAAACAAACCTTAGCCCATCGCTAATTGGGGTCTAGGCTCTGGCGGTCTCTTGGAGTCTTTGCTTTTAGCAGAGATCTACAGCAAGGATGGCCATCCACATCCGTTCTATTTCCATCGAAAGAGCCCGATAATGAACAATGTTCTCTGGTGAAAGATACTCCGGAGTGTTGTCTTCAGGCTTAACTGCAACAGACAAAAAGCAGACGATACCATCTCTGTGTAATACACAGGAAGAGTAACGATACGTACTGTGCTGATACGATACAACGTAAATACGACCGGCTGCGCGCTCCAACCACGTGCTTCACCCCCTCGACCTCTGTGGGATTCTTAGTCTGTTTCACCAGTTTCGAGGTCCCATCGACCCCACAGCGAAAGCGGAGTCCTGACAGGACGCATTGAACTCCTTCCATGCCATTGACTTGGTCACGGTGCACTGCGACCCCCTTGCATGGCCAGAAAAAGAAGGACAGAAAGAGGAAAAAAAGGCTTTTGCGCATAGACCAGGGCTAGGTTATTGACGGGGGCAGTTAGTTGCCTGCCAGCCAGAAAGTACTGTCAGTGTCGAGAGTTTGGTGTCTGTCTGACCCGCCCACTGATAGCCAACTTTTGTGAGATGCAATAGTCGAATGTTGCATCCATCCTTCAGACCCTAAATTTAGTTGAAGCATTTCTAGTGAATGGGCAGTCACGGGCAAACGACAAACAAGCCTTTGCCCATAACAATCCTTCTGCAGTTCGAACCCCCTTTTTCCTTCCCACTCCTCCAACCTCTACCCTTCTGGCCTCTCTTACCGTTCGTATGTATTACTCCACTCTACTCCGGCTGGATGGGGTTTCTGAAAACCGCATGGAAAGTGCTCCGTAATAATGGATCCTCCGTAACGGCAACGCATCCGCAGGTTACAACATACTTACCTTATTACTTGGGCAGTATTTTCCATAGCTCCAGCCACCCCATGCCATTGGCCAATTCCTCAGCGGTCTCGTCAGGGTTGACGCCGGAATACCGCGTGGTTTCTATTCCGGGGGAAATGCAGGTCGGGGTCTTGCCGCTTTTTCTCCTCTTTCTAAAGTTCTAACGGCCGGCTTTGGATCCTAACAGGGAAGAGCTCCTTCCGAAAATAACCATTTCGGTGCTGATTAATGGACGATCCAGTCAGAAGTAATTGAAGTCCCTGTTGCACTCCCGAGTGTCCTTTTCATGCTTGGCTGGGCGATCTTCATTCAGCGCCAATCGGGAACTCCCATAAGCACCCAATAATGATGATTGTCGTTCCTCCTTCAGAATACTGTTTAATTGCGGCCCATCTTGCTTGCGGCTAGGTTGCACTAAGGGACGGTACTTTCAAGCGAACTTGATTCTGGGCAGACATGTCACATGCCGGGGGGTGAAATGGTGATACTAATGCGGTGCATACACTCCAGCTTGGCAACTTTGCTAGATAGCACAAAGTTGACTAGTACGAAACTTAAACCTACTTTGCGCATTGTGGCTTCTATCTAGGACCGCGTAACGTTGCTTGGGCTTCTATTCTCTCTCCCAGACATACGCACATCTTGGCGAGGGACAATACGGGAAGTATCTCGCAATCCCGAACCTCGGGCGAGAATTAGCCGTGTGATCAAGTGGATAACTTTCAATTGTGACCCGTGTTAAGGCAATCTGGCGAATCGACTGCCTTGTGGTTATTGGTCAAAGCTGTCCGTCAAGCTGTCAAGTCAAGGTGCCCTCCCGAAGCGTCAAGGAAGCCACTGAGTTCCATTCGACTATCAGTACCTTGTTCGAGCACGGTATCTGCAGGTACCACCGTGGTGGACCTTGCCGTTGCTGCTAATTGCCTGTTGGGGACTCGGTAAATGGAGCCTTCTTACGAATCACTGCGATTTCTCATTGGTAAAACCTCAAATCATTTCCGTGATCCGTACCGGCGGATTCAGTCCGGGTATCGTAGGAATGGGTGCTCTCTTTTTTGCTTTTGACTTGCAATCTTGGAATGGCTACTCCGTACTCATCCCTGCATGGCTCTTTCCCTTTCCATGCACTGTAAAAGTACCGAGTTTGATCCCTACCTAGCTAGGGATGTAGGGCAGTCGCCGTTCTCAGCACTCTACAGTAGGAACCCCTGTTGAGTGACACACCAAGTGTGTTGCCTTGCTCCGTGGTTCAACCATGGTTAAGCCGTGAGCCAAACAGCCATAAGGTTTCAACCGAGCTGTCGCCCGGAGAATTAGACAGTTTCTCAGCATGAAAGGGGTTCAACCAACACATGGAATGTAGCATGTAGGTTGATTGGTTTTGACACTCGTGGCACACACACTCTCTCGCCAGGGGATTGCACGACATCTGAGCGCTTTCTGCTGGCCAAGTTGTTACATCGGCTAAAGTGAGTAGTAGCAGTTACCAATAAGTTCTTCAGCCTTCTGGGATGATCCAAATCCGTAAATAGCAATGAAGAAATCTCCTTCCCGTCCACTCACTGACCAACTGAACCACACCACCCATCATTTAACTTCAACATCATCATCCCATCTCCTGACCCCTGAAGCATAAAATCCACTTTTATGTTCCCCCAATGCACAGCTGACTCATCACCGCCCTCAATTGACTAGTTAGACAAACTCACTAACCAATCCACTAACGAGCCTAGACTGAAACGCCCGCATCGCTACGGATTTACAGGGGGAGCTAAGGGTAAATAATAGGCCTGCGCAATGAAAACCAGAATTATTATTATGGTTAATATTTCCAGCTCCGAAATGTTGTCCCCTTTCTCTCAGCTCCAGTCATCATCATCACAAGGATTCGCCGGTCTTGAACCTTATCCCGAGCTGACTGACTCCTAACGCATTTACGTGGTTTTGGTGAGATGAGTCGCATGCAGAACGGCCAAATACCAATTCCCCTGAAGAGGCCAAGGTCAGTCACTCAGCTTTCTTTCTGTTTTGTTTTGTTTTGTTTCTGGTTAGCCACTAAGAAAAGCTATCTGGTGCGCTTATCAGTTGCAACCCAATCACATTATTACCCCAGAAATTGGGTCATATCCGGCTACTATGCAGGGATTGGATTGGTAGCCACCTAATCCATCCCGCACCCTGCATACGGGAATGTACACAATAGCACGAGATGCTACCACTATACCACCTACCCACGTATAAAATAATTAATGTACTACCATCAGCTGACACTTACCCACTGCTATCTCAGCGAAGAAAGTTCCACTCACTCGGAAGATACTACGGTGCACAAGTACAACTACAACCATCACAGCAGCGATTCTAATAATAATAACAACCCTCCCGATATTGAAAAATGTCAGCCCTACCGGGGGTATAGGCGACACGATGATCACGATGACGATGATGACAATGACAATGACACCGAGATTCTGAGCAATGCTAGTGGTGACAGCATCATTAGTAGTAGAGATGGACGACAAAGGTCACGGGTGGTGATGCTCTACGCGGCGTATTATGTCGCTTTTGCCATCTTGTCGTTCTTCTCCGCCGCTTATTACTTCTTGTGCTGGATGCCGTGTATGTATTACGCCCCTGTCATAATGGCTGTTGTGTTGATTATTACTCTTGATCTACGGTTACTGACCATAGTCTTGTTTGTGCAGATGAACCGTCCAACAGTAATCCGTTTCCGGGCCGTCATCGGTGATGTACAATATCCTTACTTACCGTTCTACACAATCGATCGAGGGGATGCACATATCAGTCGATACTCAGACCAAAACCAGCACGGACTCCTATGCAGCGGGATACGCGAGTGATACTACACTACACCTGGCTGGAAGACGCCCGGAGTGAACAGAATATCCAACTTACACTTGTATACATATTCCTCTCGGTAGAGAGAGAGAGAGAGAGAGAGAGAGAGAGAGAGAGAGAGAGAGAGAGAGAGAGAGAGACAATGTACATACGTCTCTTATACATAATGCACAAAGAAGCAGATACGACAAGTACACAGGTTACCGGCTATTATCTAAATTCCATGAACGAACAGATGTGCATATAAAATTAGAGAATACGAGTACCCCATATGCCAGTATCAACTTGTCGCTGCTCCAAATCTGCGCGAACAACTATACAACCAGGAGGATAAAGACGCGCACTATACGACCTTACAACCTAGTTCGGAGGAGGGAGAGTACCTTCCCAAGATAGTCTTGAATTACTTCGCGAATAGCTGCACATATAACTATGTTTCACGCAGTGCTAGTTTCAAACTAGTTTTATATAGGACGAACTAGCATTATCCCAAGTTATAATCCGACACTGATAATCAATGTATAGACTGAATAATTACAATACTCTGTCTTTGACCAGGTTTAATCCATAGCTGCGCATCTTGGGAGAGCGAGGGCAGCTTCCCAGAGAAACACGCCTGGGCGGTTTTCACCAGACAATTATAGTGGTTTGGCCCCAGGTTCTTTTGTGATTGATGCAAGTCATAAGCACTCGATTGCTGAGGTTCGGTGTAGTTCGTGCTGGATAATGGGATTACATTTGGTTGGATCATTCACATACCTAGATATATATATAGTTTCTGTCTGATGGGAATTGAATAGTAGAAGGCCTCAGGGAGATGGACTTGGAAGTATTGGGGGAGGGTTGGGGGAAGTTCCACACACCAACAGATCTTGAACAATTACTTACTATATATTTAGCATAATGCATGTGCCTAGGGTTTTTCTTGTTGCCTAGATTGCGGTAGATGAGAAGCAGATCCTAGAGCTTCTCAGGCTTGTTGGCGACCCCCAGAAAGCGACAACGGTTCCTAGTGATGAGCATCGGCTCAGCTTGTGGGATTTCATTATTTGTGGGGGAAGAAAAGGCAAGAAATGTAGCAATGAGATTGAGGTAAGTACCTACAAGGACATTTCTTTAAAATGATGGGAGATGGGGAGAAGGGAAAGACACGCGGGGTATAATTGTTAGGGTATTGGTAGGCATTGGACGACATGACTACGTACTACTACTGTAGTCTCCATAACTGTCACCACCAATCACTGTGACATATCAACACACCAGGCAGGGCAAAGAGAAGCAGGCAGTAGTGTATGATCCAACTGGCGCAGTCGCTCTTAGTCCGTCCTGATAGACTAAAAGCGTTAGTAGTAACCGGGGTATGGAATGCTAAGCAGGGATCCTGAGAGGCGAAGCAAGAACCTTGTGGGCATAGCGGACCAGCGAAAGCGAACAACAATCGATTGTCAGTTAGTGTATGTTAGTTGATATTTAGTGGCATGCGTAGTGTACAGGCTGAGCCAACAATTCAACCAGAGATGCAGGTCCTAGCACAATCCAGTCTTTGTTTGTATGCGCGGATTATCGCTTTCAAAGGACGAGTTGCAGGGATAGAATATCCTACTAGTAACTTAGTATGTCACGCTGCTGTAAGATATTATAGTAATGGACTTGAATTCGGGTCTTCCCCAAGGCTGACCATCTCAGATTCATTTCTCACGCCTTATCCTCTTTTCGAATACTACTACCCAACTCCTACATTCTCATACTTCTCGCATCAGAACAGAACAGAACATGGCTCCCCAGAAGCAATTGGTCATTAAGCTGACCTCCTTCCGCTACAAGAAGGAAGGTATCTCTTGGAAGGAGTTCCACGAATACGGCGCCAGACAACATGCACCCAAGGCTGCCCGTATCCAGGAGAGACATGGCGCCTATAAGATCACGCACGTAAGTTCTCACTTATCCGTTTCTCTCTCTCGCTTGACCTAACATAATCTCTCTCGCTAGGTATACACTCCACCCATCACCAAGAGTCTCATCACCGAGAAACTTCCCTGGGCTCTCCGTCCTGGCTGGAAACTCGACGACCACGACGTTTCGATCTCCATGTACGTGCCTAACCCCGAAACACTACAGGCAATCATCGCGGACCCAGAGTTTCAGAGTCTCGTCGCTGGGGAGGACCATATCCTAGACCAGGAGCGGGCTACGGTGACCGCCGGCTGGGAGGAGGTGTTTCTTGACGAGGGCAAGATTGTGGATATTGAGCGCGAGAGTTGGGAGGCTTTTACGGCTATGGGTCAGGACAGTGAGAAGACGTCTGCTCCTGAGGATGTTGTATCTAGAACGGCTATACTATTGTTGGTCTCTAGATGAAGACCCTAAATGCCAAGCTGTCATTCTCGATGGCCTTTCCGTAGTAGAAACAGTAATCAGGACCTATATAATCCCTGTTAATTGTGATTGAAACCAGTGTATTGCTATGTTATGGCGTACCCTCTTGGATTCTTCCCACTCTATTTATGCTCCCATTTGTATAAAAAGTCCCCTCACAAAGCAACAACAGGACCATCATATTCCTTTCGGCCACGCACCAGCCAAAACACCGTACTCATCAAGCAAACGAACCCAAAGATCAAGGAAGCATAGTTCATGTTAGACGGTGTGACGGGTTGATAAGAGGGAAACACCATGAAGATACTGGTGAACAACAGATAAATGATGGCAATGACATTGATTGCAATGCCGGCGCGGCCAAGTCTCCATGGTCCATAGTTCACACTATGTGGTGCGGAAAGGCGGCGCCAGAGGAAGAAAACAATAGGGACAAGGTATGAAATATGTAGTCCTAAAACGGAAAGTGAGAGGATGGCGTTGAAGGCAGTAGTGGATGCGATATTGATCAATCCAAACAGGATGAGCAGACAGCTAGTTGTAATAATTGCGCGCTTCGGCAAGTCTGTGCGAGAATCAAGCTGAGAAAGGTAACTGGAAAAAGGAAGAGCTATGTGGGTCAGTAATGACATTCAAGAGGTAAGAGAGGTATAACGAGACTGTTCATACCTCTGTCTCGTGCCAATGAAAGAACCATACGAGCCGTCGATGCCAGCAGTGCAATGGTACCTAGCCAGGCTGCGATTATTAAAACAGCCGTCAGGGCACAGCTTCCAGCCAATGATCTTGTCACACTGCGGAAAATCTCGATTATTGGGTAGTCGGTCGGGGTCTGAAGTGCACTTTCCATGTCCCCCATGCAGAACAAAATGGTGAGGAGAAAAGCAAAGCCCAATGTATCGTTGATGGCCAGCGACCCCAGCATACAGTACGGGACGGCGGTTTCTGGGTTGGCCATCTCCTCGCAAAGATGGATGGCTCCATCGTAGCCTGAACTCAGAGTCAGATTATGCATTATGGTTGACAGGTGAATGCTAACGAACCCGCCAAAACATAGCAGCTGGAGAGCATTCCAAGGCACCAGGAAAGACCATTACTAGGCCACCCAGTGCTATTCAAAAAGGTGGTGAAAACAAAGCTGGCATTATGCTTGATTGGCACGCAAACCCACATAACGATTAGGACAGCCAGAAATCCCACCAGATGAATGATGAGGGACGCCGTCTCTACCAGGGAGAAAAGACGACTGCCCCAGATATTGAGAGCGGTGGCGAGACCGACAAGAGCCCAGTATATCATCGACAAATGCCAGCGCTGGGGATCATACGCCTCGCATGTGAGGACTACAAGGCCTTGTATCATGCCTGCGGCAAGATAAGGGGCACTAGCAGTGAATGATACCCAGCCAAAGGTTCCTGTAATTTGAAAGAGATAAGAATAGTCACGTATAAGCCTGGTGATGATAGTGCATACCTATCCATCCCACGAACCAGCTGAGGATGTTCTGCCATTTGTTGGGTGCAAACTTTGCGATGAAGTGATACTGACCTCCAGCGGTAGGGTATCTAGCATGTAACAAAGTCAGCTAATTTCAAGTATGAAGCAGGAAGCACTGACATAGACACCATTTCACCTAGGGAGGCTGCTGTTGCCATAGAACCCACAATCGCAACTACCATTTGATCAGAACCATTGAGTGCGGCTAGAGAGAGGAGGGACGAACGAAGGAATCCATAGATGAGTGATACAGGTCCACCACTAACGAGACCCGAGGACATTGTACTATTGTCAATGGAACAGTTAGACACGAAACTAAATTGTTGGAGTGAGGGCAGGCTTTACCTGGAGAGCGCCTCCCAAGTTGACATGAGAACCACAGTCAAGGCAAATATAGTGAGCCGAGAAAAGGGCTTCTAAAGAGCAACGCCATTAGAGGTTGTCCATGTCGACTTCAGACTGGTATAGATTATGGAAAAAGCATAGTGACCTTGATTGATATAACCTCTCCCATGCTGAGCCCATTCTCATCAATGTCTGCCGGCTTGGCAGGCATAGCCTCTTTAGGGGTCTTCATACTGGGTGACATTTTGTTTTCGACAATAGGAATGCCATTAATCCACCAAATGTGAAGACTTTGTGGGTAGGCATGGGATGTATAAAGCAGAAATACTGAGGCATAGAGTCCATCATGAGTGTCCAATAACCGGTTGCAACCTGAAAGATAGGCATCTTCGGAATCGTCATGGTCAGTATCCTTGCAAATGATATACGGACACGAAATGATTAGCGCTTCGTATCTAAAAGAGTATAAAAAGTGCGGGCCAGTGGAATGTTCCGATGCTTATCTTGACAGCGGAATTGCGGGGAAGCACTAGTGAGATACCTTATCATCTCTGGCGGATTATTGCCGCCATCTACAATCAGCTTTATCTACTCCACAACACTGTCCTCACGAGCAATACTACTACTGTACTCATTCTCTCCCCAAATCACTGTCGATGTCGGACCTCCAGCCCGTCTCACGCCGCAGGGTAAAGACTCGCAGTGAGTAGCTAAGATGATCCAAGTGTGCATACATTGAGGGAACTGACATACTTCTGATGCCAGATGGCTGTCTAAGATGCAAACAAAGGGTGGGACCAGCAACTCATAGGGCACCTCGTCACGAGTGTACAAGCTGACCTGGCTGACAGCGAATCAAATGCGATGAGACACTTCCTGTGTGTATTCAATGCACCCGTAAAGGTTTCGAATGCCCGGGATACAAACGTCCTTTGAAGTGGTCATCCAAATATGAGGTGGGGAAAAGTGGCAATAATAGCGCAGCACCGAAGTCATCCGAGCAGGTTCTCCGGAGGACAGAGCCCATCCAGCTAGTGGAACCCAACTTGTTCGAGTCCACAGTGTCGGACAGCGCCACATGTTCCCTGTCTGGGCAGACAATTGTCCAGTCCGCGCAAAACGAGACTGCTGCTAGATCAGATCCCGTGTTCGTCTCTGCGGCAAACAGTTTGCCGTCGAACGAAATCTGGACTCCTTCAAGTCTGCTAAGCGATGATTGTGGTGATTCATGGACAAGAACCTTTATAGCGCAACGGACTTTGTCTACCCCACAAGACGATGACACTGCACTTCTTTGGCATTATTTCTCCGATGTTTGTCCTGTTAACTCGTGCTTTGACTCACAAAAGAACTTCCTCCGCGTCGAAGTGGGATCCCTGATAAGCTCCCGACCTCTGATTCATTACTGCGTGCTATCAATGTCTGCCGCTCATCTAACGACAAAACAAAGAAATATGGTGGCGATCACACTGCGGCACCGGACAAGTGCACTCTCCTGCTTAAAGGCAAGACTCACAAAGGGGTTTTTGGTACAAGAAATAAACACTGGTTCACCGCTCAATGACATTGCCGAGATATTACTTGGTAGCATACTTTTGGGCATGACAGAGGTAGCCATCCTCCGTGTGCTTATGCCAGCCTTTTGTATGTCAAACTGATGGTCTTTCATAGGGGTGGCATGATCCCACTCAACTCGGAATAACGCATCTCCATGGTGCACGCACCTTGTTCCAGAAATGGATTACCACCGTCCCAGCGTGCTGCCCCCGAACAAGAAACACAATCACGGGTATTATGTCCTACTGGGAAGCAGTCGCGTCTTTTGTACATAACCAGTGTCTGGATTCGATATCCTACCTGATGCCGTACAGTCTTGAGGACGAGAGATGCGACACCTACGTCAATCCCTGGACAGGAATCTGCACACCACTTTTCATACATCTGGCCCAAGTTGGTATATTGACAAGGCAGCGATCTCTTGCCCGACAATTGTCTGTAGGGTGGGGCCATGTAGGCCCCGACATGCTCGAGCAGGCTAGAGCCATTGAAACTGCGCTCCTTTCCTACCAAATTTCATCAACGGATCGCATAGAAGACACGGTTGATTCCCGGACACCTGTCGACCACCTCCAACGAATTGCACGCGTCTACCGGCTTGTAGGATTACTTCAGCTCTATATGACCTTCCCCGAATTGCAGAGAGGCCCTTTTGTCGATTCTAGCCTAAACCACAGTATCTTGAGCCTGGCCACCAATGTGCTTACCACCATTGGGGTGCTTCCGCCAACATCTGGAGTTTACTGTGTGCTCACGATTCCATTGATTATCGCGGGTAGCGCTTTGCAACTTCCTTGTTTCTCGTCCGATGTCCCCGCATCCATACTGCAGCAGGATACCTATCTTTTCTGGAGGAACTTCGTGCGCGAGCGCATCAAGACCGTCCAAGGAATTGTAGGACTCGCTGTTATTGGCCGCGCGCAGAAGATTCTCGATAGGGTGTGGTTTCTAGCCGACGTGAGAAGGGCCGCTGAGGGACCTGGCCAGGAATGGGAATACATCCAGTGGACCGAAGTGATGAGCTCCGAGAAGCTGGAGTCGATCTTTGGTTAGACCGTCCATGGCACTAACCGGATTGGGGAAAATAGTGCGTCAACTAGAACAAGGAATGCGATTGGTCGAATTTCATACTCATAGATGTCTTTCTAGTAAGAGTCGTGAATGATCTCTTTGAACTACGAGTCAGTCAAACGATAACACGAAACGGCTTATGCTACGGCAATTAGTGTCTTAATCGATTTCTATTCGGGTTTTCTTCCAGTCACTATTGCTACAGGAAACCCACTTAAGACGTTCATCATCCCTCGGCTAAGCAACTGCTACATATATTCTAGTAGTAGCCTCATTCCAAGCCTACCAGAACACTCAACACTTCCTCCCCTCCCCCTCCATCTCAGTCTCCAGACATAACTCCATCAACATGGTCCTTCAAGTGAAAAGCAACACTGCAATGTACAATGTCCCCAGATACGGAGACATACCCAACATCTTCTTCGGTAGCGTCTCCTTCCCCACTACTATCATCAACGGGACATTAACATCGGAGACGTAGCGGACCTACTAGGAACAAGCGAAAGTGGCGAGAAGAACCCAATAGTTGGATCCTGGTTCCGAATTGAGAAAGGACCTGAATCTACGCCTCCGACATACTCGTATGACGAGGTTGGGGTGGTCATTGAGGGTGAGTGAGCCATGCCACCTTGATGATGATAAGACATGTATCAACTGATTATTGTTCTGTTACTGTGAAGGTGAGATTAATCTCCGTGATGAAACTGGACAGACCGTTACAGTGAGGCGAGGTGAAACATTCTTCTTCCCGAGGGGCAGTACTATCACTTTCTCCACGGATAGTTATGGGTTGGCGTGGAAGTGTGGGGGTCGTGAGATGGCGAGGCTTTGATATGTGTCATTGAATTATGATGTAGAATTCAAATATGGTAGAGTCTAGCAAGCTAGCAATGAAGTGATAAAACAAATCTTAATTTTGCTTTTCAGAGGCATAATATGGATTGGACCGAGTTCTGCGACACAATGTAGTGATTGGAGCTTACTATGTCTGGTTGGCAGTGCATATAATGGAGTTACCTTGAGGACTGCTTACGCATGGACTCGAGAAGCTCTGCAGGTATCAATTAGTGTCCAGACAAATCGATACGCCCCGTTCCCCTCACTTGTATAACTGAACTCACATCCCGCTAAGCACACCATTTCCCGAAATGGCAAAATAGTGCGTCAACTCTGCTTCCTGCCGCACATCAATTGTGGAGGTAATCAGCTGCAATTTAGCATCAAACATAGAATGCACCGGACTCGGAAATATCGGATAAGACCCTAAGTATTATAGTATTCATCTAGCACTTACTGGGTAGCCTGTCCTCACCAACTACTTGAGCAGCCCAACATCCTGCCAGACACATACTATATACACCATCACATGAACCCTTCAATAACCCACCCACCTCTGTACCACCCACGGTATCAACCATGTCCCGCTCCATTGAAGGCTACCTCTGGACCCCCAAACAAACCACCACAGGCCTACCCACCGACGCCGTCCACCCCAGCACCCCCACCCTCCTCACCCACTACGACGTGGTAGTGATCGGTGCCGGATTCGCGGGGCTCATTGCAGCCCGCGACCTAAGCAAGAAGCACAATCTTTCCGTCCTGCTCCTTGAAGCACGGGACCGCATCGGTGGCCGAACATGGACAGCCAAGGTGCTGGGCGAGGAGATCGAAATGGGCGGGACCTGGGTACACTGGAACCAGCCGCATCTGTATGCCGAGCTGCATCGGTACGGATTGCACAGGAACCTAAAGACATCTGCGGGGGCGTTTGCGCCTGTGGATCAATTGTTCAAGTCGTCCAGCAGTGGCATTGTGGACAAGGTGTCTGGCGAGGAGTATGGAGCTACGCTTGAGCGGGTTGCATCCAAATTCTTCTCGATCGATGGTTTGGATAGTCGTGCGTTGATGCCGTATCCGCATGATTCGCTGAGAGAGCCGGCGCCGTGGAAGAGGTATGATCATCTTAGCGTGGGGGAGCGGTTGGAAATGCCGGATTTGGATGGGTTGTCGGTGTGGGAGAAGGAGTTGTTTGCGTCGAATGTTAGTACATTTGGAAGTGCGCCGGTGAAGGATATTGGGTTTGTGGAGGCGTTGCGGTGGTTTGCGCTGGGAGGGCATACAATGGCTGGGGTGTTTGAGTTGGCGGGGGTGTATAAATTGGGGGGTGGGGGGATGACGGCTTTTGCGAGGGCGGTTTTGGGGGAGTTTACTGGTCATGTTTGCTTTGGGGCGGTTGTTGAGAGGATTGATCATGGTCGTGAGATGGTGAAAGTTGTTATGAAGGATGGGAGGAGGGTAGAGGCGGGGGCGGTGGTGTCGACGATTCCACTGTATGTTTCTTGTCTATTGCCCTTTTTATTCTCATGCTCTGGATCTTGACTAACAAGGGTAAATATAGGAACTGCCTCTCCGATATCACATTCCACCCCCCGCTATCCCCCCTCAAGAAAGCAGCCATCGCCAAAGGCCATATCAACAAAGGCGCAAAGATCCACTTTAAGCTCCGCGAAACACTACCGGGCTGGTTTTTCACTGCGCATGATGGCAGTGACTCGAGCTTTGTCTTTGCGTTCTCGGATCACAATGGAACCCGACCAACAGGTCCATCCGGCACCTGGTGTATTGGGTTCGGATACAACGGCCTACTTACCGATAAGAAAGATAGTGAACATATCTTGCAGAGGTTCAAGCGTGATGTTAACTCAGATGTTACTATTGACGCCTATGCTACCCATGACTGGATGAATGATCCGTATGCAAAAGGGGTTTGGGCGTGCTGGGGACCAAACACTGCTTCGGAGTACTTGGAGGAGCTTCAGAAGCCCCATGGACGGGTTGTGTTCGCGAGCGCGGATTGGGCGGATGGATGGAGGGGATTTGTGGATGGTGCGATTGAGAGGGGACAGGTTGCTGTGGGGGAGGTCTTGAGGGTGTTGGAGGGGAGGGAGGGGAGGGCTAGGTTGTAGGATATTTGAGGAGCTACTTTGGTGTCTTATCATTCCCAGTGTATGCCTGATGAACATGGCTCTTGGAAGGTCCCATTCAAGAATGAGTAGTATACATCGAGGTGTAAGATAACCAGAAGTAATGTCATGGATAGTAAGCTTCCTGTCAAGGAAGAATAGAAACCTCGACTACTCCATATCCATGTATTGATATTCATTATTGAGAGATAATAGAAACATTTACTACTTTACTACCAGCATCAGATATTTACATCTTTAACGCAGGCTACAACTGCAACATCAGTGCACCCAATCACCCAAATAATAATGCCTTCAAACCCTGTGCATGGACCAGATCAAGTGTGCATCACATGAATTTTCCCGACGTGCCACAGACCAATAGGGATTCAAGCACAGCCCTGTCAATACTACTACAACATGGTACTCTGCGTGTAGGTAGCATACCGCTAAATTTCCAACCAATAGAATAGAAAATGCAGTTGTGCGAAGTGATTGAAATGCATCTTGCATTGTGCTTGACATGTCGGTGTGAAAGCGGCTGGCATGATGTCAGTTATGTACTCACTCATTGTGTCCTGGTCCATAGCTAGTACTCACCGCATAGTAAGAATACTATCGGTGACCATCAAGGGCTTCAACTTCTATCGATCCAGGCAGATAAGCGATCAGCAATGATGTGTTGGTGCCTGCTTGCCTGTCTATTCCTTAGATCCTGGCAATGTAGAGCACGTGTCGATCTATGTAGTATCTTGACGAGTTTATCATTTCTATCTGATCAGCGATGAGTAAGATCGACGATCTGTGACTTTCCAAAACGACCAACGTATCGGAGAGAAAAGAAAAGAAAATAAAAGATCCTTGTGACTAGTCATCTGCTCCACTTTCCTTGCGCAAAGTGATGTGTGCCGTGTCTGTGTGGGATGCAAGTGACAAATCGGTATCGGTATGGGGATGAGGCATTGTGACTGGGTCTCATAGCCGCCAACTTGAAGGCCTAGATACCTATCTTCCTTGTAGGCCATGAGTCATGCGGTCTGATGAGGGAAAGATGTCTGCCTGCAATTTTGTCAAAAGTACCATATAGCAAGTATTAGGTACTACCTCCTTGAGCCTGGTGGCTGCATCTCCAAGAGGGACAGGCCTGGCCAAGATAAGCTTGTGCTATCCATCATTTGGGGAAAGTCGACTACTGTAGGTAAGTGAGGGGCACAGAGCCCACATACAGAGAAAAAGAGAGAGAGAGATAGAATGCACTCGGCCGTGTTACCGTAGCCTTGGATTTCTGTTTCCCACCCCAGGTCCCAATCACGATGCAGACTGGTATCAGGCAGGCGCCGGGATTCGAGCTTCACTTTTTTTTTTCTTCCCCCTCTTGCGGGCGGGATGTGGGCTGTGATGTGCGACGTATCAAATTATGAAATTTTACCCCAACGGAAATGTGATGAGTGATGGATGGGTTTGCCCTACGGAGATATAATTTGGGCCTTGCTATTATTCCGTATAAGCTAGGATGCTGATTTACTACTGGTGGAGGCTGAGTACGCGGGGACTCTTTTGGCTCATGCTGGGATTTGATTGATTTAGATGGTGGGATGTCAGCTGCAAGGCATGAAGAATCAATCCTTTCCGGTCAGAATTTTTCTCCCCCATTGTTTGCTTTTTCTGCAATGACGTCCTTGCTTCGGAATGCGGATACGGTCTGGCCTTGGTCTTGATGCATCGGAATCCAGCCATTCTGGACCAGATCACCCTAAGTCAATTGGTAGTAGTACTACACCTTGCCTCCTTACGGTATTTTCTATACGCTTGGGCATTGATTCATGTGAGGTTAAATGCTTAGCCATTAGTAAGCGGAGAAAATAAAAAGACTAAAGATTACAATAAAGTGTGACTTGATTTCCTTTCCCATCACCTCACTTTCAGCTCAGCCGTTCAGCCGCGAAATTCAGATGTTAATTTACCAACGAACATCCCGGTCCATAACGGAGTAAACCTGGTGCTTAACAGACTGACCAAAATCGGCGATCGGCCGGAGATCCGCCGCAACGGTCAGCCACTAAGAGGCAAGGATGAACCCAGAAAGGCAAGACCGGCTGTCATCCACTCCGCAGCTTCCTCCACCGGGCGTTCCTCCTCGAGGCGGTCATTGGCACTTAACGGCTCCCGAATGACCCGGCCAACGTACTGCTGTTTTCCCCCTCCGATCCAATCGTGGTTCCTGTTCGCCCTGCCCCCCCTTTTTTTACCCTCAACTACTAGTAAGTCTCCTTCTCTCCCCCCCTTCCCAACTGCCCACTTCTTCCCACTTTCATTCAATCCCTTTTGCTTTTTTGGGACAATGGGCTATCCTCATTCGACGCTCCCCATATTTTAGATGCCAAACGAGGGAAATGAATGATTATTATAATAAGAAAAATAAAGAAAAAAAGGTACCTATCTTCATCTCTCCCGGTACGATCCACCTCTTTTGTCCCTAGACTATTCTCTTTTTATACTCCTTTTGCGTCGCGTGCCCGATACCGCCCCTCATCTTCCCCTCACCCTCTTTTTAGGTAACCAGAAATAAATCCGGGTACCTGAGTTCGGTATTTAGGTGGTCAAGCAGATAGCGTGGTACGCCCGACGTCAAAAATGAATCTGGGTTCAGCTGATGAGTGTTGTTGGTCGTAAGGAGGGAAGGGGGAACAGAGAAAAAGGAGTAGATAGTAACTGTAGATACTACTAGTACTGAAAGTAATCAACTAGTACTAATATAGAAGGCTTACCTTGTCTCTCCTCTTTAGTTGGTGCGACTTTGGTGGCAGTAACGGGAGCATTTCAGCTGCAGGCCAAGAGCAGGCAATCATTCATTTTCAGCTTTCCCCGTAAATGGGATCTGAACACACCGTGACGTTAGCATCGGGTTCAACCGCTCTCATTGGACGCGGGCTGAGCAGAAGGATGAAAATCTACGGAGTACTAAACTATGACGGTCGACGTGCAGGGCGGAGATAGATACACTGTACTCCGTAGCTACTACTACTGCTGCTACCTATCTACCGGCATGTATCGTTGCCTCGGTCTGGAGATTCTGACTGATCGACTGTCTCTCGTATCATTCAGCCTCGAAGTTCCGCTCCTGCACGGCTGCCGATCCGTGTCAGTTGATCATGAGGGTGGGCTTGGGCTTGGGCTTCATTGGGAGCTTTTTGGTAGTACTTTGTATCCGGAATACGGAATACGGAGCTATCGGGTGGCTACTATCTATCGATTAATTCTTCCTTTCAGATCACCTGGGGCTAGATATATTACATGATAAGTTGTAGATTACTCCGGAGTAGTGATTGCTTGAGATAGACTACTACTTACTATATACTAAACCGTATGATGTTGATATAGAATAGTAGTAATGCTCGGTACCGTCGAGTCCCTTCTGTTGGTCCCATTCAGCCCACATGAACCGTTCAGTGCTTACCGTTGCATGTACGTAGCAGCGGCATCGCATGACGAACGTCCTGAAGAGTTTTGATTCCCCTCAGTTGATGAAGAAAGACCCCACTTCATGTTGAGTAGTGAGTAGGGGAGGGAACCGGTGATTTTCATCGACTAAATAACTAGCTAGACTACCTACAGGACTAAGTAATTACTCCGGGCCAGGGGACTAAATCTAGCCCGGGTGGATGTTGCGGTTCCACGATCTGTGGTAGATCGACCATCAGCTGACCGACTTTTGATGACCTCGAAGGATTTGGCTGATCGGAATTGTAGTCGAGATACTAAGGAAGTACTAGGTTATGAAGTAGTGATGAGGATTGCCTATCAGCAGGCTCCTGTAAGTGGTGTAAGGGAAGCGACAGAACGGGGGATCGTTGACTGGCTGTACGAGATGGGGACTACTGCCGGTAGTCGTGCGTTACTAGTCGAATAGTAGTAAGTAAGTAGTAGAGAGTTGAACTGAACGGAGGTTCCTCCGCACAGCAGCAGCAGCAGCAGCTTTGAATGGATGACAGCTTAGTCCTTCGTAGAAGAAGAGTTCAAGTAGACACGGGTCGAATCCCCTCCCTACCGGCCTTTTCTCTCCCCCCAATCATGCCATGGAATGGAATCCATCCACTTTGACTGTTGGGAACCATGGTTCGCTTTTCTCCAGTCCCCTTTCCCGACTACGTATACTTGTTCTTCTCCCTCTCTTAGTTCTAGCTCATTCTCTCTGTTCTTCCTCCTTCATTTCTCTATCAAACTCTCCCTTCTATCCTTCTTATCCCCGGGTGTGCAGAAATAAAAAAGAGAGAGGGTTCCGCTCTCTTGGAACGCGACCGGGACTAAAGCAAGTGACGGGCTGCTAGTAGTTTCCCTTTTCCCTTTTGGAGCGATTCCCAGCCAGGCCCGGACTGGAGACTAATCCCAAAACTAACACTAAAATCTAAACCCTTCTGCTTTCTCTGCGCGTCTTTCCCTCTTCGCGCTCTCCACCGCGCTCTCCACTTCCTCCAAACTCGTTGCGCTTCTTTCTGATTATTATTATTATTTTTATTACTACTACTACTACTACTTCTGTTACTACTTACTCTTTTTTTTTTGTCCCTGCTCATTACCTATTATTATCATCATCCGCATCATCAACAAATCCCCAGCAAGCATCAGCGAGCATCAGCACCATCATCATCAGCAGCAGCTCCAAATACTCTACCGGTTTCTCCTCGCCGATTGTTGTTATCCATCGCCCGTGCTTTCGGTCTATTCTTTCACACCCACCCCCCTCCCTATATTTTCGGTATTTATTCTCCTAATCCTGATCTTCTCGCCCCGGCCACCTTTCTATTATTATCCCTCCGTAATCTCCTGTCCTTTGCCCCGAGCGTCCTGCTCTCGATCGTCAATTCGTCTCGTGCTACCGCTTTCAATTCTTCTCTCAATGTCCGACGCTTATTGCCGTCACCGTCAATAAAGAACCACCCGTTCGTGCAGGCTCTGGTCATGTCGTGTCGCAAGCACCTATTGCGATCCCAACGTGGGCTGTCCCTGTCTCATCTTCCCTTTTAGTTCGCCGAACACTGGTGAACACGAAGCCTCACTCCGGCTCCCCGGGAATAGAGCCTCTTCGGGGAAGAGCTCCCGCCGCGAGAGGGCGCTTGCTGCTGATCGTATAGTTGCATATCCATGCCCGCGCTCATGATGGCGTTGAGCTCAGCATCTGTCGACCGTTTCCCAAGTGAGCCAGGTCAACCACAGATAGATACTCTCTCAACAAGCGTCGACCCAGGAACCGAGGCGAAGGTGCTAGCGAGTGCGGATACCCAATATGCGACAACCGATCTACGACGCGCCCACACGGTTGCCCACGGGAGAAACACCAAGGAATTCCCAACCATTGGCTTGAGAACAACCCGGGAACGGCTGGCTACTTCCCTTCTGCGGGTCAAGGACAGCCACGAGATATTGCGGAAGCGATCCTTCAAGCGGCTGGATACCTCTCAGGCGCCCCGTGACGCCGCTGTGGGAGCTAGAGAACCGAACCACTTCACCGTGGGGAATGTCGGCCAGAATGGAAAGATCTTTCTAAGGTATGACCGTCGCGTTGTGCTATATTTGGCGACCTCGGATATCATGATCACAATGTTAACACCCTTGTCACACTCCAGACCGATTCGCAATCCGCCGACTAAAGAACCCTTCCCGACGCCTTCTATTCCTTCCCCCAACCAATCCAGACAAGATCCCTTTCCGCACGGACGCGGTGGTCCCGAGAGCGATGAGCCGTCTAGATGGTCGAACTCGCAGCTCTCTGAGTTGCGCCCAGATTTGATCCCTGAAGAAAGCTGCGAAGATGGCGACTCCGTCCACACAGAATCGGCGCGTTCCCAATATCACGGCCTACCTCACCATCGACCCCGTAAAGCTCACTCGTTTTCTACTATCTCGGAACAGCGGTCAGAGTCGCGTGCGGGTCGCGCAGGGGAGCTTCGTATCTACATTGATCGAGCAGATAATCGGCCAAAAACTGCCAATGAACCATCCCAGCGTGCCCTGGAGGATTCCATCCCCCGTTATAGGTTGGATTTGCCTCAATCCAGCCTTGACAATGAGATGGCCCTGCACAGCTCCATTTATTCAAGAACATCATTGTCGGATATTATGCGCACGTCACGACTCCCGCGAGAATACTGGATTGGTACTCTAGCCTCCGACACCTATCTACGGAACCCCGAACGACCCTCCTTCGTCGGCTCGGTCTTTTCGGGCGCAGGTGCTATTGAGTTGCCCCGGAGTTCCGCAGTCAGCGAGAACCCTGTTTTCTATGAGTTGAAGGAGCCGATTGAACCAGCCATATTCGAGACGCTGGTGTCGGAAATGGACAAAGAGTCGGTGGTTCGCTATGCTTCAGGCACCAAAGACATCAGCGCTGCTACGCCGGCACGTATCGTCGCCCAAATATCGTCCGCGTCCTTCATGGACTATGAGCTTGTATCCGATTTCTTCCTGACATTTCGCTCTTATATCTCGACTAGCACCCTTCTCGCACTGCTCCTTGCCCGATTGCGGTGGGCGATTAACCGCCTGCAGGATGACGGCAGGATTATCCGTATCCGGACGTTTGCGGCATTGCGGCATTGGATTCTCAATTATTTTGTGGATGATTTTGTGCCCGAGTATGATCTCCGCGGTCATTTCTGTGAAACGATCAATAGCATGTACGATGATGTCAAGTCTCGACAGGGCGGTGGCATGAGTGATCTCAAGATCCTCATAGATCTCAAACGCTGCTGGTATGGGAAGTCTTCTCTCTATTGGGACTTGCCGAGTGACCACGATGTGTTCCAAAGCCCTGACGTTGCCATCCTTCCTGGTGACCGCGAAGCTGACACTTTGGAGATGGCGGGTGGCGGTGACCTTCTGGCCCTGGTGCGTACCAAAAGCGGACTGGAAGCTAGCCCTGCGGCCACCCAGTATCGTCCGAATCATCACAGCCGAAACAATTCGTCAAACACGGTGAAGAGTGTGCCAATTTCAGCCGGAAGTGACCGGAGCTTTCAGGCAATCTCCTGTTCCTTGCCCCCCAAGTCTCCGAAGCGTCTGTCCTTGTCCTTGGCCCACAAGGCACCCCATCCCGTACCTCTTATGCCGCTGAAGCCAACTTCCTCACGGGAAGCTTATCCGCCTTCTCCTCTTACTTCACGCCGCTATCCCTATCTTGGACATTCTCACAAGCGTAGCGGCAGCTTCTCTGACTCTGTTCGAGATGACAGGGCACCCTTCTCTCTGGTCAACCCCGAGCAACAGGGTGTGGCCGCCAGACAGGAGGCGCTTGATCTCAGTAGTCTGATACGAGGAGAGCTCTATCCTCCGGCGGAGTCGTACACCATCATGATGGCGCCTCCATCCCCCCCTCTTCCATCGTCAGCTAAGGACCTTGCCTCAGACCGCCGAAGCACCTCCCACGGCATTCACAAACCGGCCGCTTCAACCTCTGGCGTCAAAACAATCATTGGCTCAATTCGCCGGGCATTGAATAGTCGACATGGCGCTTCTGGTAGCCTTTCACGGGCGATGAATAGACCAGCAAATGCTTCTCTTCCGGGGAGGACATCGGCTCTCCCGACTAATGTCGCATTCGGATCTGATGCCTATAGAGGTAGAAAGACTGCGACTGGGGTCAAAAGGCCCACGAGAATCGATACCCTCTGTGACGAGGTTTTGAAGCAGTATCGTGCTGCGATTTCTGAACAAACCGATACTACAGGAGGCTCCCAATCTGCCGATCCACAGAACCAGGCAGAACTTCATTGTTCGGCGCCTGGAATACCGAGAGCGACAAGTCAGGTTACTGCGGGTAGTGAATCCATCGTCATCGTAGATGGAACAGGCCTGGGTCTACCTGTTATGTCTGGCGCTATTGGAGAAGCGAATGCAGGACTCCAACAGCCTCCTGGATTCTTGGAGGCGGAGCCATCGCCTGCAACAGTCAGAGCTCCATCCCCGTACGCTCCACACCAAAGATCGACTTTAGCGACCGATGAATATTCTTTGCCTATTTTCTACGACGAACCAATTCCTGGCCCATCAGGCCGAGCGTCCAAGTTCCTGCGCCCCTCTAGATTTTCGGAAGCCTCGCGCAGGTCATACTCCGTTGAGCGGGCTTCGACTTCGTGGAAAAGAACATCGTCTTCGTTGCGTTTACGGAAGTACGCGTCCTTCCAAAGTGGAGTCTCGAAGCACCGTCTCACCATGGGAAGTGACTCCATCCCCCCTCTACCCCCGGGAAGCTTGCAGCAACCCTTGGATAAACCCTCTGGACCGACACTACGTAGGCGTCCTGGTGGAGACTTGCGTCAAATGCGAAACGGCGGCGGCTTCCAATCCAGACCCGATTCAGGGTCCTTTGTCTCTGATATCACATATCGTAGTTCTGGTGCTGACACGGCTGTTACTCGGGTTGATGAGCCGTATTCGCGACCCCAGACGAGTCTCATCCCTCCGAACCCTCGGTTTTCGTTGTTGACAACGCACTCATCGCAGAACCTGCGGCGTTCCTTTGAGGATGCTATTGCACAGTTCGCACAGATCCCAGATGACGATGATGGGGGTGTCGAGTCAACACTATTGAAGCTCGAAGGAAAATGGCATGGGACGTCTGGTGGGGATGCTGAGGCTTCTGCTGCTGGGTCAGGTCAATACCTACAGCACTACAATCCAGGTGAGGTCACTGGGGAGGATTGGCTCCGTCAGAGCCGTGGTAGCGCAGGACCCCACAGCTTTGCGAACTCGGATGCGGTGGCTAGGAGACGCCAAACCTTCTTTGGTGATGGTCTGACATACTCGCAAGTTCAGGGACGCATTGTTCCTCAACGACCATATTCTGATTCGATCGCGGAGTCCGAAGACTCCTACAGCTCTATTCCTCTCCTAGAACGGGGATTGAGTGATGAGTCGATGAAGAAGCCCGTCGCTAGCCGCCCGACGTCTCATATGGCCGGGCCTTCCCGCTTCCAACCCAGTTTCTCCAGCCGTGAGACATCGGATCTGGAGTCCTCTCACCCCTCTATTGACATTGTGAAGGAGACCGAGAGTATGAAGCGCATCCCGCGAGGTTCAACACTCCCGGGTATTCCCTCTGGGTCGAGAAAGCATACGGGGCGTCTTTCTGGGTTGTCATCTGGGATCTCAATTGATATGATCGATTCGCAAGAAGCTGCAGAGCAACGTTTCTCCATAGATACGCAAAGCATGACCGATTCATCTCTCGGTATTCCGCCTCATCCGCTCGCTCATCCACCCTCCCCTCCGATGACGGTCCAAAATACCCGATCTGTGGGTTCTTGGACTACACCGTTGAACCCGGTGCTGTTCCAGGCCCAACCATTAACACCAGATCCTTCTCCCAGAAACAAAATGGCACAGCAAGCAAATACTCGACCCGTCAACACGCAGCAGGTTTCAGGAGATGTTCTTTCCCAGTCAGAAAAGGGTCGCCGATTCCCGGAACCATTGAAGACTACGGGCCCTGAGCATGTGCCATTTGTTCTATCGTGCGAATCGCATGTCCTTGCCCAGCAACTGACGTTGGTGGAGATGGCTGCCTTGAGTGAAGTTGACTGGAGGGATCTGGTGGATATGCGATGGAGCAGTGGGTCACCCACCGTGTTGAGTTGGGTGCAATTCCTCATGGAAGACGAGCACAGGGGCATTGACCTTGTTGTGGGACGATTCAACTTGATGGTCAGATGGGTGCTCTCAGAAATTGTCCTCACGCAAGACATCCACGAACGAGCGCGAACGATTGCCAAATTCATCCACACGGCAGCACATGCCAGAAGAATGTGCAACTATGCCACGATGCTCCAGATTGCCATTGCTCTCTCGTCAACCGACTGCTCTCGCCTTCAGGCTACCTGGGACCTGGTACCCGTTTCTGACAAGCGTCTGCTGAAGGACATGGAATCGCTAACGCAGCCCATTCGCAATTTCCATGAGCTTCGTCTCGAGATGGAAATGGCCAATGCGCAAGATGGTTGCATTCCATTTGTTGGTAAGTTTTCCCTTTGCCGGTAACCCATGGTGACTATAAAGCTAACCTGGTATTCTTAGGGCTGTATGTCCACGACTTGACGTATAATGCGCAAAAGCCAGCACGAGTCACAACACAGGATGGAGAGTCCCTGATCAACTTTGAGCGCTACCGCACCACCGCGAAGATTGTTAAGAGCCTCCTCCGACTGATTGATGCAAGCACGAGGTATCGATTCGAGCCTGTGCCGGGTATCATTGAGCGTTGTCTTTGGATCGCATCACTTTCGGAGGAGCAAGTCCAACTGCGCAGTAAGCAGTTGGAGTGAATCTTTTGTCTCATCACGCTAGAGGCAGAGCAAAGAAATGACAGAACACCAAAGAAGGAATATCAAGCAAGAGGAAAAGAGAACAAACGAATAAAAGAAAAGAAAGCATACGAAAGACTTGCATAGAGGAGTTAACCATTCGGGTCACCAGCGCACCTAATATACCCCAAGCATATCGTCCGTCTATGATTACCAGCGACCAAGATATCCTCGACGAAGTTTACTTTTGCACCCACGAGTCAGGGTTGGCATTTTGATACCAATTTACCATGTACAATAGCATTGCATTTGGCTGCGAAGGAGGTTATTTTTGTGGATTTTTGGGATTGGTGGTATAATTTTGGAGATTTATTCTTTTGCATTTTGGGTTCATGAAGCGATATCCACATGGTTAGGGATGATAGGATGGAGGTAGCATTGATATGGAAGCGACGTTATCCCCGTGGCACGGGAAGGAATACTTTCTATAATAATGATGAAACTCTTCGAAGTAAGCAGAATCTGTAACCTGACTAACGGGATGGAAGGAAATCGCAGCAGCTGAAGCGAGTGGAGCGGGCGAGTTTCATCGGCCGGGAACATCCCAATCTCCTCTGTGTCTCCCAGGCTGCCGTTCCGCCTTGCTTTCTCCCTCCCTCCCTCTCTCTCTCTCCCTGAACATCATCTCTCACCCAAATTATTCCCCACCTTCCGTTCCACTTACCTTGGGAAACAGAAACTATTCCAAAGGAGGCTGACCCTCCCGTGTGTGTCCCGTCTTATTTCCTCCTCCATGGAGCGAGAGCCAGAGCTTCTTTGCCCGACTCCCTCCCCTCCCTTCTTTGTTGGTTCCTGACGTTATCGCACTTCCCACCCGCCATGGACGCCTCCGGATCCCCCCGCGGGGCGTCGGACGACCTCGACCGCAGCGACCCCGATCTGGCCGACCACAGCGCGGCACGCAAGTCCTTACACGCTGCAGGACTGCCGGACGATCTCCCCAAGTCCTTGGACGACCGTCGTTCTATCCCTCTCATCCAGCCCGAAACGGAGATGTATGATGCCTGGCAAGGTGTGTTACTACCTCTCCTTACTTGTCGCGCATGAAAGAGGACCCTAGTGCCAGCGACTACACTTGCTTTTTCTGCATACTCGGAGGGATACACGATTAGACAAACCCAAAAGTCCCCGTGAGATCGTATATAACGAGAAGTGTAACAGGTGGCTGATCCGTTTCCGCTCCGCAGGCCAATCCCAATTCCTCACCACGCCCATCGCCGCAAAACCATTGAGCTTCAGTCTAGCCCTCGACGACCACACCCATGACGAAGAACATAACCTACAGGCCCAGTACGGGCGCGGACTGGCCGCATCGACCGACGACGATAACGAATCCACAACCACTGCCCGGCTGGAAGACAGTGATGCCCGGTTGATGGAAATGCTTGCTGCGCAGGCTGCTCACCGGGAAGTCGAGTCGCTAGGTGCGGACGAGGAAGCCATCGCAACGGATGAGAAGCTATCGGACGCAGAGAAGAAAGATATTCTACAGCGCAGCTTGAATATGGCGGCTAGTAACGGCGACGTGGAACGTGTTCGGAGATTAGTGCAAGGCCATGCAGCTGATTATGTCGATGTGAACAAGCCAGATGAAGAGGGGACAGTGCCGTTGATCTATGCTAGTTGCTTCGTACGTGCCGCTCTTTTAACTCATTTGTCTGTTTGGGCATGCGCGAAACTAATCTTCGGCCTAGGGACACCAAGATGTTGTCTCAGCGCTTCTCGATGCAGGCTCCCATATCGATCAGCAGGACCGGAATCAGTGGAGTGCCTTGATGTGGGCCATGACAAACAGACACAAGACAATCGCGAAGATCCTTCTCGACCACGGTGCGTCTCCGGATATCAAGTCCTCGTCGGGCGGGACGGCGTTCGACTTTGCACAGCCTGGTAGCGAGATTTCAGAGTATCTGCATGAAAACGGTTACCACTTTGGGCCGAGTGCGATCGAAGACGATTTCTATGATTCCGGGTTTGGACACGGTCGCTTCGAAGAGGAGATTGCTGAGAATGAATTGAAGCGGCGCATGATGATGGAAGAGAGCGCCATTAACCTTGAGGTGGACCTGTCGAGCCTGGGGCTCGATGAAAAGTTCGACGTGAGTGGTTGAGTTGAAAAGAGCGTCCCAAAGCAGTGAGCTAACCAGGTCATTTGTTCGCCAATTACAGTCGTTGGATGAAGAGGAGCTTGAAGAAGAACAGCAAGAATTCGTGTGGGATCGGTGTCTGAACGACCAGATGTTTGTCTTCCAAGAGAGTGAGTTAGAACGGATCCTCAACATCATTATCACCAACATGACACCGCAACGGTCGCCCTCGCAAAAACCCGTCCCCGCGAACCTCCTCTTTCTCAGTGCTCGATATGCGCACTATCATGCTAGTCCCGAATTGCTTGCTAAGCTGCTCGTTTCCGCGACCGAGAAGATCAACGATGTCGTTGAGCGCCATCAGTGGGACATGACGATCTTGGCTTTCTGGATGTCAAATGCGACGTTGTTGCTACATTACCTGAAGAAGGATGGCGGGCTGGTGGAATCTACTGTGGAATTCCAGCTACACCTGGCCGAGCTGATCAATGAAATCTTCATTCTCATCATCCGCGACGCCGAGCGTCGCATGAACAAAGTGCTCGACGCCGCCATGCTGGACCATGAGACCATTCCGGGGCTAGAGGATGTCCACTTCCAAAATGAGTGGAAGCTCTTCCGCTCCAAATCTAAGAAAACGCCCGAACCGGCGGAGAAGCGCTTCCGACCTCCATCCCCCAGACGGCGCGCACAAGTGTCTCCGCGCAATATCACCTCTCTCCTCTCCTCTACCCTTTTTGTCCTGGATCTTTACGATGTACACTCCGTCATCACTACGCAGATTATCTCCCAGCTCCTGTACTGGCTTGGAGCTGAAACCTTCAACCGCATTATGTCGACCAAGCGCTACCTGGCCCGGACCAAGGCGATGCAGATTCGCATGAATGTGTCCACCCTAGAGGATTGGGCGCGAAACAATAACCGCCAACCGGAACATTATGAGAATGGATCGACGAGTAGCACGGGCGAGAGCACGATGGAATCTGCGCGCCGGCATTTGGCGCCAGTCATCCAACTCCTACAGTGGCTTCAATGTTTCTCCTCGCTTGGGGACGATTTTGAGTCACTTGTTACGACTCTGCTTCAGCTGCAGCAACTCACCCCGGCGCAACTCTTGCATGCGGTCAAGTCGTATCGGCCCGAGGTCGGGGAAAAGGGACTAACCAAGCCGGCCATGAAATTCTTGATTGAGCTGCAGCGCGATCCGGGGCTGCTGTTCCGAGAGCAAGCGAAGCTTCAGGCACCCAAGCAAAACACCACAGCACCCGAGGCAGGATTCACCGATGGACGCCCGCAGACCCCTCCGGCCTCCACAGCTTCAGAGACGGCCGGATCCCCATCCACGCGAGCGTCCGTGGCCTCGCCTGGCTCGAGCGTAGCATCTCCGCACCCAGCTCCGTCGGCGTGGATGGATGAGCGCAGTAACAACGTATTCCTGGACCCGTCCCTCACGCTTCCCTTCTCGCTGCCCACGAGCACAGATATGCTGATTAGCTACGGGGCGGGTTGGGGCGGCACGAACCGAGAACGCGCGCGCAAGTATATACCGACGGTACCTCCGGAGGTACTGAGTCGGTTCGACCGGGACAGCTGAAGGCCATGAAGAAACAGGGGGATGCGGAACTGGATACCCTGGGATTGCATTTCTAGTATATATAGCTTTTATTTATTACTTCCCTGATCTGGTGAGCATGTTTGGAACTTAGCCAGAACTGATAGATTTTCCTCCTACCTGTACTGACTGGCTGGTGTACGTCGATACATTTGTTTGTGTTACGTAGCGTGTTCCCCAGCGATGAAAGAAGGGAAATTTTCATAGTAGAGAACAAACACCATGAATCCACAAGAAAGCGGAAAACAGAAAAGATAGTAGATAGAAACAGCAGGTAGCAGGTAGCAGGTAGCAATTGACGAGCGTCAGAGATAAAGACCCCGCCAAGCCCACAAGCGAAGAAGATGATGATGAGCAGAAATGTTTCCCTAATGGGGACTCGGGAGATGAAACGCAAGAGGGCGGGCAAATGATATCTAATCTTCTTCTTCTAGTTTAGTATGAACTAGAAACTAATTAGTTGGTAAGTAAGTTAGTAAGTTAGTGAGTTAGTCTAGTTCTAGACTTACTGACAGTCAGCCCCAAAAGGGCCGTGCCATGCCATATCCATCCATTCATTCCATGCCTTTGGGGGCAAGCTTCCATCCACTGGGTCCACTCTTTTTTTTCCTTTCTGTTGACGACTGCTTTCTATCTAGTAGATAGACATGGTTGCAGAATAGACTAGTAGATAGGTAGGCTGGTAGACGGTAGATGGTAGATTGTGGGAATAAAATTAAATCAATCAATGAATCAATCAATCACAGCTGGCCAGATTCATTACGTGGGGGATATTACTACTAGTTATTTAGTTTTGTTTTTCTCAGTTAGAAACAAAACAGTAAGGACCGAAATCGAAATGGGAAATGGATCCCTAAAAGCATGACGAGTCGCGCACTCCCGTTCGTCGTCATCACCCAACGCCCCCGATTCCTGTCTACGCAAGTGAATCTCCACTTGGGGAGGGATGAGATCGCGGTAGATATATAAACTAGTCAATGGGGAGATAACATATTATTTGCTTGGTTCTAAAATCTGTCAGTGCTTTTTTCCTCTTCTACTTGCCCTTCTGAGATACTTTTTCTTTTCTTCTTCTGTTCTTTTCCCCCCCTGGCTGGCCTTGCATCCTCAGGCTGTCAATTCCCGATCCAGACTAGTGTATCGCGGGGACCTGTCCCGATTGGGTAAGTGTGTCTTTCCTCTTTTGGGTGCTGCCCTGTTTGGGCAATTACGATGCTTTCCAGTTCCTTCCCTTTTCTGTCGCTCTTTCTTTTCTCTTCTCTCTTCGGGATTCATCTTCTTTGCCATCTTGTCTTCTGTCTATTGTTCGTACTGTCTACTGTTCACTCGAGTAATTGCTCTTGTGTGGGCTGCTAGACACACTCCCTCTCCCGTTTAGTTTCCAGCTGCCCTTCCTCGTGTGCATGAAGCCAACTACTAGTACTCCGTCTACTTCCATCTACTACTACTTGCTCCCTTCTACTACTTCCACTACCCTCCCAGGAAAAAAGATGCCTCTGTGCATCCTTTCCTTTCGTCTCTTCCTCGTCCCTCTTGGTCCCTCCTGACTTAATTGTTTTCCAATTTCTTTCATGTATATTCTTGTCGATCAATCTGTCGTGTGGAGCGGTGATCCCCTCGTTATCTTTCTGCCTATCTATCTCCGCATCTAGTTCATGCTGTCTGTTGTTTTCTCTCTCTACGTCCATTTGAAAATCGGGCTCCTTGACCGCTCTTCACCCATATCCCAGCTCAATTGAGCCGGATGCAAAACCCAGAAGAATCATGCTGCTTACACTGAAGCCTGCCTCCCAGAACGGAGTTAAAGGTCCTCATGAGTACTCCATTGTTCGCCAGTCCGTTCCAACCCCACGGTCATCCCCGCCCCCCGTGCCTGACCTACCAGCAGCGGTCACCGCACCCTCAAGCTCCTCTGCGGACCGCTCCATGGACCCCTCGCGCTCAGGATTGCCGCCTCCTGCCTCGTTAACCTTGCCGCCTCCCAATGTGGGCTTTGCCAATGTGTCTGGCTCTGCGATGAACCAGCCACTCCCGCCGCCCCCGGGCCAATGGCAGTCCTCGGATGACTCCATGCGACAATGGCTCCAGGCCAAAGCGGAGGAAGATCGGAGGAAGCAGGAAGAAGAGAAGACGCGCCAAGAGACCTTGCGACTCGAACAGCGGAGGGTTGAGCAAAGCATGCTTCGTGATTCCTTGCAGGCCGGTGTCCCACCCCAGATGATCCCGCTCATCTTCGCCGGCATCAGTCCTGGCGGTCTGCCAGCATCGATGCTCGAACTTACTCAACAATACCTAACTCAACCCTCTGCGCCTCGCGGTCCTGCTCCGCAGATGCCTGTCATGTCGCATGCACATCCCCATGCCCAGCGCAGGCCTACACATGTCCGCCAAGACTCCCGTACCATTCCCTCTAATGCATATGTTGCTCCACCAGTGCACCCTCAGACTGTGCCCCCTCCGGGAGTCCTGCTATCCCAGCCATTGCATACTGTTGGAGCCTCTCCTACCCCGCAACCGTTGGGTCGTCCGTCAGTATCCAATGGCCCCGCTGATCCACGCTTTGCTATTGCAGCTATCCCTCGCATAAATCCTGGGGAGTCACAGCTCCAACCGCCCATTAATCTCAGCAACGTGCACTATGCCCCAGGATCGTCTATCCCGTCAACTCAGCCTCCGCGGGGCAAGTCAGATTCTTCGTCACGCCAGTCCCCTCCATCCCTATACTTCCACCACTGGGTTCCTCCAGGTCAGACGGCAGGGCATGCGCAATCGGGAAGAGGTAGGCAGGAATCACCGGGTGCCGTACAAGGATCTCGGCATGTGGACTCCAATGTCTCTCCTGGACGGAAGAGGAAGGCCCATGGGGCACACCATCCAGCGCCATTGCCATCATCTCGTCCGCCAGATTCCTTCCCTGGCTCTTCGCAGACATCTCAGCCAGGGTCTCCGGCCCCGGAATATCAGACCGAGCAAGCAGCACCGCCGACGCATCACCATCACTGTCTCCCAAGATCGAGTGACGCATCTGCTTCGTACCAGATACCGGCGGAAGATGTGAAACGTGAGCACCGCAGTCGAGGTACTAGCCCGACCCACTCTTTAGAACGCATGATTGTGGATGATGCTAGATCAAACGAGGGTGATCGAGCAGATAATGAGGACCGTTATGAAGAGAAAAATACTTCTGCAGGACATGCCGCCTCGCCCCACACAGTTCGGGTACAGCGAAGCGAAGCAGCCTCTTATCACGACCCTCGCAGCAGTCCTGCCCGCTCACCAACAGCAAAAGCTTTGCAACTGTCCAAAGAGCATAATCTAGCCTCGGGACACTAGAATAAATGTGGTTATCATGGGGCTTATTGCTGTCTCGAATGCCACACTTATCAGTGCAGACTAGTGACGTCCTGCATTCAAAGCCATCGCCTGTCGCATCTACCAGATGCATGTTAGCAATTTCACAGAAGGTTGTTGATCACTGTTTACCATTCTGTACTTTCAAGAATTCCTTCTCTTGATTCAAGCGTTTTTTGGATTTGCTGCAGATACCATTCCTCATTGCGATTCTCCTATGTTATTCGTTTCGATTCTTTTCGTATACCATATTGATATCTAAGGTACCCTCGACTGGATTGCGGCGGTCACCAGAAATCTGGTGCATTTCTGAGCTCTATTGTCCTGCAGCTGGGCTGATGGGACTGAACAAAAGTCCTGGGGGATATATGTTGATACCACAATGCGCGTGATTAGCCTTTTATAGAGGGTTGGATTTGTGGGTTTACGGAACACAATTGGTATATTGCTTTGGTGGAGACGTGTTGGAGATATGTTGCCAGGAGTTTCTATTCTGATTTGATACAGTCAACTAGTTATGGTTACAGATGAGGATCTAGTAGATGAGGGACTAGCTAGCTAGCTACATAGGCAAGACCAGGGTAGATAGATAAATAGATGGATAGACAGTGAGGATGGATCCCCGCACGACAATACCTGTTGCGGGTACCACCTGACAAGTTTGAATGGAAACACAGACAAGACATCAACAACGTAAAAGATAGACCGCGAAGTAAAACGCAAGATGAGACAAGACAGACATACAGACAGACAACAAAGAAAAGAACCGATAAAGATAGAAACAAAATAAGAATAAAAGGGGTATCAGAGTCAACAACAAGGTATTAAGTATGTAGTTGGTTTGGTCCCTAGTATATAGGAGATGGTCGGGTAGTGTGCAGTGCAGTGTAGTAAGAAAAACAGAAGCAGATGACAGACACAGCAAGGAAATTTCAAAGGTAATGGCAGCAGATGTATAGATAATAAGTGATAGACGGGACAAGTATAGGAAATTGATATGGAAATGAGAGTTGAAGACTGGATGGTGGGGTTATAGTGATGGTATGTATGTATAGTGGATGGGTGCGTGCATCCATCGTGTATCTGTATCTTGTGTCTGTGTCTGGACACGGAGAGTGTTCAGGTGACAGGCATGTCTAGACACATTTCGTCTTCTTTCGAGAAGAGCCGAAGAAAGGTAAGGTATGTATGTATTAAGTGAGGGTGCGCGTATGTATCTGTGTAAGGTGTGTTTGTATGTAGACCGAGCGAGTATGTATGTATGTATGTTGTATGTATGAGATCCATTCGTAGTTCGAGAGACGGACAAACAGACAAAGATTGTTGTTTGCTGTCATCGAACGAGGTAGTGAGTGGTTGGTATCGTGATGTGAGAGCCGTCAAAGAGAAGTAGAATCCATGAAATAAGAATGTAGAGAAAAGTAAGTAGCAATGTCGAAGAAGGAATAACTGTATTATAAATGAAAGAGACAAAACGACTTTTGTTCATTCATCAAGAATTCGTCGGGTCGAATCGTAAAAGTGGGTAGGTAGGTATAATGTGGAGGGTGAGGATCGAGTATTTAAGTATATTATAAGGTAGGGTTTGTGCTGTATGTAATATCGAAGTGAATCCGCGGATCTAGTCCGCGCCGTAGATAGAGGTCGTCACATCACGTCACTTGATTATTTGCTTTGCTGCAGCAGCAAAGTCACTAGGAGGTCTTTTTGCGACGGTGCACTTTCCACTCTGCTTTGGCGACACGCATGAATAGCTCGATGTCCTTGATAGGAACCCAGCTGGTGAGGACTTTCATGGCGTTCTCAAAGTCCGATTCGAGGATGATGTCGCGCATGCCGTCGATCAGGGCGGCGGAGGTCGCGTGGAGGACATCCAGTCCGTTGCCAAAGGCACTGGTGGGTGCGTCCTTTTTGCTGCCTTTGCCTGAAGAGCCGGGTGCTGTGAGGTCGTCGGCATCACCGAGGAGCATGAAGACGTCCCAAACGCGGAGCTGGGCGGGAAATGGGATAGAGTAGTTGAAAAGGGTCAGGTACCACCGCGTGCCGTATGCCGTGGGAGGAATTCCAAGTTCATTCTAGAATTTGGTTAGAGTCCTGTGTATCGAGATATATGGGAAGATGCTGTTTCACTCACCAGCTTGGCAGCTACCTCTCCTTTTTCTAGCCACTCTCGTTCAAAATCCCCCAAGGCCTCCATGAGGCCCGAGAAGCCGGACTGATACAGACGCTCCAACCCCCGTAATTGCCAAAGTCGCACGAGCATGATAAATGCATGTTCTTCGTCGTAGTAGGCGAGTAGAGTCGCAGCCAGGGCAGCCATGCCCTGCACGTATCCCGTGTCTGGGAAGTACAAGGACATCGCATGAAGTACTCGGAACAATAGTCGTTGGCCTCCGCGATACCGTCGCCGGAACATGATGTGACTGGTGATGGTTCTCGGAACGTCTATATCGATCTGGACATCATCGGGCGATGAAACCAATTGAAATTCATTGAACGCTTCAATTAGTTCCTCTTCCGAAGGGCTATCACTGTGCATTCTGGCGCTGGATTTCAAGAAGGCGTACCACGCGGTCGCTCGCCATCGGTCGGGGATGCCTTTCCATGTCCGCTCAATCAGCTTGGAGCTTGTCGTGTCAAACTCGAAGGTCATGCCACCGCCATCTCCGCTCCGCATGGGGCGGGCCATCTTTGTCCATTTATCTTCCCTTTCCCACTCTTTCTTTCTCGCCGCGCGGGCGGCAGCTGCGTCCTGTTTCTCACCCGGATTGAGAGGAGCTGTCGGGTGGGTGAGCATATCGCTCGCCTCATCTTTGACGCGGCGGTCGCGATTGTGTGGCAGATGGTTGGCGGCCCGACGAAACCGCGAGGTTGATCGTCGCATCATGGTCGTGCTATACATGCTGTGAGAAGAGGTTGGCCGTATGGAAGGCTCAGACATCTTCCGCGTCGGGGAGCGGCCTGTGAGGCCTGAAAAGGGACGATTTCCCCCGATGGCCGAGGGTGGACGGATAGAATGTTTCCGTCGTGGCGTCTCCGAAGCCATAAGTAGGCTGGTAGAGACACGCTGGATCGGACTGGGGTCAATGCCTTCGTTGGAGTTGGACGTCGGTGATCGGATGAAGCCGTACCGGTCGACATCTCCAGCCTTGATGTTCTGCCAGTACTCAATGCCTCCAGCTAACTCGTGAGCCTCTCTTTTGATTGCCGGTCCGTTCTCTGGACCGAGAGACGACACCACACTTTTGGTATCCACTGACATACTGGGTCCAGAAAGACGAGAGGTCTCCATACTGGTTGGGGTATCTTCCCACAAGATACCATTCTCCATGGCCATGGATTTTGCTACTTCTGAGTCTGTCACATTTTCTTCGCCCTTCTCATACATCAGCCGTACCCGTCGCGACAACATATCTTCGTCCGCAGAGATGGCTCTGCTTGCCATGGCGCTGTGCCTGACTCGAAGGGTCGAGACGGGCTTTGACCGCCTCGATGGCGTCTCGATGGTCTCCGGCTCTGTGCTATTTTGTTCCGACGAGGCGACATCAGGTGACACCGGTTCTCTGTCATCAGGTCCCCGTTGTTGCTGGTTGTCCCCATCCTGAGCTTGTTGAGCCGCCTCTCGTCGTCTTGCTTCCTCTTGTTCAATTTGCTGTTGTAATTGGCGTTTCGATTCCTCCTTGATAAGACTTCCGCGCTTGGAGAACCGCATCGATTGCGGTCCGAGACCATCGAGAGCCGAGTTCGGGATATCCAGAGCAATGCCATTGAAGGGGGCTTGAATCGGCGGTACAGGGGGGGCATCGTCATCTCGATCGAACTCGCCCGACTTCTTACTTCTCAGACCGCCCCATCTGCGCTCCGACCACCGCGAACCGGGACGAGATCCTGGGCGGGACGCAGGACGGGAGGCGGTATCATTGACAATGATACTGGGGATGCTATTGCGCAGTGAGCGCAAGCTTACAGTCGAGGCCCCAGCCTCTGGTAAGGCAGTGAACCTGTTCCGCCGCGATCTGGCATTCTGTTGCGACGGCGCAGGCCCCGACTGATCCCAAGCACTACCGGACGATGCGCTATGCGATGTTTCCTCCGAACACGAAGTACAATCCACTGGGGTAGGGTATGAGGCGGAGCGAACGGCGATAGGGGCCGTAGCGGCGATGGTGTCGTCGTAGGGAACGGTTTGGATGGTTGAAGCGGAGTCGGACATCACGACAGCAGGGACAGAAGAGGATCGCGTTTCTACCATTATCCTGGCATCGCTTGCGCCTTAACTCGAGGGAGGTGGAATACTTTCTGGACGGAGCTGCGAAGGGCTTTTGAGCCTTCTGGACGAGCCGGACGAGACGGTGGTGCACGCCGGTTTAACCAAGGGGGGGCGAGGGCGCGAGCGAAGGAGGGAGGGACAGGAAGGGAGGCGGGGAGCGTAGCAGGACTGTAGCCACAAAGGAACGGATGTGAGAACTGGGATTCTGGCACGAAAAAAGGGTCACGGATTGCGATTGATTAAGATTTGAAAATTGAGAATTATTAGGATTAAGATTAAACGGTCACACGACGGAAAATGAACGACACTGGAGGGAAGAGGTCTCTTGCGCAGCGAACCATGGCCCCCAAAATGGTTGCGAGGAACGAAGGCGGACGAGCAAAAGGGAAAGACGGAGGAGGGAAGAAGAATGGCTGGACCGCGGCAAAAAAAAAAAAAAAATAAAATAAAATAAAGAGAGTGAGAGAGCGTCAGTCAACTCAGTCAGTCAAGTCAGAGCCAGACTTGGCAAAGATGATAGCTTGCAAATAATAATGATGAAAAAGCAAGAATAATGAAAAGTATAAAAAAAACAAAAAAAATGGTAGGATGGTCGGAGAAAAGACGATGGGTGAGAGAGTTGGAAGGAGAGAAAGAGAGAAGGATTCAAGGAATGTGGTCACAATGAGGTGTATCTTTCTCTTTTGTTTTTTCGCAATGAGTTGGAGAATGAGGAAGCGGAAAGTGGAATGGAGAATCTCACCCTCCCGTTGATTTTGTATTGGTCGAAAGGAGTGTCTACTTGGAGTAGTAGCAGTAGGAGTAGTAGGAGTAGTTGTGGTGGTGGTTGTTCCTGAACAGTAGAAATAGTAGTAGTTATCACTAACTAGTATCCTACCATAAGTCAGCCCTGAGAATTGATTACCTCCTCTTGTAAATTCCCGTTACTAACGCAAGAGAAAAAAAAATCGATTATACTAGAAAATCAAGAACGAGGAGGAGGACGACGACAATAACGTCTCCTTCTTGTCTTCAACCAACTCCAAAGGCAAGGATCACAAAGGGGGGCCTGCGATCCACTATAGTATAATTAATTTAGTATCATTTAATTCCTCGGGAGGGCCACGCAGCAGTGGATCTTCACACGGTTAAATTTACGTTGGACTTGCCAGAATTTTGATAATAATAGAAATGGATACACTGCTAGTATCTAGTCTATCTAGCAAGTGACTCCATTCAATCCATTGGTACAGGAACTGAAGTGGGAGAGAGGGGGAGATTTATTTTCTATTATTATTATAATCATCTCCTCCTATCTTTACTTACCATCATATGCGATCGGGGGATTTGGAGGGGGGAGGGTAAGAGCATAATTCATCCCACGCCCAACAGGCAACGTAACGGTTTGTTTGTTGGGCCGGCTTTTATTATTATTACTCCAGGAGTTCAAAACTACTAGTGTGCTACTACTGACTAGTCACGGATTTGACTGTTTGACGGGTTGATCTTCTTCTTCTTCCTTCCCCCTCGTTTTGCGCACAAACCACCGAGAATGAAACTGGAAATTGGGGCTCTTCTCTTACTTACTCCTCCTCCCCTCGCCTATTATGAGAGAAGCATTACTTCCTACTTACTACAGTAACTTCTGATAGAGTTTCATTCCTACTATCTACAGACTTTCGTGCCTAGTTGCTTTTCTTACCCTCCTTTTGCGTTTGGAATTTTGGGGCTTGTAAATTTTCTTATTTATTTTTTATTTTTCCCTTCTATTCTCGGCTCGGTAGGGGATAGCGTCGGCTTCCTCCCTACTCCTAGTAGAACTACTAACCTTCTAGGTTGCGAGATAGACAGCAGGAGTGGATGATACTGACCCGGCCGAGGAAAGGGGAAACGTCAAGTCTCTCACTATTTTTCCCTACTAGACACTGTACACTAAACTACTAGCAGTGGCTTCGCTTCCCTCCCCCTTGACAGAGGGGGGGTTCGCTCAGGTGAAGAATTCAATCAAGTCTGTGTGAAATCCTCCGTCCTTTGTCTACTGCAATCCTACAATATTATATGCATGGATGATGATCTTACAGTTCCCGGTTTGTATTTCCAGGATCTCTACAGAAGCATCTACTACTAGTAGTATCCCGTAAACACTCTGGTCCACTTCCATGATTTGCCTACTGACTTTATTTACATCCGGCGTTACTTACATGCAAGGACTACTGCCCTTAGGGGCGATTCTTTATTCTCGTGCACTTCTTCTTTCTGCCCTTCTCCTTCGGCCAGCTTTCAGGCTTTTCTCAGAATAAAAAAAATAAAATCAAACCCTAATTCTTGTCCCCTTTCTTTCCCTTTAGATGGTGACAACCCACTGTAAAACTCCGAGAAGGCTAGAAACCAGCTTGCCTTCAATGCAAACAAACGGCACCGCGGCCTAGCGTGCCCCCAGTGCACACGGCCCTCCGACGCAGACCCGCACTTGGTCGACATAGGAAAAGCAGGGGTAAAAAGCATATTGGCACGGGAGGATCGATAGATTGGCCGTTCCCCTGCCAATGGTCGCAGCTTAATTCTTGATTCACGCGGCCTTCAGGCCACTGCTGCCGTGTTGATGCCGGAGCGAGACGCTTCGCGCGCGGACCGTGCTGGCTCAATCGGCTCCTTGGGAAGAAGCTCAATCTGGCGCACCAGGAAACTCTTCTCATCCGTAAATTGATCGTCGTCCGTCCGGTCCTCTAGGAACCTCGGTAAGAATTTCAACAGCCGATCACGGTTGTTGATCAGGATCCGCTGCACCGCAACCGATTTATTGGGGTTCGCAACAAACACCTGTAATGTAATAACGGTCAGTGGCCTGGGTCCTTGCAGCGGACCAAGCTAGAAGTTGCCCACATACCTTGAACACGTGGAAGCCCTCATACTGGACCATCTTTCGGTCGTCCCGCAGCAGTTTCATACACAGCTTGAGGTTCTCCCCACTCTCCACATAGGCCATCATCACATTGTAGTTGGTTCGGTCCAGAAGGATCTCTCCTAGTAGCTTGATGCTTTGTCGTTTAGTGACATACGAGCTGGACTGTACAAGTACCTCGTTGAATTTGGCGAAGAAGAGGTCAAAGTTTGTGGCTAGATAGCCCGTAACGATGGACTTATGGCGGGTCAAGATCTCCTGCAGATTATTTAGCTTCCAGGACGGCATGGTTTGAAAAGCTAACGAGCGCTCACCCTAAACGTTGTGAAAGAGTCGGCACTCAGTTCGAAGCTCCCTCGGTCGATCCAGTAAAAGAACCTCCAGAATATGCCATTGCCCTCTTGAGGCACGCCCGGCTGCACCTCCGTCAGTCGAATCGCTGGCTCCCCCTCTTCCGACTGATCATAGAGGATGATCGCCGCGATAACATCAAACTTCAGCGCTTCTCGCAAGATAGTGCCGCATGGCATGGCACTTTGGCTATGTTCGTAGCCCTTGCACAGTTCGATGATAATTTCGGGTCGTTTGTGAACAATGTAGGAAATGACAGGAGGGTCTGCATGGCTTGCATTGACGGGTTTGAAACGGAGGATGTGAGAGAAGATAGTTTGTGTGTCTTTTCGAGCTTCGAAGGGCAGACGATGAAGCCCTTGGGCTAGTTCGTAGAGCAAGTCTTCCTGCAGGGTAGCCTGCACTAATGCTTGGACTTGTTCAGGGGACACCTCAATCTCTAAGAGGTAAGATCACATTAGTCGACGTTCATTCCGAAGCCCATCTGGCGCCCCTGCACTTGTTCTGGGAGAAAAAGGGCCATTGGTAAGGGTTCATGCATGAGACATACCTTGAGTACCCTGGACAATGAGCTTCATCTGAGATAGTTGCTTCGCCAGATCATCTTCGACCTATCGGGGTACGGAATGGTCAGTACTCCTTTGTTTTGGAAGTTGCTTATCGGCAGCCGCAAATGTAAACATAACAACAGATCGGAGCGACGAACCTTGGCAGTGGTTGGCGATTCTCGAAGCCTCACCAAGAGTTCCTTGATTGATCTGGCAATGTCCGAAGGCTGGCGGGACCGACCGCGGTTGAAGAAGAAGGCCATGGTTGTTGTTTGTATTGGCAACAAAACCAAAACAGGGAGGGAGTGAAGGCGGAGGGGATAGTCGCTCCTCGCGGGCAGCACACTAGCTATAGGGACATGTAAGGGAAAGCAGGTCAAACAAACAGAGTGTCACAGACTCTCTGCAGCTGCAACGGTAATAACAGTGGTTTTCAAGGGGGGGTAATCTGGCAGGCGAGCAAGAGGGGATCGTTTGGTCTGGAAAGCAGTGAGGGAAGCGGTGACGCTGTTGTTGGCGGGGAAGCCGATGGCCTCAGGCTGTTATCGCAGTTCTGGGCCCGTCAGGTGGATAAACATTTGGAACAAATCAACCCAATCCAGTCCCAAGCCGGCGGGGCTGCCTTTTCCGAGAATTTTCTAATTTTTTCCCCTCGATTATTTGACTTTTTTTCTCCGGCGGGAATCTCGACTGAACCCCTCCTCCTCAGGTACTTCCATACCGAATTCTGTCGGCAGCAACCATTAGCTCCGACATTCTCTTCTTTTTCTTCTTGATATCTAGTGACAGTGTCTTTGATTCAATCTCATTTGGTTGTCGCTTAGATACCATACTATACCAGTCCCGCTCCTACGAAAAATAACCGTCTCAATTGGTTCTGTTTCCCCGCAGTTGCGCCATGTCTGCTTCCGCTCTCCCCTCTGAGCGTCTGCCCAGAGACGATGATACACGCTCCGTCTCTTCCGATAGCTCGGATGTAAGCAACGAGGAAGGATGGGAAGATGTCGAGCCCGATGATGATACCCAGCCCGTCGTGGGCTTGTTCTCCGAGAAGGTTTACCCCGACGTGCGGGCCATGCTCAAGGAGACCAAAGACAAGTACAACTTTGACCTGCGGAGGATTCAAAAGGAGCTCGGTGTGTAGTCAATTGTACTTGGATTTAGCATTCGCTATTTCCCTCTGCTGCTCAAGCCCGGACGATTGTCTGTTGGACGATGCATATGATATGAACTATGGCTAACCTATCTCTGCTTGTGTTTCGCTATCAGACCTGGACTTCTTGGGTACTATCAAGTTGGTCAATTATGTCCGAACTCAGGTGAAAGAAGGCAACATGTCTCCCGACGTCTCTTCCGCCGACAAATTCGAGGACGATGTTTATCTGAAGCCCGTGCTGGAGGATGATGCCCTTCTCTACAGTCTGGATGACATTGAGGACGAAACGCCCGAGACAACCGGTGGTTCTGACGCTGAAAGACGCGTGATTGAACTCCAGGAAGACCTAGAACGCCTGCAGACCCAGTTCTCCGAGTATAGAGAGGCCGTACAGAAGTCTATGGAAGAGCAATTGACCAAGGAGGATGAGAAGCTCGGCTCTACCCTCAGTGCTGCGTCCGCACAAAAGGCCGCTAACAGGGTCGAAGAAATTGACGCGGACTACTTCACTTCTTACGCCTACAACGGTATGATGTCCTTGATCCTGGGGCTGCTTGGTTTCTAATGCTAACGTGCTGCCCATCTAGGAATCCACGAGTCCATGCTCAAGGACACCATCCGCACTGATTCCTACCGCGACTTCGTATATGAGAACAAGCACGTGTTCAAGGATAAGGTTGTCCTCGATGTTGGCTGCGGAACTGGCATTTTGTCCATGTTCTGCGCGAAGGCCGGTGCAAAGAAGGTTATCTCGGTCGATAATTCCAACATTATCGATAGAGCCAAGGAAATCATCTACGAGAATGGATTCGGTGATGTCATAACGTATGTTTCGCAATATCTTGTTTTCTTCTAGTTGCGTGACTGACAGCTGATGCCTAAACTTCTAGGTGCATTCGCGGTAAAATTGAGGAAGTCACGCTGCCAGTTCAGCAAGTTGACATCATTATCTCCGAATGGATGGGCTACGGTCTACTGTTCGAGGCCATGTTTGACTCGGTCATTTACGCTCGGGACCGGTATCTCGCCCCGGGAGGACTCATGGTTCCCTCGCACGCTACACTCCGTGTCGCTCCCTTTGCCGACCCTGACTTCATCGCAAACCACATCTCATTCTGGAAGAGTGTGTACGGCTTCAATATGAGCAGCATGCTGACTGGTATCTATGATGAGGCTCTGGTTCGTGTCGTGGAGCCATCATCGATTCCTGGCCAATCTGCCGTTTTCCTTCCCCTTCCTCTACATACCATCACTGTTGAGGAGCTGTCGTTCTTGAAGGAATTCCAGGTCACTCTTACCGAGGACATTGATGCGCTGGACGGTTTTGCTATCTGGTTCGATATCTTTTTCATGCCTTCGAGGGACTCACCCATTGCCGACGACGCTGTTCCGTCCGAAATGCAGAAGAAGGGTATAGTCGCTTTCACTACGGGACCTTATGGTAAAGAGACGCACTGGCAGCAGAGTATCCTTCTCATCGACCATGAGAAGAGAAAGGGCGTTCCCTTGAAGAAGGGCCAGACCATCACTGGAAAGGTCGGCTACCAAAAGAAGTCGGAGAAGTCCCGCTCCTTGGATATTACCATCGAATGGGATAGCCAGGATGGTGAGAAGGGTTCCCAGAAGTGGGGTCTGCAATAAGTTGCAGGTCTCGTTGCAGACTCATCTCCAGTTTAAGTAGATAGATAGTCTTCAAAATGCGTTAGTCATAGACAAGGCTCGCTACCTGCCTCCATCGACTAAGAGTACGACTCAACGAATGTAGCTTTAGACCGTGTACTAGAGAGTTGTAAGCTGCCCATGAAGCTCTGGTGTGAGTGCGAAGTTGAACCATTCAACGTCTCGATCGGGAGTCTTCGTCATGGCGTCTGGATTCCCTGTGTCGGTGGTGTCGATCATGATGAGAACGATGAGACCGCGAACCAGAATGAGAGGTTCGTCGATGCGAACGATCTCGACTTCTATCTCTACGATGCCGATGGTGTCGATGGGATCTTCCATCCTTGTCATCTCGACGCCTATCCGGGGAAGCATCGAGTCTGAAGCCTTCGATGCTATCCTGCGATGGCGACCTCCTACTGCGATGAGAAGATCGATGCTTCTCCGAAGCCTTCAAAGCTTCCAGCTCTCGACTTCGTTCCTCATTCCACTTTTTCCTCTCCTGCTCAACCGTCTTCAACTGGCGGACGCCCTTTCTCATCGCCGCGAGCGGGTCATTTGCATCCATCCGGGCCTTCTCCCTTTCTCTCCTTAATGGGTCCTCATTTCCCCAGACGTCCTTGCTTGGCATGGATTCAGCTGCTGCGCCCTCGCGGTGCGAAGACGAATACCAAGGGTTTTGGCCAACAGATTGTCGAAACCCAGCCGCATTAGAGAATCGCATCGTGTATTGGTCTTCGAGCTCTCGCTTTTTCTCTTTCGTCTCCTTTTCCGCCTCTGCATTCTTTTCCACGGGCTTGCGCTTCGCCTCTGAAGGAAACAGATCAATGTGACCAGTACTATCATGAAGTGGCGCATCGCTTGACCGAGCTGCGGCTTGCTGCGCCCGTCTATCCAGCGCCAACTGTGCATCCTCTTGTGCAAATCTAATGTCTCTATCCGTGTCATCCTCTCCCGCTAAGCGCCTTCTCTTTCTAAATCGGCCTGCATCTTCTGTATGACTTTTCCTTTCTTGTGGGCGGGCGGACGGCGCTGGGGGCGGCGGAGGTGGTGTTGAAGGCCGTTCGCCGCGGAGTATCTGGATCCTTCGTTCAGCATCAGCTTCTTGCATGAGACGCTCATCCTCCTCTTCTTGGGCTTTGGCCTGAGCCTCGTCGCGCCGAACGCGCTCGATGTTCGCTGGGTTGTAGACGTTCCATGACTTCTTGCCGAGGAGGTGACTGCAAAAGGACACTGTAAGTACTCAGGCATGCTATACAGGGGGAAGCGGGCATACTGACAGAGGCATCTTTAAGGTATGGAAATGTAATGAACCGGTGGGAATGGAGGTGTCAGTTCTCCCTCCGGGGTGCGTGAACGAGAAGCAGCGTCATCCAGACCGGTCGGCGAAGACGGAGGTGGGCGGACCGACCGATGGGGCCGGAACCCTGGGTACCTTACCTACGGTCCATGTGTCGCGGGCGCTGGAGCTTCCCCCCCCATCCAATGTGAGACCGCCACCTCTCATTACTCTTCTTTCTTTCCATCCTCTACCTCACTTCTATTCCATATACTCAGCTGCCTATACTCAACATCACTTTTTGCTTGCGTACTCATATACTATCTAGTCATAATCTGGTCATTTGAGTACTTGGCCTCAAGGCAACAGCTGCTGGCAGCATCGCTTCGCCACGTTCAACCAGCCTATACATACCCTGTTCTTGTCTGGGAACTCATTGCATTTCCTTCCTAATTCGCAACTCGAAGTCATCATCTATCTGACCTGAAGATGTTCAATCGCAACAACTACCCTTCCGTCCCTAATCCTTTCGGCTCCCGCCCCTCTCGAGGCGACGGTTATACCAACCCAGCTCAAGGACAAACCCCCTACCCCTCCAGGTCGGGCGCAAGGTATGGGCCTCACACGGCACCATAATGAAACAACAGTGGTTGATATGCTTGGTAATTAGTCCCGCAGGATATGGAGCGCCACCCCAGTATACCGGAAGACCGCCGCAAATGCCTCCGAGAAACCCCGTTGGAGAGAAGCCCGTGAGCTCAGGCCGATCATGGACGCTGCGTCCTGCCAAGAGCCCGGATAATACGTATACATTCGGGAACTTGTACGTTCAAGTGTGGTCGCTGCCTTGGTTGCCCTTCTTCTAACTGTGTCTAGGGTTGCTGTTTCCGCCCAGGAATTCCCACCCTCCCGCGATGGACACGATCTCCTCCTACTCATCAACGGTCTCTACGTCTTCTCTGCGCGCCCTCTGGATGGGTTCCCACCGGGACAAATCAGCATGTCTGATCCTCAGCGGACATGGGCTGGCGTCGCTTTCACGGATACCGTTTCGGTGCAAATCTACGACCCCTTCAGTCAGGGCGGACAGGCCTACGTCGGTTCTACAGATATTGAGGTTGGGTTTGCTGGGAAGAAGCGGGTCGAGACTCCATATGATCAAGATGAGCTGGCAAGTGTGGTGATCAGGGTACTTTTTCCCATCCCCGGTGGAAGAAAGAGCAGCAACTGATCTGTACAGAACTTCGAAAACCAAATCTTTGCCCCCGGCCAAAAGATTTTGATGGATCATCGAAGCATCCCACTTCTGTTGACCGTCAAAACCGTTCAGAGAGTCGATCTATCCTCTGAGAATGCCAGCGGTGGCAGTGTCGAGACGGATCCTACGGCGCGGGGTATTCTCACCAGGCACTCCCAGATTACATTCTTCAAGGATGCTAGTACTGGTATCAACCTGAAGCCCTCGAACCGCCGACCGGCGGCGAACTCCATCATCCAACCTGACTTCAAGTTCGAGAACATGGGCATTGGCGGTCTTGATTCCGAATTCAGTACTATCTTCCGTCGTGCGTTCGCGTCCCGTATCTTCCCTCCGGGGTTGGTGGAGAAACTGGGACTTCAGCACGTCAAGGGTATCCTGCTTTATGGTCCTCCCGGAACGGGTAAAACCTTGATTGCTCGTCAGATCGGAAAGATGCTCAATGCCCGGGAGCCCAAGGTCATCAACGGACCCGAAGTGCTTAACAAGTATGTTGGTCAGTCCGAAGAAAACATTCGGAAAATGTTCGCAGACGCCGAGAAGGAATACAAAGAAAAGGGAGATGAAAGTGGTCTTCACATCATCATCTTTGATGAACTGGACGCTGTCTGCAAGCAGCGTGGCAGTGGAGCTGGAGGTGGTACTGGTGTTGGTGACAGTGTGGTGAACCAGCTGCTCTCGAAGCTGGATGGTGTGGATCAGCTTAACAATATCCTACTCATTGGAATGACCAACAGAAAGGACATGATTGATGAGGCACTGTTGCGTCCTGGTCGTCTTGAAGTTCATATGGAGATCTCTCTTCCTGATGAGAAAGGCCGCGCCCAGATTCTTAAGATTCACACGCAAAAGATGCGGGATAACGACGTCATGGATGATGATGTCGACCTGGCTGAGCTGGCCCTGATGACCAAGAATTTCTCTGGTGCTGAAATATCTGGTCTTGTGAAGTCCGCATCTTCTTTCGCATTCTCCCGGCATATCAAGGCGGGCACGACAGCCAGCATCAGCGACGATGTCGTGAACATGAAGGTCAACCGGTCCGACTTCCACCATGCGCTCGAAGAGGTCACACCTGCGTTTGGTGTCTCTGAAGAAGAGCTTTCTAGTCGTATTCAACATGGCATCACACACTTTTCGCCCGTGATCAATGAAATCCTCAAGGAGGGCGGCCTGTTCGTCAAGCAAGTTGCTGAGGATGAATCCTCACCTTTGTTCTCGGTGTTGCTACATGGTCCCACTGCAAGTGGCAAAACGGCTCTCGCGGCTCGAATTGCTATAGACTCTGGATTCCCCTTCATTAAGTTGATCAGTCCCGAAGACATGGGAGGCTTCAGCGAAACGGCCAAGGTTCAGCGCATTATCAAAGTCTTCGACGATGCTTATAAGAGTCGCACAAGTGTTGTCGTCATCGATAATCTCGAGAAGCTCATTGAGTGGGTTCCTGTCGGCCCTCGCTTCAGCAACACAATCTTGCAGACTCTGCAGGCCGTGTTGAGGAAACATCCTAACAAGGGTCGCCGGCTCTTGATCATAGCAACCACTACGCAGAGATTTGTGATGAAACAGCTTGATTTGTTCAGCTCCTTTGATGCCGATATCATGGTTCCAAATGTGATGACATACGATGAGCTCAAGCACATCTTGGAGCATTCTGGCGCATTCAACGAGCAGGAAATTGGCCAGGCACTGGCAGGCATTGGCAGTATATCCGATGACGGCACCATTGGAGTTGGTGTGAAGAAGATCTTCAGTGGGATTCAGACGGCTAAGAAAGACGTGGATAAGGTTGGTCGCTTCGTGCAGGTTATCAACAACGCTATCGAGGCAGAGCGTTCTGGTGTTTAGGGAGCGTCTGCTCTTTCTCAAGGTCTGGGACCATCTTAAGATTGTCGCTACGTTGGCTATTCGCTTGTAAGCTTATTTTAGATGTTAAACTTAAACAATAATATGGTTTTCTACTAGACATGGTGCACTACCAGATAGTGTTGTTCCTTGCAGCCGAGGCTTGCCGTGGTCCGAGCCTGGAGACTGTGCACCAGCTGATGGAGTCTTGGTGGCAGTGCGACGAGTCAATAGCGACAGGCGATTGTCGGATCATGTCGAAATTTACAAGGGCTTCAAATGCTTTCAATTGGGTTGCCGCTAAAAGCTCAACTGAATATATGGACCTATTCTCTTACTATTAAAAGCGACCCAACGCCTCTGCAGCTTAAGTCGAGTCGCTCGCTGCCCGCAGTGGCGTAAGAGTAGAATATCACGGAGGCCCTTCACCTCTTGTGACCAGATTCTGATTCAGATATTTTATTCTTATTCCTGCTTATAGACGACATTGATCATCTGGTACTGCGGTTTACTTTGTAGCTACTATTGATCGCGTGCGTGCAAAAGTTATTCTATCTGAACTCCATTAAGCTAGAAGTTAATAAACATTTGAAGGTAAAAACTATATGGTTATAATGATTGATGTAAAATACATATTCTAATGGCTAAATGTAGACATATTATGGTTGAAGGTAAAACTACGATCAGAAATATAAAACCTAGTAGTACGAAAGATCGGTTGATTTAATAGGATTACCAAGTGATAAAGATATATTACGTTTTGCACTATCAATTATATTCGAAAATATAGAATAATGTTTCGAAACATACAGAAAAAGATACTGTAAAAGGGAATGAGCTTTTGAGATCTAGCCTTAAATATAAATGACATTACCTTTCAGAGAACTTCCTTTTCAACGTAGCATTGAGGCTATAGTATTGATGCCTCCGGCTGTTGTAGACGCCTGTTCTCCCTGGAGTACCCTTCGAAGAAGATAATTGGAATGGTTAATGCTAGTATAGAGCCAAGCTAGGATATGTTGGTGGTACAGCATGTCAAAATGTCACACAATCAAGAACAGAACAATATCATCCTACATCTTACTTCTGTGACGATTCTGGCCCTCGCTTTAGCTGTAGGATGAGACTGCTTTGCAATGGTCTTTTTCCTTGCCTTTTTTTTTTTTTTTTTTTTTTTTTTTTTTTTTTTTTTCTTTTTTCTTTTTTCCCATTGTCTGAGTGGAGATTCATATTCCATGTGTTAATCCCAGCCCTCAGTTACATCTTAGTAGCTCAGCGGTCTCAATAACAGTCATTGGCTATTGGGTAGTTATGAGAAGATTCCTGTGGAAGATTCCGACATATTTGCGCTACTTCCGTATCTGAGATTCAAAACTGCAATTTATTCATGCTGAATACTAAACATGGTATTTGCCTAAGCTCTATCATAACATAACTCATTCGGAATTATGCACGATTAAGGCGCCTTGATGCTAGGAAAAGTACACTGCACATGTCGCTGCCGTGCGCAAAAGTGACTGCATAATGTATGGGAGTGAATAACTTACAATAACGTGAATTGTATTCTATCGAGATCTTGTGGCAGGCAACTAATTCCCTCATCCACTTCACTTCGCACCCGCACCTGCCCTCTTCCCTCTTCCCTCTGCCCTCCCATTTCCAACTTCTGTATTTCTTTTGCCTGCTCCACACCTTCCAAAGGTTCTTTCCTTACTACGTTTGCAGTTCTTGCTTCGAACCTTCTAGATTATAACACTCCACACCACCGCAAACGCCACTCTACATATCTACCAACACCGATGGCGGCCTGCACTTTCACGCCCAAACAGATTCTGAAGAAAGAGGTGTCACAGAGAGAATACGAGTTCCTCCAAGAATGGGCCCCCGACACTATCAAGGACTACACCCCGATCAAACCTGGCAATCCGGTAGACAGGATGCCCAAGCATCAGACGATGCCCAGCCAGCCACACGTCCAGAGCCCCCGACGGGCTAAACCTCGCTCGCCTCTCTACGAGGAATGGAAGGCCCAGCCGCTACACAGGGAGACGTTGAACGAGGTTGCAAAATCCCCAGGCGCTTCCGTGAGCATGGAGAACAAAACCAACGGGATGATTCCTCCTGCTCCTACTACAAACGTCAGGGTTAATGGCAGGCATCCTAGTAACTCTTCGGACACAAAGATCCGCCACCAGGAGCCGGTAAAGAGTAGTCCCGTTTTACATAGTAAGTATTAAGTCTCTTTGTGATGCCTCAATATAATAACGATCTCTAATGTTTCGCGCTCTGAATAGATCATTATGCAAAACCCACCGCAAGCACCAACAACCGAGTTATCGCGAACCCTCCTAGTGTGGCACCTAAGCCAGGAGTGCCCAGGCCCGGGCCATACAAGCCTGTGGAACTAAACAACAAGAGGGTCATGGTGAGCCAACGCAGGCCACCTCCACCGCCTTATGTATACATCGCACCCAATCGTAAGCAGTTTCGAAACGATGACTTGATCAGATGGTCGGACGGGATCAAGACTCTGAGCGGTGCTATGGCATACTTTCAACCCAGTTTCATTCAAGACCCGTGGAAGGACTTGAAGCCTGTTGTGACAAACTTCCTTGAGCGATACTGGTAAGACTCCCTTCCAGTGCTTGTTCGAAGTGATCGTTGTCGTGGCGCACTTCTGACATGGATGTATATGAATACAGATCCAGGAGCAGGAGATTCTTGAGATGGTGGGAGTGGTAGGACCCAACTCGAGGTGTGAACGGTATCTACGTTGCTATGTCATGGCTACATGACGTCGTGTGGTTGTCAAGTGATGTGTTGGGAGAATACATGCCGACAACGTTCACCGAGTAGATGAACAAATCATCAATGGGAGAATAAGCGGCACTTGCTGGGAATGGACACTTCCAGACGCTCTAGGAAATTTTGCTTTCATTCCTTTAGTTCAGAAACGGTTAGCAAATGAATAGCCCCTAAGGCAAATTACGTGAACAAGGACATTCGGTTCATTTCAAGTTGATGGGAGCTCTATAAACACTAGAAGGTATGCCAAACAACCACCTCCAAATGCATCATATCAGCGACATTCATAGTTGAGTGTAGATGTATTGAGAGCCGGTAAGGCAGCCCAGATCCAAATATAGCACACCCCTCCACCCCGAGCCCCTGGCCAATTTAGCCCAGGAAAATGAAACATGCTGTACCGACCATCCGGGCAAAGTCAAACACCCTCACCTCGAGAATGAAAAATAGAAAACCAGCGATGAGAATCAAATAGATGCCACACTGAAATATCAGGAAAAAGAAATTATCGTAAGCATCAATCTAGAGATTCATGCGTGGCTAACTCGGTAATAGAGCGTTCCTTCCTTTTTCCGCCAAGCTCTCGACAGTACGCACGACCTATAATGGCAGGTACGGCCATGGTCATTGATAGATCGACTCCTCCTTTGTCCCAAATTGATGGTGGTCTACTTAGGGGTAGATACTTCCGTCTCCCTCTCCGTCTCCCTCACATCTTCGAATCGATTGAACTAGTCGTGCTCATGAATTATTATGGAGCTAATCGATCTATTTCTGTGTTGTTTGCTGATGACTAGTATGTGATTGGTCAGTATAGCCTTTATTTCACGTACTATTGGGCTTCTCTCCCACCCCTAGCCGGGGCATGATGTACTACTCCACGTCGCGGTAGTGGAATCCCCATCCTATGACATCTTACTGCAAGTATTCCACTAACTGTCAAATTGAAGGCTAAAAATAGGGTGACGCATATCAGAAACATTGCATCGTGAAGCTAACACAATATTCTCCACTGTCTAGAGGTCACCAACCATCTATCCACCACACATGACACCTTCCAACACAAATATACATTCTGAGTTTGATCACTATTCACAGTTCCGCTTCGTGCACTGCAGTATTAATAATAGCTTCTGGCTACCATGACAATCATCTTAAGGCCATTGGCTGTGTGACACAGTTGCACGTCGCGGCCTAGAAGCTCCAACCTCACCCTCTATCATGACATGCATGACTAGCCTTAAAGCGGCAACCAGCGCGTCCTAACCATAGGGCGGAGCGGAGCAGGCGGTACAGCGATGTCCGCCGGCGGAGTGGAGTCAGCAGAGGTTCCAGTTCCGCTCATCCAAGGTGGGGGTTCCCAAAGACGTCGGCAGCCGGGAATGACGACAATGGTCCCCCCACCTTCGAGTCATGACTTACATACAGCGGGGTCTGGCAGTCTAAGCTCTAGTCCTCCCAAGAGCTATACGGAGTGTATAATGTATCGCCGAGAATGTCGCTCGTGAGACCCGGGGACATCCCCTGGAATGCACTGCAGGATACCTCAGAGGACCGTGCCACACTCCCCCCACAAGCCCATCCCGCTCTAAGGGTGATTTAATGTGATTCGGGTTGGCACATGACCCAGCCCCTACTCGTCACAAGCCTAATTGTGACTCCCTTTTCACCTGGTTGCTTTGGGCTGATGCACAGTGGGCCGCATTTCTGGCACGTGGATATGACCTTTTGGCTATGATCTCGCCCACCACCGCAAGCGCGACTGCTGTTTATGTTCCAGAGAACCAGTGTTCGAAGTTCGAATGTAATATTTCGCCAGATTCAGCGTACTATTGTATAACGACGCGTCCACCCAAAGGCACGGCGCCCGAGGAAAAAGCAAAAACATGTACCAGTCCAAAATCCCTTCAGTCACGAGATAACGCAAAAAGATCAAGTCGCCCTGCAAAACCCACGCCAGATCCGAACCCAGAGAACCAATTTTACCCTATACAAAACCGTTATCGTCGTTGCCAAATAGAGGTGTGTGCCTCCAAAAACCTGGACCGATGTGAAACCGGACCGAGCCAATATAAGCCCTTAGCTTGGGATTAATTGTCGTCGAAAGTGTACTTCTTGGACGCCCGTCTATACTCGTCGGGGAAATTATTTTCGGCCTTCGCCTTGAGAGCACTATTTACGTGATATGTCAGTATTTGCTGTATTTAGACTAATGGAGGCTTCGGCTGGGCTGCAGCACCTGCTGCAGCAACTGCGCTGCCAAGAAATATTTTGACAGCGGAGCGCAGCGGGCGCCTGTGCTCCCCGCCGGCGGAGCGGAGTCCCTCAGCTGTCGTATTTGTGATACAGGAGGGCTCTTGGGGAAACTTGGAAACTCACTTCACACGCTTCTGAGTCCATTCCAAGTCACGCTTGGTTTCGCGAGCAACTTTGATACCGTCGTTGAAGGTGGCTCGGACTCCTTTTAGACGACGTTGTGCCAGGGCTTGCAATTCCAAAAGCTCTCGCTGTTTGGCGTTCAACTGACCGGAACTAGTCTTACACGTCAGTTTGTTTCCATCTCACTTTTTTTGCATGCCAGGACTCAAAATGGCCCAATTCAAAGGAAGCTGGAACCCCCTCGAATTCGCAAAGAGAAATGCTCACGTTTGTGCCTGTGTTGCCAATCCCCTGTCCAAAGGTGTGGGATCGAAGACGTCCTGCATGCGGTCGTTGAGAACGTCGACGACATCCACGCCAGAATACGAGGCAGAGCTCGTTTCATAATCTCCGCCGATGCTGCCAGAGCTGTAGCTGAAGCCTGCAGAGGTGCGGCTTCCTGCAGTAGTGCTAGTGTCAGAGATATCTGGAGGAGACCCAGAAACCCTGGTAATGGGATAGAGGCTGGCAGGAGCAGGAGCCTTAGAGGGAACATTAATGGGAAGAGAAGGAGACTGATAGTGATGGGTCGCCATGATGATTAGTCTTGTTGCTTGGTTCACAAGACCGTCGAAACGAAGAGAATGGAGGACAATAAGATAAAGACTCTTCAGTCACAATGAAGACTTGCGGTCTAGCTCCGAAGGGATGGAAGTGTATGGGAAGACACAAGGGAAGGATCACGAGTAAGAATGAATGCACGTCAAACTGATAACCGCACTTGATGAGGTAAAAGAGAAAGGAAAAGAAGAGGAAGAGGACGACGAAAGATGAAAAGAGGGTTTATATAGCCTTCACCGGAGGGTCTTCCCTCCGGCGGGAAAGTCCATGACGAGGACTGTGACCTCAATCGAGAGGGGGGATGGGATGGGCGATTGATCCATTGGGCATTGGGCCATCCCCGGAGGTTTCTTTCCCACCCCCCCTTTGACACTCACTTTCCCAATTCCTCCATTTCTCTCCAATCCCAACCCCCCAATTCCGCCCGTCCCTCACTCTCTGGCCGCCAATTCGCTCCTTTCTCCGAATTGACCCCGCTCTGGCTTGGAAAGCGAAATTTTAGGGGAGATCTATGAATGGCCGGAGCCTGGTCCAGGCCGTCCCATACCTCCTCCACTCAGTCCCCAACCCGCGCTCCGTGGCAATTTTTGTCGGGCATCCAGTCTGTCCCAGGTCATATCCCCCATCCTCGGGCTGCAATGGACAATGGGGCCATCGAGGATATAAAAGGGGGCTGTGATGACGGGACGCCAGCTCAAGTGCTTCCGATTCTGATCCTCAGCGGATGTGCGAAGTTACGTATAATTTTTCTTATATTGCGCACTTTTGTTGAACTATTGATCTGTCACAACTCTCTTACCCTTTCTTCTAGCGCTCAGCTCCCGTGAGAGGTTTCTGTTGCCTACCCTTCTTTCGCTCTACCGTTTCATTCTTTCCTCCACCTTCCGAATCCCGTGGGCTACCCATGTGCATCAATATCAGGAGGCTGGGTGGCTGGGAAAGCTTGTGTGCTGCGGCCTGTGGTAGAAGAGCCATTCAACAGAAGGACGACCAACGGCGATAAGAGTTGCGTGACTACGGAATTGCCGAATCATGAGACGACCAATCGCGGTCTTTTCATCAGCTATGCCACCGCTATTTGACCAAACATTGATCAGTTCCCGGCGTTTGTCGTTTCTTTTCCGAAAATTCCTTCCGTTGCTCGACGCAATTCATTTCGATGGATGTGGATACCAGCGGGCTGAAAGCGCTTGCAATCAAACCTTTTCAGCTGGGTTAGTATTATGTTTCCTGTCGAGAGAAACTGGTAACGGGATTTGCATAGCAGAAAATGCATGCAAGGGTACTTCAACACGGGATGTATGAGATATGGAAACTGACAAAATCACAGGATCTACGATGTTTAAGAAAGGGCAGAATCGAGGATCATGGGTTGGCGTTGGACACCTCTGCATATGCCGGAATTAAATTGTGAGGGGGAGAAGGAACGCAGAAAAAAAAACAGAGGAAAAAGAAATGAACGAAAGAGGGCCAGAAGGTGGGTAAAAAACCGAAGGTGGCCTTGCCGCATGCTAGCTATCTCGGCCCAGCAACCTAGAACCTCTCAAGTGGCACGGCAGGGCAGAAATACACCCCTGAAATGGAGAAGAAATCGTGTAACCGACAGGGTTCCTTCCTGGTGCCAGATTGATGACGTGCGAAAGAACGCAAGGCCATCCGAGATTCCGGTACCTGCAAGTGCTTCCCCCTTTCGCTTATCAGCGGCTATGTGTGATGTTTCTTCAATCATAGAAATATCTTCAGTCAATGAGCGAGATTACACACCTGGGGCCTCAACGGGACAAGCGCTCTAAACGCCGCCAACATGGGCAGTTCGACGGCTGATGGGGCCGAGTGGATCTGGACGATAGCACCTCGACGGGGTTGCAGGGAACAAAGAGTTCGTTGCGAACCTGATCCTCTCATTCCCAGAACCCTTAACTATGATGGCTTACCCCATGAGAAAATTACACAGCCTGTTACGTGGGAGGACAGTCATGGCCTTGGAGCCCGATCCCAAAGCTGACTATAAGGGCAAGGTACAGGGAAGGTCAGGTCGAGGCGGCGAGAGGGGCGCCAAATTGGAAATGGGCTAAGGTCAATACGGGACAAAATTCTACGCTGACAGGCCAACGGGATGGGTACAATCAACCCATTTCCATGTCTGGCTGGGTTGTTGACTTCATCGAGAAAACACCACTCAGGATCTACGCCGAGTTCACGGTGACATCCGCTGACAGGCCGTCACATCCAGTGAGAGTCAGTTTCTCGATCGTCCCATGTGGGCACCATCATTGCTCTACTACCTTTGCTGCCTCACGCTATCTGGAGGTTGTCGCCTTACAATATCGACTGTGCCGTCTGCCTTTTCTCCCAATATACCCAAGAATGCCTAAGCACAACCAAATCCAGGAGATCCGCGGGTCGATTACACTCATGAGGAAGGCCTTTCTCACTTGGCCATCAGCCCGACCGGATTAACGGGTAACACAGAGGCCCAACGCGAGACTGGAGAGACTCACACAAGCTTTCAATCCCCAGGTTTTCTGGCCTGAATGCGTCGCAATTCAATTTTCGTTTTCGGCTTCTGATTCTCTTTCGCTGAGAACGAGCTACTTTGGGATGAAAGATAAGACGCGCTTCATACCATGCGATTGCCGGCTCAAATCAGCCTACGCCGTCAGACCTGGCACCCTGAGCTTATGCAACCGGCTGCTCAACATTTGTCTTCGCTGCATGGGCTCCATTGGGTTAAGACTAGGATGGCTTGGATGCAGACCGGGTCAAGGCCACTTGGATCGTGAGACGATTGTCCCCGCAGCGCCCACAGCGCCCAACAACCGATGCAGATGAGGTCCGTGTTAGGCCTCTGATGAATGAAAGAATGTCTCCGGAGTGGAGGGTATTAAGATCCTCCGTTGACATCGACCCAACGACGGCGGGTGCATTGCGGATGGGGAGAAACGAAAGGAATGCAGCGGCTGTGGGGTTGTGAGGCCCTTCATTCGCCTATCGTCCGTTTGCTCGCATCTTCCCTCACCGCCACATCAGTGCTCCCCTTCAGTTGGTTCCTTTTTATTCCATTCGGCCATCATGACGCTGACTGCTCCATACGTCTGGAGTAGAAGTTCATCCGGATCCGCTAGTCATTGGGCCTTCTGTCATCCTCTCTTTGGCTTTTCCAGAACATCGCGAGCGGGGTGCTACTAAACAGGCTGTCCGATTCCAGCCAACGACATGCATGCACTAATTCTCCAAGTCTGGGGACCCGGGATTGCAATATCCAGTCGACCCAGCTAAACGGCCTTGCGATCATCGCGGCTCATTCCTGACTTTACTGGGACGCCGGATTCCTTGGTCGCCGAATTCCAGCCACGACGGCAACCTAAGTGAGGTTCATATACGATTTTCAACCAGCGCTCACCATGCCAGAGTTCTTTGGCGCAACGTGACTTCTTGTGATGGGCTGGTTTTCGCCTTCGTTATACCACTGTGCAACGTCTAATGCCTCTGCATCATTCAGCATCACTTTTGTATCTTTCTCTGCCTTGCACACTCCATTCTCCCTCGTGACTCCAATTTTCTTTCCCCGTGTTCTCTGCATATGCCTGTCTAGATGACTGACTCACAGGACGCGTATCAGCCGCAGGTGGCCACTAAGGTGGCTAAACGGATGGTTTCCGCCTAACGCAAGTGTTTCAGTCTCGATATGAATAGCCGTCGGATCATAAATCAGGCCCGAAAAAGAAAGCAAGATTGGATACTACAGGGCGACGACAACCATTCACGCTCAGTAGATCAGCATTACGCCTTCAAGTCAAGCAAGGAAATGGAGTCAAAGATACTCCCGAGTCTCTCTATTCGGCACGTATCCGAGACATCTGAAGACCAAACAATCACTGTCTCCGTGACCTTGGTTTCTACTACTAATTTCAGGGCGAGCAGCCAGCCATCATCCGTCATCTGAACCTCAACGAAGGTTACACAAGGGAGGCAAGGAAGTGGGAGGGCACCTTTAACGCCTCTAATAGGAGGCCATCATGAGTCTGGAGCGAACCCACGATCTCAAACTGGTAGGAAGAGATGCTTGGAGTCTCCCAACACGTAAAAAGGTAGGTCAGTAGTCGACACTAAGCACGTTTTCATAGAAGCTACAGATTCGAAAGTAGAGATAAAGGTGAATGTAGTTTATAGCACATGACGACCGTAATAGGCAAGCTTAACTCACCACGTTTCATAGAGCCTATGTGGGTTACAGAATAATTTCCCCAGAAATATTCAAATCCGAGCAGTTAGTGACCTACCTACTATATCCCTTTTTTTTAGTCACTCCTCCCTCTGCGACCGAACCAGTAGACATTAGCCAATCGGTACTACTTTATACCTAACCCAACATTTGGAACATCTTCTCCGGTCGGCAGCAGCACGGCTGACTAGCATCCAGTCAACTAGTTAGTTACTTACCTTTATGGGTTTCACTACCACTTTTACCTACTACCTACCTCGCTACTACCCACTTACGAACCCATTTCAATAAGTATGGAAGTATAAGATGAATACGATTCAGAAGTATATATAATGTGTAATATACCATGAGTAGATAATACTTACGACTACTTATCCAAACATACAGCATTTTCCCCAAATCAAACTCCAGTGAATAGTAAGTAGTCAATAATAAAAACAATATAATAGGATAGAGACTCGACAAGGGAAATGAAAGAATGAAAGTATGCAACACCTACCGTAGTAAATAACTTTCATCGAAAGCCGGATGGTTGGCCGAGATCGTTTCCCTAATGCATTGAACCGAGGAAAGCGAAGCAAAGCAAGGCAAAGCAACGAAGAGACAAGATATTATGGACTAGCTTGGCTAGGGTATATATCTCACTCACTCAATCACTTGTAGGGATATGATTAGTAATGATGATGAATATAATCTACTCGGGAATGATAGGGTAGGTGGATTAAGGTGATTGGGGGGAGAGAGGGTGGGAGAGGGGCGTGAGGATAAAGGATACCCTGAAGGGGACAAAAACACGGGCGGGACCATTGGGAGGACAATAGAGAAGAGAAATTGATATAAGAGAAAAGAACAACGCTCTGTTATCTGCAAATACAATTCCAGAAAGTTAAATGTCGTGCTCATGAAGCTGGTATCGGGGGAAGCCGCGTGTGGGAGGCATGGCTTCACAGGAAGAAAGACGACTGAGAACTGCTCAACAAATCCGAGAACTGACGCCATATAAAACGAGGTCGAAGAGTCCACAAGAACAACAACAAGAACCCTGAGATCCCGGCCCCGTAATGCTGAAAGGTATCAATCAATCAAACTTTGAATGCCGAATGCAGATGCATAGTGGGTGTTCCACAACCGAGAAAGAGGGAGACTCTGAAAGCGAAAGCAAAAACTTGAAAAATCATCCAGAGGCGCCTTTCCATCCGATGGCTCTAGCCAATCCAAGAGAAGAAAAATGAAAATATAAAGAAAGAGAAGATATGAAGACCTCATCCCAAGATCGTGAAAAACAAGACTGTGTAAAAGATACATCATGACCGGGAGGGCCGCAGAGACGTGTTACCCCTGCAATGATCGCGGAGGTATGGTTATCACGTAAAAGAACAGAAATAACGCCCTGTTGGCAGTTGAGAGTATCCACAAAAAAGGCAGGCGGACTACATTAGTATTAATCACGGTGGTGGTCCTCACTATCGGCCCTGAGGCGGTCGCGAAGGAGAAGCAAAGGTCGATTGGGATCAAGCAGACCCATCATCATCTTGCCCAACTCATTGTGCTTGATAGGCTTGGTGACATAGTCGTTGAAGCCAGCTCGTGCGGCATCCTCGATTTGATCCGTCATTGCGTTGGCGGAGAGCGCCATGATCGGGATTTGAGGATAGTGATTCTTCAGCTCCCATCCGCGGATATCACGACACGTATCATACCCATTCTTGATGGGCATCTGGATATCACACTGCACAAGGGGTGAGCGACAATACCTACTGCGAGCAGTTGGGGAATCCTGCACTTACTATGATGAGCGAGTAGTATCCTGGTTCCTTTGAGAAGACCATTTCTGTACACTCTTGGCCATTCGTAGCTGTCTCCGCCATAACTTTGATCTTATCGAGGTATTTCAACATCACCTAAAATGACTTAGTATCAGAAAGGGAAACGCAATGGGGTGAACGGTAAGGGGTAAGGACGCACCATGCGATTCGTCTCGTCGTCCTCTACCAATAATATCCTATAGCCTTTGTTGCCGATAACCTCCTTGACCATCTTAGACATAGTCTTGAAGTTGTTGTTGATCTCCCTTGCCATATCTTGGTTTCTATCCTTGCTCAGATCGCGTCGGTTGTCGGGATCGAAGATGGCAGAGAAGGCAGAGGGCTTGACTGGTTTCGGTACCGTGTATACACGTCTTCCGGTGGCGGCCAGCTCTTTGATTCGGGCGTTGACTTGGCGTTTCTGGTAGAGGTCGGAAATGATGACAAGGGTTGGGGCGGTCGCAGGATCACACTCTGAGACATATTGAATCACGTCTGAAACATCGTCCACACTGGGCAGGTTGAGAACCAAGTGAGTGAGCTTCGAGCCAGACTCGTCACTTACGTGGTCCCGCCAGTCTTCGATATCCGGAGTTGAGGTAATAGAGAACGGGACCTCAAGAGGGACGACCTGTTCGATGTGTTGTTTGATGGCTTTGCGAGTGTTGTCCAAGGGGCACAGGATAAGAATGGAGAACGCGCTTGGTAATTGCTTCGCGTCATTTCCAGCAGCCGAGGCAAGTGGCTGAGTCGAAGAGGGGGATTCCTGCACCTGGGATACCGGCTCGGTCGCTGGACGTGAGCCGTCGCCACTTGGAGTCGCGGATTCCGTTACGGACGCAGCGGGAGCATCAATCTTAGTTAGAGGGTCTACCGTGCTAAGATCAGGAGTCGGAAGGGCAGAGGAAAGTGACGACCGTTCGGAGAAATTGGACGTTGCCAGACGAAGGGGGGGTTCTGCGTTGGCTGGCGTTTTCGAGAGGGATGACTCGAGAGCAGAAGACAGTTCGGCTTGATCTGGAGCCTTATTATTGAGCGGATCTTTCGTGAAAAGTAGCTTGTGCAAGGGGTTAAGCTTAGGCTGCGCTCCGAGCATTTCAGATGCACCCTGTGCTTGTCGAAGGGTCCGGGATTCTTCGGGAGTCGGTGGTGGGGGAGCATCGACTTTGACATGGAAGGAGAATTTTGCGCCTTGACCCTCCTTGCTGCTAGGAGTCAATTTTCCGCCATGCATCTCAACAAGCTGTTTGGATAAGAACAGCCCCAAGCCACTGCCCGCATGTTGCTGTGATCCATTTTGTCCAAGCTGACTGAATCGTTGCATCAGCCGTTCTGCATCCCTTGCGCTGAAGCCTTTGCCCGTATCCACGACGTCAAAGTTCAGTAAGAGTTCGGTCTTCTTAATTTGAGCTGAAGCATCATGGTAAATGGAGCAGCAGATGTGAATCTCTCCTTGCGCAGTGAACTTAACTGCATTACCGACGAGGTTGATGAGCACCTGTCGGATCCGGAATCTGTCTCCAATGACCATCGGCGGGACATCCACATCCATTAAGTAGTTGATCTCGAGGCCCTTGTCGATGGCCCTGGACGAAACAGTGTCGATAACATCTTCAATCACAGATCGTACATGGAACCACGAGTTGACTAGCGACATTTTACCCGCTTCCACTCTTGAAACATCGAGAATGTTGTCGACTAATTCGCGAAGGTTGGTCGAGCTATTCTGTATGGTATCAAGCATTCTCCTCTGATCTGTGTCCAACTGAGTATCAAGAATGAAAGGAATGGTGCCAAGGATGCCGTTCAGGGGAGTCCGGATTTCGTGCGACATGTTGCTAAAGAACTTCGTCTTGGATTCCATCTGGTTGTTGAGTTGTTGCATAGCTTTATTCAGTTCCCGCTCTAGATTCTTGCGGTCATTGATATCCGTGCAGGTTCCGTACCAGGACGCTTCGCCGCTGCCAAAACTGCTTGTCTCGACACAGACCAGGCGAACAAGGTGCCATCGGAAATCGCCACCTTTCGAGCGTAGTCGTAGTTCTGTCGAGTAGAAAACACGACCATTCTCATCTCTCTGTACAGACGCAACTCCCCGTTTGACAAGCTCTTCCAGTGCGGGTGTGACGCCCTGACCCAGATGCTTCTCTTGAGAGGACTTGGCGCTCGTCGTCTCCGTGGGTGCTTCACCTGCGTCAATGGCGGCCCCAGTTTTCTGTGAATCATGGAGGTAAAGGGAAAGTAAGCCACACTTCTCGAGGTCATCGTGATGTACATGCTTTGCGAAGCCAAAGTTAAGCGCATCTTCAAGCTTCTGTCCGGTGTACAAATGCCATTGCTCGTTCACGAAAATAAGACCCCGGTATTCTGTCGCTTCGAAGACGATCTGCGGGATAGAATTGGAGAAGGCTCGGTATTTGGCATCAGTGGCAAATTTCTCTCTTTCCTGTGCTGCTTTTAGCTCCGCGATGTGCTGTTCATGAATGTCAAGGAATGATCCGATCCAATATAGCACCTCTCCTGTGGAAGACAGCAACGGATTTGCCCGGAAGATGAACCAACGGTAAGCCGACTCGTCGTTGAAACGCTTGACGCGAACACGTTCGGTAAATTGAGAGCCTGTACGTAAAGCATTTGCCCATTCCTGAGAAACGTGTTCCCGCTCGCTACTGTGTATATTCTGCCAGGGATCCCTCAGCTTCTGTTCCTGGGGTTGACTCCGCCTGTAGGCATCGAATTTCGAATTCGTCCAAATAACCTCGCCACTTTGAGGCTTTGCAAGGAACAGATGAAGGGGGACTGAGTTCAGCATGAGCTGGGCCACAGTATCGGTGAACGGACGTGGTAGCTCGCGTTGTAATTGAGCGTAAAATGAGTTTGTTGATGGGTGCCGGGAAGTTTGCGTCGGCGATATGACCGGGGGTGCCTTGACTTCTTGTGACGGTGATATTATGACCGGGCTTTGGTCCTGCGAGGCAACCTCCTCCTCCGAGGGCTTCCCAAGGAACTTGCCGGGGGAAGTGGGAGTTGATGTTGCAACGTTCTGTTTGACCTTCGCCAGCCTGATACGCTGCTGGAATTGCTTCGACTGCTGCACATTAAAATAGCTGTCCACGCCATCATTGCTAATTCTTGCGGCCACACCGGGTGATTCGGAGAGATTCAGAGTTGTCCCAGCCCCGATATTGCTCAGTTCAAATCCCGGGGTACCAAGTCCAGATACTGCAGGGCTAAATTTGGCCGAGTTTGATCTTTCTTCGGGACTAGAAAGACTGGCGCGGGCTGAAAGCGATCCATCATCCGCTATCGTGTAGTTTACATGACCACTGAGGCCAGCGACGAGCTCTAACTCGCTACTTTCATCCGAGAATGTTCCACCAAGACCAAGGAGGTGCCCGTAGCGGGGAACCTCAAGTCGAGAAGTGACTTGGCGCTCGAGCTGACTGTATTGTTGAGCCAAGCAGAAAGAAGTCGTCAGATGGGGCATGAGGTAAGCCAAGGACTTCCTCAGGTTGGAAGGATAAGGCATTATAGAGGAGAGGATGGAAATCACTGCAACGGGAAATCGTAATGTAGACGGTGATGTTTGTTTAGAGCGGCCGGCATGCAGGAGTGGGATGTGGACCACTGACTTGGCCAAGTCGACACCGATGGCTTCCAGGGGCTTGAGGTTGGAATAGTCATGAGGCGGGGGATGCTTCGCAAATGCTTCCTCGTCGACAGCGTGGCTGATGAAGAAAGGGTTTTGCTCCGCATGAGCACGAGGCGCAGGCGAAGGAGCTGGAGACTGCGACCACGGCGATGGAGGTATTTGCTCGTACTCGTCGAAGAATTCCATAGACGGCGTACGATGTGCTTGCAAGCCTGACGCGGCGGGATTAGAAGTCGATCTAGCGCGAGTCGCGTACGGTGCCTGAGTATTGGAAGGCTCGGCGGTCGGCGTGACTTGAATCCTGTCCTCGGGAGTCTCACAGGGCGTCTGATCGTTCGTCAAGCCTTGGGAGTATTCGCGGGTCAGAACAACAGGGTCGGTGCGGCCAAAAAGTTTGACGACTCCTGTCCGCTTGATAAGCGGATCTGCTTCAACCTCCAACGGTCTCGGTATCGGGAAGACGGCTTGTCGAGGGTTGTCTTGAGTATATTGGGGTTGCCCTGATGACGGCTCGGTTTCCGGAACGGCGGGGTTCTCGGCGAGGGTAGAAGTGCGTTTGAGCTCTGGTCGGAGTGAAGACTTCGGTTGTAGGCGCGGAATGTCCGAGTCCTGAACATTGGGGTTCTTCCTTTCCTTGCCAAACCCGGCGAAGGAGTGTCGTGACAGAAGCGAGGGTCGCTTTGGAGATTTCGAAGCGCTTGTTCCATTGGCAAGCGCTTCCCTAAGAAACAGTTCCTTCTTTCGCTCCGGGTCTTCGTTCTCTTTCGGGGCCTTATCGCGGGGTGTGCTCGTCTCATCGTGCAGATGCCGTACCTGCGACTCCGTCTCGATGTTCTGATCAAAAACCGCCTTCTGGCCCCATGGAACATTTTCCAGGTCAGTCGCATCGCCAGGTACGGCAAGCGACACCCTCTCGGCACCATAATGTGCTTGCAGAATATGTACCACATTCGCCCACCAAGCGTCTAGGCCAGGATCTGCGTTCAGTTGCAAAGTCAGGTCATAAAGATTTGGACTGGGGTAATTCGGATCCTCGATCACGTTCTTAGGTAGCGCTGGTAGGAAAAAGCTCTGCAAGTGCGGTGTATCTGCCCCTGTCAGCTGCTGCTCTTCTGAAAGTTGCGATGGCATCGTCTGCGACTTCAGTTTCTCGGCTGGCAGTGTCAACTTGAAAGGGCTATGGTTGAGCGTGGAGCTCTGTGTCGGCCGAGTCGAGGGTTGTGTCTGCATTCTCGGGAACGGATAGGACGGCGTTTGGCCGGTGATGTTGTCGGGGGTGGAATCCATGGCCCGGATGGTGCCACCAGACCCGGTAGAATCGGAGAAGGAAGCTGATGGCATCGCTCCTGTGGACGAGGCAACTTTGGGGAAGGATACATTGAGGGGTCTTTTCCTTGTCGATCCAGGGGAATTTGAGGTGGTGACAGGATCGGGTTGCGATGGAGGGGCTTCGCGATTAGCCGAAGAACTCTGGTTCTGTGATTGTTGCATCTGTTGGTAGACGAGCAACTCTTCCATCTGCCTCCGGAGCTCTTTAAGGGTTTGCAGGCTTCGTCCCTGGTCCTCTGGGTACTTCCCCGCTTCGGAACTGTCTTTCTTCGCAGGCGTTGAGGTATGACATGCGTCCGTAGTCTGCTCAATCGGAATAGAAGAGTAAGCGTTAGCATTCCACGTGTTATTCTCCGTGATCGTGTCTCCATCGATTGCAAATCCAGTGCTGTGAACAGGAAGAAAGCCAGTGGATTGGGAGGAGGTTCGACGGAGGGAATGGGATGCGGCGACAGGCGAAGGGGCCTCGGCCGGCGATGGAAGCGGAGGTGTCCTCATGCTGCGAACTTCCCCCATCCTATACTCCCTCCACCGCCGGTCAGACAATCAATTCTCCTGGGTGAATCCAACTCCGCAGGAGCCAACCGGAGCACTCATCTCTCGGACAAACTGGTCCGCGATCAGGGTAAATATTCGTAATCGAAGAGAGCAGGGGGAGACGACAGACGCGATAGAAAAGGGGAGGGAGAGGAAAGAGGTGAGAGAAGAATAGTGATTGTTGGAATGCAAGTGTGTGCAAGTATGATAAGAAGAAGGGGAAAAAAGAAAATTGGGTAACGAAAAAAAAAAATACAGTTGACAAGAAAGTAACAAAAAAGGGGGGGTAGTTTTGCTGGGGTGTAACGAAAAATAAGAAAATAAAAATAAAAAAACCAAAGAACGGCCAAAGGGGGGGCTGTATTTTTGAACACGGAAGAAAAATAAATGAAAAAGAAAATTAAGGCCCGAAGAGAGGAGGGAGGCAGGAAAAAAGGACCAGGTGATATTAAACGGCCTCGAGAGATGAACTACTTTGTGGAGAGGGGGGTGGATATAAAAAGGGAAAAGCACGAGAAGAGGGAGGGAAAGAAATGTGTAAAAGGGAAAAAGGATTTAGGTAGGGAAAAGGTTGTTTGGAGGAAAGGGTGGTGACTAAAGCGGTGTATAGCGGGAGTGCAGGGAAAAAAGAAGCAGGAGGAACAGGAGAAAGAAGGTCAAGAGGTGGAGGAGAGAAGAGGAGGAGAGGAACGGGATTGTGAGGAAGGTTCGACTTGATCTGACCTTTTTCCTAGAAGCACTGGAGCAGGTTCTGCTATTGACCCAGCAGATCGACGATTTGTGCTGAAGGGTGGAAATGGTCCGTCTCCGGGGGTGTTCAGCCTATGACGTAGGCAAGCCCTGGGGGGGTGTCGGTTTGCTCAAACCCGCGGTAACCTAACTACTTAGCGAAGATGTCGCCCGGCCTGGGGATCAAGTTGGAAAAGAGGGGTAGAGGGGAGGATGAAAAAGGGCGATGGAGGGAACGAAGATGGGTGAGAAGAAAGAGAGGGACTGTGTCTGGCTGGTCTGCCGGACAAGAGAAATCGTCAGGCAATAAATGAGAGTGTGCGCGAGGGAGATGGGAGGGAAAGGATGAGCAAAATTGGAAAGGCCGGAAGGGAAGTAGAATAGTCCGCTATGGAGGAGAGCGATATTATGGTCACTCCGAGGAGGGAGGATGAGGGAGAGGGAGGGAGGGAGATAGAGCGAGAGAGACCGAGAGAGCGAGAGAGAGGGAGAGAGAGGTAGGTTAGGTGGATGGATGGATGGGTTCGATTCGATGGAAAGGATGGAGGGATGGGGGAAAGCTTGGGAAGGAAAACGACTGGCGGGTTACTGGCTGACTGACTACTTGACTGGCTGGCTGGCTGGCGGATTCCCAAGTCACAGTCACCCGAATTTCATCAGAGCGATTTCCTCGAGAGGGGATGAGAGCCTACCAAACGGCCTTCCACCCACCCCCCAAAGTACTACTACACTACTAACTAAACTAACTACCAAAACCAATACTTAACTAAACCCAAGTATTGACACCTACCGGCACTAACCGTTACTTAGTCTGGTAACCAAAGGGGGTAAAAAAAAGAAAAGAAAAGAGAAGAAAAAGAAAAAGAACCAGAAAAAGAAAGATAATACTCATTACAACCACCACTCAGCATCCTGATGCGTGAGTTTGCGATACCGCCACATCCCTGCTGATTATTGCCGGCACAATTCTGGGGTTGCCGAAATGGGCCACCCGATATCACATGATGTCCCTAGATATAGACTAGTGCCAGGGCATCCTCGACCTCATCGCGCGCCACCACCACCAGATCACTGAGATGGATTTACCCACAGGGCTGTCAAGGACACCATGAGAACATTTAGCCAGCCATTCATATGGCTCAAACCTTTCAATCAACCTTCAGCCTCATATCCGCCTCCTAGGATAAGTGTTGCCCCATCCGCATATGTAAGGATTTGTTACCGCCTTCTCAGATGACGTAGCGCAGGCTTTGGGGAACCTCGTCCGGTTCTCAAGTGTTGATGCTGTGTCTAAGACCAACAGCATGCCGTTCGCCTTGCGAGGTAGAGGTGTTCCCGTAGAAGTCATGCCGTATGGCTGTCTACTCGTACAGCCGATATCCTGCATGCCCAGTGTCCTTCAAGGGGTAAGGCACTCGTGACTGAACTGCACAATTACCGAAGAGGCTAATTCTGTAATTATATTGAGGATTTTGGGGGATTCACGATCCAAGGATTCAGGTAACTGGTAAATACCAAATAATTGCCATTCTGTTAATGCAGGGTGTCTAAGTAGAACCAGCATGTTCCTCGATCTCGATGTGTTGTTTGCTCCGGCAGTAGTGACCCGTAAAAAGATAACGATTTGCCTTCTTCAGGCTAGCGATATCATGGTAGTTGTGTCTAGCATTTCACCTAACATAGCTACTCTAGGAGAATATCTTCTCCATATGTCAACGCGTAATGTCAATAACTATACTATCAATAATGGCCTAACAAAAGGTACAAACTGTTTGAACACACTCTAGCCGAGAGATTCGTCGCCTTATTGCTAGGCTAGTCCTAACAAAGTCTAGCGGGGAGAGGCTGCACCACAGGGCGGAAAAACCACGGGTTCTCAATAAACACCACGCACAGATGTTCTTTTCTCCGTCAACCATCCATAGTTACTCCGTAATTGGAGAGCACCCAGGGGTAGCGGAGAAAAAAAGGTGGCCACATACATCATCATCAGTGGAGGGCTGGATTCAAAAATAGAAAAGCACCAGATGTCAAAATCATTGTGGACGACAGAACCCAAATCGATAAAACAACCAGCCTCGCTAGGGGAGAGTGTTCGATGGCACGGTCGGGGAACCGAGAGACTATGAATCGTGTCGAAGCATGGGAATGTTCGCCGTTAGGGACCTATTTATGGACACCCCTTACGATCATGGTGATGATAGGCGCTCCGGCTCGCATCAGATGACGACATCGGGCGTTCTGTCTACGGGTAGGACCATGGGTACGGAGCCTGACTAGGTACTATTTTACATTAGCTCTGCAATCCTGTACCCCATACATATTCCGGGTGGGTAGCCAGCTGTGATTGGAGCAACATCATCCATGTCCATCCATGGATATTCGAATCGGGAGAGGCTGGTTCTCTTCTCGGATACCCATCCATGTCACCAGTCACCACTTTCCTCACCACTAATCCCCCCTAACTAATAAAAATAGTTAATTCGGTTATCGGTAGTGTGGTCAGACATGCCCCATGCCACGCCTGACGATGCCATCCCCGAACCATTTCTCTCCTAACAAATTTCGTACAGGAGTCAGGCGATCCAATCTATTTTATTGAAATACTCCTTATATGAGAACAGCTTTTAGAGTTTACAAACTCGTCACCTACCCTTTTTTAGCCGGCTTAGGTGCTACGTACTTGTGTCACGTCTCCCCGGCTTATACTCTGAAAAAAGATTTAGAGCCACGCTACCTTCAAACCTTGTACAATTTGCGGATTCCTACTGAATTTTAGTCTGTCCAACTTAAATTATATATTTTCCATCGGCCTGTTTCCTTTCAATTCTACGGTCGTTAAGATTGTTTACAGATACGTCACACATGACCAAATGAGCTACAGGTAGAAGTCGCCTCATATGACATTTTGAGATATGCCCTCCACCCAGGAAAGAGTTCAAATAAAGAGATATCATGCCCGGGACTTTCAAATTGAGTTAATGTGTCACCGCCAAGCACCGTCTACGTTACTAGCTGGTGGAGAGCGACCAACACATGATGAATAGGAGAATGGTTCATATCGTAGGCTGGGATATCCAGTAAAGTCTACTGAATCAGTGTATACAGGTGGACAGTGCCAATCTATCTTAAATTATAGTATTGAAAAAGGTACGCAGATGTTGTATATTGAGCGAAATCGACCGAAATATGACATATTAGGTTTGCAGAAGGTTTTTATCACTATTATAGGGGCGAGTGGCCACCAGTGTCTCTCGCATTCTAGGATAACCATGCCCGCTAAAGCTGTCCCAAGAATCCGGCTGAATACTGTGATTCTGCGTTACCACTTTATTGGTCTTTTATAGACTTATTCAACAGACCGGCCTTGACTGGACTAGCCTGAGCGTGTAGTTTCAACTTGAATCTTGCTTTAAGTTCAATCATATTGTGGGCCTGAAAATACAACTACTGCGTACGTACTTACATCCATATTAAGCAGCATATGCCTTACCCATTGACTATTCTAATTGGGCCAGCTACTAAAGGATGCGATGATCAGGCATGCGGATTTCTCCATTTGGCCGACACATCCTACTGTATAGTCTGAGGTATCTTTACTTAGGGGCTATGCTCGACGATTATAATCTTCAGCTATCTTAGATTTTAGTTCCCATACGTAAGCTCTAATTTCTAGGGAAATATATGCCAAAAGCTTCAGATTTTAGTCTTGATTAGCATGTGTTGTGTTTCCCTTTCAGTAATTCAGTGACTTTCAGTGGCATTTTATATATATTTCGGATCATTTATGCACCCATTGGTAGCAGCGATGGCGTGCATGATCTTGCTGAATTCAAAACATATTTCACAAAGCATATACTCAACCTCAAACTAAACGCGTCCTCGAATGGAGCTTTTGTCAAACTCGCCAGACCCATATACTTCATGCGTAAGCCTGACAGAAGTTCTTCCAAAGATATGTTATATTTGACCATCAAGGTCCCGAGTTAATTCCGGTATTATGAAAGATGAAGAGATGTGTAATATGCCCAAGATGATTCGCCCCAAGAACTACTAGTAATCAATTGTTTCTTCCCGTAATTGAGCTGGGAAGAGCTTTGAGTGGATGGTGCACACCGCATATTGGGATAAGCGGGAACGAACCCTGCAACCTCTGATAATTAATGGATACGTCTTACTACATTAGATCCAGTCGCTCTGTTCTTATCATGATTTATTTGGCTTATACACTTAATGTTTGCGTGGGGCAACAAACGTGGTGACATTTTTTATGTTTATTTGATTTAAAATACTATTATTTTACCCTTCATCGATTTTCATATTACTACTTGGACAACGAAGCGTGGGGTAAAGACGTTGGGAAGAGCTAGTATATATTTAAGGGGCCAAAACAGAACAATTGCTATTAACCTAACGCTACTATTTTCCTAGTCCCACAATGAATTTTCTGGAAGATCCTTCAAAACTTAGGATACTCTCTTTAGTCCGCCAAGTCTTATGGCACCAAATTTAGGCCCTTCTTACTGTTCAGAAATCGGTTACATTAAGCCAACATTCCTCACTTCACACAGTAAGCAGTACTATGTACGTTAGGGGCCAACAACACTGTCAGAGTGACTGATTTCCTGACTCGACTGAGAGTTCTGTGGTTTCAGGTGATCATTCTCAATAAGTGCTTCTACTTACTATCCAAGAATAGCACCTATTTTCGGACTATTAAGATAGTGACCCTTAGAGAATTACTAGTCGCCCATTTACCCGGTCGGGATACTGCATTGACGTTGTCAAGTAAGGGGAAGTGGCGATGCAATCAATTTTCCCCTGAACTAACATGACAATGATGGCATTGTCACACCCTCCACCCCCGCCTCCAGATGATTGATTGATAGATATTACATCGGAATAAAAAGCTATGTCATACCCCATCCTAATTTGTCGGTGTACAGGAGGGTTCTCGGGTGGTGCTGTTATCCATTGCTTGGCAAGCCCAGCTGGAGACTAGTTCAGGTACAGTATGCGCCGCTTTGGAGAGAGTTACATCGATTGGAACTCTCAATATTACAATAAGAGCTATCTATGTTTCGTAATACAACAATCGCATGACCCAGTTACCTCTTGAGACATATCTACCAAAGATCGGATCGTCAGTATGCGACTGCTACTCATTGGGAGTCTCCTTAAGTATAATACTAGTAAGCTGAGTGCGGGCGGTTGTTTATTCCACATGATAGTAGGGTAGGGAAGGTGGAAAATCAATATCAGCCCACCATGTTGTGCTACATACAAAGATGACTAGAAAGATAACCATACTAATAAAATTCGGGAACCCTTCCCTCGAAAATGCAGCCATGACGATACTTGCAGGGTGATGACTTAAAATCAAAATCTGATAAAGTTCAGGCGGCAAGGTCACCTCACAGGCGCGCAACTCGTGCAGCCACCCTTTCGAGAACAAAAGCACGACGGCTGATCTCCCGCTTTTTCCACCATCATCCTCCCTCGTGATGCCCAACGGCAGCTGACTAAGGCAACGGCTTATTCAGGAAATCTACAGCCTCAGGCCTCCATAGGCCCCAACCCAACCAGAGTTCTTGCCTCGAAAGAGCTGATCCCCATTGTTCGCTTGCGATCGCGTTCACCTTGACTGGTGGGGATGCTGACAGCTGTGTCCTGACCACGTTGAACTCACCGAATCGCGTCTGATCGCTCTCTTCGCCCCCTCCGACCGTGCCCTTGTCGCATTTGATCGAAACCCTTTACCCGACTTACCCTGAACCTTTTCGAGAGGGGGCAGCGCCTCGCCCTCTCCACCCTGCTTGGCGATTGAACCGTTTTCGTCCTTATGCCTCCTGGTCCCCTGTCCGAACAGCCTTGCCGTCTCAGTTTGCGACTACTCACCACCGATCGGCTATCTATGGCCGTCAACTGAGGGGCCGAATACTCAGGATTTCCGCGATAAGTGTTGGTGGAGATGGAGGACAGCCATATACTGGGTGACGACCTGCCACTCCCACCGGCCCGCCTTTTCGAGAGGTTGGGACATCTGCCTGGATATACATGGGATCAGACTATTGAGCCGTTTCATTCGACATATAATCACTGGCATGTCTTTGGCCTCCGACATGCCGCAGAGTCAGATGTCTCTACACCTGCCGCGACCTCGTCGGGCCCCTCAAGCCTGGCTCGCAATTCCCCGCGAACCGAATCCCGCCCTCCATTCCGACATCACTGGAGAAGCAGCCTAAGCGAATCCAGTAGCGAGCTCTCCCTTTCTCGCATGGATCACGAGTCAATATGGATTCCAGTGTTAGCGCGAGTCTCGTCTCACGTTGTGAGGCTAGAGCGCGAGTTCCATATGCTCAGATCTATCGTGCAGACTTCCGATCCAGATTGCAACCATACTATACGCCCTATAGACCTTATACGCTTGCCCTCCGACCCGGGTGATGCAGGCCCTCTCCTCGTGGCTATCTTCGAATCCCCGGGCCAGAATATGTTGCGAGAAATGGTCGCTTTTGGTCCTGCCTGGTTTGCGGCCGGTGGTAGGACTGACAGCAATGAGCCGACGCCAGGAGAACAAGTCTCTCTTTCCACCTTTCTTGATTTTGCGATTGGTGCTTGCGATTGCTTGGAACTTTTACACTACGGCCTCAAGACGGTACACGGCGAAATCCGCGGGGATGCCTTCCATTTCAATCGAGAGGCGGGGTCTGTGAAGCTTACCAACACGGGAAATGGTGCTAGGTCTTTCGATAATATCCTGAGCGAAGGCTGGTCATCCCTCTCAAAGGAGCTTGGTGTCAAGAATAAGCTACAATTTATCGCTCCGGAACAAACGGGAAGAATGCCTACGGAGCCGGATAGTCGAACGGACATCTATGCTTTGGGCGTGCTTTTCTGGACGATGTTGGTTGGTAAACCGGCCTTCACGGGCAGCGACCCTGTTGAAGTCGTACAGAACGTACTGGGAAAGAAGCTACCACCGCTCTCGGCCAAGAGAATGGATGTCCCCGACGCAGTGTCAGCTGTAATCCAGAAGATGACACAGAAAGCTGTCAATGAACGCTACCACACCATATCATCTGTCAAGCGAGATCTGGCACAGATCTCCCAGTTGCTTGGGGATGGTGATAGTGAAGCATTGAAAGACTTCCAGATCGCTCAGCGTGATGTGTCGTCTTTCTTTACGCTTCCCTCTCGCATGTTTGGGCGCGGAGAGGAATATGACAAGATCATCAACGTTGTCGAGAAGGTTCATAGGCGCCAGCAAGCTGCGTATGCGAGAGCAGCTGCTCAGACATCCAGTGGAGTAGGATCCAACTCTTCTGTCTCCGACGGTCGGGTTGATAGCTTTGAGATTGCATCTGGCTCGAGCGACTCAGGCTCCTTCAATCTTGCGTCCAGGGCAGCTTCCAACGGTGGCGCTTACAACCTAGGCCGCACATCTACGCACGAATCTCTGCACAGCACGGATTCTTCTCCTTCAACTCCTAAACCCGGAGACTCGTCAGGCAAACCCAGGAGCCCTGTGGAGTCTCGCGCATCCTGGGAGAATGTAGACAGAGATGGCCATCCCTCTGCTGGAACAAGCACGCAGAGCCATGGTGATTCTATCGGATCTGTTGCCAGGGCGAAGGCTGCACACAAGGTTCGCCGCGCCGGAAAATGCGAAGTAATTACCATAAGCGGTGCGGCTGGCATTGGAAAGACCGACCTTCTGAACCGTGTTCAGCCCGCAATTCGTAAACTTGGATATATCGGTATAGCCCGTCTGGATCGCGCCAGGCGGATCCCATTTGAACCTTTCGCCAAAATTCTGGCCAGCCTTCTCCGCCAGATCTTTTCTGAACGCGATGTGACAACTGAATACCACAATAACATTCGCACTGCGTTGAGACCAATGTGGCCAACATTACACCGTGTGCTGGAACTCCCGGAGCAGCTCATGTCATCGGGAGGAAATGAAAGACAAATTTCGCCCAGACTTTCGGCAGCGCAACACATCTTCAAGGAGGTTTCGACCAAGGGCGAACCATCCAAGCGCGTTGCACTCCCAAGTCTGGATCATGGTCAAAGCTCTGTGGACTTCTTTCTATCTAATGCCGCACTGAAGAACATGCGGTTGATGGAGACGTTTTTGGAGATACTGCGGACTCTATCCCAGTACCGATTGATCTGCGCTTGTGTGGACGACTTGCATTATGCCGATGACGAGACCCTGGAGTTGATCATGAACATCGTGAAAGCTAAAATTCCATGTGTATTGATACTCACAAGCCGGAAGTCTGAGCTGGAATCGAATATTATCAGGCCGCTCTTCGATTCTGAGAATTCCAGTGTGACGCGCGTCGTACTCAAGCCTCTTGGAGAGGAAGAGATCATGCAAATTGTGGCCGCTACAATGCATCAGGAACCCAACCCGATGTTAACTCCGCTTGCCGCTGTCATACAGGAAAAAAGCATGGGCAATCCGTTCTTTGTCCGAATGATGCTCGAAACCTGCTATAGCAAAAACTGTATCTGGTATTCATGGAAGAATTCTGTGTGGGAATTCGACTTGGATCGGATCTTCACCGAATTTGTGGCTCCTAGGTATGGCGAAGGGCTTGGGCTAGGGTTCATTGCAAGGCGCCTCCAGGAAATTCCTCCGGCCGCCAGGTCCATCATGGTCTGGGGCGCATTGCTAGGAAGCCCGTTTGCGTTCTCTCTGGTACAAAAACTTCTTACAAGCGAGTTCTTGTATTCCAGCGAGGACGACGAGGCTGTAGACCTTACCTGTCCTCAGAATGCAAATCTAATCCGACAAACTGAAGCCGATATGGTTGTCGGTCTACAGTATCTTGTGCAAGCAAACCTGATCATTCCGGGAAAGACGGACGATGAATTTAGGTAGGTGCTCCTGGTTGTCTTCATATCGGTATCCACTAATTAACCGTCTAGATTTGTCAATGATCGCTTTTCGCAAGCGGCCCTTTCGTTGACAGAGGGACGGAATGTTGAAAAAATGCATTTCATCATATCCCAGGCAATGATGAAGTACTACCATGATGGCCGCAGTCGATACGCAATGGCGCGACATGTGGCTCTGGCGTCTCGGATTATCAAGTCTCGTGTCGTAGAGAGACTTGAATATAGAAAGATCTTATGGGATGCGGCGCAAACCGCTGCGCAATCGGGTGCGCGTCCAACAGCGCTTTGGTACTTCCGGCACTGCATCACTTTCCTTCAAGACAATCCTTGGGATGACAATAACGCTGATGTGTACTACCGGGAGACTTTGCGTCTGCATATTGCCACGGCTGAAATGTCTTGGTCTCAAGGCCATAACACGGAAGCTTTGGACCTGCTAGATAAAGTCTTCGAACATGGAAAGAGTGCCGTCTGCAAATCAAGAGCTTGGATCGTGAAGGCCAAGATCTACGCTCAGATGGGTAACCACCTCCGTTCGATGGATTCACTCCTTACGTGTCTGGAAGAGCTTGGTGTGCATCTACGAGAGCCTACGACTTACGATGAATGCGATGATGCGTACCGTAATCTTCGCGCGTACCTTGAGCAAGCGGACTTAGAAGCTATTGTCCGTAAGCCCGTCAGCAAGGATGTCGACATGATCACTATTGGGGAAGTCATGGCTGAGGCGATGGCTGTCACGTACTGGGATGATGCACTAACATTCTACCGGATGGCCATTGAGATGATGAACCTACATCTCTTCAAAGGCGGGTTTGTGCAGATTTCTATCGGCTGTTCGCACCTCGCGATGATATCGTTCAGCCGATTTAGGGACCTGGAGCTCGCCGTGAGGCTGAGCGATTTCGCGCTCACCCTCCTTGAGCGGTGTCCTGAACAGTGGACTCAAAGCCGGGGCTCTATCGTACATAACCTTTACGTCGGCCACTTGCGCGTTCCGCTGTCTTCGACACTCCCAAATCTCGAGGCCTCTGTGGAGACATCCTTCTCGATGGGCGATCCTTACATCACCCTAATCAGCTTGTCTTCGATGGCGATGACAAGACTATATCTGGGCCATGATATGGCTCAGGTGGAGGCGTTCTGCAACGAAAGCCCAGAAGACATTCCCGACTGGGTCAATGATACCCGTGGTGGTGCTAGTCTGCTTGCAGTAAGGTAAGGACGTCTTGTATACCTTCGGAAGGGAAGAAAATGTCACTCGCTAACATGCCTACAGACAAGTTGCGCGTGCTTTGCAAGGTAAAACGGCCTGTCGTTCTCCTGACACTATTATGTCCGACGAGCACCATCACACGAACGAGTACATCGCTTTCCTGGACAACAATGCCAGTAACGCTGATCGCCCGCGAGACATTTACTGGGGCCTTGCAATGATTCCGCTATTTGCATATGGACATCATACTAAGGCTATACAGCTGGGTATGCAGATGATGGAGACTATGCCCAGGCTGTGGTCTGCTCGTGTTTCATACGTAGTCTATTTCTATCTCGCCCTTTCTCTTTTGACTCTTCACAACGAGTACCCTGCTCGCGGGTATCTTGATGGAAGCCTGCATACGGTCTTGAAGTATAAAGCTGAAGTGGATTTCGCGCGCAGTGCTTGCGATGCCAATTATGGAATGTGGTCCTTGATATTGGAGGCACTGATATGCGAAGTCCGGAATGACCATACTTCTGCAATTCAATCTTTCGAAGTAAGTTGCAGAATTGCTCTGGAGATATTGTGGAGGGTATCTAACCAAGCCAGGCTGCAATCGATCATTGTCAAATTCATGGGTGGCCCTTGGAGGAAGCGCTTGCTCTAGAACTGCATGGTATGTACACCGACGTCCCGAACCGCAGTGCTTTGGGGGAGGGGTTAACCCCCACGTCTTGGCCCAAATTAACTTTCGAATAGGAGAGTTCCTGATCCGTCGCGGTGCCAAAAGGGCGGCGCGTTCTGTCATGCAAGACGCAATTGCCGCATGGGCCGCGATAAGCGCCGTGGGTAAGGCGGCGCAGCTGACCGAGAAGCATGAATGGCTATTGAAAACCGCCACATCCTCGAGGAACGTTGACGCTGGCTGTCAAACCGTGGACTCGCTGCTCGGAATCAATCGCAATACCGGCCAAGAACACATGGGAGTAGCACAAAATATGGAAGAAGATGACAGAAAACAACGCTGGATAGAACAAAATGGCGTTACTACGGGTGAACGTTCATTCGACATATCTGGCGTCGGCCTTGGTAAGCTACAGCGCTCCACTCCCTTCCTGTGAGCCGTTCTAATATGAAACAGATATTATCGACTTATCAAGCATCCTCGAATCTAGTCAAGTGATGTCCTCGGAGCTTCAGATCGATAAACTTTTGACGAAGATGATTGAGATCGTTCTGGAATCCTGCAATGGCTCAGATTCTGCGGTCATTGCGACCAATTTTGATAATAACTTCACGGTCGCTGCGGCTGGGGACTTGGAGAAAGGACAAAAGTCTTTCGTGGATGGCCTTCCGTTCTCCGAAATCGAGGATAAGATGGCGCATCAGATCTCTCACTACGTCATGCGCACTAGGGAGGAAGTTCTGGTCCACAACGTTTTGGAGGATGAGCGTTTCTCGAACGTCAATGAGGGCTACCAAGCCAGGTATCCCCTTGGACGGTCCGTGATCGCATTGCCTATTATGCAGGCCGAGCATCTGCTCGGTGTCATCCATATTGAAGGCAAACCGAATTCATTCACCCAGCGGAATGTTGTGGTTCTTCACTTGCTTTGCAACCAGATTGGTATCTCGCTTTCCAATGCGTTGCTCTTCCGCGAAGTGCGTAAGGTCAGCGCTACCAATGCGTCTATGGTGGAGGCTCAAAAGCGCGCACTTGCCCAGGCTCGCGAGGCGGAGCAGAAGGCTAAAGTGGCCGAGGCTGAAGCAAAGCATAACGTGAAGCTGAAAGAAGATGCAGCAAAGGCCAAGTCCATCTTCTTGGCTAATATATCTCACGATCTGCGCACACCGATGAATGGCGTTATTGGTTTGTCAGAACTCCTCAAGGGTACCAAGCTGGACAGAGAGCAGGATGAATATGTGGAATCGATCCGTGTCTGCGCTGACACGCTGCTCACACTCATCAACGATATCCTTGACTTCTCCAAGTTGGAGGCAGGCAAGATGAAGATCTCTACCGTACCCCTCAACATTCGGGAAACAATCTCGGAGGTGGTTCGCGCACTTCGCTATACGCATCGCGATCGTGGCTTAGAGACCATCGAGGATCTGGACAAAGTCCCGCCAGAACTTGTGGTCCTCGGAGACCCTGTTCGCTTGCATCAGATCTTCATGAATCTTCTCAGTAACAGTTACAAGTTCACTCCCAAGGGATCCGTGACTGTGAGAGCCAAGGTTTCCAGAGAAGGCAAGGGTCGTGTCCGTTTGGAGTGCTCTGTATCCGATACAGGTATTGGAATTTCAGAAGAACAAAAGTCCCGACTGTTCCGGCCATTTTCGCAAGCCGATAACTCCATGGCGCGGTCATATGGCGGTAGTGGGCTTGGTTTGAGTATCTGCAAGGCAATCATTGAGGACGTCCTAGGCGGTGCTATTTGGCTGGATTCGACCTCAGGCGTTGGAACTACGGTGACGTTCCATCTGGCATTCAATAAGGTGAAAGACGCTGCCGCTAAAGCTGCCAAGAACAAGGCTGCCAATCAGGTGGAGAACAAAGCTCCGGTTCCTACTGCTCGAGATTTGACCATGGTGCCCCGGGATCAGATCCGAGTCTGTATCGCTGAAGACAATCCTATCAACCAGAAGATTGCGGTCAAATTCGTCAAGGGGCTCAATCTTCAGTGCGAAGCATACAGTGATGGGCGGCAGGCAGTTGAAGCTCTCCGAACCAGATCTCGTGAAGGCAACCCGTTCCATGTGGTCCTGATGGATGTACAAATGCCGACTCTCGACGGCTACAATGCCACTCGCGAGATCCGGAAAGACCCAGATCCCAATGTCAACGAAGTGTTGGTCATAGCCATGACGGCGAGTGCCATCGAGGGAGACCGCGAGAAGTGCCTTGGTGCCGGAATGAACAACTACCTGCCCAAGCCGGTTCGATCTACTATCTTGAGTGAGATGCTTGACCAATACCTTGCACCAGTGCCAGCTTACACAAGGACGCGGCTGGTGAACCGGGAACGAGGAAGTGTAAGCACTGAGGCAGGGACACCACGGAGCCACTCCATGTCGCCTAATATCGACGGCCAAGCCCCCGCTCTGTCGCCTGAAGAAGAGAAGCAACTGCAAGAGCGGCAACCTATAGAAAATTAGCGTCGTGGTGACTTCTTCCAACCTCTACGATGGCAAGCTTTTGCCATTCCTCTGAGTCAGCACTGGCCCAAGACGATTGCTTCCGTCAGTGACTCACCTGTGATACCCTGCATATTCTAAGCGATTCTCTATCGATGTTGCTGCGCTGCTCTTTCTAGATTGTACTTTGCGAGTTATAACTTGAATAGCATACGGGCTGAGCATCGTTCCGTGTCTTGCTGGTTCACGTCCTTTCAATTCCAAGCGATGATGATGAAGCATATGATTGATGATACCAGCAGTTGAGGCTCCAATCCGGTCTCTTGCTTTTTGGTTACCCTCGTCTGTCCGATGTACTCGTGCTTCATGCTTTCTTTTGTTCTTCACTCTTGCTGTTCTGCAGACCGACGCAGTACCAGGTGTATTGAAGACATTGATGTTTATCATGCGTGTGTTGATTATAGTGATGTCTCTCCTATGGCGTTGTCTCTGTCTATCATATATATCTCTGGCTCGCGTGCACTTTGCTATCTGTATGTCTTGGTGATACCGTGTTTTTTTCCATCTCCTTTCAGTTGAGTCTACGAGGGGATGAAGAATACCAGGGTCTGGCGTTTTGGATGATTTAGATATTTATATCATGGTGCAAGAATTGCAGTTTACAATATTCATTTAACATGATGTTCATTCTTGGTGATCCTAGTAACTGCCCATTTTACATCTCATATTATATCTAAGCAGCAACAGCCTTACGCTTTCCAAACACCCTAAACCGCTTCACACCTCCATCCGGCACCAACGTCAACTTAGCATGGGTAAACGCCCTCGTATCCTCCCCTCCAGCCGCCAAATCCTGACCCTCAAAGACATGTTCCGTATCCGCCCGACAAGGCCTATCGCCCTTCACCAATTCGACCCAACCGGGATGATCATGCTTCGGCTCCTCCCCATCCTTAACACTCCCCTCCACCAGCCCATGCACGCGCACCTCCCTGGGGAAATTGCCCCTAAAATCCTTCGTATCCACCACCACCCGACTCACACTCCCCACCAACCCCAACTTCACAATGGCCCAATCAACATGACCCTTCGCCCTCGACCTCGCCGTCTCCCACCCATCCCCCATATCCTTACCCCGACCGGGCAACAACAAATTCGAACACGGGGTGAAATGCTGATCCGACGCCGCAAGCGCCACACCGCCCACCAGCGCAGAACTCAATTCCTCTTCCCCACCAGCAACCTTAACATCTCCCGGAATGGCCTTCCCATACACCCTCAACCGCCCAAACCCACCATCGGGGTACATCAGCAGCCGCACATGCGTAAATGCCTTGCCATGCACCTCGGGATCCAGCTTCCACGCGCGCCGCTGAGACGGCCCGCATTCCACGGGCGGGAGAATCGTCGTCCAGTTCGCGTACTTCTCGTCCGCGACTTCAGAGTCCGGCGTGTTGGGTGCGTAGGTTGCTTGCAGAGAGGCCTTTTCGCCGTAGTTGCCGATGAAGTACCCCGTGTTGACTTCTACGCCGTAGATGTGCGCGCTGGACACACCCAGCTTGATCACGGCCCAGTCGTAGGGGGCCGGGTTGTGGCGGCGGGTTTCCCATCCATCGTACCAGGCTCCGGTGTGGACGAAGACGCCGGGGCGGTTGATGGGTGGTGTGGGGGTTAGGAGGTTGGAGGCGGCGGCGAAGTATTCGTTGGAGCAGGAGAGGATGGTGCTGTTGAGGGCGGAGGAGGCGAGGTTGGTGGTGTGCGCGAAGGTGGAGTCGATTTGGTCGGCGGGGATGTAATCTTGAGAGGACATGATGGGTGGACTTGTTTTGAGGAGATTGATTATATGATGGTTTGATATTTTGAAAGAGAAGTGGTTATGAGGAAAGAAAAGAGAGAGGTGAAGGGGGGGAAAGGGAATGAGGGAGGGAATATGATGAGGTTTAAGTAGAAATCAAGTATGTGAGTTGATAAGAGTTTCTGCCCCGCCGATTACTCGATCTTATCGCTTCATCCGCAATTTCCCCCCTCATTCTTTCTCTTCTAGTTATCTACTTTTCTACTTACTATCACCCCATATTATTCTACTTTATTATTTACATACTCCCTTCTCCCTTCCTTTCCCATCTCTCCTCTATCTACCCAATCTACCAGCAATCATCATCAACCCAACTCAACCCAATTCACACATCCACCACCACATCTACACACACCCACTCTCTCTCTACATTGCTAAGTTAGCATCCGGTTTCCCCCAAATTCCACCCCACCAGAACCAAAGTAAAACCAAAACTCCACATCCTCCGGGTCGGAGCTCTCCGACACCCCTCGTCGCCCTCTTCCGACTCACCACATCACCTTATAATCCCCAAGTTTTTATGTAACAGCCGAGGGCATTACAATTCAATTCGTTCATTATCATTCTCTAATTAGTTCACTCAACACCTAGTTAGACACCCGGATAATCCTCGTCTCTTCTACAGTCTACGCATGACTCACACCCCTATCGGAGGAGAAAATTAAGAGACAGCACAGAGATACCTACACAATACACAATAACCCAACTAGGGCATAAGTAAGTTAAACTAACTGGGGAATCAATCTACCGGAGCCGACTCGCTCGGCTGTCGGACACCCCATCCTCGCACTTGCTACTCGCATGTGCAATGGGAATCAACGGAACAATACCTAGGAAGCATGCAATAATTAAAGTTGATGTCTTTTTGTTGCTGTCGCGTGCCCAATGTACGACGTGAGGAGGTGACTATTGTACTCCCCCTCCCCCCTCCTCCCCCTCCTCTCTTCTTTGGTTCCCCTGGGACCGACCGCCACGGCTTGGTGTCCCGGACGAGTGGGTGTGCTGGACGGGGAACGGCGCGTTACCGTTGCAATGGGGCTGGCGTTGATCGAATTGGGTTGGGTTACATGCTTGACGTCGAGGGGGAAGGAGGTGGTGCTAACTTGGTAGTTCGGTGCTACTGCGGCTAGTCTAGATGGCGTGCATGTGGTGCGTGAACGTGTCCGCCTCGAGGTCTGCGTACGTACAGGGCTGGTCAAGCGAATGTTGGGTACTATGTGGCCCGGCAGGAGAAAAGAACAACAATGAAATAGACAGACAGACAGAGAGAGAGGAAATAACGTTTAGATGCAAGTATCCAGCAGGCTAAAAGGAAATCAAGGACACGGACAAGAACAAGAACCAAACAAAATCAGGATTCACGGGCCATTTAAAACTCAAGCCGGGTTGTCTCGAATCAACAACCAAAAGCTTCGTGAATCTACATCTAACGAAACGCCCCATGATGCCGCTCTTCCAAATAACTCTCATGTTGATGCTGCCGTCGTCCCTGGCTACTACCTCGTGCCCTGCGTGGCGAGGTCCTCCAATCGTTTGTATCGCCATTGAAACTGCGCCAGCTGGTTCCTCTCGGCCGGTGTCATGTTACCGCCGTTCTTTTCCTCCCTCGAGTGCTGGTGCATCTCCCAGAGCCTCAACAGTCGCGCTTGATGTTCTGAGATAGAGACGAGATTGGGATCTCGCGACGCCATGCGCTCTTCGGCCGTCGCATGGTAGGAGAGCTTGGCGCGGAAGAGCGCCATATCGATCTCGTCGTACCTAACTCCGCGCCCTTCGGGCATACCAGCTTGCTGAGCGGCTTTCTGCGGCATGACTGTGTTGATTCCTCTCCGCAGAGGTAATAACGAGTGTGTTGGTAAAGATTATCGCAGACTCAGAGCCAGCAAAGGCGAGTGGTGCGTCTTCAGGAGTCCGCGTGGATGTCCAGTGGAAACTATAACAGAATGATACTATAAGCTTTCTCGTGAAGATATAAGCAAGACAGCTATAGGGTAGAATCTCAAAGCGGTTCCCTACCGGAGGCCGTGGCGCGCTGACTTTTATAGCTTGGTTTTTCGCCTTCCGTTGCAGCTTTTCTAGGGTATCCAGTGACAGTCACCAAGGTGATACCAACGATGCCATCATATGCACCTGTTGCCAATGACGCTGCGAAACAGAAAACAGTAACCGATCACCAAATGTCGCTATAAAAATTTTCACCGTATGTGCTGTCTTTTCCATCTGCTTCCGGCCCGTTTGTGTCGGCTACCTCGTGATGACCGCGGCAAGCCAATCCCCGGGCGAACGAGGGCTTCTTTCGTTCCTTTTTTGGGATGGATTGTGGAACCCTCTGGATGACACTGGCGCAACCACTGTCGGTCTGGAGAGTGGGATGCCCGAGCCTTGCAGAACTTTCTTCCCTTTCTAATCTTGTCTGGGTATCTGTTGGTTCCAGCAGAGGTCGGTGAGTATCGAGGTACCAGACGCAGTCCAGGCCGCACTGACAACGGCAATCCTTAGACCCTGTTTCTGGTGTGGTGCTTGCATATGTAGTGACATGCAAACACACATGAACACTACTGGCAGTTGACCGTGCCGCGACCGCACCCGAGGCCATGCGTCCGGTTTTGTTACACCCAAGCAAGGACATCAAAGGCTGCCGAAGAGGGAGAAGATGCTCGCCCCTGAGAGGCGAAACCCTAAGCAACCGGCACTTTCCACAAATAGGTGGTCAAGATGCACCAATCCATTATGACTCCATCTACCCCTTTGCCACGAAAGATATTTTGAACGTTGCCAAGGGACTGCGCCGCTGTCGCCAACGGAATCGCAGAATTTTACCTGGGATACCCGCGTCTTGGAAGGCAACCTCTTCGTCGCCTCTAGGGACTGTCTGACATCTTGTTTCCCCTAATAATCCCCGATTCGTGGCTCCTTCCGAGGGTATGCAAGTAGCCGCTGGGTGTGTTGTTTGTGTGACGCTCCGTGGGAATGACGGGCTTCAGAATCTGAGCGCAAACGCAAGGGTACATGATCGGTGCAGAGATGGACTATCACCAATTTATTTTCCTTTTAAGTAAAAGAAGGGAGTACAGACTTTAGCTGTTTGGGTCCGCTTGTCGAAAAAAAGGCGGCTAACGCTACTCGATATCCCGACACCGTTGGCCCCGATGGACCTGAGACCGGCTTCCTCTCCCTGCACCCAGATGCATGGTTCATGCCCCCATCCGTGCCTGTTGATCATGCGGATCGGTGCTGCCAACGGGCTCCTTGCCGGAATAGTGCAATAACATCTGGAAGTATATGAGGACTAAAAACCAGGGAGCTTGCGATGCTTGGCCCTGTTAGCAATCATGTACATTTTCTGTTGCTCAATTGATGGTGACGTGCTGCGGATAACCTTGGATGCTTGCCCAGATCGGACTGTCCAGACTGAACCTATGAACGTGATGCACATAAGCAGAGTGTGGCATGTGACTTTGTGGATGTGGCATATATGATGGTAGCCTGGGGTTAATTTAGAGAATCGGTAGAGGCTCTGAAAGTGCTTGTTGAATACACAAGGTGAGGCCAGATCTGTGGTGTTACTGAAGAAGCTATGCCCAGATAAGAACTTTAAGTCGAAACTATCCCGTCAATCGGCGCGTGGATGATGGTTTCGCTCCTCAAATGTCTGACACCGGCTTCTGTAAAAGATCTGCACCATGTTATCTAGCCTTTTGTTGTAGTCAGAAGCCTAGGCCTTTTCTCCGACTTTACTTCTGACCGTGCCGAGCAGTATGCGATTCACGCCTTTGTGATCATACGACCATGGCTGTTCATCGCAAATGATGATCCAGTAAGTCTGGACAGGCCTTGTGCCGTCGTGAAGGGAGAGTAGCAGCATCCGCGCCATACAGCCTATGCGTTGTGGCGCCCAATACTGCCAAGAGCGTCGTATTGGCGAAAGTAAAGAGGAGGTGGCCAGCAACACTGCGACACTGATCTGGTCGCCTGCTCAACAAATGGCCGGGATGTGCTTGTAGTAGAATAGAACAAAACTGCTGGCAAGCCATGAGTTGGCTGATTTCTGTCTCCAAAACCGGTAAAAAAACTACCTTCATGACTGTAAGGGAGACAGCATGCACTGCCGTGTCGCCGACAGCTACTGATCCGAAGGTATTGCATAGGACCCCCACGCCCCAATATATTTGATATATTCACCGTAACCAGTGATCGTCAACAAGAAGTTGCCTTATCAGGGCATCTGTTGCGTGCACTTGCAAGACCTTATAATCTTTCATATCTAGAGGACACTATAAAGCTGGAATGATTAGGCCCCGGGACCAAATGTCGTGGTCAGAGTATGAAAGAAGGTTGACGACAACTGTAGGTAGCTCGTTTTGGGAAGAGAATACGATCCTCAGCTATCATTGCACAGAGCCGGCTCTAGCTTCCCGTGTCTGACGTTGTAGTAGGGCGATTCGGGCGGCAGACCATATATCGAGTGTGACACAAATGAGTGTCGGAGCATGGCTTCCAGAATATAGAAGTAGAACCTGCTGGAAACTCTAAATGCCTGGCGAATTTTGAATATTGAAGCCACGGATGCCGTCATACGGACACTGCAGGCTACCTTTTGCTGCGATTGAACCGACCTATGCAAGGCCGATTGCATGGCATCGAGGAAGTGTGAGAACGAATGGCTTCAAGCCTACTATCAATCGAAACACACCAAATTGGCACTTTCAGGTACTCATGGTCAGCCTACCATTCAAGCTCAATTCTCCAAGCGGTTGACAGCTAGTAGGGCCGCGAAATTTCATATTGGCTATCCGATGTGTTGACTGCTGTTCACTGCCAGTTTCAAGTTCTTGATGCATAAGCATCATGACTACCAATAACTGCCCGACCATCACTGCAGCTGGCTTGTTGCACCTTTGGGCGACAGGCGACAGGCAATGAAACATGCGAGGACCAGTCCCTGTGCAAAGAGAGCGGCCATTCCTGAAACATGGTGTCCCAGTCTTGCTTCTGTATCTGGGGACATTGTCGACGTGGCCTCCCTTGTAGTTTACATCTTGACCCAGTCAAACGCACGACACAGTAAGACTTACCATGGAAGGAATCGCCTCCCAGTATGAGACCAGAGCATTAAGGAACATGTCAGGGTCTCACAATGATGCAGTTGTCGGATTAGATCATTGACAATGGCTTTTCTGCGTTACACAGCTATCCATTCCCGCCAGATGTAGTGGTGGCCCAAGCTGCTGCCTTGTACCACACTCATGTTGAGATTCTCACTAGAAGAGCCCGCTCCTTACTGAGCTACTGCTGCCTTGGGGTGTTTGATATGCTGCCTTCGGAGATAAGAGCTCGGACGAAGTGTTGGCCTGTAATATTCAGGGGGTTAACGATGTGGCGACTGGCTTCGACCTAGGCCTCGAACAGAAAAGCAATCATTAGCTGATCTGCAAGTTATGTTTCAGTCAACGCAAGGTCCCTTGCCAGGCGAATTATCACCACCAGAGACTGACAGTGTCTCGATTGGAAAAGATATTGCTGAGTTGCCTTGCAATTTAGGGGCTGTCAGTTTGCTTATGATTTCTAACGAGTCAGGCTATCAGCCCTATGTTGATAATGTTGGCGAGTCGGAGTGTCGAAGAGAAGTGAAGCTGGAATGATCGTGGAGGAAGTTTCTGAGGATGAATCAAGAATGGGAGGAGCTACGACGGGCACATGATCGGTACTCCAATACTCATCAAAGCCTTCCCATTGATCCGGCTTACAAATATTCCCTTTTCTTGACCTCGGACATGAGTTTTTAAGGTCTCTGGTCTATGAATCAGAAAGAGGACTTTCCCACGCAAGAGGAGTTTTCCATACTCAGGTATGATGAAGCCATAAAGGGTTCGGACTCTTGCACATAGAACCTGCGTATCATCTCTGAAATTAATACGCTGATGAAAAGAAAACTATAAGAAATAGGACAATGGCCCTTCTAACATTCGCACTGCCGTGTCAACTTCGGCCAGTGCCAATAACTGATCAAAGGGCTCCGAGTTAGCTTGGGCTTCTTGGCGATCGTGTACTCCATCTGTGGCAAAGCTGATTTACTAGTCGCCAACATAGCCATTCGTCTGAGCGTGATCCACTTATAGCTCAACTCTTATCAACAGGTTGGATCGTGGTGACAAGTGACGCTGTGGCCAGCTGCTCTATTATAGCAATTGTCAATGGACCTGGAAACTAGAGATCTGTCTTAAGCCATTCAGAATTGATAGAATGTTAATACAGGAGATTTGTCGCTATATGTTTGCAAAACTAGGCCGTTATTGAGCCAACTGGGTCTGATACGTTTGTTGATCGTGTTGCCGCTAGAGAGATTAGCCTGGTCAGATTGGCAGGGTTTATCTGTCAGAGGAGATAGGATCGATCAGCTTGAGTTTTGTGAGATAAATTGAAGCTCTACTCACCAAGGATATTGGTGATATTTCTGTCATACCTAGTATAGCAGTGTTATGCTCTAATATAACATAGCTGATGGCACACCTCTTACTTTGTAGGAATGGATAAGCACACGGTTGATGGCCGAAAGCTCCTCAGGGAGACTGTCACTCGATTCAGTTCAAGTAGGGTCAATATTGGCAGTCAGTCTGATAGAAATAAAAAAGGGGTGTTGGTAAAGCATCATGCTTGTCTGCGACAGAAAGTATCTGTTCAGTCTTATCTTGTGTGAGGCCTTGGTGTGTCCACCCCGCATACATGCCTATTTTGGTAAAGGGTGAACTACTAGTTGCTAGTCTCCAGCTGAACATAAATAAGCGCCTGTCCCTCTCCAATATCCAAAAAATCGTACCACCTTACGAACAGTCCCAAGCTTAGATTGCCTCCTACTCAATGCATCTCACCCATCTCCCAAATGAGACTATCCTCACCATTGTCTCCTTCCTTCGCCGTCAACGGGACATTTACGCACTTGTGAGAACTAACCGTCGTTTCTACTGTCTCCTTAGAGATGTGCTCTATGACTACAACAGTCGCTACTTTCATGCTTCAGCTCTAAAGTCTGTTGCGGAAAGCGGTGACTTATACCTAGCTGGCAGGCTCCTCGACGGACTCAAAGCCGCTGTGGGCAAACCCCGTCGTCAGGTACCCTCCGAACGTGATTGGGAATGGCTCTCCGGGGAAGGAAGAATTGTTCCCAATCATGATTATGATTGCGATCTCATCGATCCAGAGGAGTCAGTGGATAGTGGTGATGAGAATATGATCCATTTGTTCAGCTGGGCCGATATTGCACGTCATCCCCTACGCGCAGCGAGGTACAGTACCAAAGACATTCTCACAGTCCAGAACGCACTTCTTGCAAGTATTCGAGCCGGACAAAAGGATATGGTGGTTCTGCTTCTGGACCGTGGTGCACAGCCGAACTTTTATCGCGGTCCTCGTCGAATTGCTAAATACATCTCTGGCTGGCACATGTTACCGGAGTTTCCACCACCACCTGTTCCTCCGCTTTTTCTGGCCGTCCAGTGCGGCAATGAAAGGCTCGTGGAGATTTTGTTGGACCGAGGGGCGGAGCCAGATCGGTATCATCCATCGCCCTTGTATCGAGCTGTTGCAGATGGGAGACAAGACATTGTGCTTATGCTGATGCAGGGAGGAGCGACGGATTGTGACAGCTCCATGAAACTGGCTGCGCAACGGGGAGATCGATCCATGATGGAGTTCTTGCTGAGGCATGGTGCCCGGGCTGATCTATGTGGCGCTGCCGCGTATCAAGTGGCGCTAAGCAAAGGTCATAGATATATAGCCAATTTGTTAAATTCAAGGGGCGCTCCTGTTTACTATCCGTGGGAGTTGAGGGTTGAATTGGATAAAGAAGAAGGGGATGGGACTAAGCCTGAGCTGAAGTTATATCATTCTAGCTTCGCACGGGGTCTGCCTGAGTGGTTCATGGCGGATTGAGGTTGATGAGGTCCGCTGACACCTCGAGCATATGTCTAGTGAAAATCCCATTCTCTACATTCTAGAAAGGGGCCATTCAATGATTACTGTTAGTGACTGGGACTGACTAGTGGACCGTAGAACTGTGAGTCTTTCCGCACATCTTTGGTATTCATCCATCTCCCTTCGAGATTTGTGTCTTAACGACCTACAGAGATGACGACACGCAATTTCCGGTCTTGACCGCGCATAGAAAGCAGAAGCTGGCGTATACTAAGACGGGAATACTGCCAGAGGATTACAATGGAGTTGTCTTTGCTGCTCATACTTCCGCTTACTCAGACAACTACAGACCATGGTTGCTATCCTACCCACATCTACAACATCAATACAGTTTCCGTCATCGACGAAAACTCCGTTCCCCATGGTCCCGACTCTAGAATCTCCACTCTTGGCAGCTTCACCCCAGAAGAGTCCGAGATACTGCTGAATCAGCGGGATCTTTCAAGATCCACAATAGTTAATTAGTATGTTCGAACAGCGCCGATCAGTTTTAAAGCACCCTTGATCCTCCAATAATCTCGACCCATTTATTTGTGCAGCCTAGCCATGGGACTTGTTCCACATTACTTGACCTCACCATCGGTCCTGATTTGCAACTTCTATCTACTATTGGGGGAATTGCGTAATGTCTCAAGCCAAGACTTCATGTTTACTTATCGGCGGAAGAAAGAGCCAGGGCATCTCCTCTATGAGAGGACCCCGTAAGGTGGCCTTCATTACATGTATGACACTTGGTGGAGGTAAGACACCGCCTCTGGTGATCTATGCCTTCCAGGAATACAAATGCCAAGGCAATGGCGAAACATTGCCGCCCCCATTCATGTCGGTACCAGACGGAGCGTCCAGTGAAGTTTGGCAAATTGCCAAGCAAGTGTGCTCTATGTGATGGCTACTACGGTCCGCACTTCGATAGACAGGAGCACCGACGAGAGCAATGAGAGTGATCAAAATCGTCATGTGCTTGTATTGACACTGCGAAGCGAGTCAGGAGGCGTCTATATAAAGCCACCCATCCCTCCTCTTTCCTACTCTCAACAACATAGCCCAGATCACCAACGTCTCTCTCTTAAAAATCATTTCTCAAAATGCACTTCCCCAAGCTGACTCTGACTCTCCTCGCGGCAGGCACAGCAGTTGCCCATCCTGGCCCACATGACATCCTTCCTCGCGCAGAGATTCAGCGACGCAGTGACATGGCCAAGCGATGCGCCAGCCAGGTTGGAGGCTTCAACCAGTGCCGCATGGCCAAGCGAGCAATGCAGAAGCGTTGGGAGGGATCCGGCCACAATACTACCTTCGAGATAGTCACCGAGGCTCCCTACTACGAGACTATCCAGAATAACACCTGTGTGCTCACCCCAGAGGTCACTCGTGGTCCCTATGTCTGGCCTCGCTCCCAGACTCTTCGTCAAGACATGACCGAAGACCAGCCAGGTGTGCCCCTATGGCTTGACGTGGGAGTTCTGGACATGGCCACCTGTGAGCCGTTGCCCAACGCCCTCCTCGACTTTTGGCACTGCAACGCAACGGGCTCCTACTCCTCATTCACGGGCCTTTCCCCAAACACCCCCTTCCCAACACTCCTCTCTGAGTTGAACGTTACCGACTATGACATGGGTGTCACGGACCTGCACACGGACGATACCACCTGGCTGCGTGGTATGTGGCCGACGAATGAGGACGGCGTCATGGAGATGAAGACTATATTCCCAGGTAAGTCATTTTCACTGCCAATATAGGAACATGTACTAATTTATATGTAATGTAGGCTTCTACGTCGAGCGTGCCATCCACATCCACGCCCAAGTGCATACCGATTGGACTGTTCGCGAAAACGGTACCATCATTGCCAGTAACACCGTCAGCACTGGCCAGCTGTACTTTGAGGAAGAGGTTGAACAGAAGATTATGAGTATGGAGCCTTATGCGTCTCATACGCAGATCAACCGGACCACGAATGCTGAAGACACGGTGTTTCCTGAGGATATCGAGGGTGGATATAACCCGGTTGTGTCTGTTGTTCCTGTGGATGAGGACGATTTGTCCAAGGGGTTGATCGGATATATTACTATTGGGGTGGACACGACCGCGATCGAGACGTTCAGTAAATAGACTGATGTGAGCTTCGTATATATAGATCGATAGAATCAGCATAGATATTCTCAGATAGATATAGAAGGGACCTTTACCGCTATGAGTCTCAAATGATGAAAAGAAGCTACAAGATAGAATGAAAGTCACAGCCTGGCTGGAAAGGCAGAATAACAGAGAAGAGCACGAATCCGAATCCTTAGACAGAATTCCGCTGCTCAACCATACCATACCATACATACCATACCACCTAAAACCATCCCTCCTATAAACAAATTAGTACTCTAAACACAATCTTCACCCGAAATCCAAACCAAGCCTAGGCCGATCAACTCCTCACCCACTTCACCTGCATCCATTTCCTTTCCTACTAAGACTCGCTACCCTACCCAATCAGAGAAAGACATACACTGTCCAGAATGTCTTTCAGTCCCAGGCGTTGTTTCCATCCCACCACCCCTCATTGGACAGGCACAATCTCACGGCTGCACGGCCGCACGTCTCCGCTAGCCATGGAGTTGGTTAGCCTGACCCCATCATAGCCGCACTCGAAGCGATGAAGCAGCTGAGTCGTTAGCTCGATACTTTAGTAGTTAGGTTGGATGTCACCTCACAAGCACAGACATCCAATGGCCCAGCCGAATTGTGGCGGTGAGGAATCAAGAACCTCCCTTTTTCCCTTTGAGTAATTCTATAAAAACCAATCTCTAATCAGCTGGCTTCTCTGTAGCCTACTAACTCAATCTGGAAACTGCGCAGCCTCAAACCTCGTACAGAAGAGAATGATAATACCCTGGTTTTCTCGTCTACAACATCCCAGAAAACTCATATCGTACGATATCGATTGGCCCGGCGGCGAAGGGAACTTGGTTCCGGTCACACGAACCGAACTACTCAGTAGACCTCGGAGGCCTTCGTGACCAATATTCATTAATCCATCCGTCCTACAATGTCTACACGAAGAAACTCTACCGGACTGACTGGCTGGCAAGGCGCCATCGGCATTATACTAAGATAGTATAGACCTGCTCATCACAGGGGTAGCATCTAAAGCTGCAGTATCATTCAGGGAAGGTTGAGCAAGATGCTCTAATGACAAAAAGCAAGTCTGCCTTAGTGGTCGCCTTTTTTGCCATTACGTTACCTGATTATACGTTGACTGATTGGCCAAGTCCTACCCTGCACGTGCATAAGCTTTCAGTTTGAACGTACCCCCCAAATTGCTGTACCAGCGCGCCGTGGCGGTTAGAAAGCCATTCTCACATCACAGGACATGGCAGGTACTACCTTAGTCTCAGAACAGGTATACGGTATTTGATTCGTGGGGTTAGGTTTTCCTAAATGAGATAGCCCGTTTTTTAACTACTATCATTGACGGTGTCGGCTGGTACTTTAATTGGTACTTATTAAGGTTTCCGGCTCAGCTGCTGACTTTCGTCCCATCTACCAAATACTACATTTGGACGGGCTACGCATTAGCCAGCCCGTTGCTGAATTGGGTTTTGTGTGGGGTGTAAGCATTCGTCGTGGACTTTTTTTTGGATTCTTGTAGTACTTGCACGATCCCATCTATGTAAGTACTATATCTTTGCAGTGGACTCATATTTACCAAATAGTGTAGTGCTAGGCTTATCATCAAGTTTCCATATTCCGGCAGCCTACTACTACAGTAAAGAAGAATATCGTAAGGACTGTCTGTCATCTCCCCATCATACCTAAACTATACAGTTGGGTGGAGACGCTAGCACCTGCCTGAGTTATTTGTCACCGGCGGATGATCGCCCTCGTGCCATTGTATGCTAAGTGGATACTACTGTAGCTTGTAGATGGCTTAGCGTGTGTCTTTGCTTTCGATCCAAGGGCCCGTCTAATCAATGGAAGAAGAGGGTCAGTGAGTCTGCAGGGTATCAGATCCTGTGAAAATCAGTGCCAAGAAGAAAGGTCGAGAATATGTTTTCGAATTTATTTTGACCCTCAAGAAGGTGGGTTGGGTTTGAATGAAATGGCGGTCGGAGACCACGCGGGAAGAAGAGGAGGCCAAGGCTGGCTGGAGTGATTGTGCCAACGATTAGTACTACCCAATCACTACATTGTTGTTTCTGAAACAGTCAGGAGTCGGTAATGGAGACAGACGACTGGTTGCCTACAGATGGTCGCTTAAGGCTACTACCTTTTGGTTGGTGTAGCTTGTGAGACATCTTCCGGGAGTCTATGCAACTGCAGGGTTGACGGTCCTAACGTGTCCAGTATCTTTCTCACGGCCGTGATCCCTGTGGATGGCGAACGAAGGATACCGCGGGGAATTTCCCTAGTAACGCTTCTCAGTCATGAGAGCTGGGCTGGGTCATTGTGACAAAGGTGTTTAGCCATAATTCCTGTTGGTCTAGACTAGAGCAGATTTCGATGTAGCTTGGGGTTGGTGGCACAGGAGCAAGGCGGGACCCAGGCCATCCTAGACCCGGATCCAGCGAAATCCGACGAAGATGAATTCAGGTCAGTTGCCGTGCTAGCTGTAATGGGGGACTTTGACGTTAGTGGAGCAGAGGTAGCCAATGTGGTTGGAAGTTGGCTTCGGCCTGTAGTTCAGAACGCCATGGCCACTTGGCTAGACGGGAATCTCAATTCAGGCACAGAAGAATCCCATAGTTGAGTATGCTCTATCTCCGGCCGGGATTCGGAGCTAACGGCTTTGCGGGATCAGCGTATGGAAGGTCTGGAGTGATTTGAATCTGTGGAGTTTAGATGTAACCCTTAGGCCTATCTTGCATCGGGCTGCTTGGCTGCAGTGTGAGAATTAGTACACAGCGAAAGGGGTATGTGTAGCAGAACTATTCATTCCTTTAAGCAATAGCACACCCACTGAGCCAAAGTTTCCTTGATTTGAAGTCCGTCATTAGGTTGTCTCAAATGTCGGCAGTAATAGGCTCCGATAACGAGTGTCCAGATCGATGCTTACTTGACTGATCCCAATATGAACAGCCTGACAGGTTCCTTTCCACTGAGCGGGGGTGCCAACGGACATTGGTACTGCATTACTTACCAATTTGAGAAGAAGAAAATAAATCAAGTAATATGGTTGAAAGCTCTATGGGGAGGGATAGTTCCAACGGTCGAAACCACCCGACAACTGGACAAGTGGGGCGGACAAGTGGAGCCGATGGGCTGAATTAGTGGAGATCGAAGCAGACCCCCAGTTTAGATATTGATCTCTTTGAGCAGACACCTTTAACAATGCCATAGTTGGTATCCCCATCGTGAGTAGTCAACGGTCAAATCTCCGAGGTAAATGGCAGGATCGCCACTTCCCCGCAGCATCATTGTTAGCCGATAAGCCTATCAATTCAACCCCGCTGTGTAGATAAGACGGACTCTCACAAAAGAGGTCTGTCCCCGCCCATTCATCAAGCCTTCCAGTTTCTCGTAAACTTCACGTTCTCCTAGTGTAACATCAGCCAATCTGCCCAAAATGTATTCCAAATTTGAAGAGCCGCCCAAACTGGTACTCACCGGCACCCCAAGAGAGGTAGGTCCTAGCAAACCCCCTGGACCTTTTCACGGCTTGAACCTGGTAACTCAGTCTCTCGTAATGCCTGCAGATCGGTTTCCATCATGGCTCCCACCTTCGGCCGCAGATCATCAGCCAGATTACCATCTATGAAGAGATGTTCCAGGTGAACTGTAATCTGTCCTGGGATGCAGTCAGGCGGCAAGCAGACCAATTCGCGGTCACAATTCAACGCGCCACCCCCCACCTCTACCAGGAAATGGAGGGCATTGCAGAGGGTGCAGGGGTGGATGTGCTCGACATTGTGGCCCTGAACTGTCGGAGTGAATTAACTTTTGGCAAGTTCACAGATGGCTGCACCAGTCTCTCATGGAAGAGGAATGACCACTGTCGTATTCTTGCCCAGAACTGGGACTTTACCACTGCGGTACGGGAAAACATCGCGCTCATGAGGATTGAACAGCCTGGTAAACCAACCATTCACATGGTCACTGAGGTGAGTCACTTCTCGTGTAAAGTCCGGATGCACGTCGTCACTATTCCGATTCAATATCCGTTATTAAATGTGCAGTAGGCTGGCATCGTGGGTAAAATCGGATTCAACAGTGCCTGTGTTGGAACCTGTCTCAACGCTATCCGAGCCCATCCTTGTGTTCCGTCAAAGATACCCATTCACGTTGCTCTGCGACTCTGTCTGGAAAGCACTTCGGTCGATGAGGCCGTGCAGACGCTAGAGTCCCTTGGTGGTGTGGGATCCAGCCAGCACATCTTGATTGCCGATAGTGAAAGGTCGCTGGGATTGGAGCTGTCTCCTCTGGGTGATGTACATCTTCAGCCGGATGAGTATGGTATGTTAGCACACACCAATCACTTTCTAGAGAATCGATTTGTCTACGAGCCACCATGGTTGACTGGCTCGCCGATACGATTGGCACGGGCCCGGGAACTGACCCGGGAGCTAATCAGGGATAAAGTGCTTGAAGAGGATGCCATTATTGGGCAACTACTCAGGGAAAGAGTATTTTCTGATACTTACAACGCTCCCCAGTCAATTTCCTGTCAGGAAGACGTGGCTAGGCCTCCAATTTCACGGTCGTCGACACTCTTTAATATTGTCATGCGTCTGGAACCGGAGACCCTGGGCGCAGAGGTGGTCATTGGACGACCGGGTTCCGGGGAGGAGAGTGACCTACTGAAGCTGCCCTTCCATTGATTGAATGCAATTCCCAATCGGGCAGGGAAAGAGGACTGAATATGGAAGTGAACTTGAGTGATAGTCCTGAGTTTTCAAGGCCGCCATAGTTAATGTCTGTCAATACTATGGAATATCCCGATCTTTTGGGAATGCCTACGGAACTTTCATTCGCAGAATCGGGAGGATCCTGCACTGTTCAGTTAATTCAACACGCATTCTCTTCTATATAAGATCTCCCTTCTCCTGCTCAAGTCCATCTAGCATCCCAATCATCTATATAAATCTTTGTGTTCTACAAGTATCCCAGGCTGCAACCCTAGATCACAGTTGGTCACATCCTGGACGGGGCCCCTTCGCCGGGGCCCGCGGCTCGACACCGAATCACTGCCCTTGAACATAATATCACGTCTTACTCGCCTGAACCGTGTTATTCTTGTTACACGCAGTGATGATGTCGTCAAGCTGATTACTGGGATGATTCACTGTGTCTTGCAGTGAACGAAGAGATGATTGCAGTCTTCTCAGAGGTATATAAGTCCCCCAGAATCCAGGGGAAACGTGTTCTTGTTTATATCCCAAATCTTCTCACAGTTTTATACTGTCTATACTGTTCTTCTCTGAAGGGTTGCTTCCTGGAATGCTCTCTTGATGGCTTTCCTGGTGCTTTTCTGATCTTCTGTTCTTCGGTAAACGGCTGCCTCTTGGAAGCTCTCTTGATAGCTTTGCTGAATGCTTTCTTGAATGCTCTCGTGATCGCTTTCCTAGGCATTCCTGATTACTCTCCTGGTTGCATTGCTGAAGGCTCTCTTCAGTGCTCCATTAGCTTCTTTCCTGATGCTCTCCTGAATTCTCCTTTGGAGGTTCTCTTGAATACTCTCTTGACTGCCCTCTCGATTGCTCTCCCGGTTGCTCTCTCGGCTACATTGTCGGCTGCTCGATCGACTTGTCTCTTTTTTAGTGGAATTTACGTATACACCCTCCAACCGTGCTCTCTCCGCTGCGTTCGAAGATGGACAAGGGTACTGAGACTGTAAGTCCTCCGTTGGCACATATCCTCTTTCATCTCCATTCGGTCCTGATCTAGTTCTTCCTTACCTTAGGAGCGACGGGATCACGCGTCTGTCCGTCCTGAAGTGGATACGGATACCGAGTCTGTAAGTCCTCCATCCGCATACACCCCCTTTCATGTTTCCCCAGTCCTAATCCATTTCTCCCTTGCCCTAGAAGCGATGGGCTCAAACACTTCTTCAGTCTAAAACGAGCGGCACCACTGAGTTGGTAAGTCCTTCACGTCACATATTCCCTTCTCATCATCCTCCAGTCCTGATCCCAGTTATCCTTTGCCTAGAAGCAATCGGCTCAAACATCCCTTCGCGCGGTCACGACAGACCAAGGCTCGCTCGAACAGGATGAAAGCAACGCGGGCAATGATAGGTCCAATGATGGCCTGGCTAGTACTACTGCTCATACCAATGATGAGCGTATCAACAGCTCTCTCACTGAAGGTCTTCTGACCAGGGCACTGTTCGACTCTAGCGTCGAGGAAGAGTCACCTTCTGGGTCCTCAGCGAGTAGTGACTATGGAGCCGTGGCCAATACCCATCGGGGTATTCCACCCTTCTTCGGTGAGAGGTCTGACTCGGACGTCTCTTCCTATAGTGACTACGACGAGTACGACTCCAACAGTGAGCCAAGAGGCGAGTGGTCGGGCATCTATGACGAAAGTTACGACGCCGACGAAGAGAACTGGTCCCAATCTGGCGATGGGGATTCTGAGGATTGGGACGACAATGAGCAACAAGAGTCCGAAGTCAACCCCAACCTCAATGAGCGCTTTTTGAGAGTTGTCCGTTCTCCTCCAATGCGGCATCGTCGACCCCTCCCTGGCCAGGGTAAGCGTGGCTATTAGGGAGTCTGCTCGTACCGGCCTTTGGTTGTTTTCCTTGGTCAGTTTGTTGGTGTATATACTTTGTTTGCTCTTGATGGAACCATCTCTGCTCTGCATTGTTGGCGGTTGTTCTCTCTGATTGATCTTTCTTCTTTGTATCACTTAAGACTCTGACTCTCTTCTTCATCGGCACACTTCTCCTCCACCTATCGCATCATGTCATTTGGTGCTGGATGCTTGGCAACTTCATACTCCCTGAATCTTGCAAGATACTCTTTGTAGTATCGAGATGCAATTAGAGAGAGAAATATCACTGCTTCGACATAAACAGTATGATTTTCCTTCCCGATAACGTAGCGGTGAGGGGTGGCTCACTTTGAAAGGAGTACTATACTTAGGGCCAACCAACTAGTCGACTAACTACTAGTTACTACTTAGCTAACTAACTTCCTGTCTTATCAATCCATGGAAACGCCCCCAGCGTAAGCATTGTAATCCGATGCCTCCTCATTGGCACCGGTCGGGTTCCCCCACTTTTTGACTTGATGAACAATCCGAAACCCCGAATTCGTCATTCTCTCGTCCCCATTTAAGGACCCGCTGCGCATCTCCCGTTGCTTATCTTCTCTTCCTCATATATACTACTATCTACTATATGCTATCCACATAGTATCTGGTAGTAACAATACACCATGGCTTCCGCTACGGGCATTCCCCAGGAACATCCTGATACCATCCAAGAGCAGGAGGATGCGCCCCTGCTGCATACCCCGGGAAATGTTCCCCAGGAAAAGGACGCTGCTATCTATCAGAACCTCTTTACGGGTGAGTTGGATACTCCCCTTATGATAATAAAAAAAATATGGTACTCCCCAGCTAATGCTCGTTACTCTATTAGGCACGGCCAGTGCAGCTCAAGTTGGCATCTGGATGGTAAGAAGATCCTGGTTGCTGCTGGAGTTCTTGTGTTGTACTGACTGTTTGCTTCCTCAGCTGGCCATTCTCGTCTGGACGGGAATCTTATCTCATCCCTTGATATTCTTTTCCGCTCATCCCGTAAGTCATCATCATCACCACCACCACCACCACACCACTACGATCATCATCACTACTATCCGAGTAAGTAATTCACAAACTAACTCCCCATCAGCTCCTCAACTCCGCTGCCCTCCTGCTTCAAGTCCAAGCCACTCTCATCCTCCAACCCACCACCACCCCTCACCAAAAGCGCCTCGGAACCATCATCCATTACATCATCCAAACCCTCAGTCTCCTCGGCTTCATCACCGCTTTCATCATCATCGAGATCAACAAGGGCGATCATGCTCGCTTTACCTCCCCGCACGGTATTCTTGGTCTCATCACCTACATCTTCATCATCCTGCAGGTCCTGGTAGGTGTCGTGCAATATTTCATCCCCGTCCAGGTCCTCGGTAGTGTGGAGAAGGGCAAGAGCATCTACAAGTACCATCGCAAGTCAGGGTACGTGCTGCTGCTCTTGGAACTGGCGACTGTCTCGGCGGCAACTCAGACTACTTACAATCTGAATGTGTTGAGTATTCCGCTGTGGGGAGTACTGGTGGCCTCGGTTTTGGTTATCTTGGGGTTGGGAGCGAGGATCAAGAAGCATAAGTTGGGGTTGTAAGGGGGCTGAATATGGCTCTCTGGGGGTCATGATGTTATGGACCTTGATGCCGCGGAATGCTGTGAGAGACTGTCCTGGTACTACCGTGGAATACACTCCAAGTAACTAGTATATAGCGGGGACTTAGTATAGTACTTGTAGCGGTCAACATGAGTAATGATAGTCCTGGACATGCAGATTGAATGAAAAGCGCTTCAGCACACTTATAATTCCTACAAAATCACCTCCCTGCTTCCTCTCTGCAACCCCAATCCATGCCAATGGGATTGTTCTCCCATCAAACCAGTGACTCTGTGGAGCGACCGCCCGATCGGGAAAGGCGGCCGCGCGAGCATCGCGACATTCAACTTTCATTCCATTTTCCTTCTCCATCTTCTCCCTCCGTTTACCCTCTCCTCACCAATGGCTCCACCAAGACCCCCCTACGTCTGCATCAATTGCAGGCTATTCGGCCGTCGTCCATTCTCCTCGTCGACCCGACGAGCGGACATCATCCGCCCGGCGACAGCCCCCAAACCCACCCCCGACGTCAAGCACATCCGCCAAAACCCCGAGCTCTACTCCAAGAACTGCGTCGACCGCAACTATCCCGCGCACGCCAAATACCCCTCCAAGATCCAGCAGCTGACCGACGAAGCGCGACGTCTCGACCAAGACCTCAAGACCCCGCGAGCCCGCATCAAGGAACTGGAGAAAGCCATTGCCAAAGTCGCCAGCGCCGCCAACAACGACACCTCCACCGAACTTTCCTCCCTCCGCGCCGAAGCCACCCGTCTGAAAGATGACTCCAACAACATGTCCACCCGGAAAACGACCTGCACCGACGAAATCCACCGACTCGCTCTATCCCTCCCCAACCTCTCCTCCACCCACACCCCCATCGGCGCCGACCCAACCCTAATCAACTACATCAACTTCGACCCTGAATCCCCCCCGACATGGGTAACCCACCCCGACCCCAAACGCTCCCACGTCACCATCGGCACAAACCTAGGTCTCCTCGACTTCACCAGCTCCGCCATCACCACCGGCTGGGGCTGGTACTTCCTGACCAACGAGGGCGCCCTGCTCGAACAAGCCCTCGTCCAATACGCCCTCAGCGTCGCCCGCCGCCACGGCTGGAAAGCCGTCTCCCCTCCCTCCCTCGTATACTCCTACATCGCCGAAGCCTGCGGCTTCCAACCACGCGACCAACACAACGAGCAACAGATCTGGTCCATCGAGCAAAACGAAAAGGACAAGTCCAAGCCCCAACGCTCCCTAGCCGGCACCGCCGAGATCCCTCTCGCGGCCATGCACGCCGGCCGCGACATCCCCGCTACACAACTGCCCCTCCGTCTCGTCGGCCCCAGCCGGTGCTACCGCGCTGAAGCCGGATCCCGTGGCGTCGACACAAAGGGTCTGTACCGTGTGCATGAATTCACCAAGGTCGAGATGTTCGCTTGGGCGGATAACCTCCCTGACTCTACTACTGCTACTACTACTACCAAACCAACTACTACCTCGGATGACCTCTTCGCTGAGCTCCTCTCCATCCAGACGGAGATCCTCACCGCGCTGAACCTCCCCGCCCGTGTCCTCGAAATGCCCACCTCCGACTTGGGCGCTAGCGCTAGTCGTAAGCGCGACATCGAGGTCCTCTTCCCGTCGAGACTGCGTGCCGGGGATCTTGAGTCCGGCTGGGGAGAGGTTACTTCCGCGTCTATCTGTACCGATTACCAGAGTCGTCGGTTGGGGACTCGTGTGCGTGGTGGAGCAGCGAAGGAGTCGCGGTTCCCGCATACGGTGAACGGTACGGCGATGGCGGTGCCTCGTGTGTTGGCGGCTATTCTGGAGAATGGGTGGGATGCTGAGAGGGGGGTGGTGGTTGTGCCGGAGGTGTTGAGGGGGTTTATGGGTGGGATGGAGGTTATTGGGGGGCAGTGAGTTAGCATGTTGTGTTGTATAGATGGTGTATATGTATGTATGATAGGATGTTGAATGAATAGCTGTATTATATCTACTACGTATTACTACTTGTTGATACTATATGGGCTAGGGATTCGGGATAAAATAGATGGTCAACCCTGTATTGTATATCCGGCTACCCATCTATATCTAAGAAACTCATCACTAGCTAGTAGGTAAATGTAATTGTATGACATGGCGTGCGTAATCGTGCATGGAGAAACAAACAGAACAAGAGAAGGGAAAAAGACAGAAAAAGGATCATAACATCGTGGACACATTCAGGTCGTATCGTTAGTGTAGTAATTCAGAACATATGATATGGCAAAAAATGTTAACGAGACGTGAAACGAAAACATAAACAACATAGACAAACATGGTATGCATTGACATCAACAAGGATAATTCAATCGGGGAGAGGGGCGTAGATTATAAAAGCGTCAAAAAGCATAAACATAAACCATCAAGCATATAGCATAAAGCATAAGGTATCTGATCGAGAATTCGTGACTGAACTTGGTTCCGTAAACTTCCAGGGTATCGTTATGTGGCGTAATTGCGTAATGAGGGGATATATGTTTTGTCGATTAATAGGCTGTGCTATTATTCCCACGGGATATCTTCGTCGTCGACTTTGGTGCAGGTCAAATACGGCAACCCGCCCTCGCTGTATTCACTACCTTTTAGATCCAATTCGAGGAAATTGCGCATGAGCGGCTTGACTATCTCGCGGGCCAGCCGCTTGATCTCGTCCATTTTGCGCTCGAATCGTTTCAGGACTTCACGGGTGTATAGCGACTCCGAGGAAGGGGTTGGATGCACTTTAAGGAACCGTTTCAGGTCCTCGTGGGATAGGTAGGCTTGGCTGCTGGAGGAGCCGATGAGTCGGTAGACTCGTGCGGCGGACCAGGGTGGTGCGGTGCTTGTGGTTGTCGTGGTGGTCTTAGAAGTCGAGTCTGTGGGGCGGTGGCTCGTCGATTGCGAACTGCGGATGCCGTGGGTGCTGGTGCTGGCGTGCGCATTTGCTGTGGAGTTCTTGAGAATGGGGGTGGGCGGGGGCGTCGTGCTGTCGACGAGCCATTGTCGGAACAGCGAGACGGCCAGCCAGTCTAGGTAGGCGTTGGTGGGACTGACGCGCTCGCCGCGCGAGGTGGTCAGGGTGAGCCGCAGGAGCTTGGAGTCGATACGCGCTTTCAGGTCTTCCAGGTCCTCGACCTTATCTTCGATGATGTCCAGGACGGAGTTGGGGAGCGGCGAATACGGTCCGTTGCGCAGATGGGGCAGGCCGGCTGGCCATTGTCCCACGACGTGGATGAGAGCCTCGGAGAAGATGACGCGGCTGCGCGCCAGGTAGCCCAGTTTCAGGTAGCTCGGGGGATACTTGGCGATCTGCTTGAAGAGGCGCGAGCCAAAGCCCAGTAGATGGTGGTCAACGCGAGGTCCGGTCACAGGTAGCGCATCGTACATGTCGGCCAGGTTGAGCAAGGCCCGGCACTCGGCGTAGGCAGTTGCAATATTGACACTGTTGAGCAGCGGCGGGTAGTTGTAGAACAGGCGGAACAGATTGTCGTAATCGCGAACGATGGGATTTGTGGGTGGGTGTGCCGTCCCAGATCGATGAGGGAGGTTGACCACCGACTGCATGCCGGCCAGGTTGGCCATCGACCGGACAAAGCCCGTTTGAGAGCTGGACGGTTTGGTCACGGATGGCGGATATTGTCCCGAATCGCAACCAAATGCGCTGGAAAAGCTGGGAGGCTATAGAGATTCGGCGATTAGCATTGCTAATGGTCAATTCACAAGGCTTCAATCAACTAACCTTTTGTACCAGAATTGGCTCCTCATCCTCCTCCTTGTTCACCCAGTCCAGTTCATACCTCCAGCGTCTCTTTTCGACCGACCAAGCGGATCCTCCACTCTCCGATTGGGCCAGGGTTGACCCGTTTGATAGCGAAGAGGCATCCTCACTAATTCTCGAAAGCACGCCGGTGTCCAGGTTTGGCGGCCTCGGCATGGATTGTCGCGACCACTCCTCGCGGGTACTGGCCTCGAAGAAACCCGAGCATTGCGCCAATATCAATCGATGCAGGAGGTAGCGTCGCTCCTGGTCTCCTGCGCGTACCACAATCTCGACATCGCCCGTGTGCGTGAAAATAGGAAAGTCGTTTTGCTGTTGATGGGTGAGCCCTCCATGATGGGAACGACTGGAACGATGTCGCCGACTGGAATGAGAATGGCGCGACACGGAGGAGGCAGCGCTTTGCGGCGGGACGGAGCGATCGAGGACCTGAGCTTGAGACACCATTTCGATGGGCGTGACGGTAGCAGTGGGAAACTTGGTGGACATGGTCCGTCAGGAAGAGATGCGCGGTGACCAGACGCCAAAAGAGAGCTGCTGCAGAGAGCGGGCCGTCATTCAAATCCAACAGACGCGCCCCGGTCGGGAATTCGTCAACACGGCCAGCGAGGAATGTTTGGACCCGCGACGCCCAGGACAGAGACAGATTTGCGCAGAGGAGTTTGGGAGTGGCGGCGGATTCCCGGTTGTTGATCCCCGCGGGCGATAACAAAGTGGGCCACCGAGAAGAACTAGAGAACTAGTAGCAGAAGATGAAGGAAATAAAGACAAAAACGAGAGAGAGAAGACCGAAAAAAGGACCAGGCTAAGAGAATAATGATCCGAAGAATAGGAGTCGACTGGACCGAATGCAATCAGGATGCAGCCAAGGCGAGGAAGATGCAGACTGAAGCCGACAGACCAGTTACAGCCGATAAATAAACATAGGGTCCAAAACCATGGCTTCGAGATGGATTTCCGTGGGAAAAAAGATGGTCTGTGTGCAGCGAGAGACTGGATGACAGCGGTTGATACCTTAGTACTTAGTATCGAGGCCTGTCAAAGAAGGATAAAAGATCCACCAAAGCAAAAACCCCCTTGGGCGTGATCCAAAACTGCTTTGACTCGAAGTGTCCTTTGACTCCTGGGAATTCTGCTCTGCGACCGACCGAAAAGGAGAAGCGAAGGACGTCAAGCAGTTCAATCGGGATTCGTTCCATCGACGGCCTCGCAGTTGCGTTGATGCCTCTTGATTGGCTTAGACTGGATAGTCGGATCCGTCTGTTCAGCTGCCTTTTGTCGGATGATCCCCGACTCCATTCTTTCCTAATGCGTCCTCTTTTTCCTCATTTCGGATTCCCAAAGAGAGAGAGGGATACCCACCAAAAGTATAAACGCCATTCCTTTCCTCATCTTTCTCTTTCCTGATTGATTTCAATGTCCGTCCCGCTGGCTGCCCCGTATTCAAGGTATCCAAGGCATCTCATCCTGTTCTGTCATGCTCTTGTATGACACTAGCCCCTTCTGGCTAGCGGGAGTGCATATTATGACTCAGCATCACTCCACCAATGGGGATGCTTGATTCCTTTTTTGGCGGCATTTGGATTCCTTTGCGGCGCAGTTCCAGATCTTCTTTCAGCCCTCTTCTTCCTCCCCCTCCTCTTCTCGTCGTCTATTCTTCTTACTTCATTTCTTTCTTCCGGCTTGAATCATCTTGCCGTGTTCTTCATTCAACTAGCAGCATTCAGCACCCCCCGAGTGGTGTGCTCTCAATGTGCTGGGTGAAGCTCTCCTCCCCCACACCCCATTCCGTGTCGTGACGAGTCCCAATGATGGCGAGTGTCCTGTGTAGACACTCGTCTCGAGCCGCCTGCATCGGATTGCGATTCTCCCACCCACCAGAGCAGTGACCCGTTCGTCTGCTCCCCCACGGTCCGAAGTGATGTCGAAGGGCTGCTATACCTGTCGTCGCCGCCGCATCATCTGCGACAACGGCTTACCAACATGCCGCAAGTGCCGCGATGCGGGGAAGGAATGTCTGGGGTATCAGAAGCCCCTCGTCTGGGTCAAGGGAGGCGTGGCCAGTCGGGGGAAGATGATGGGTCGCAGCTTTAATGAGGTTATGCGCCCTTCAGATCTTAGGCGCGGTGACTCGAGCCCCTCTTCCTCCAGCAATGCGTCGCCGCCGTCAGCTGCCGATTCGCCTACCCAGTCTATCGACATTAGCTTATGCGTACCCCCCAACGTGTCGGGCATCCAGGGTATCCCAGAATCGATCCAGTCGGAGGATAATGATGATCAGGAGACGCAAGTTGTCTTGCAAAGAGCTACCTCTGTCTCCGCGCCTTGGGGCCTGGTGGATCCGCTGTTCAAGGACCTGAGTCAGCTGTCACGGTTCTACATCGTGCATTGTATGTTTGCCAATTTATCTACCTGTGTGATCCCTGTCTAATCATCCCGAAGTCAACCAGAACCTTGCCAATTACCTCACCCTCTACTCCGAGACCGGCAACCCGTACCGTGACCTCATTCCCTTGGTCGGCGACTCTCCTCTCCTCGCCCACGTCCTCGCTGCCACCGGTGCCTTGCATTATGCCATCCTGGCGAGCGGTGACTTTTCCCTGACGCCATGGTTGTCGGAGGGTTCCCCAACAGACCGCACCCTCCTGTCTCCGGAAGAGGTAGAAAAGTCCGTGATCACCTCGATGTCTCGGCGCCCGTCGTCCAAGGTATATGAGCATTTTCTCGGACTCAAGCAGCGCGCCTTAGGGCAGTTATCGAGCGACATCCGGGATCCCGTTCTGCGCAATGATAACAGGACCCTCGCTGCGATCACAGTCCTCGCTCTGATGGATGCCATTGAATCGGGAGATGGCGCCTGGAAGTTCCACCTCGAAGGGGCCAAAAAGCTTCTCAAAGGCCGCCAAGAACAGGGGGCCTCCAGTCCGCCTCAATACCTCGTCAAATGGCTGGAAGATTTCGCTGTCGACGGCATTCTCCTGTAAGCCATATAACCTTCTCCCTGATAAGGGACACACATACTGACACATCCCCCAGCATCCAACTCATGGGCTCCACCCTCGCTCGCCCAGGGTCCCTAACCAAACCCTTCTATACCTCCAGCATGGGCCCCGCCATGCTCAAACGCCTAGAAGAAACCTCCTACGTCGGTTGTCCAGCCTATCTCCTCGAAGTCATCCTGCTCATCCACGCCGGCCTCTACTTCGACCCGGACGTCGACCCCAACTCACAGCCCTCCATGATCTTCACCTCTGCCTTCCTCTCCCAAGACACCAACCCCCTCCAATCCCCCGGCGCTCTTCTCCAACACATCCAAGCCTTCGACCCCTCCGCCTGGGCCGAGTCCATGCAAAGCTGCTACTACCTCGCAGACCTCTCCATGCGAACCGCCCTAGCCACCGTCTTCAAAGGCGCCGTCTACCTCTACGCCAGCCGCGTTCTCTCCCGCCCGCGTCCCGGCGCCGCAACCATCCCCAACCACTTCGGACTCCCCTCCGACCACGCCGAAGTGGCAGACCTAATCATCCGCAAAATCGCTCTCATCCCTATCGAAGATCCCCACTTCAAATGCCTCATCTGGCCCACCTTCATTGCCGGCGCAGAATGCAGAGACCCCTCCCAGCGTCCCTTTGTACTCAACAAACTGCGCGCGTTGTACTTTAATATCACCAGCGTGAATGTCCGCAACGCAGCTTGGGTTTTGAGCTTGATGTGGCAGAAACAGGATCAGAAGAAGGCTGAGAAGGAACAACAGCAGCAACGGCCTACCACTACCAATACCGATAATTACCCCCATGACGATGTTAATGATGACGATGACTTTGATTGGATTCAGGAATTGGATAATTCCAGGATTGACTGGTTGTTTATATAGTTGTTTCTGAGATATTTCCTTTTTTTTTTTTTTTCTTTTTTTTTCCCTTTTGCAGTGGGATGGATGAGATAACCTCTTTCGGGGAAAGGGAAGATATCTTATATTTCACCTTATTGTATATAGATGATATAATACATAATTGTACAGTGCAACTTACTAGCTTCCTATACTTATTGCATTACGGTTAGTAGTAGATGTTACTACTTTACATTACAATCAGTAGTACCCAAATGGAACTACACTACGATAGTAGACTGTGACAAGGTGTAATAGGGCCTTACCCCTTTCTCTTCTTGCACATTCATCTCTGCTTTTATTCCTGGACTACACCTAACATCAAATATGGATGATTTGTAGGAATGAACCCTATGTAACAAGACCACGGGACTGTCTGTAGATTGTGCATTGAAGGGAGAAGAAAAGAAAACAAGAAATGTGATGGGAGGTATAATAAATAGAATTATAAAATGAAGGAGAGGTTTGGTAGACAAGTAGATAGTAGGGAGAGAAAAGAAGAGAAATATAATGAATACTAATCACTCAGATACGGAAACATACAGCAAAATGGTGGGGGTGTAACCGATCAAAATAACTCCGAAAACGCTCAGTATAGTAGAAAGAACACACACACACACACACACACACAAGATCCCTAAGAATAGTAGCAAGACTGCAAGGTGTTGATAGTAGTGTAGGAAATTGAAGAGGTGAGTCCCCGCGCTTTTTGAAGATGAATAGATGATGATGATAAGAATGTACGTTGTAGCGCACTGTCCCAGACATGGCGACGATTGGAAGTGGAGTGGGTGTAGGTTCAACTGCCAGATCGGTTTATCGCAAATGCGCAGAATATATATATCGGAAGAGAGAAGTAAAAAGAGTAGATTGAGGAGAAGTCGAGAAGGGGGGAGAATGGAGATCAAAAGACAAAGTAAATGGAAACAACCAGATGAGGGATATATGCATACTCCTGCCCATCTAAATGCAGCAAGTTCAACAGGGAATAAAAACACGCTCATCATTGCGAAGATGCAAGGCCAAAGCAGCAAGCAAGCCACGTCACAAAGGAAAATTTCTTACAATAGATGCAAACGTACAAAGGAAATAAGCAAGTCGCCGGCTGAAGTTCGTGACTGAATCCCGGTGATAAGAATAATAGCTTTAAATATAAATGTCCAAAGCAAGCCCTGCCATTGGCAGGGATGATAGAAAAAGTATCGCCAATCACACACGCAGGAAACTCTCAGGGATATCAAGCAAAAGACGGAGACGAGATATGTTCCAGGTACAATGAAGAGACTTTGTATGTATGCGACCCTGCGCAATGGTTTATAAGCTGGACTAGGGGAAGAGGAGAGTCCAGGGGAGCGGGGGTGTGCGGAAGGAAGAGGACAAGGAATTGAGGTGAGTTGGGCAGTAGAGGTATAAGCGGCAACGAAAGGCTCAGAAGACTGCTGCCAGGCCATTCTTGGAGTGACGGCGACTGAATCGCTTCTTGCCTTTGACGGACTCTGTGTCTGTGTTCTGGTGCTTAACCAAGGTGGCTCGTCCCGCGGGGGCACTCTCGTTCTGAATCTCAGAGCTGCGGTCGAGAGTATTGGCATGACTCGACAGTCCAGAGGACAAATCACGGAAGGCGTCGTCGGAATAAGAGCCGTTGCCCTGCTGAGACAGGGCCATTTCCCGCGCGCGGTCCAGGCTATCGAGCCACTCCTGGGCCGATACGGCAGTGGCGCCCATGTTGCTGGACGAGGGCTTCGGATCCTCAAAGACAAAATGTTTGTCGCGCTATATGTCAATGTTAGAAGAAGCAATACATCAAATTTATAAAGGAGAATTCACATACCGTATCCACCACCCAGCATGAGAATCCCTTGGAATCCGTCGACGTTCGATATGACGTGCCTGGGGTCAGGAGGGAAAGCTCCAGTTTCGCCTTCTTCTCGTCTCCTCCAGATGCAGCCATGATGATGCGCCCAGACGAAGTAACCATCACCAAGCGCTGCCGCTTCTTCGTGGTGCTGCCGCCAAAGAAGCGAGAGAATTTCCGGGGTGCTTCGTACTCGCCCCCATGTTTCGAGACGGGACTGTGGGCTGCTGGGGATGACAGAACCACCAGATTACCGAGTTTCAAAATCCGCTCGTTGGTTTTGGTCAAAACTGGGGACCACTCGATGTCGAGTTGGCTGGGAGGTGGTAGTTCGGTGACCAGTCGGGGCACCACACGCGAACTGACATTAGTGCTCGAGGCTGCCGGATTAGCGCTGGAGGCATAGCCTTCACCACCGCCGCCATTCAGCTTGATCGGCTCACGCGGTGGTGGAACATACGCCTTCAGACGAGGCGCCTTGCGCTTCCATAACTCCGGGCCCCATGCAATTCCCTGGAAGAACTCATGGTTCTTGATATGCTCGATCGGCAACCGACGAGCTGGATCCAGAACAAGGAGGCGTTCGACGAGATCGCGGGCGACGGCAGGAAAGCCGGCAGGGAAGTCGTAATCGAGCGCAACGATCTTCTGAAACGTCTGATACTCGTTCCCGGCTTTGAAGGGAGGCCGACCCGCTAGAAGCTGGAAAATAATGCAGCCAAAAGCCCAGAGATCACTGGCCTTGCAGGCATTCTTATCCGTCAGAAGTTCCGGGCTTACATATTCTGCTGTGCCCACGAACGAGCTGGCTCGTTCATCCTCCGGGATTTCTGTGGAGTCTAGCGGGGGCATCCCGCTGGAGTCCTGAGGTTTGCGTTGACTCTTGAGGATCTTGGCTGTTCCGAAATCGGTGATTTTGATGTGCATCTGACTGTCGAGGAGAACGTTTTCCGGCTTGAGATCGCGGTGAATCACGCCGCGTTTATGCATGTAGTCTATCGTGTCTAGAATCTGAGCACCGTAGAACCGTGTACACTCCTCGTCGAAGGTGGTCATGCGCTTCAACACGCCCAGCAACTCGCCTCCCTTGCAGAGATCCAGCACAAAATATAACGAGCGCTCATCCTGAAACGTGTAATAAAGTCGGACAATGCCCGGGTGTTCGGTAAGCCGGTTGAGGGTGTCCTTCTCAATGTTCACATATTTCACCTTCTTCTCCTTGATGATGTGTCGCTTGTCCAGGATCTTGATGGCATATTCCTTCAGAGTTTGCCGGTCGGTTCCCAGGACGACGGTACTGTAAGAGCCCTCGCCCAGCGTGTGAGCGAAAGAAAAATCCCGGACGCCCTTCTTAATGTAACGCGCAACCGGCTTGCCGTTGGCATCAATCTCCTGCCTCACGGCGACCGCTGCACCACGATCCTGCCAGTCCTCGCTGCTCGCACCGGGGCCATTCTCCATGGCATACGGAGAGCCTCCCATCTGTGGCGTCGCTCCACCCCGCGCGTGAGCCCTGGAAGTTTGACGCATGATCATGGGACCGTTGGTTGGCGGCAACTGGGCAGTTCGATATGAGCGATCATTGTGGTTATTGTCGCGTACGGGAACACCGGCCTGGAAAGCCGCGGAACCACCGCGAGATTCCGCACGTGCTTGACTTTCGGAGGCGGAGGAGGCCGCGGAATCGGTACGAATACGATAGGAACCCTCCCGAGCAGCTGCCAGTGTTGATGTGGATCCGTTCGCGTAGAAGGCGGACATAGGCCGGGAGGACTGCGGAGCAGGATGTGATTGTGAGGACGACGCGTAAGGAGTGTACTGAGGACTCGTCTGCTGCGGGAGGTCAGAGTAGGGATTGTAGAGGGAGCTTCGGTTGTCTCGCGGCTTGATTGCGGGCTCGACTGAGGGGGAGGTGAGGGTGTCTTGCAGATCTGTCGTGGAGGCAGGAGCAGACGGTCGGGGAGGAGTTGTCGATAAAGAACTGGCCGGTCGTTCGGAGACGATGGTAGGTTCGCGCACCAGCTCGGGTTCCGTTACATCTGCAGCACTGGCAGCGGGCGTTGTTGCAGCATCTTCGGACGAATGTAAGGAAGAATCATCGGGATTAGCGATGCGGAGCCCCCCTAACGATTGGGATAGGCTGAGATCCCCATCCATGATGGAGGTAGCGATGGGGTTGGTGATACACCAAACCTAATTTTTGGGGGGAGAGCAGGATGAGGGTGGAGGATGGAGGAAGAGTTGGGTTTCAAAGGGGGGGTGGGAGGAGGAGGGGGGAAGTGCGGGCGGAAGTAGAGGGAGAATGATGATTTGGGGGGAAGAACAAGGAGGCAGAAAGACGGCGAGAGATTAAGATGGCGGGATAGTGACCTGGCAAGGCACCAGCGTGGCACCAAGCAGAAGGTCGAGAAGGGGGAGGAGAAAAGTGAAAGGAGAGAGGAAGAGAAGAACGAACGAACGTAAAAAAAGAAACGAGCGGGGGAAGGAAGGAAAAGAAGAGGAGAGGGAAGCTGGGAAGGAAAAGGAGCTTCCCCGATGGGATGGGATGGGATGGGATTGAGTCGAGAGAGCGAGGAAGAGAGAGAGAGAGTTAGTTAGTTGGTTGGTTGGTTAGAGAGGGGAGAGCCGGACGGGGGGGATTATGGCGGCGGTCGGAGGAGTAGCGGATGATGCATTGGGGATGTGAAACAACTCTGGCCGGAACCCCAAACACAATGGATTATGGGACACTCAGGATGTAAATAGAACTGACGGATGTGAACTGAAATAATAGAAAAATAGCAGGGGGTGGATAAAAGGGAAAAGGGAGAGGGAGAGAGAGGGAAAGAGAGAAAGAGAAATTCGAGATGCGAGAAGAATAATACGATTGAAGAGGGAAAGGGGATAAAGGGGATCGATGTAGTAGTAAGTAGCAGTAGTAGCAGTAGTAGTTTTACTTGGTAGTAGTAACTAATAGTTAAGAGGTGGTGGTGGTGGTGGTGGTGGTAGTAGAGAGTTACATACGGGAAGGAAAGAGTAGTTCCAAGAGGGAGAATTTCTGCCTACAACTAAACAACAATCATCATCTTATTCTAATCCTCTAATTTATTTTTAAACCTGCCACGGCCTTGTCTCTCTCTTACTCTACAAAAGAAGAATCGTGTCATACGAATAATTAATCAGAATAATAATCAGCATCATCCCAATCGGCATTTGAATAATGCAGCCTGGCCGATGGATCCTCTCTCTTTCTCTGCACAGCTCAATCGGATGCCCTGGAGATGTAGATCTCAGAGGCCTGTAAGCCCCATTCTCCATCTGTGTGTCTCTTACTCACATTCCCACTAAACTATTGACCATCACTACTTTATCTTCTACATTACTATCGACTTGGAATATTTATATCCTTCTGTTTCACTTTCGAGATCGTGACTCTGCTCAGCCTCTTTAATGTTGCTATCCACTGATCCGTTCGAGACCGAGAGACGGTACCGTGGTTCGCTACCATCTCCTGCTCCATCTTCTATACTACTACACCGTCTCTTTCGCAGTCCCCATGTTGGTGCCTATTATAGAACAGATTCAACTATTAATAATATCACTCTCCACCACCACCACCACCACCACCTTCTGATGCCAGTTCATTCTACCATCACTCTGAAATCACAAATCACCTACAGTAATATATATATATTTTCCAGCTGGCTTGATAGAAGTTGTATCTCTCCATCGCACTTGCCATCCGGATGCTCTTTCCTGATGTGCCTTGTAACCTCGTAGTCTAGCCAGATGATTCCCCCGTCCCCATCATGAATAGCTGCACACTGCTGTCCGCCTCTGCACACTTCATGAAAGAGAAAGATAAATAACCTTACAGAGGCATATAGTTGTTCCTGTTGCTCCGCCCAGATTTATTTTTCTGTGTCCATTCCTCATCTGCTATTATCCTAAGATATTTTACATCACACCCATGATTCGATACAAGCCTACACGCATTGCTCTGGGCGATGAAGATCTCCGCTATCATCTGGAAAGGCTGCTAATTCGTCATTCTCGCATGGCCGAGTGGCATCGGCAAGACCTAGACCGTGACAGCTATAGTGATGATAGTGTAGCCTTCTTGGGTTCGGATTTCTTTTCGCCCTACAATCTCTCTCCGGGCGGTTCCGTCTGCAGCTCGGGCCGCGACTCTCCTAGTCAAGGTTCCTGGCAGTCGAATCAAAACAGTGAAGCTGGCCATTCAGGGTTATCCTCCTTGTTCAATGAACCAGATGACTCATTGTCTGTGGTGGTGCAAGATGAGGTGCGGACTATGAGCACCTGCTCACCAGGTCTCTGTGGGCCCCTGTCCGGAAAGTCCTTTCGAGCAGGTGAAGAGCACCATGTGACAGTGACTACGCATCAGCTCTCACTGGAGACTATTGACAGCAGTCAACTTTCCGGTCAATCACCGGGAAAGCGGGGCCTTGAAAGGCTGCAGCCTCATTCACTGACCTGCCAACCTCTCACTATAGCAACCGTACCATCCATCAATATCTCCGCTAGTGTTTTCTCGAAGAATGGTGGAAGGTGCTTGATTGTACCACATCGTCACTCAACTTCTCACCCGCTTCTCCTTGGCACCAGGGAACTAGATCGAGAAACTCTTTCATGCAGCACTCAGTTGGCAGGGAGCTCGTTGAATTTCAAAGACGCCTTGGGTGAAGTAGGTGAGCTTCAAATACCATTCTCGGGACTCACTGCTAGCAAGTGTTAACTTGGCTATTTTCAGAGAACCTGAGACAGACGTGGTCGAGATTTAAAGTGCAAGATTCGGATCTCCGTCCGAGCCTTGATCTCGAGATCCGTTCAGGATCCACATGTGTCAATCTAGCTGCGCAACAAACACAATTAGTTGACTCTCTTGCACGGCCCTCTTCCAGACGAAAGGCGGCGCTGGAGGTGATCAAGATGCCCGGTGCAGATATTTCGACCAGGAAGACACGCGGCCAGCGGGCCGACCTCTCGTTGCCGGGGTCTGCTGCCGTCCATCACAATGGCCCTAGTGAAAGATTGGGTGCAGAGATTACCAAAGCTCCAGTAGCACTTCCCACTAGATTGCAGAACAGTGCAAGGCCAAGGTCCACCGGGGCACATCGGTCCAACCCCATTCGAAGAGTAGGCCCAACATACCTGAGAGTGGATAAGATAGACTCAGCTAACAGAGAGCAAGGCTCCTAGGAATATAGTCTCGCATGGTACGCAGACTGAGACTGAGCAGGTGACATCATTACCTGAGCAAGGCCATGGGGGAACGGTAACACATCAGGCTGTTAATTCTTCGCTAGCTGCTCCAGCAGAGGTAGGTGCCGATCTTTCGATGGTTAGATAGACAGTTGAAGGTCTGATGCCCTTCCGTCATCCACAGGGAGTCCAAAACCGTGGTCATGAACACAATCCTCCGCAAGAACACATGGTGCGGGAGGCGCCCGTCATTTCAGGGTTACTTCGAAATATGCGTTTTCAGAAGAGTCAGAACGCCAATAGAATCAATTTAATTGCTTCCATGCCATCGGCAAATCCACCGGTACCCGGTGGTAGAGGAAGCATGGCAGCTCCACAGGGCCACCGCTCCGAACCATGCATGGATGTACGTATGCACTCACGTAGCCCTGTTGCGCTGGCCATCGTTAACACCTAGACAGACCCGAGCGTCGGTCAACCCGTACGTCAAGGAGGCCATGGAGTTCGATAGCTACGTCACCTTCATGGCGGATGAAATACACGAGAAAGTTGAGGTTGATGTCAAGGACTATGGCCCAACGATTCTAAGCTTAACCCAGCAATTAAGCTCGCAGGGTGATTGTTGATGATGGCGTGGCGAGTGGAGAGGGAACGGTTGGGATGACAGCAGGGTGGATAGAAGCATGTTATCCGCGGTGGGGGACAGCTGAAAAACAAAAAGCACCGACAACAGTTGATATCACGCCTAGTCAAGGACAGACAGAGAGGGTCATGGGAACTGCTGTGAGGGGATGGGATTGATTGAGTGATGATACGTCGACCTCCTTGCTGCACCGGAGAATTTGGCCCGTACCGGGGAAAAGTGAGCTTCTAATGCTAAAATTGACTTGCTTGGGATTCCATCCCTATGAGGTGTCATATGGTCGGAGGTGTATTCAAGATTCTCATACGCCATGCAGGGCTCAGCCATTCTGCCTCAATCTGTTGCGTGGATGGGACGTAAAGCATGGGGGCGGAGTTGGTGTCCCGACCCAATGAAGGGTGAGATCTCGTGAGGCTATTCGTCATCCATCCCAATGAGCCCAGTCGACACGCAAGCTGCAGAAAATTCAGTAATGATGGTGTAGTGTAGAAAAGTGACGGTGTAGACTGGGGAGCTCGGATAAGAAAGCAAAATCGACCGACAATAAGGCTGAAGGGGATGGGATCCAAAGCTGCCAACTTGCGTTATGTAACCATGTATATGTATGTATCCCTCTTCCCTCAATAATACTATCAATACTGCAAATAACAAACCGAGACATCACCATAATTACCCCAGTATCACCACAATACTAGCACAATCCTAGATAAGTAAATAACAGAGTACAGAGTATCTTCTACTATCCATGAAACAAACCACCCTCATCGCCATCATTCCCCATTTCATCGTCATCACCCATCCATTGAGGGGGCAGAAATAATAGAGTAAGATAGTTCTGACCACCTGTCCTACCTGGGCTAGACTACTACTACTAGTAATAATCAAAATCTAAAAATCTATTTTTACCTTGGGAATTAATTTTCCTCTGCTTGTGGATACCTATTTTCTGCACGACTTTCTCTCCCAATTTTCGTTTTTTCTTTTTTCCTTTCTTGGGTTTAGTTCTAGTACTTACGCGTCCTGCCCCAATGCGCTATACCGCTTTAGGTGTATGGGGGGGTGGGTGAGCTGGTTCCCCCTTCTTGGCATGTGAAAGAAGTGGTGGTGGTGGCGGGTAATGGATGTTCCGGGGGGAAAGGATAGTAAGTAGTAAGGTTGGTGCTTGATGTTATCATGGTAAATTATCTCTTATTTATGCGTGTCGGTCTCGAGTATTGGAGGTGAGTGCTAAGTTATGTGTAAGTAGTATTCACATGATGGTCCGGTCCCGGGTTGGGGGCATATGTATATGTGAATGTATGTATGTAAGTATGTGGTAGACTGTTAGGCTGCAACCCGATCATATATAACTGCTGTGTTACTACTAGTACTACAAATACTAATATATCACCACCAGTACTCATGAACATATCACATGCTCAACTACGAGATACTAAATACGTGATTCATGATAATAGATATACAGTAGTAAGGCATGAGTAAACAAAATCCCCGACATACTAGATAGTCAGTGCTCTCTCTTTCTTCACCTAGCCCCTCCGAGCTCGAGCTCGAGCTCGCACTCAGCCTTATGAGACGGCGGGCGGGTGGGTTGTGGATGTGGGTTAAGCAGTGAGGAAAATATGGAGTATCACACGGTAGGATAGATAGATAGTATGTCAGATATTGATTAATAGCTAGTTAACGGTAGATCCCATGTTTCACTACGTATGTCTTCTTACAAGGAATACTGATTCCACAATTTCTATATATCTAACCATATTTATATAGTGATGTCGCTTACCGAAATGGGGAGTTGATTGGTGTATGTAAGTAGTTAATGCCATGGCTCTGTATGTGTGGGTTGGGGAAGTACTCCATACTGCTCCGTACTCCATACTCAGTTGTTGCGATGCTGCTATATATCACATTGCTATACTTGATCGGGACTGAAGTGAGCGAAAATAGAAACGCCCTGCATGGGCTGATGTGCTGCACACACTGCCTCACTTCGGTGGGTGATACATGTGTCATCTGTCATGAAGCTGGATTCGATCGCCACGGGGTCGCGGTGAGACATGTAACCAGCATACGTAAATTAGGAAATTAAGTACCCAACAGCAGAAATACGCGTTTGATAAGCAACTTCTATTCAAGTCTAGTGAATGGAGCAAAAGACGGCTGGAAAAGTGGATGATGATACGCATCACAAAAATGCCAAGAACATCTCCCATACATCGCTTTCAATGAGCCAAAGAGCAAAAAGAAAATTGGTAAAATAAGTTAAATAGATAGAACAAGAAGTAAAAAAAAATGACGAAATATGGCTCCCGTTGATCGTAATCAGATCTCTAAACAAATCTTTTGGCCCCTGGAATCATTCAAGAAAAAATTAAAACCCGTGTAATTCTATTAACATTTCAACCCTTTACTGCGCCTGGCTCTTAGCGAAAACCTGGGCGCCGTCAACCAGCCGACGCTCGGTGTTCTGTCTACCGTTGACGAAGTCAGGGTAGTTAAGGGTCAGCTCGACAGCGCCGTTGACAATGTTGTCCACAGCCTCAACACCGAGCATGAAAGAGTGGTCCTGGTTACCGACCTCGTAGCGCCAGCTACCGAAGCGGCCACGGGTCCAGATGTCCTTCTCCTGGAGTCTGGGCAGGATCTGGGTAAGAGCACCCTCACGCTCCAGGGAGGGGGTGGGGTAGCCGTGGTCGAAGCGACGGTGGTAGGTGGAGACAATCTCATCGGTGGGCTTCAGCATCTCGGTGTTGACGAGACCCTGGATGCAATCAGCCAGGAGAGTCTCGTGGTTGACAGGCTTCATCGAAGACTCGGAAACCTCCAACATGATGGACCAGTAAGGACCCTCCTGAGCCTCAGTGCTCTGGGGCTTGGAGCCATCCGCAAGCTGCAGAGTGGGAAGCTTCTTGGAGCCCTCGGGCTGGTTGTAGGGGGAGTAGTTGGAGAAGATGGTGGCACGGTAGAAGGGGCAGTTGTCCTCGGGGAAGTAGAGCTAGTAACGATTATGTTAGTCTTGAAGTCGCTCAAGCGTTAGATCGAAGATCAACTTACCCAGCACTTGTCACCGATTCTCTCGGGGCGGGTACCACGGATGCCGACACCAATAACGTGAGTGGAGGAGTAGAAGAGCTGCTTGGTGAGGCCAACGAGCTCCTGATCGCCGATCTGCTCAGCGAGGTAGTCGACAGCCATGGTGGAGACGAGCTTCTTGTAGCCGACAGTGGTGCCATCACCCAGGGTGACGGTCTTGTTGTTGGCATTGACCTTGACGACCTTGCCCTTCTCACCGAAGCGAGTCTTCTCCTTGGGGATAGTGTCGGCGACGGCGATCCAGATACCACCGGTACCACCACGGGCGGGGAAACGGAAAGTAGCGTTAGGACCCCAGTTACCAGCGGTCTTGTTAAGGATAACGTTGGTCGTCACGGCCTTGACGTTAGGGGCAGCAACACGCTCACCCAACCAGGCACATTGCATCTAATAAAGAATCAGCACGCCGTTACTTGCCAGGTGGTCCATCGTATCTTACCTTGGTCGTAGGCACAGCCCAAACCTTGAAGTTGTAGGGTCTCATGAAGAGGTCGGCGATACCGACACCCATCTGGCGAACAATCCACTCATCGAAGTTCTGGGGCTTGGTGTTGGCGACACGAGCCTCGAGGGCAGCATCGATCAGGCCATCGATACAGCGGACCTGCTCATGCTTGGGAAGCATGGAGATGTTGTTCTGGAAGGGGTAGGGAACCCATTGGCCCTGGCAGCGAACGTAGGAGATACGCTGGTGTGTGTACCAGTCGTCATCCTTGGGGAGAGCCTCGTTGATGCAGTCGTCGAAGTACTTGTAGTGGGAGAAGATGACGTGACCACCAACATCGAACAGCTGTGATTGTCACGAGTCAGTCGCTGTTTGCTTGACCAGTGCAATGCCTGCCCATTGAGGGGAAAGTGGGAATCAACATACGAAGCCTTCGGGGGTCACATCGGTGGAAGCAAGACCACCAGGGGTCTCGTTGCTGTCAACGATCAACCAAGAGGGGCCATCCTACACCCGCAAATTGTCCAATTAGCCTTCATTCGAGTGATGGTATACGATAGGGGGCGCGCAATGCGTACAATCTGGTTAAGACGCTTCGCGGCACCGAGACCAGTAGGACCGGCACCAATGACGAGAACGTCGACGGAGCTGAATTCGAGCACAAAGACAACGGTCAGCAATTGTTCCAATGAGCTTCTTGATGTAGTGAAGGCAAGCTTGCCGTTGGAGGGAGGGGGAAAGGTCTCCTTACATATCGGGGTGGGTCATCCTGCCTTGTAGAATATCCTGAAAGCTGGGGACACGGTTCAAAGTCCTGCGGGCGAGGCTGAGCATAGAAAACGAGCCTTGTGAAGCTGCAGGGACAGCAGAGTTATAAGGAGAGAGATGAGGGGGGAGGAAGAGAGAGAGAGAAGAGAGGTTGGTGATGGAGGGAGCAAGAAGGGGAGGGAGATGGGCGGGAAGGTATAGGTGTATCTCCTGCGGTCGGTCGGGAAAGCGAAACGTGACAAGCAAGCGGTGGGGGGCGCTTGGAATCGGTTTCAAGTTTAGGCCCTAATAGATCAAGCAATCGGATTATCGGATTTCCCCAAAAAAAGTCGACTAATAATTAATAGCAATACGTGTCGCCGAAGCCCCAGTCGCGGAGCCTTGGAAAAGGGGCAAAGGGGACAAAGCTAATTTCCAACCCCAATCAATCCAAATCATCCCTCATCTTAAAGGTCTGGAGGACGCATGGGTCGGGGCTGATCGATTCATGCAATCACCATCGATTCGTTCTGGGTAATTTCAAAAGTAGTAAAAAAAAAAGTACACGAAGATAAAAATATCATTAAAAATAAAATAAACCCAAAAAAATATTCCGGGTTGCCAACCATTGATACACCTTTCCTTGCGCCATCTGCGCGTTTGCTGCTTTTTCGTTGGATCATAGCTAGGCAATCGTTCCGTAGCCCAGCAGGCAAATAGCCATTTCTAGCCCCATGAACGCATCAAAATGTTCAAGAATAGTATCCGACTGCGTCCAGCCAGACGCCTACTGCCGCAATAATGAATATTCCGTAGATTCCGATCGTACGATTGGCCCTTGTTGTCGCACTGCTTATCGTTATATCTGAATGCAGCATCATCACCACCTCCCCCAAGTCCGGCGTCAAAGCTCATCCACCTGCAAGCACTGTGATACGGGATCCATGGGGTTTTCTCGGCAGGCACCGGCCTGCCAGGGGCTATCGTCTAGTGGAATGCATGCGCGTTGCTCATTCTTGGTTTTAAGGGTCTCTAGCTTCTACGGCCTACGGAGTCCTAGCATCTGCTTTTCTCCGTACAGCTCCATCCGCTGGCGGAGCGACGGTTGCCGTTTACCAAGAACGGCAATGCAGTTCGGCGATGGATCTTGTGTACCCCACGAGAGCATCATGAATTCCGTTCGATAGATCACTGCTGCCGTCTGGTATCTCATCTCCTGGACCCTAGGATATATACGAAACTTCACACTCGGAAGAGGGGGCTAGGTCCAAGCTTACGGGAAAGACATATACCACTAACGGAATACCGTGGGTAGTATGTATAACAATCCCGTGCAACAATAGCCCGAGCACCTTCATCAAAGGCTGCAAGCAAGTCCTAAGAAATGAGCTGTGTATCCATTGTGTACGCACATCCCTGCTAAGCGGCCAACCAGGCACTCCCTACGACCAGTGGCAGTCGATTGCCTCCTGCGCAAGGTACTACCTACTGCGTATCTGGTACTCCGCAGCGGCGTGGACCTGACCTAACTGGTCCAGAAGGACGTCGATGGCGAGCATCGGCAACATGGATCGTCCCCTTTTTGACGGTCTGTCAACTTCAGGGTAGATAAGTAGGGAACACATGAGCCGGGCAACAGTCGAACGGCTCCACTCGTTGTCCTTCTTGAAATGGAAAGACAGAGAGGATCTTTTTCCAGAAGCGCACACAACGGTTATCAGCTTAACCTGTCTGGGATTTGAGATGCAAGCAGATGGAGTTGTCACCCACTCAGGGACTAAGGGACCAAATACACACTAACAAAAGCTTCAATTTTCGCCCCCTGAGGCTTTCGTAATTTGGCCCTCCTGTCAATGCCCTTATTTCTGACGGACGCGCAAGCAGCGAAATCCTGGTCAGAACTTTGCATGGACATCTGTATGCTATTGATTGAACCATACAGTAACCATGGCCAGACCGAGAACACGAACAATCCATATTGTCGACGAGGACCCGAAGGATGGTACACGTCGGCACGGAACTCCATACAACAGAACTATCCGGACCCTCGTGGGTCTGGGAAAGAGTCCCTGAGGGAACGGGCAACCTAAGGACGGCTCCGTCGTACCATTTGCTCTAAACGCCATTGAACCATGGTGATGGCGTCAGGCCCCTCAGCCTTCAGATCGCCGCATTCCCCACCCGCAAGGGACCTTTGCGGCGGCGCTATGAGCAAGTGGCCGCTGAACGCGGGTAAGACAGTGCTTGGCCTAGCGGGCTGCTTGCGTAATGCATCCTGCACCAAACCAGCCGGCGTTAATTTTGATCAACAGTGATTGTCGCAAGTCGGTGTTGATGTGTCCCTCCCCTCCATTAACATTTCTTTTGTTTTCCCCTCCCCCCTTCTACGTTCTTATCGGACACAATCGGGATTCGATTTTGAAGTAGTCTAGAAGAATTCTCATTCAGCAGATAGTAATTGCCCATTTGTCGAACCAGAAGTATTAAATAGGGGGATGAAGACGAGAAGATAAAAAAAGAGGCAAAGATCCAAAAAGAGAGTAGATGGCGTTGCCTACCAAGGAAAGTCGCTGGAGGGGGCTCCATAATGGTAATAACCAGAACAGCCTATCTCTAGTCAGAGCGAGCGGAAAAGGGGCAAGAACCAGCGACTACTGGGCCCCCCGATGGTGGAGACCTGGAGATTGACACCAACCACCAGCGCTCGCCAGGACAGTCGAACTCGCCACGAGAGTGATGAGCATTTGCCTCGCCCCACGGCCGTACCGAGAGATGGTTTCAAGGTCGACCATCCACTCGCAGATTGCAATTAGACAGCAATATATCGAATACGCATTGAGAATCGCGGTGAGGGTCGGGCAAACACCGGCAGCATCGAGCATAGAGAAAATGATGCAGAAGACTCGCAAGTCAATGATGATGAGAACGGACAGGAAGTATGAAATGGACGTTCGATAGTAGATAGTTGACGACGTTTGCAGATGCACTGACTGACTGACTCTTTTGGATGAACCGAAAGAGGTCTGGAACTGGCAAACGTTTTGTTACCATTTGTTCATACTATTTCCGTACCCGGGAACTTGGTTGTACAAGCAGCGGCAATTGGGGAGAATTAGTTCGTATTGACCAAACCATTACGGTACTGAATTCAAATTGTGGTCATTGCGAGGACAATTTGCTGCAATACACTGTATGTGCCGGGTCTCCAGCCCGCTAATTTTTCGCCCCTCGTCACTCCACTTTTGGCCTCCACCGCGATGGGCTTGTTCTTCCCAGCCTAGAACTCGAAACCGCCCGTCAGAACCACTGGTGGTGTTTCACCTGCTTCGGCGTCCATGGGGTAGCATACAAATGGTATCTTATTATAATTCTCCAGCAAATCTTGGTAATATATGCACAAGATACCAGTTCAGAGAGTCTAATACTATCAACTGTTTATTTGATGTGCTCAATGTGAGACCAGGCAAGGCAGATAGATAGAAGTATGAAATCGGCAAGGTTAAAATTGGTTCTTATCTAGGAGTCTACTTACACAGTAACGTTCAATTGACTAACTAAACTAAATGCTAGCATTATCACACTGACTCTGGTTCCGGTTCATTCCTCCCACCCCCCACCAACCAACTCATCCGTCCACAGGTTAGGAAGCAGTAGAATGCATGCCAGCCGCTAAACTTTGGGGATTCAGGTCCGGGTCCAGAGGGAAACTAACTCCTAGTCCAGTATGTAAGTTGACGGTCAGCGCAGTAGACTACCACCACTACTGCTAGTTGTAAATTGTGAGAAAGACGACCAACGAACGACATATCGTGTCCTGAGCCACGATCTTCCCTCTCGGTGTTGATGCGGACCCAGCCCTTTCTCTCTCTGCCTTTCTCTCTCCGTCGCTCTTACACTCTCCGTCTCTTCTCTTCCCTGCCTCACAATTCCCTGACTCTCTCCTCCTCTTCGGCCCCCCCTAAATAATTTTACTTGCGCTTCCCGAGCCGCCTTCACTCCCGCTGCCATCCCACAGGAAATTCAGCCGTAAGTACCTCTCTTCTTGGTACCCTGTTTGCTTACCCGAGAGTTGAAAATTACCTCAACGGACCTTCCCCCCCATCAACTAAACAGCCCCTTCGTCCTCCTCCTCTTCCTCTTCCTTCTTCTCTCCTCCAACCCCGACCATTCTTCTTCACACCGTTCTATTCTCATTCACTCTCTTACTATCCTTTTCTTGTCCAACTCTTGTCTCACTCGTTTCCAGACTTTTTAGGCTTCTCGACTTTTATCCACCTTTTTCTCTGCCACCATTCCTTTTTCTCTTTACGTCCTTTCTTGACAACCGTTACCCGTGGCCTCCGCCAAGTTCGGACAAAGCAGCCTTTTACGGCCGCGACCTTTTGAATTTCAACGTTTCTTATCCGACCAGACTCGCACCTTCATAATGTCTGAGGGCGAAAAAGCCAGAACCTCCGGAGAGGTCTCTCGTCCGGAGCCTACCCTGCCCACCGTCAATCCCGCTGTTGATAAGGCAGAGCCCCCGAAGCCTGCCTTCCACCCTGCTGTCTATGTCGGGTAAGCTACACCAAGATTGAGGGACTCGTATTGAAAGAGTACTAAGATAAAATCAGTGTCTGGATCACTTTGAGTTCCAGTGTTATCCTGTTCAACAAGCATATCCTTGATTATGCCCAGTTCCGTAAGTTCTACACTCGGTGGCTCCGATTCTGGTGACCATATCGCTAATTGTCCTCTCTGATCTTAGGTTTCCGTACGTTGCTCATAACTTATCTCGATATCGTCCAGCAGTCCAACTAACGACATCTAGCTATCATCCTCACAACATGGCATTTGGCATTTGCGACCTTCATGACCCAGCTTCTGGCGCGCACCACCACTCTGCTCGATGGACGGAAAACCGTGAAGATGACTGGCCGTGTCTACCTCCGTGCTATTGTTCCGATCGGTCTTTTCTTCAGTCTGAGTTTGATTTGCGGTAATGTGACTTATCTGTATCTGAGTGTTGCCTTCATCCAGATGCTCAAGGTCAGTCGTTTCCTGTCGAACAAGAGTTTCCCTTGCTAACTCCCCCCTCAGGCTACTACCCCCGTTGCTGTTCTCTTCGCTACTTGGGGTATGGGCATGGCTCCTGTCAACCTCAAGGTCCTGATGAACGTCAGCGTTATCGTGCTCGGTGTCATCATTGCCTCTTTCGGTGAGATCCGCTTTGTCTTCATCGGATTCCTGTTCCAGCTCGGTGGTATTGTCTTCGAGGCCACTCGTCTGGTCATGGTTCAGCGCTTGCTCAGCTCTGCCGAGTACAAGATGGACCCTCTTGTCTCCCTCTACTACTTCGCTCCTGTCTGTGCTGTCATGAACGGTGTCACTGCTCTCTTCCTTGAGGTCCCCAACCTTACCATGGGCCACATCTACAACGTTGGTGTCTGGACATTGCTGGCCAATGCCGTTGTTGCTTTCCTCCTCAACGTTTCCGTTGTCTTCCTGGTAAGGAGCTCTTATATATCGCGTTACTACATAGGGATCAATTCACTGACACATCCCCACAGATTGGCAAGACCTCCTCCCTCGTCATGACCTTGTGCGGTGTCCTCAAGGATATCCTTCTGGTCGCTGCTTCCATGATGATCTGGCAGACCCCCGTCACCCTCACTCAGTTCTTCGGTTACTCCATTGCTCTCGTCGGTCTCGTCTACTACAAGCTTGGCGGTGACAAGATCAAGGAGTACACTGGCCAGGCCAACCGTGCCTGGGCTGAGTATGGAGTTAACCACCCTGCTCAGCGCAAGTTCATCGTGTTCGGTGCTATCCTCCTCATCTTCTTCCTGCTCATGGGCTCCATGGCCCCCAGCTACGCCCCCGAGCAAGTTGCCAGCGTCAAGGGTATGCTCGGTGGTGCTACTGCTGGAAACGCCTAAAGGACCGATTAGAAGTCCAGGTGGATCCAGCCATGCGCCTGCCTTACTACTCAGGCACCGCCTGAGGTGAGCCAGGGAGTGGTAGCTTATGTTGAGGTGGAATGGGGACTGAAGAAGGGTCCCGGGGGGCAAAAGTTCTACCCGCGCGTCACGTTCGCTTTTCTTCCGCCATACTTGGATATGTATGACTCTCTACTGTTATAAAGGATAATATTTCATCTGCCGGGGTAGTTCTTTATGAATTGGGATGCGGGGTGCATCTGGGCCGGCCACATGCGGGGAATGCAGCCGGGCCCAGAAGACACGGTTGATACGACATGGATTTCAAATCCGACGGGGCTTTCACAATATTCGTTTCGCGACCCTGTTTTTTCTTCTTCCTTTTACCATTTATTTTATTAGAAGGATTTTTGTCGGTGTATTGCTCGCGATTTGGCTCGATGACCATTTGTGACGTGTGAAACTAGCAGGAAGTTCAGGTGTCGGATATCATTTTCGCGACCTTGTTTGCTCGTCATCCCATTCTCCTGTTACTATAGGATTTTTCTTTTTGATTACTTTACGAGGGGAACCTTCTCATCAACCAAATAGAATTTCGTCAAGTTTCAGTGTCAGCTTTGAATTGGTGCCTGAGGCATCACATGGTAGAGTAGGGGCTAGTCTGGCCAAGTTCTGGCTAACTTACTACTAAAGTTCCTTGGCTGGCAACCCCCTGGTCAGTCAGCAGTCAGTGCGGGCCTTTAGGGTTGAGCCAATCACGGCGCATCGAAAGCCTCGGGCTTGAGCTGAGTGGTTCAGCCAATGGCCTTGCATCCAGTGAGGGCGGCCGCGCGGACGAGGCGTGCCAATTAAGCCAATGAGAATGAGCCCTAGCAGGTGGAGCCCACCCCATCGTTGCCCGGGACGATTCCCCCTCGACCAATAATGAGCGCATCCTTGCGGGTTGATCTGAGCCCGGTGGATCCCGTCACCTGTTACTGTACGGTATGGTATGCAGTCACGCCAAGGGGTGCACAATCCCTGCGAAACTCTCAGCACTCCCGCGGAAATGGCGGGCGTCACAAGCGTATGGCACGGTAAATACACGGGTCTGGCCAATGGCAAATCCTGCTCTCCGCAATGATGAATGGAGGATCGCAAGGCGCATCCAAAGAAGCTCCGATCACACTGACTTCTCGCTCTCTCGTCCGCATCCGTCAGCTTCTGCTGCTTCTTCTCCTTCCTTTTCTGCTTCTTTCGCGTGGTTCGTTTGGTTCCTCGCTTTCCTCCCACACTTTTCTCCCTTCTCGCTTTCCTTCCCTCCGCTTCTTCTCCTCCACATCTTAGCCGGTGATCCCGTGGTTCGCTTCTTCATTTCGGCTGCGCATCTTCTCCTTCCTCCGTTTATCCTCCTTCCATCCATCTCTCTCTCTCTACCTTCTTCTTCTTCCCTTCCTCCCTCTCCTGCACGTCGTTCTCACTGTATCTTGGGTCAATCCATCCCATCTCATCTTGCTCATATCCTTACCTCTTGATACCCTTCATCCTTATATTCCATATCTCCCATCTCGTACCCTTCCATTGTCACCTCCTGCCTGCTACCTCCACACCCTTTCGCGCATCACCTCTCGTCCTCTCCTTTGGTGCCATACCATAGCTTATATACACAGCTTGGATCGCAAGATCCATAGGTTGCTCTCGTTCTTCATTTCTAGCTCACTGGACAGACAGAACAGGCTCCTTTTCGTTTCAATCTCGTAGTCGCTGCATTCGACCACGCCATCGCATTCGATCACCATGTGCCCAATGCTGCTGAACGGTCTCTCTGATGGCCCGGCGATGGTCCTATCCCCTCCCCAGGACCACGCTTTTGTTCAATTCCCTCGCCAGCCCAAGTTCACCCACGACACAGAGTCGCGGTCCTTCTTCTCTAATAACAACAACCCCTTCCAACCATCCAGACCCTCCCGCAAGAGGTCGCGTGACGAAGACTCCTTCGAAGAAGCCATGAACGGAAACAGCACTCCCATGTCCATCGTGGCTGCTTCTGCTCCGCAACCCAGAAAGCAAGAGGTCGAAGAGCCCATTTATGGCGAAGGCATGGTTCTCCTCAACCCTCGCACCAAGATGGCCATCTCAGCAGAAAGCCAGACTGGCACGTGGTATGAAGAGACTGTCGAGAATGTCACCACCGCTGCCCCGGTCTCGTCGCGTCGTTCCGGCAGTCCTTCTGCTAGCCGTAAAGCTCAGCGTCTGGATCCCGCTGCTTCCAATTTCGACGATATCACCCTCTCCTCCATTCAGCGCAAAATCAACACCGACCAGCAAGACGACAATCGCCGAATCCTCAACGCGGGTAACCGCTCCGAAGAACCCACTGTCGACGACGCTACGCGTCTTCTCGGGATCAGCTGGCAGCGGATTGCGACCGATGACGCCGATATGGCGGCTGCCGTGCGCGGCTGGAAGAAGTATATTGATCGGCAGTTCGCGACGTACCTGGCCGATTCACAGATCCTCCTGAAAAACCGGGCACTGAATGCCTATCTTGTCACCGCACGACCAATGACGCCAATGGGAGTTTCCCCTACACCGGCCTTTTATCTTTTCAACGATGACCTCACCCAAGGACAGCTCGTGGGTTCCACATGGGAAGCCTGCCTCATGAACCTTCGCTCGTCTCCCATCGTTTTCGAAGGCACACAGATTCTGAATGCCGCAGACAGGCCGCTCAACAACGGCATGGCCTCGATGGGAGTTCAGAACCTGCTGGGCGCGAACCCGGTAGATTCAGGTCTTCCACTCCTCCAGACTCTCTGTGCCCAGCCCGTGAACCACGGCAATGGCATGGGGTTGAACAACAGCGTAGGAATGGGAACGGGGATGGAGATCGACGCGTAAGCCATTGGCAGCAGTCTTATCAGCAGCAGAAAAGGCACCTCTCGACGTATAACACCTCACGCCTCAAATAAAAAACCCGATCGACCAACGAACTCGGCGGACATACAGCGGAAGCGACTTTCAACCTCGACAGAAACCGCACTTACCCCCTCCATTTCGGCAGCAAAATTTCTGATTTCCGCTTTTCCTCTTCTCCTGATGGTGGTGTGTCTGTCATCTTCGCTTCGCCATCGTAATTAAAAATTCGGATTTGACATATGTTTGTGGAACTTTTCTTTCCTTTTCTTTCCTTGGATTTGATCTTCTTTGTTTGGCGCAAAGGGTTGGTGGTGGGATGGCTGGGAATGGGTATGGTCATGTGGCCGGTTGGGTCACATGGGTTGGTTCTGTTGCTGCTTTTTTGGTTTCATTTCAATTTTTCTCCTTTTGGTTCTCTGATTGTTGATATACATTTGCCATTTTCACATATCGTCAAGACTTGGAAAGAAACAATGAATGAAAGAAAAAAAATTATCAAGATAATACTTTTCTATGTTTTGGTTGTAGAGAGAGAGTAGTGAATATGTGGGAGGGGAAGTAGCAAGTGGCGGTCAAGATCGCCAGCCAGCTTTTGCCAGATACAGACTTATCCATAATAGGGTTCATGAATCTCCTCCCAGAAATACTACTACCAAATTGCCCAACAGCCTCTCCTGCCCTTCATCTCGCGCCATCCACCACTACATGGCCCATCCTAGTGATGTGAATCCTTGGTCTCATAAGAGGCAAGGATGAACTCTTTTACGACATTGTTGCCGTCCTTATCAGTCTCGAGTGCATTCCCGGCCCAACTTAGCTCACGGGTCTGGTTTCCACCCAGGTAAACCCTTTGTCATCCTCCCGAATAGGCTGTGCCTTCTGGACTCCGAACAGGGAATCAATGTCCTCGAGACTCAAGTTAGCTGTTTCGGGATAGTAGAAGTACACGATCTGAGACGTTGGCAAACATTCATCAGCAGGCCGGTGGCGCTATGCGGGGATCGGAATGTATGTTCCGAACTCACCGGTATAAAGACGAGGTTAAAGGCGACGAAGATGAGATACCCTTTCCATGCCAGGTCTCGGATCAGCGTCGGAGATATCATGTTCACGAAAAAGCTCCAGAGCCAGTTAGCCGAAATTCCGATGGCTTGCCTATTTGCGGTGCTGAGAGTTAGCCATACTCCAGACCAAACTGGCCCGCCACCGGTTGGAATGGGGTGAGTGTCCTGGCCTACCCTTTTGTCCGGACGTGTTGGGGCAGTAGCTCTGGCCCGTATACCCATGGTATGCAATTAATCGTGGCCCCGTAGATGAGCATATACAGAAAGAAGAAAGCCACGGAGGCCGTAGCGGCCGACTTTTCCAGGTTTGTCCCTGTCGGTGCCGGGTGTTAGATTAATTCCCTAACTCTGTACTCCGAGCCATACGCCGGGCTTACCTTTGAAGGACAGAAGAATGGAGATCATGAGTAGGCATACGAAGAGGCCAAAGGATCCCCACATCATTGGACTCCGCCGTCCCAGTCGATCGGAGTAAAAGATGGGATAAAAAGCACCTACGGTAACACGATCAGCGCTCTGTTGCTGTAGTGGGGATGGACCAGAATTCCTCGGTACCTATGACAAACATCAATTGGATCACTCCACTGAGCAATAAACTCAACTTGGCGTCGAGGCCCACGTTATCTTCAAGGACTAGGAGTAGGCATGTCGTCAGCCATTGATCAGACATCACAGGGAGGAATGATCGTAGGTTTTACCTGTAGTGACATAGGTCTGGGGCATGGAGTTAGCTTTTGAACTGTGGTGTTCTTGAGGTTCACTTACAACAATCAAGGGAGCCCCTCCCATCTGGTTCGTAAACTGCAGCCCATACGCCAGCAAGATTCGTCGACCCGTATGAAGCTCATCTTTCTTGAAGATCTCTGACCACTTATACTCTGGACGACCATCGTCTATGGCCCTGAAGATATTTTCAGCCTCCTGGGTTACCGTTGGATGATCTAGTGGTAGATCATAGAAGTCGCTTAGAACTTGCAAGGCCTCCTGCCTCCTATGCTGACGGCACAACCACCGAGGATTCTCCGGAAGTCTGTCCAACAAGAGTGAGATGATATGCTCAACTCGAACAACGCGTGGCAGCCCAACTTACCCAAGAAGCAATATGATAACTAGAATTGCGATGATCACTTGACTGGCGATGGGCAGCCTCCAGTTGATAGGTCCATCCACATAGCTCATGCCATAGTCGTACCAGTACGCGATGGTAATACCTACACCGACAGCGAGAGGCTGAGTGCAGACGTACATTCCTCGTTTGCGTGCTTCACATAATTCCGCTTGGTACACCGGCACGGTCGTTGTCATGATGCCAATTCCAATCCCAGTGAAGAGCCGGGACACCAGCAACTGTGTTTTGGAGTAGGAGCTGGTCTGGACCGTTGCCCCAATCTGTAAAGCGCCATTAGCATCTGCATGTGAAAAGCAAGTCTGACGGAGACACATACTATAATTATACACATCGCAAGCCACACGGACTTTCGAAAACCTAAATTGTCACTTGTCAAGAAGGCCACCGCTGTGCCAAGGAGACAGCCTAGATTGTATATAGACACTATGATTCCCATTACAGCCGTAGTGGGATGGTGGACGATGGCGAGGAAATCAGCGTTGTTGATAATCCCAGAAAATACTGCCTGGTTGTAGCCTATCCATGATAAAACTGAGGGTTAGTATATACTGCACCCTAGGCGCGTTCGTCAGGTATATCTCACCGAATAAGGCGAATGCTGCTTGGCAGGTGAACATGATGGCCAGCCGAAGGCTGAGCCCCCGTCCGTACATATTGATTTTGACCATAATCGCAACCGTGGGAACAGAGCGAGGAAGGTCAGCAACTGAAATCGAACCTCAAGCTAAACGTATACTGGAAGTACGACATTTATATATGTACTTAGTGCGATCCCATCTTCGTCATTAACCGCGAAAACCAGGGGGGTCAAGACTTCTGTGGACCCGTGGCACACAAATTTGGTGCGCAGGAAGCGCAATAGTCTGAATAGTTCTCCTCATGATGAGGTAGTATCCCCATCGGATATCTGAAGCCCCAGTAACCCATTGTAGATCGACGCAGGATCCTCCATACCAAAGACCGGTAAATGCCGCAATAGGATGGAGAACCGGACCTGCAACAAGAACCAGCGAGTCAGACGACGGGTTGCTAGCATTCAACGATACGACCTGCCCACCTTGTACATTCCTCAGGGTCTGCGGAGGATCGACTTCCGACTGGCACAAGGCTAGGAGAGTTCGAATATCATTTCCAAGATAGATATATCACCACCACACACCATGACTCATATGCAGCGTCAGCACAAAGAAGCAGTTACAGGAGTTCAAGTGTAGATCGATGTGCTTCAGCTGTCGTATATCGAAAAGACCCCCCTCCAACAGCAGGCAGTTGAACTGTAGGCACAAACTCGCACCATCAAACTCCCAGAAGGGGGAGCCCCTTGCCTTAATTCTGCCTGGATCGTGAAAGTCACAATCTAGGCAGCTCAAAAACCTATTAATAGTTCCAAATTTACTGACATTCTGGGTTTTCAACAGGGCCATAGTGACGATGGTATCGATGGAGCCTCCTGAGAATAGGGTTCTGCTAGGCTTTGTCTCCAAGTAGTGGTATACCACCCACCCACCAACGGGGGATTAATGTTCGAGACCGAAAAGAGGGGGAGAGATAACAAGGTTTGATGGCATAGATGATGCAGTTGGTGGAGTGTATGGACATGAGTTAAGGTGGGGAGATGAAGTTGCAGACTACGCGTTTCAGCTCATTTCGATGCCTGCTACACGTGATATCGGCCTGAAAATGGCAAGACAAGCAACAAGGAAGGAACCAAGCGAATTAGATCATATGCCCATCACATGCTTTTCAAGATTTAAGCCTGGAATGACTGGGTATCAAATTCCCGTCGACTTGGCGCCGGACTCTATGTACATGCCTTGTGGTGAAATACAACCCTGCTATCATCGCAACTTTAATCACTGCCATAATCGCTCCCCTCGTCATAATAGTCACCATAGGTTCCAGCAAGCGCCGCGTCAACTCCGTCATCCTCCATGTCATCCTCGTCGTCGTAGTCATCCTCTTGCTCGTCATCCGAGTACTCGTTCTTTGCTCCATCTGCGGGACCGAGGACTTGCTCATTCTGACTCGCTTTCCCACCTTGATCCGTCAGGGCCTGAGCAGCAGGGGCCGCTGAGCCACGCGCCGGACCCGCGGTAGACGAAGAAGCCCCAGCAGGTTGGCCACTTGAGGGGGTTGCAAGCCGGGTACGCCTCGAGGCCGCCTCTGGCTCGATACTGGCGCTGCGGCGTGACACAACACTTTGGCTGCGACTCTGGCTTCGGCTCAAACTCTCTTCCTTAGGTTTGGAGGCCTCGTCGGCCCCTTCATCGCCAAATAGTGACTCCAAAAGACGATAGTTGATCTTTTTACTGAACCCTCTTCTCTCCAACATCCGACGGGTAGCTTCGGCAGGGGTGGAAGCCCGAGTACTGCGGCCATCGGCGTCTTCACCTTCGCCTTCAAGATAAGTAACGTCGCCCAGTCTACCGCGGCGGCGTTTCCGCGGCTTGTGCACGCGACCGTCCGCGCCAGGGTGGGAATCGGCCTCGGCCAGAGCTCGCTTGAGCGCTTTAGCTTGCTGGGTCCTAAGATAATCTTTGTTCTCATGGACCCAGATCCGTTCTTTAATCTCAACTTCCGCAGGAGAAAGTAAACAATTAGACACCTCCGGATCCGATTCAAACTCCGCAGCGTCGATCTCTGTATTGTCAGAGACGACCTTCCTCGGAGGACCGGCACTAGTGTCAAACATGTTCGATCCTTTGGACAACAGCGCGGTCATTTCATTCTCCAAGGCCTCTTCCGATGCAATTTGATCTGGCGAAGGTGCTGGAAGCGGGGGTCTCTTCGGACCCTTCTGGCGAGCAGACTTGGCGTGCTCCTCGCCAGCATCCGAAATGGTTTCGCTTGCAGCAGAGGCAGTCGATTGGCGACGTTGACCGCTGCTGGCTGCTAATAATGCCGGATCAATAGGAAGACTAGGAATAGCGAATCCGTCTGAGTCGACACGCCTATGTTGTTGTGCTTCCTGTATATCACTCTCCATCTCGGCAGCCGTTTCCGTGGGCCGTCTCTTGAAAGAGCGTGATGGCTTTCGTCCTTCTCTAGCCCTGGCAAAAGAAGGTGGGTCATGCGCGTTTTCCAGCTGCACGGAACGAAACTGGTCGACTGTAAGTTCACCACTTTCGGTAGAGCTGAACTCGTTCAAACGCTGGCTAATAGTGATCTCTGTGACCTTGACGACGTAGACAACCTCTCGAACAGTGCGGCGAAAGTTGTTCATGCGGGCTGCAAGAATCAAGGCGGCACCACAAATACCAGCGGGACGACGACCCGTCGTCATCCAATCGCGGTTCATCCGCTGTACGATACGGACCGCCTCGCTCGCCACCTGCATGGTAGCCGACCCAAATTCAAGCTGTTTGGCAAATCTGTAGATCAAACTCTCCGGGTCAATCGGATTCATCAGAAAGACATTACCACCCAGACGCAACTCGTCAAGCAGTGCTTTGTAGGTCCGGCCTAGCTTGAAGACGTTGATCATTAGAACGTCGGCAAAATCGATGAGCATGATAGTGTTGCCATCCTGGCGACGACACGCAATATATAGGCATACAGCAGCTACAGTCTTGGTCCTTCGACCTTGGATGAAGTTCAATCCGACTGCCAGCTTGAACACCTGACCAGCAGCCTTCATGGCACTCTCTGGGATAGTCAAGGCACGAGATAGCTGAGTAATGTAGCGGTTACCATTTTGTTCCGTAATCTCGCGGCTTTCGGCGCCTCCACGCTGAAAGCCAGGGCCATAACTGCGGACATGGGATTGATCTTCGCCGACAAAGGTACCCTGAACGACTGCTGCACCTGACGACGATTCCCCAAAAGTCACTTCGGAGACGATGTTTGCTTCACTTATGACAGTACCACACCCGGAACAAACCTTCTGGCCGTCATCCTCAACGATGTGAGGGGCAGGACAGCCCGGGTTAGGGCAAGTTGAGGTTTTGGGGTGGGTAGTTGGCCTGGCAGGCTGAGGCCGAGAAATTGGCTGGGGACGCCTGATTGGAGTTGGATTGGGCGATTTCAGACTGGCTAGTCTTCCCATAGGTGGCTTTGGGCCGCCGCGTGGGGGAATGGGAGCACGCATCCCAGGCCTAGGGACGGACATTGTAAATGCGACGGGATGGCTCTGTTGGGGGGTCGATGATGTCCACGAACGGTGGTAGTAGGTCGGTCCAATAAGATGAAGAAAAATAGACAATCGATCACACAGGGTCTATCATGCCTAAATGGTCCAGACAAAGATCCTGGACGTAATGTGGTCTATTCGTCGAGCTGAAGGTGCAGCGACGAGGCCAGACGGAGGGGCTATAAGAGCGAACAAACCGCACAAAGAACACTCCGGCGGGGTTTCAAGATGTTATCAGGGGGGCTGGCAGATGTGTTATACGGGTAAAAGATAACCAAAGCCCCGTATTCACTGGATCAACTAGAAATAGTAAAGAGAAACTGGCTACAGAATTCAACCCGCAGCTGGGGAGTATAAGTAAAAGTAGTTGATGAAAGAGGGAAGAATGAAATGGAGTTGATTCAAGTGGGCGCGACGCATCACCGACGTGAAAAATATGACGCGCCTGTCGCGGTGGTCCAATGGAAGAGTCACGTGGCCCGCTGTTGTCTTGAAGGCCGAAGTTCGTTTCTGCCTCATTCCTGACTGTCTCTCGTTCGAGTCCCCGAGGAGGCATTTTCCGGAAATGCTGCAGTCCCCGTTGTAGGCTGGCTGACCTGCCAGCAGCTGCTTCAATACCCCTTTCAGATTGTGGGTTCATTTCATATCGATTTCTCAATCTGGGGAAATTTTCCAGTCTATTCTATCTGTCATAAAAAAGGTATCCTGGTCAAAAGTCCGGTGGTACCGTTTCATTAGGCTATGTTAGGCTGTTTGCAGCTAGCTAGTGTACTAGTATTTGGCAGTTCGCTCTCCTCAGCTATCGAGAACTACAGCATTCTCGTATGGAAAAGACAACGTGCACAGCTCCATTAAATATGTTTAAATAGCTGATTCTATATCTTTAGGCCAAGGAATGGGCGTCTAAAGCAGCCTCCTCGATCGGCCAAATCTAATCTGGACGATCGCATCTTCAACTTCCTTCCATCTTTTTTTTTTTTCCCCTGGGAGCTTAAACTGGGACCGAATCCATCAAAAAGACCCGCTAACTGCTTAGTGAGCCAATCCCGATCAACCAAATGCCGGAGCTTTAAAAAATTTCGCCACATATGTAATTCCCACTTTTGTCTAAACTCTCCTCCACAGGGATACTCGTAGTATCGGGAGATAATGCCGGTTTAATAGCGGAGGAATCGAATGGATCTCTTCAATCACATGCACCCACGAGGGGGAAGTTTGATAAGAATTGTTCATCCAGGGGCATGTGGTACATATGACTTACATCACCTACACACAGTAGCATTTCTTCTCCGTGGAGGGTGAAGTGGGTAAATGACTGAAGTGGAATGCGCCATTTGTGCGCGGCCCCAGAACATCCTCACTTCTTCTTTTGACGCACAAAACGCGCAGCTTTGCCTCCTCCCTCCCCCCTTCCCTGATCGAAGAACCCAGAAACATGATGTTAATAATGATTCATATTTCTTCCACTCTCTCCCTCCTTCTCTGGCCTATTTGTAGAGAGTTCGCCCTTCCTCATCCCTTACTTGTTGACTGAGCAATTGCGATCTGCAATCATAGGCGCCGCTGTCAGTAGGCAATACTCAATCTCAGACAGGAAAAGCAACATCTTACCTCGCAACTCTGTCCACTTGTCGCTCTCATTGCTCGAGAGGCTTTCCCCTGCGCTAATACGCCCGCGAGGCGTGTTGCATTAACTGTCTCGTCTTCGTTGGGTGTCAAATCCCGGTTGGAGCTCTGGCGTCTTTTGACATCAACTGACAAGACCCGCCGTCGACGCCTTCTCTGTTTCTCTCTATCAAACGACTTTCTCTCCCTGCCGAGCTCTCTTACTGCTAGGCAGGGCTTTAAAGCAGTGATTGAACCTGTCTTTTCTGTCCTTTCCTTATCTCTTCCTTTCTTCCCCCCCCTTCGACAATGTCGCCGACGGCAGCAGACACCAACTCTCGAGCTCCTGCTGGACAGGACTCGAGACTTCTCAGAAGCATATTCTTTGTCAGCAACATTCATTGCTCCTCTTGCGTCGCATACATCAATGAAGTTCTATCGGACATTGTTGGGGTGAGGGATATCGATGTGTCGGTTCTCACCCATGAAGTACGCGTCGTTCACAGCGCAGAAACAGACCCGTCACGCCTTGCTTCGGCTTTGGTTGAAGCTGCCTTCGAGGTTCATCATGTCACTACATATGAACCCAGAGGATCAGTTATTTCGGAACTTGATACAACTTCATGGCTACCCCGCGACTCAGTGCTCTTCACTACCCAGCCTAACATCCACCGAGATCCAGCTATGGGAAGCCGACATGTCGACAACTGTGACGCTTGCAGGAAAGAAGAGCTGGATAGCCTCGCGGCCGGCGAGGATTTGGCGGATGCTGCTCGCCGCCCGCGCGACCGCTATAGTGGTCTTCGAACGGGTGGAAAGCCCGGTCCAACCCAGTCAGAGGTACAGAGTCTAGTAGCCCGGGCGTCAGCCGAAGAAGTTACACCCGTGGAGCCGCCCAAGACGCCTCATGATTCAGAAGATAAGGAAAGGTTCAACGCTCGTGTGAGCATTGGTGGTATGAGCTGTGCTTCCTGCGCCAACAGCATCACGAACGAGGTGAAAGAGTTGGACTTTGTTGAAGACATCACCGTCAACCTCCTTACCAATAGTGCTACTGTCATCTTTACTGGCCCGCAGTCGAACATCGACAAAGTCGTCGAACAGATCGAAGATATCGGTTTCGAAGCGTCGCTAGATGAGGTCAATATGATCAAAACAGCCCCCGCACGCAAGGAGGCCCCTTCGAAATTCGTCGCTGAACTTGCTATCGGCGGCATGACGTGCGGTTCGTGCTCCGGGGCAGTTACCCGAGGGCTGGAAGAGCTTTCTTTTGTCACTACTGTTTCGATCAATCTCTTGACCCACAGTGGGAGAGTTGAGTTTGAAGGGCGTGATCATATTGATGAGATCGTGGAAAAGATTGAAGATCTCGGCTATGATGCTTCGGTCGATAATGTGACAGCCCTGGTGGCAGATAGCGATGATGAGCCTCTGGAAGAACGGACACTGTCCATCCGTGTGGATGGTATGTTCTGCCATCACTGCCCTGACAAAGTTGTCAAGTCCTTGGAAGCTTTCCCGGATGTTAAAGTCGATGGCAACCTGTCCGTCAAGAATCCGATTCTTGCGGTTACCTATACACCAAAGCCACCCTCTCTCACAGTGAGAAGTATACTTCGGACAATCGAATCAGCCCACGATGCTTTTACTGCCACCGTTTATCGTCCTCCGAGCGTCGAAGATCGGTCCCGAGCTATGCAGCGCCACGAAAGACGCCGACTGTTCACCCGATTTATCTTTGTTTTGCTTGTGGCCATTCCCACGTTCATCCTGGGTATTGTATTCATGAGCTTGGTGTCATCAAACAACAAGGTTCGCAAGTTTTTGGAACAACCGATGTGGGCTGGAGATGCCTCGCGCCTCGAATGGGCCCTTTTTATCATGACAACCCCGGTCATGTTCTATGGTGCTGATATTTTCCACGTGCGCGCGATGAAAGAAGTCTACTCTCTTTGGCGTCCTGGAAGTCGTGCACCGCTCCTACGCAGGTTTTACCGGTTTGGGAGCATGAACCTCCTCATCTCCGCCGGTACGACCGTAGCCTATGTCGCGTCTTTAGCTGTTCTTATCATGGACGCCGCTATGGGCTCAGCGTCCAACACACATAGCTCAACATATTTCGACACGGTTGTGTTTCTCACTATGTTCATTCTTGCCGGGCGGTTCATGGAAGCGTACAGCAAGGCAAAGACCGGGGATGCGGTCGCATCTCTTGGAAAGCTGCGTCCGACAGAGGCTTTGTTGAGGATCAACGCAAGTGACACAGACCTACCCGGTGACGAAAACAGACTTGCGGAAGATGGCTATGAGCGGATCAACATTGACTTGCTAGAAATTGGGGATGTAGTTAGCATACCTCACGGCGCCTCACCACCTGCGGACGGTGTCGTCGTTGGGGCTGCTTCATATCAGTTCGATGAAAGCTCGTTGACAGGAGAGTCGAAACCAGTCCACAAGTCAGCAGGTGATCAAGTTTACACCGGATCTGTGAACGTCGGGCAGCCCGTCGAAGTTAAGGTCACTGCAATCGGGGGCTCCTCGATGCTGGATCAGATCATCTCCGTGGTGCGAGAAGGTCAGAGCAGACGTGCACCGCTGGAACGGGTTGCGGATCTATTGACCTCTCACTTCGTCCCAATCATCACCCTGATCGCCATTCTGACCTTCGTCATCTGGCTGGCTCTCGGCCTTTCGGGGACACTGCCCGATGATTACCTTGACGTTTCACGCGGCGGTTGGACATTCTGGGCATTGGAGTTTGCGATCGCAGTGTTCGTCGTGGCCTGTCCTTGTGGTCTGGCACTCGCCGCCCCCACGGCACTTTTCGTTGGCGGCGGACTAGCTGCTAAGCAGGGTATTTTGGTCAAAGGAGGAGGCGAGGCGTTCCAAGAAGCGAGCCGACTCGACGCCATTGTGTTCGACAAGACGGGAACCCTCACAGAGGGCGGCAGCTTGCAGGTATCCGAACACGAAGCCCTCATTTCGGACCCCGACGTATTACAGGTAGCTTGGACACTTGCCCGAAAGCTCGAAGAAAGCAGCAACCATCCGATCGCTCGAGCAATTTCGACTTTCTGCAAGGAAAAGCCCTCCGTCACGATCACCAGCGCAGACATCGAAGAAAGGTCGGGTCAAGGAATGAAAGGCACGTTCACTGTATCAGTGCCGAATCCCAACGAGAAATCCGAGACACCTACTCAATACGAAGCTGCCATCGGCAACCAACGTCTCCTACACAGCCTAGAAACATCAGACTACGACGAAAGCCACCTATCTAAAACCCTCTCGAAGTACCAAGCTGCCGGTAAATCAACCGCCATCCTATCTCTCCGCTCCCAAAACGAACCCTCCTTCACCCCGGCCATCGTCTTCGCCATCTCCGATACCATCCGACCCGACACCGTCGAAGTCATCTCCAAGCTCCAAAAGCGCAAAGTCAATGTATACATGTGCACCGGCGACAACAAAACAACCGCGCACGCCGTCGCCGACATGGTCGGCATTCCGCGCTCCAACGTCATGGCGAACGTGATGCCAGCAGGCAAAGCCGATTTCGTGCGTCAAATCCAAGACAGCAGCAACAACTTCATTCCGCAGACCGACTCCGAAGCAGAAAGTCAACGAGCCCCAACAAGCAACCGCTCCATCGTTGCCTTCGTCGGCGACGGCGTCAACGACTCCCCCGCCCTCGCAGCAGCAGACGTGAGCATCGCCATGGCGTCGGGATCCGACGTCGCCATGAACTCCGCTAGCTTCATCCTCCTCAACTCGGAGCTCGACACCATCCTACAACTTGTCCTGCTTAGTCGTCGCGTCTTCAACCGCGTCAAGTTGAACTTCGGTTGGGCACTGATTTATAACTGCTGCTTGGTGCCTGTCGCTGCTGGCGTCTTCTATCCGATCGTTAGTGGGCATAAGCATGAAATGGTCGGTGGGGAGCTTGTGCTTACTGATACCCATTGGAGACTGAGTCCCGTTTGGGCAGCGTTGGCCATGGCGTTGAGTAGCATTTCCGTCGTTTGTAGTAGTCTGGCGTTGGGAATTAGTCGCAGGTCGATTAAGAGGGTGTTTGGGTTGGGTGGGTAGTTGCTTAGGTGGTCATGGTTTATGTTTTCCTCAAGGAACATGGGTTCGGGTTGCCCCATATGGGTATGATATTTTGCTATGGTGGTATTTTTTCCCCCCGACTATGATATTTGATGAGAGCTACGGTTTGGTATTCGGGCATTGCTATGTATGACGGATGAGACTTGAATCATCCTGGTGATGATGAGATTGAATGTCAATGACTATTTACGTGTGAACTTATTAAACTATATAAGGCTGTAGCTGCTATGGCTTTCCAAAGGCGTGGGGCATAAAGCATGCTTTAGTAAGAAGCCAAGTAGGCATTTGCTAGTACTAGTCGTTTGTAGTGTATCTGAGATTCTTGTCAGATGTTCTCTTTATCTAATTGACTGAATGTACTGGTCACCAAGTCACCAACAGTGCGCTTTATATAACAGTCATCCTACAAATTGAATGGCTTCCGCTCTCATGCATCACTCGTGATTTATTCCTAATATATCCTCATACTTCTAAAAATGAATCAACCATCCTCACCCCATACCTCTGCGATCTTCTTACTCAAAACCTTCGCGATCTTCTTCCGTCCAACGAGCGTGTGCATCCGTTCTGAAACCATATCCTCCCGGTCCTTCGGATCAAGCTCCTCAAAAGCACGGATAAATGCTTGCGGAGTCGGCCACCTTCGTTGAATCTCGAGTGCCTTTTCGCCTGTCACGCCCCGGATGCACATGAGCATTTTCAGGAACACGTCACGGAGGGTTAGGACGTCGGATTTGGAGGTTAGGGCGGAGAAGGTGGAAAACGTCACGGCGTAAGTGGTCTTGGGGCTCTCTGCTCGGAGACGTTCCAAGGCTGTGAGGTATGATTGGGAGGAGGAGAGCTGGCGACTAGGGATTAGACTGAGGGTGTTGGAGGCTGGTTCACCGGTTGCAGAGGGGTTGAACATTCTGCGCAGTAGGAGGGTCATTCTAGCTAGGTATTGGATCGTGTCGTCGAGGTTCTTGGTTCTTTTGACGAAGTAGCCGTTGACAACTTGTGTTGAGGCTATGGCGGACGCTACCATTTCGTTGTATTTGCCTGCCATGGCGGTGTTGGGGTCTGAGGGGACGGTGAACTCTTCGATGAGATAGATGACGTTTTTCACTCCTGAGCGACGGAGACGGAACTTTTGTTCGTGGAACCGTCCGTCTTTCATGGAGCTGATGAGATCGTCGATTCTTTTACGCTCAACGATCCAGTCGAGCATGACTTCGTCGCCTTCTTCGCCGTATTGGGATAGGAACGTTGGGTTGTGGAATTTGGCTACCCACATGACGTCGCCTAGTTCTAGTGCGCGCACTTCAGGACTGGCTCCCTTTTTGTGTAGTTCGTTGGTAATGTAATCCCTGTCTTTGGATGAACGGACTTCGCGGTTGTCCAGAACCAGCTGGACTGTGAAGCTGTCGGGGGGAATTGTAATGGGGGTTACTGTTCCGTGTGGGGTAGGTTCCCATCCTTGGGTATCGTTATGGGCTGTGGGTGCTTCGTCGTCGATTACCTGTGTGATGTTGCCACCTATGCTGTCCTGTAATTGGGAGTCCCCTGTATGGGTTGTACTTGGCCCCTACGCACGTTAGATGTTGTCGTAGCAGAGTGGGTAGTGGCCTTGTTACCGATTGATTTCCAAACGCCAAAGTGCCTTGATTTGACGGCAGGGCGACCTTCTTCATCCTTTTCGCCACCTCCCAACCCTCTTCTGTGAGTGCATACTTTTTCAGAGGTCGTCCGAAATCATATACAATCTCCTTTTGCAGAAGCGTCTTCATTGAGCTCCAGGCAGTATGGAACTTGGACGACTCGGCAGGTGCCGTGAAAGAACTATCGCAGTTCGGCTGTGCCAAGTCAATCAGTTGTGCCTTGGTTAGGCCCTGAGAAGAGTTCTCATTGAGAGTAGCCAGGGCTAAGATCAACGCATAAGGCCCCGATCGTAGAGTCGGGACATAAGGCCTTGCCTTTCGAGGTTTCTTGGCTGGCTGGCTTTCTGCCGTGCCCTCATCGGATGCTCTTTTGCTGCTTGCCGCTACAATTCTTAGACCTGCTCGAAGATGACAGAACTACTAAGACTTACATTTCTGAGGATGCTCTGGCATCGGCAGCGCATTTTCTTCACAGTGAGCCTTTAGCTTCTCGGTCAAGCGATCACATAGTTTGGGGCCAAGTCCGTTCAGCTGCTGAGCCTCGGAGGGGTGTTGAAAAACTAGAGGACAGGCTTTCATCGACTCGTAGGCCTTTTTATATCTGTGCATCATCAGCATCAAGCCCTACGCTTGTAACGAGTTATGGGATAGCACCGACACTATGGCACCCTTGCTGTTGCGTTCTCGAGCCTCGTCTAGCCATTCTTTGATCCACCCCAGTAGTAGGGGATTAGCACACGTCTCACTCATTGTTACGAATTTAATCGCATTGACATGGTGCGGGAAGAGACAGAAATAAGGGTGTCATGCAATCAATCCCATAAGCAATTCTGATGTTCCTGAATAGAAAACTAGAATGGTGTTCTAGGCCTGGGAGGCGGAGATCGAATCTACTGGTCTGGAACGCGGCATCGGGATGTCCTCACGCGTATTTCCTATTTAGGCAGAATTGCTTTGCGCCACACAATAAGCCACATATGTGGCGGTGCGATTACCACACTAGGTTTTGATTGGCTGGGTTATCAAGTATGCAGTCGCATCGGCGCCATTGATCTAGAGTACAACGTCTATTCCAATTGGTAATTAAAAATCGAAGGCAGCGATCGATCAGGTAGTAAGCTACTCTAAAATGCCCCTGATCTAAGAAGATTGGGTCGAGGTACCGTATGCTGACGCACTCCTGAGATTCCAGGCTTTTGCACGATCGGTCCGTGACGACACAGCCATGACGTATTGCCTACCCCGGCTTTCAAGAGACCCTCAAAGCGCATCTCCTTTCCCCATTTTTGAGCCCATAATTGCTCTATTATACATGCATCAATACTAAGTTCTTGTGCAATATGTCACGGAGGGATCCAACAAAACCAGCAGAGCCTGTCGCGTATAGCTCGAAGACCAGCGGCAACGATATCTTCGCGGCTGATCGCGTCACCACCGAGATTAGCGGTCCAACAGACAGTCATATTCTTTCTAAGGTGGATCAAGATGATAAAGGACTGGCTCAGAAGGCTGGACAAACAGACACTGTCACGGATGTGGGCTGGAATCAACACCCCGACGAGCTTGACGAGCAGATCGTGTCCGGAATCTCAAATGAAGATCTTTGGATGCTGATTCGACGTTTCAACAAGGTACGGCGCCTGCACCCTTCAATACTAGACCGCAGACTGACTCAAACACAGCAAATCTATTATGTGAAAGCGGTGCCGCATCCCCCCCTGCAACGACTGGACCTCAACCGGGCCGAAGATGAGCAATTCTCCCCTGATAAGCTGCGCGCTACCCTTGAGCGATTCTACACAACCATTATCGTCTCGTTAACTTCATTCGTCAATCATATTGCCAGGCTACGCTCATGGAGGGAGCGCCAACGGACAGCGGCATTCTGTGCTGTAGGTCATATCTGGACGTCCTTTCATCTCTGACTCGGTTGACTGGTGTTGAATTTTAGGTTTATTTTGCTGCGTGGGCCTTGGATCTGCTTGCTCCGACAATCTTCACCCTTCTAATAGTGCTGGTTATTAGTCCTGATAGCAGGTCATACTTGTTTCCTCCTGCTCCTATAGCTCTGGTGGATAAGGATACCGGTGGCGTGCAAAAGCCCAAAGCCGGCGTCTTGGGTTCCCATGATAGTATCGCTGGGGCACCCGAGAATATGAAGGGTGAAGCTGCCGAACAGGAAGCTAGCAACCTCTTTACAAGCGTTGCTAGTGTTGCTGTTGGTAGCGTTGCCGGCAAGCATGATCAAGGGACACCTGATGATGCCCCAATGGAAGATAATGCTCCAGATGTGATGAAGCTTGCTACCAGCGCAGCAGATGCCCAGACAGCTGCTCGTGGGGAAGCCCCGGACGAAGCTCATGATAAGACTAGGCAACCCATGAGAGATACCGTTTACAACGGTGCTAACATGGCAATGCGCGTGCTGAGCGACATAATTGACACCTATGAACGGTTTGGCAAGTATGTACAAATCGCAGCACCGAAAGCCACACTTATACGTTCTGACCTGCTATAGCGCTTTGTCACCAACTCCTCCGTTCTCCATCGTGACTCCCTACGTCCGCCTAACAGCCGTGCTATCTGTTGGTTTCCTGATCTCACTCATCACTTCCAGCTACGTCTTTGTCAAAATGATTACTTTCGGTACTGGATTCGCTTTCTTCGGAGACCCGATCATTTGGCGTGGTGTGGCCTACTTGAATCGCGAGTACCCCCGATGGGAGAAATTGCTCGAGCTCCAGAAGTACGCAACCCCGATCTCTTCAAATAAAACATTAACATAGTGCTAACACCCCACTAGCTCCCTGCTGAAAGGAATTCCCACCAACGCACAACTCACCCTAACTCTTCTCCGAATCGGCGAAGCCAACGGTGCCCCCCTCCCACCACCACCATCCCACTCCCTCCACCAAACACCATACCACCCGGCCCCCATCAACGACAAGGATATCAACATCTCCGCCTCAGAAGAAGAAATTAACCAAGCAATCGCCCCCTCCCCCGAACCCGTCATCGAAGAACACGAAGTACACCCCAAACCCCACAAGAAAGGCTTCATGAACCGCATGATCGGCTTCTTCCGAGGCACCACCGCCACAGGCATCCAAAGCAAGCTCGCCGTTGACCGAGCCCGCGCAGCCGCCGGCTCCAAGCACGCCAAACCCCGCGTCGGTGTGCTCCGCAGCAAAGGCAAACTCACCCTCCCATCAGGCCCCATCCAATTCGATGGGCGATACAAAGGCAAGCGGGGCGTCGTGGTGCTCGACCAGTCCCAGAAGCCACCATTGCTTTACTTCACGACGGACCAGACCGTGCAGTTGGATAAACCTGGTCTGGAACATCGGCCGAAAGGCACAGTGCTGTTCACGATGCCTGTGACGGATATTTTGGAGATGAGGAAGATCGGTGGACTTGGGTGGAAGGGGAAGTTGGTCACGGGTTGGGCTGTGGGTGAGAGTAAGGAGGTTGTGGATGGAATGGTGCTTACGGGGAGGTTGCCGGAGCAGAAGTACCAGCTTACGGCTATGAAGACTCGCAATCAGTTGTTTAATCGACTGGTTGCTATTGATGGACAGGTTTGGGAAAGTTATTGATCTTGGTTTGGATGCTTGCTAAGGTGTTTTTCAGGTTTGGAAGTAGTGAGGTCTCGAGCTTTGTTGAGGTGGTGAATGGTATGATGGTTAGGAATTTGTGCATATGGGAAAGTTGGAGATATGGTCACAATGGGTTTTGTGTACAGATGTTTTATTGTACTGGTATAATTGTATGAATATGAAGTCTACTTACATGTCTAAACATCCATGAAGAAAACATCGTGGGCAAAGTACGGAATGTGGAGCACGAGTATTCATTGCTGTCCTATCTCCACTTGATAATCTCTTACTGCTTGCTCAAACGAAGAGTCCCGCTTGAATCCCAAAGAAATAGCCTGAGAGTTATCGAAGCGAGTAGGCCAAGAGTCCAAGATCGGCCTGAGGGTCGGATCCTCCTTCTCCGTTAACAGATCCAGCTTATCCTTCCCTGCAACCTTCTCCAAAGCATCCATCATATCCTGAATAGTAACACAAATACCAGGAACATTAATCTGTCGAATATGAGGAGGCAACGCATCCTTCGACAACGATAAAGTATGAACAAGATTACGAACCAGAGTCTTGGGCGAGCATAGCCAAGACTTGAACGACCTATCCTCCAGCGGAATGACACACTCCTTGCCGTCGAGCGGCTCGCGGATCATCCCAGAGAGAAAAGACGAAGCAGCGGCCGTTGGACGACCAGGCCGGACAGAAATAGTGGGAAACCGAAGAGTAAAGCCCGTGATAAAGCCACGACGGGTGTACTCATTGATGAGAGTCTCACAGATGATCTTCTCGGCGCCGTAGGATGACTGCGGTGTCGGGATGACGTTGTCGTTCACTACTTCGGGGAGTGGCTGGCCGTAGACAGCCTGACTTGAGGAATAAATCACCCGTACGCCGGGACAGGTTCGGCGGAGAGCCTCAAGCAGGTTCCGGGTGGCGTCTACGTTGACGCTCATGCCTAGATCGAAGTTGGCTTCTGAGCCGGATGACATGATTCCGTGGAAGGCGTAGACGGCGTCGAGGGATTTGTCCACGACTGCGTCTGCGCCTTTCAGAAGGTCTGCTGTCACTGAACGTGCATTTTGAGGGTATGCGACGTCTGTGGGGATTGGGGGCTCGTTGATATCGGTTAGTGTGACGGTGTATGATGGGTCGTTGAGGAGTTCCTTTGCGAGGAGTTGGCCGATGAAGCCGGCTGCTCCGGTGATGAGGATTTGCATTTTGAAGGGTTAATTGAGGGGATTAGTGGTTGTGGAGGGAGGAAGGCGTGGGAATTGGTTGTTTGTTAAGGCACTATCAAGTAGACACTACCAGTAGTATGCTCAGCTAGCTAGCGGTCGTCATTGTGGGATCGTCTCGCATTAACTCCGAGGGTAGGATATAGCTTGTGCTCCGCAGCCGGACTTTTCCCGGCGCAAAATGCAGTCCATGACGTTTTGCTCAGGAACTGCTCTGCTCTTCTCGGAGGATCTGCAGGTTCTTCTGGGATATGTTTAATTGTACTCAGATAAGATTCGAGAGTGTGGTTATTTTGATTGTTACCCCTCGATGCGCCTTGTGGTTACTTGCCACGAGAAGTTGGACGCGGGGAAAGTGGTGAGTGGGAGCTGGATAGAATTGGTTGATGCATTCTGTGGAATACAAGATATCAGCATCCTTGAACGACAGACAATTGAGATCTTTCTCGGTCTCCTCATCCTGCCATTGTGCGCAACAGGGACATCAGGGACTGAGTGAGACGGTCGGGGGTAATTGAGCCGTGGATACCGACTGGCGGTGCCCCGCATTCCCCAGATCCCGTGCCTGTTGCTGGCCTGGAGAGAAAACATTGAGACCTGAAGTAGTTTGCAGCTTGTCCAGTGTGGTACATAGAAGGCTATGCCAATAACAGAATATAAAGAGTATGTAGGGAATAATTATCTGTAGAGCTGAGTAAATTGGACAGTTGATGGGTGAGTTTTACGATGACAATGGGGAAGAAATGCTCGTGTCTTGGAAATCCCCCATGGCGCCAATTGAAGCGGGGTATGCCGCCATCGCCAGATTTGTCTGTCTCCATCCCACTCACTCTTCTCCCTCATCGTTGAAGTTTTCTTCCCTCGCATCTCTGCCTCCCTCTGGACCCTTCAGTGGATATTGGTTGTTCCGCCGCAACTAGTTTGAACAGACAAAGCAACACTATCTGACTAGCTTGACATTTAATCTATTGGACTTGGTCCGTCCCCACTATTGTCAATCCCATATTGGCTGCAGAATACCGGAGCATCCCCGATCAGTTCTTAGTCCATGATCGAGCAACCATGAAGCGCTCCTCGCAAGATGCCGACTTGGAGGCCCCACGACCACATGAACGTCGACCCTCTCTCGTTCCTGATGGACGCCCTGCGCCACCCAAGATCTCCAAGGCCCGCGCTTGTGAGTACTCAGAGGCCGGACTGCAACCGAGGCCCAAGCAATTAGCTTCAAGGTGTGCTTGGGCTTGATGAAACTAGAAGTTTGAAGCTGATGCTATGGATATATAGGCGCGGAGTGTAAGCGTCATAAAATACGCTGCGAGTTCAAATCAGGAGAGGCGAGTTGCACCAAGTGCATTCGCAGCGGGATCAAATGTGTGGTCAATGATTTCTCGCAGAAGTTCGTCGACGATGATGTGATGTGAGTCTCTTGCCATTCGGGGCTTTCCTGCAGGAAATGCGGAGTATAAGAGCTAATTCCGACTGTTCTGCGCTGGGTACAGGTGGAAATCACAAGCATCGGCTACCATACAACAGCTTCAGGCGGCAGTCTCGCATCTTCTACAACAAGGAGGTCTGCCAGATCTATCGACCTTCATCTCTGGTGACAGCCAGAGCGGCCCCAGTCCTGTCGGCTCTCAGTCAGAGCGTCGCTTCTCATCCGAGGCATCACCCACTGATGTCAAACCCCGAGAGCCGGGTATTGTTATGGATGTGACCCGGGAACCTTCCCAAGAACCAGACTTACAGGACCGAGAGCTAGTACCAGCACCAATGCGCAGTTTATACGAGGTCACCAAGCTCCGCAATCTGCGGAACAATCCCATAGAACAGCCGAAGCTGACGCTTCTGGAGGAGGACTTCATCTCCAGAGGGCTGATCTCGCTTCATGAAGCCGAAGAGCTGTTTGCCTACTTTAGCAGAACTATGAACCAGCTTCTCTGGGGAGGGATAGTCTTGGTGCATCGTGATCTCACGTCTGTCCGACGAGCATCGACATTACTGTCAGCAGCTGTTCTAACAGTCGCTGCCCTCCATATACCGAATCGAACGGAGACGCTCAACCGTTGCTACAACGAGTATGTATCGCTTGTGTCGAGCATGTCATTGACAAGGGCGCACACACTTGATGACATTCGCGCTCTCTGCGTCGGAGCGTTCTGGTTATCCGAACTAAGTTGGAAACTTTCTGGGCATGCAGTTCGAATCGCAACGGAATTGGGTCTTCATCAAAGCTATCACAAATTAATGCGTGGTCATAACGATCAGTATGAGCGCGCTCAGCTATGGTATCTTCTGTATGTGTGTGACCATCACTTTAGCATCGCCTACGGGCGTCCACCAGTCATCCATGAGGATGCAGCAATCAAGAACTACGAATCTTTTCTTCAGTCACCAATGGTAGTGCCCGGGGATATTCGGCTACTAGCACAAGTTGCCTTGTTTATGATCCTGACCGAAGCGTATCGGACATTCGGGACCGACACAGAGCAAGCCCTTACCGAAGAGGACTTTGGGCAGTTACGCGTTTACAATGTAGCTATAGACCAATGGCGGCTGTTGTGGCAACCCCGATCTGGTACGTGCTTTTCAAGTCCTGTTTGGATTAAAGTCATTTTCATAGACTAACCGTCGTGACTTTGGACTGCAGCCGATAGCCCCTATGTCCGAACATATCCCTCGAAAGGGGTTGTGCTTCACTATCACTTTGCCAAATTTCAACTCAACTCACTTTCTCTGCGAGCTCTGTCACCGACAAATACCCCGGTCTTCTCCATGGACCGCAAAGAGTCGGCTAACATTGCCATCTCGTCTGCTATGGCATGTTTAAATATGGTATTGGAAGAGCCAGATATTCGCGACGCCATTGTTGGGGTTCCGATTTTCACCCACACGATGGTCACATTCTCCGCCGTGTTCCTCTTGAAAGTTGCAATAAACTGGAACTCTGCGTATCTCAGTCTCGACGGCCGCCAGGTGCGACGTCTGGTCGAGAGGGTGATTGAGCTGTTGAACTGTGTCTCGGCAGGGGAGAGACATCTGACGAGACATATTGCCCGGGGCCTTGGTAAGATGTTGGAGCGCTTCGACTCTTGGGACGCATGGCAAGCAGGAGGGGCACCTGTTGTAGCATCCGGGGGTGTTGAGCGCGCAGGTAGTAGTGATGTTCCTGGGGGTGCCAATGCCATGGCCCAGGGGTTTCCTCCACCGGATTTGATCTATGATATGGTTGGTACATACGGGTTTGGGTTAGATGAAAACCTCCTAGACCCTAGCATGGCTAGTTTCGAATTCTTAGCACAATGAGCCATGCCCTGATATTGTGGGCTGTAAGAGTCAGACTACTGAGGTCACAGTACATCGTAATCTGGATTACTTAATATAGATAGAGGGCTATAGGAGACCACCTTCCGGCCAAATCAAGGTGCTTCCACATCTGCCTCGTCGCCACTAGGGACATCATGAACAGTTGCAGAAAATGCTTGGCTACGCCCCCGACTCTGTCTCTGGGCTTTCTTGCCTGTCGCCTTGGTGAGAATATCTTTCACCTGCTCGAGGGAATACCCGAGCTCCGCTTCAATGGCTGCTCTATACTCCTTTTTCAGCTGCCTCTTCTGTCTTTCTTCCTCAAGAAGGCGCTGCTCTTCCGCCAACTTATAGTCTTCAATAGCAGCGCGCCGAATCTTGTTCTCGTGAATGAAACGTTCGCGTTCTTCGATTTTCCGTCGAATCTCTTCGTCGTGCAGCTCTTTCCTAATCCGGGCCCGCAGTCCCTCCTCTTCTTTCTTCTTCTTCATCTCTTTCCATTCCTTTTCGCGTAACGCAGCTTTGATTTCTTCTTTCCTCTTGGATTGCTCCTCGGCTCGTCTTTCGGCTCTCTTCAGGTTTGTTCGCTCCTCTTCCCTTTCCATCTCATCCAGTCTCTTTAATCGCTCCGAAATCTTGTTTTCGAACTCTACATCACTCTCTATCTCCATTCTGAGTCTCTGAACACGCAATTCTTTCTCCAGCCGGTCTATCTCTTTCTGCTGTTTGCGGATCTCACGGTCCAGCTGTGTGTCAGATGAGTGCACATCGACAATGGTAAACTCTGGACGTCGAGTAGGGAATGATGTATCGTGATGGATGGTGCCTGTTGCTCGGGGCCGTTGATGACGATATGGGAGATCAGAATCTGAATCCGTATGGGAGGACACCCTGACTTCTGGACGCGGCCTCTCATAAGACCGGCGCCTTCGAGCCGATCGTGGTTCTGAGGAAGGTTCATAAGGCGGGAAAGACGGAATGGCTCCTATAGCGGGGTTTTGTCGACTATCTTGGATAGGCTTTCTGTCCTTGGGTTGCCCCCTCCTCGACATGGGAATCGTCTCGACGACCCGGTCACTCGGAACAAAACTCATGTTGGTGCGAGCTGTACGGCAGTTGTTTGTAACCTACAGAGTTGCTGTGTTGCTGGGAACTCGAGAGCAGAATACCCCCAGGCGGGCGATTTGGCGCCCAGCGCCGCACAGATAAGCAGCCCGACACTTGCACGGGTCTTTGCCTAGCCTTGCTGGAACTATTGCGGGCAGAGTGGCTGTACCACAGAATTGGCCTATCCAGCCTCGCGCAATTGTGCCAATCAGAGGTTACTCAGGTAGTTGGGAATGTCACGATAGTATCCTTAGCGCTGACATGCATGCCTGCATCGAATCAGACCTAGAAGGTAGATGATTAATAGCCTTGGTCCCCATTCACGCTTCTCTACATGCTCTACGGGCTTTTAGAAGTTGTCAAGTCACCGCCACCGCTTTTTGTCATCCGATGTTATACAGGCTTCGCAAAGTTCAACTGCTATATGCTATGTCCTTCTTGCTGAGCTTTTTATCGATTTCTCAACCCGATAACCGTGTGGACGTTGTTCTCATCCCAAAGAAATCCAGGAGAGCAGCCAGGATCTGAATAAAGGTTATCAATGACGGATAGCGCAATAAAAGCACCAGCACCTTTTCAGGGCCTTCTGTATTTTCACTCTCTTTGCTATTCCTTGGTCCGGCTGCTCCGTTCGCTTTCGCTGGAGCCACCAAACTGGAGTTTGCGTGCAGTACAATCCTGGATGCCTGTAATCCTTCTTGGTCAACAGCTTGTGGTGTTCGAAAAGTGTGCACAGCATGCCCAAGCTTTGAAATGCACGCGTCTACTGGATCACCTGCGTCGCAAGACTCCCCAACATCCATCAATGTTTCCGAGGAAGAAACCGAGTTGAAGCCGGATGACCGCGCTGTCTCGGTGTGGTGCCCGGAATCCCCTGGATTGGGCAAAAGGCCCGGTAGACTCCCGATACATGAGTCTTCAAGCATGCTCTGTGCAGTGTCGGAGATGTTCTCATTACTCTCTGCGAACGATATCGGCAATGCAGCAGGGATCTGCACCGGAATGCGAAGGCAATTCTCTCTTTCCATAACCATGGGAAGATCCTGTACAAGACGATCTAGACGAGGGCCTGAAGGCTGCGCCACAACATTTGGATACACCAGAATATCACTGGATCCCTCGTCACTTTCATGACGGGATGGGAATCTCAACTGACGGACCTTTTCTTTGAAGCGGTCCCTGCCCTTCTGTAGCTTTCCTTTGATCTGAACCCGCATGAAGAAGGGCCTCCCCTCATGCTGGAAAGCAAAGGCAGTGCGGATCATATTGCTATGAATTGATTGAAACTCAGGGTCCTCCTCGCGTAGCTCCCACTTTATGGTACGATATTCTGAACCGGGCTTTTGCGCAGGGCGCAGGTTACCTGTGAATGTCCAACGGCTATCATAAGTAATCGACTTCTCGCTATCGACACCGATACCACCGCCGCCGTTTCCGAGTACAGTGACTTGAGGCGCAAGGTGCAATATCCTTTTCTTGACCACACTCTTTGGTTCTCCGCTGAGATATTTTGGCCCGTAGTGATCGGTTAGATGGAGGCGGACAGGCTTATTTGGATCTGGCTGGTGCTGGGGGGTGCCTTGCAAAGTGATTTTGACTGTGGCACTCAGTAGCCTACAGTCTGCGGGCTGGTCGAACGAGAGATCCATGTAAACAATGCCCGCAGGTCTCGATGCCTCGCCCAAGCATCCCCATTTCGACTGGGACGTCCGAAGTCGGCAGTCAGCGCGTGCTTTGCCGACTTTGCGGTGGCACACGCTAGAATCCTGAAGATCGTCAAGCTCGAGATATTTTCGACCATATCGCCGCTCGTAAGTCGGCCGCGAATCCCGACCGGTGGTGGATGATGAAGTTTGGGTGGTCCCCGACATAATTTGGGTGATGAGAGCAAGATGCCAAATCCCCAATCCCCGCGACCGTCAACATCGATTAAATAGTAAGGGAGCTTACAGCCAGTTAGTAGCGGGTTGTTGGGTGCCGCCTGGCACTGCCACCGGACAAACCACTAAGAGGGAGGCGCTAATGCAGACACTCCAGACGAGGCTGAATTAGCTCCTCAAATACGAACTGATATCTATTCCTCGTGGGCCTCCTGCAGATTTGCTGTTGCCGCGCTATTACTTCGTCAACAAGCACTCTTTCAAAATGAACGATATTCGGGAAAGGCCCTCCTTTGCTGGAGGAAGACGATCAGAAGATCGAAAAGACATCTTCAACCGTTCTTCCTGGGATGAACGAGCGGTTCATGGAAGTGCGCACGGTACCCTTGCTGTTCCCGACAGGAATGCTCATTTCTTCCGTGCGGAGCCCAATCACTCTGGAGAAGCAATTGTCGTTCGCAATGCTGCAGCTCATAACTACGATAATGGCGTTCCTTCACCAGATACCTCCCCTAGGGTACTACCGGTAGTACAGGATGGACCACAAAATCCTACGTCTTCCATCTGGACTCCTTCATCAACAAAAGATACGACCATACATTATGAGATGGACATTGTTGAGGACGTAGGAATTCTATTAGAAGAGTTCTCACGACTAAAAAGACTAGGCCATTTCCAGGAGGCGGAACAATACTTCCAAGATTCTTTATGTGCTTTTATGGAATTATCGCCAGTTACGATTGAGTTCGCAGACATGCTAGTCGAACAAGGCTCCTACGAGCGTCTACATCGCGTTCTGTTGCAGCATCAACAGCAGGAGCTGAATATCTCTGACGGTATCTCAAGCCTCCAGGAGGGTAGCCCTGCCAAGTTTCTGTACCAAGCGAACTTGCAACTCGTACAGGGTTTTGCGGCCATGCAGTCCCACGGATCTCTGGACGAGGCATATGGAAAGGTCCGATCCTTGGAGCGCCAAATGCGTTTCCTAAGGCGACGAAGGAGGAACGACCCGACACTTGACCTGGACTCGGCTGAAGTAGGAGTGTTTCCAAGCAGTTTCTGTGAGAAGAAATTACTAAGAGTATAGGCAGGTGCAAGTTATCCGTTATGCTCTTTTGATTCTATCGAAAGTTGAGCGAGAAACCGATCTGATCCTAGAACATGAATTCGATTGCTGGTCTAATTGGCACTATTTGTACAGATCTCTGGTGACTGAGGGCCGAGTATGGGATGTGCGAGACCTAATGCTAGCTTCTATCCAAGCGGAAGGTGCAGCAAATGCTTGGAACTTGATATTCGGAACAGAACTTGGTTCTTTCAATGAGCCGTTCCGCAAGCTGATGGACGACTGGTGTTTGCATCGGTATGATGAGTCAACATATCTCTCCATTCTGGATATTCTAGTATCTCTGAGTCGCAGTTTGTCTTCATGGTCTATCTCGATCCCAGAAAGACAGGACCTGCTCACTGCTCAACGATGCCTCCAATATGCGCAAGCCCTTGCAACATGCCTCAAAGAGAACAACCCGCAGCTGGTCAAATCTCGTCCATACCTTCAGTGGGTTTTGCTGAAGCGGAATTGGAGCGGAAGCTTCTACTCAATACCACAGATCTGCGAGGCCATCTTGACAAATTTCCAGGCCTGACAATATGGAGGGATTCTATTCCCATCTATCTCCCAATAAAGACGGAGAACCCAAAGTGGAAGGCACACCTAGACGGGGGACGGAACCATGATCTTCTTGTAACCGTTCTTCAGACAGCACAGGACCTGAATGACTACAGAACTGAGGTTTTATGCTTGGGTGAGCTAATCTATCGCTCGGTAAACACGAGCGAAAGGTTAACTCGGCTTTCCAGTCTCCAGAAGTCCATCCAGGGGGATGTTCTCGGCTATCAGCAGACTTTCCTGTCATGTTTTCTTCTTGCTCACACCACACAAGACTACAGGCGTCTTCTAGATGGCCTGAGAAATATTCGGGAATCGAAACGATCCCTGAGATTTGTCTATTCTCTGAGCGACTGGTGTGCAATCGTCATCGAACGGGCTATTGCACATTGTCTAGCTGAGGATACATCGCGTTCGGAAGAAGCTTTCCAAGACACTAACGAGGGATTCTCTACCTACCTCCCGCAGTACATAAAAGATCGGCTGGAGGGGCTCGGCCTGGATAAGGTCTACCTTGCGCCCCCAAGGACTGGAAAGCCTCACATTCCTGAAATACGACAACGCAGTAGGACAGATGTTCCTACACCGAATCAGGATACTCGACCCCACAATCCATTTGAGAGCTCGCGTGACGAAAAACATGGGCAATCCAAGTCACTATCACCTCTGCAACGACCAGAGCGCACGTACACAGGATCTGGGGAAAGCGATGGTGATGACGACGAGTATACCACCGACAGCAGCTTCGACACAGCTAGATCAGATGATGGTTGGATGGATGATGAGCAGGGCCATTCGACATCGCTCGTTCATAGGACTCAACAATTTGGACCAAGTGAGTAAATATTTTAAATTAGTTGCAGAATTATTACTAACCTTATCTAGTTTCCAGAAGTGCGACTGGTGAAGACGTCAGTAGTAGCATATATGAGGAATGAGTGTGGGACTCTGGGTTGTGGGATTTCAGGCTTAAACTGGCAATTAGGACACAACCTCTAAATAAATGATTTTCTCTTCTTGAAGGGTTCGACGAAGAAGTCTCTGTTAATTTGAGCCGGATTTGTGGACGTACGGAGTACACGTCCTCTATATCTCTACAATAGTATTGACTGTGTCATCTATCCGATAGATCTTTTAAAAATGCATAAACATAGATAAATATACACAATCAATGCAAGAACTTCCCCTTTTTACATGGGACAGGTACGCAGATCCAAAAGAATAGATTAAGAGCATCACTTCGATGTTGACTGTTCCAAGCCAACATCAGACAATGAGATGTTTGACTAGTTTGCAATAAATTCAAACAGCTCCTTCCGACCACAATCCACCAATAATCGGATGTGATTTCAGTTTGTCCTGTTTGCTAGTGACGTAGAGCGATGGCTGTTGCAGCTCGTTCTACACCCCATCGAGCGCGATATTCATCCATCAGAGGCATGGATGTCTCCGATTGAGGAAAGATGAGAAGCAATGCAAACAGCCATTAGTGAATGCTACAGTAACAATCTAAGACCTTGGTCCACTATAGATGAAGTATAAAGCATGAACTAGAGCATCCCGCTCCAGCCTTCATACTTCCAACCCAACTCACTTCCAATCCCATCTCATCCCAACACCACTACTCACTACTCCAGTATACAAAAATGACATCTCCCCAATCCACCACTCTCCCAATCGTAGCCATCGCCGGCGCAACCGGCCACCTAGGCAAACACGTCGCCTCAGCCTTCCTCACCTCCAACCTACGCAACCGCTTCTCGGAAATCATCCTCCTCTCGCGACAAGGTAGCCACCACAATACTACACCACCAACCGACCTTCCCCCCAACAGCCCCAAACTCACCATCCGCACCTACACCGAAGATTCCATCCCCAGCATCACTCGCGCCCTCCACGGCGCTACCATCCTCATCAACACCATCGGCCCCTCCGGCCACTCCTTCAAAGAGAAACTCCTACACGCCATCCCCCAATCCTCCATCGAGGTGTACTTCCCCTCCGAATTCGGGGTGAATCACTACGTGCACGACTTCCCGCATCTCGAATGGGACGCGAAGAAGAAACACATGGCGCTGGCGGAGCAGCTACTACTACTTACTACCCAAGGCCCGAAGAAAGTGAAGATCTGTCGTGTCTTCTGTGGGTTGTTCCTGGAGGATAGTATTGGTCCGTGGTTTGGGTTCGATACGAAGCGTGGACGATATGAGTGTGTTGGGAGTAGTAGTGGTGAGGTGAAAGTGTCGTTTACATCACTCGGGGATGTCGGGAGGTGTGTGGCTGCGTTGGCGAGTTTGGGGAAGGATGAGGTGCCTGAGGTGGTGCATGTTGCTGGGGATAGTAGGAGTGTTAAGGAGATTGCGGAGATTATGGGGGAGTTTGGTGGTGGTGAGATTGAGGTGGTGGAGATTGGGTTGGAGGGGTATAAGAGGGAGGTGTTGGAGGGGATGAAGGAGTCGTGGGATCCGGCGCCGTTCTTGAGGTTTTTGATGGGGGAGGGCAAGATTATGCATACTGCTAGGGTTGGTGGTGGGTTGGGGGATGATCGTGAGTTGGTTAATCCCGGGGAGAGGTTGTGGAAGTGGGAGACGCTGAGGGATTTGGCGAGGAGGGAGGGCGGGAGGCCTTGGGAGGATCATGTGTGGCCGCCGGTGAAATAGAGGATATAGTTAGGGTTTAGATTGGTATTTGTTTAGGCTGCTAATGTATGTCTGTTTCGCATATTATGTTGCAGTAGTTGCAGTAGGTGGTGACTGGGGGTTGGACATCGGGTAATTTGCATGTCGCATGTAAGATTGCAGGTTATGATGGATGAATTGGGGAAGCATCAGTGCCGCTGTGGGGGGATCAATCAATCTTGGTCTGTGCTTTTCCAGAAGAACTTCCGCATTGCGTTTAGCCTGCTTGCATGAAGTACGGAGTAACTGGTAAGATTGCAGCATGTTTTGAAACAGATATTCATGTATGGGGGTATCGATACGCGCAGGATTTCAATCCTGACATCATGATTATTGCTGCTTTTGGTGTCCGGGCCGTACTTTACTTCTTGCTGCCACGGCCTCGGATGGTTTATGAGCACAACCTCCTTGGGGTATCGTTGTACCTGTCACAAACACCAGAAACACCAGAAACAACCCCCCCTTTTGCCCCGGAGTGTCTGTGCGCGTCTTTCCCCGTCCTGCTTGCTTGTGCTTGTATCTCGCCAGGCACGGTATTTCTCATGTAACCTCTACCTTACTTACCATACCTTGTGCTCACTCTCTTCTCTTCCTTTTCGGATCTTTGTCTTTCTCACCCATCCATCCATTTCTCTCCATCTCGGCCTTTTTCTCCAGTGTGGATTCTCCGATCCATCCACACTCACTCTCTCTTGTCATGCAACACGGTCCGGATCACCACCGAGATCGCAAGAGTCATCGTCATGGATGGATCAACTCCGCCTCAGACCCAACGGATCATCCTCACTCGGGGCTGTTTCAATCCATGGTGAGCTGAGGGAAACCGACCATCATCAACGCGAAGTTGTGTGGGTGGTACACGCACCCGCCCCTCTTGTCCACCCTCGGGCGACTCTAAACCCCACGGCCAGTGGTGGCTTATGTCGACGGCCAGCCGCGACAAGCAGCGTGCCGGCGCAACTCCAGCTCTCGTTTCTTCTTCTGTCTAGCTCCAACCCTCTTGACTGCCACTGCGCGCTTTTTCTTTGCGCCAGGCAGTGCCCATCCATGCTTGGGGAGGGAGGGTTACTGCTGACTCTCGCCGTCGCTGAAGTAATGCTCACCCATTCCGTCCCTCCCCCCTTCCCTCATGTGCTGGGGGAAAGGCTGCTGTTGCTCTGCTGCTCGTCCATTACCGAGTTCCTCCTGCCTGCCTTGCCCTGCCCTGCCCTGCCCTTTAATTCTCCCTCCTCCCTCCCTCCCTCTCTTTCCCTCTTCTCTCTCCCTCTCCCTCTCATCCTTTTCCCTTTTCTTCCCCTCTCACTAGCCCGTTCATTCCCCTTTCGCTTTGCTCTTACTGTCCCTGCATTGCGCCTTCCTGGCCTGGGACTCTCTTGACATCTGTATACTTGCGCCATTGACCTGGCCTACTCCTTTATTACTTAATACACACTCTTAATCTCTCTCTATCCTTAAGCGCCTAACGCGCTCTGAGCCATGTCCACCCGTAAGAGAAAGCAAGAGGCTGAGGAGGAGGAAGAGCTCCAAGCGCTCCCTAGCGACGAGAGCGAGGAAGAAGAAGAGTAAGTCGCTTACTGCATTGCCTATTGCCAGGATGTTCGCGAACTTGAGCGCATTCTTTTCATTACCCCTGCTGGTTCAGCTATCTGCTCTACTTTCATTTCACTCTTGGGTGACCTCTGCGCGCATCACTCAGTGGCGCTTATTGGTGGCATTCAGTCGCGTTATCCTCTGCTTGCTTGCCCCCACCAGTTAAACCTCATTTACTGTTGACCTTTACGACTCATGGATACAATGGCTGATTTGGTACTACTACAGATATGAAGACTCCGAAGTAGCCGAGAGCGAGGAAGGAGAGGAAGAAGGAAGCGAAGAAGAGGAGCTTGAAGAAGAGGAGGAGGGTGAAGAGGAACCAGAGGAACAAGGTGAGTTCACTCTTCTAGTCTCCAATCATGCTACGTATCTCTTACTAACGAGTATTCTTCTCCTAGCAGCTCCTCCGGCTTCCAAGAAGCGAAAGACAGCTCCGGCGCCCGAACAAGAGGAAGAAGAAGAAGAAGAGGGCAAGGAAAATGGCGAAGCTGAAAACGGTGAAGATGAGAACGGCGTCGATGAGGAAGAGGAGGAAGCACCGGAAGGCGAAGACGACGCTGAGGAAGCTCCTGAAGAGACAGCAAAGACCAGTGCCCCTGCCGCCGCTGCTAGCAAGGCCAAGGCTGGCAATGTACCTAAGGAAGCCGAGGCCGATGCTGCTGCAGAGGAGGAGTGAAGACCTTCAAGCATGGCGTTATAATGACCCGCCAGTATTGATTGCTGTCGCGCTGGCAATATTTTATTGATTATTCTATGATCATTTGCGCGGATATAGTACCTAATGCATATGCTCCTATATCCTGAAGACCAGGCGAAGCCATTGTTATTATCTTTAAGTAGCTGTATCCACAACCTAAGCACAGTAGATGGGTGGTACGGAGGAGTCGGAAATATCTTTGGAGAAGCGCATGATGGCTACTCCGCACGGCGGCTTAGCCGGGACTTCCAGCTAGATACTAAGTCATACTATTTACTACTACCCATCTGGACAGATAGCTACTAGGGCAACCGAATCAACCTATCAGATGGTGCACAGCCTCTTGTTCGCAGTCCAACCACATCCTCAATTTCGATTGTAATCTGGGTATTAATAGTATGAAAAACCAAATCATAAAGACAGAATAGAAGTCAAGAATAAAAATAGAATTAAATAAAGTCACACGAAGGAAAAGTAGAAAGCGCATCACATCAAACAATAGGTGATATCGGTCAACAAGTCCATACAGAATGTAAGTAGTAAGTAGTAGTAGGAGGAGGAGGAAAGAAAGTAAGTTCTCTTTTCCTTCAACGCTTTCATATCCCTTGAATTTCACCCCCACTCTCTAATAGATACAATTTCCTCTTTCGTTCGTCATTTCGACCGTCTGTCCTCTCCCGCCTCTTTCCTTATTTCTTAGGTATCTTCTATATCATAAACCATAGGGAGGGGTAGGAAGAAGTAAAGGATGGAAGACGGAAGTGATTCTACACTACCTTCTTTGTAACGGTAAGATAGCGTAATCTATCCTAGGTTGAAGATTTAACCATCACTACCGCTGCTGCGGAATGTGGCGCACAGTTGGCAGTACTGATGGGTCAGATCGAGAACAGGTTGAGGAAGGTTCGTCGCTTGGACTATACTCCGGACTTTGACGGCACCTTCGTCTTCGATAAGTTTGCGGATCAGGAATAGGAGGTCAGGAGAGAACTAAATAAGAGAAGAGTGTGTTGTTAATTTCATCCTTATCGTTGAGAACAAGGGGAATGTGGCACATACCTCGGAGTACCAGCGATACTGCCATGCGATAAGACGGATCAAGGCGCCTAGCATTCCTCTCGTGTCATTCTTCTTCTCGTACAACTTGAGGAGCCCCCGCATGGCTTTCGGGGAGAAGCGGATGGCCAGACAGTGCTGATAGGCTTCGATGCCCTCGTCGAAATGGTGCAGGCGTTCGGCCAACTCGCCGAGAATTTCCCATTCCGTGGCGGATTTCTTGTACTCGATCGCCTGTTGGCGATATTGGGCCATTTCGGTGCGCCAAATGGTGTAGATGCGGAGGTCTTCGTACAGCACCATGAAGAGGTTATCGAGCCATCTTTCGCACAGACGCTTGTTGCGGAATTGTGTGTAGGATGAGTGTGAGGGGTCAGGCTAATAGCACGGGCGCGTCAGTATGGGCTTGGATGGTGTTATTGGAGGTGTAAACTTACATCTTCGCTGCCTGATTTGACGACTTCCGATGCCATCGACTGCTCTGGTTTCTCAATCGAGTGCTCCGGTTCCTCCTCCTTGGTGCCGTTGGCACCATCCTCCGACGTGCCGTTCTCCTGCTCACTGCTTCCATTCGGCTCGTCTGATGCGCTTGCCGAGGAGGGTGTGGTTGTAGGCTTAGACGTAGACTGCTGGCGCTCAACACGGTATTCTTCTTCCATGACAAAAACTTCGCTGCGGATTTTCAGGAGTTGGTCCCAGCCTATCGCGGCAGCAATCTTGGTGAGGAGATTGTACGCCTTCAGGAAGGTTCCCTGATAGGCAGCAGCGTGGAGTCTGCGTAGTGAGGGGTGGACGTAATCGTGAGGATCACCCTGCTTGGGCTGTCCTTCGTCGATTTCGTCCAGCATGCTCTCAGCAAGAATTGGGAGCATGATGCGAGATGGTTGGGGCATACGAGGGGTGTCCTTGTCCTGGTATGTGAACATGGGGCAGGAGTTCAGGGTCAGCAGGGCCAGATCCCATTGCTCGAGGCCGACGTAGACCTCTGCCAATCGTGCCCAAGTGCTGAACTCGCTTGGCGCAGCAGTCACTGCCCGCTTCGCACACTCTAGAGCCATCTCACCCTCGTTTTTGCCCTGGCAGAAATTGGCCTGGCAGTCAAGCAAGGCATAATCCATGGGGACGTCTTGTAAGGCATCGAACATCAAGCGTACGGCTTGCACCTCTTCGTCTGCCATGATGAGAACTCGGGCAAGAAGTGAGGAGACCTCTACGTCTCGTGTGCGAAGTTTCTCGAAAAGGTTGATACCAGAAGTGTAGCGTCCCGTTGTTTGAATGTACTTCAGAAGACCGGACGTCAGGTGGTTACTGACGGTATTCGGCACTTGTGTTTCCGGATCAGAACTGAGCTGTCTTCCTGTGTTTGGTATCAGCATTGGGGTCCGTTGGCAGTCAACTGTGGAATCGCACCCAAGAAGAAGAGTCTCTCCGCAGCATCCAGGAATTTGTGCTCCATCTCCGTATTCGTGACCGGGTTGAACCGACGCACCCCGACTATTTTTCTGATCGCATCACCACCACCATTGTCCGCGTATGAGTAGGCTCGCAGGATTCCACAAAGAAAGGTCTCCAGCCAAAGGGCTTCCGTCGCAACTCGCTTGTCTCCGCGTTCGTCAATGCAGTAGCTTTCCAGAGTGCCGGGGATTTTGACTTCGACGCGCATGTCCAGGTGGGAGAAGGCATTATAGCAGCTGTTCATCCATTAACACTTGCGCAACGATAAACACTTCCAGGCGAAGATGTTTCTAACCAATAGATTCCCGAAACCACCTTGTGTGTCTTGTCGAGCGGAGAGAAAGTAAGCGTATTTACATAGGCGGCTAAACTGGCGGAGGAAGAGGCATCGACACCGGTGACATGGTGATAAACGCCGGTCTGTATTTCAATCCCAAACCAATTGAGTTAGCCATTGTCACTCCTCATCCTTAAAGTATTGCGTGCGCCCGCACTTCCGACGACGTACCTGGTGATGGGCGTTGGTCTTGGGTTGTTTAACCAGATAAACCAAGTCCGGGGGACCTAATTCCCGGAGGTTCTGTAGGGACTCGGAACGGGCATCGACAGCGGCGTAGATGTTCTCCTCCTCCTCATAGATCCTGGGGAAACACTCAGGGGTCAGTCGCAGGTCAATGATAGTGGGCCCATTTGGCCGATTGATAGCGAGTGATAGAACACGTAAACGAGGGCAAGACATACTCGGGAACAGCTGGCGCGACCATGGCGCTGGCAGGAGCGCAGACAGAGGCTCTGGGATGGTCACAGGGGGAAACCAAGGAGTATAGGGAGGACGAAGCGCTTTCACGACTGGGAGAAATTGAAGACAATGAGGCGCAGCAGAAAGCGCAGGTCGTTGTTCAAGACCAAACGGAATGGCGACGATCGATGAATGCCTGGTCGCTTCCTCAGGCAACTGCTGGGTCAGGTACCCCGGTACCGCCTTTGCCTCTTTCGGTAATTCCCGCCCGCGCAACGCGTGTCTGTCACGGGCTCTTTCTCCAGTTCCATTTATCGAGTCTCCAATTCTAGACTCTCCGTTCCTTCCATTCATCTTCCCCAATCTCCACTCCACGTCATTACCACCTTCCCAGGTTGGGCCTTCCCTCAGGTAGCCCGGGGTTGCTTGTCTTTCCTTTTGAAATGTGGTATAGCGGGCCCGGTTTTACTGCCACTATCAGGGAGCTCGTTGCGCCCTGCCATTAAACCGGCATTATGTCCAGCTGGGCAGCTTTGAATATTGAACCTGATGAAGCTATCGAGGAAGAAGTTGATGACACCAAAGAGATTCAAATTGAAGAGGCGCTTAAGCTCTATCAAAATGCCCTGAAGCTCCATTCTCAGGGTCCACAGTTCTATGCACAGGCCGAAGAGGCATATGATGCTCTGCTGAATTCTGAGATATTCAAATATCCCGAGTCAATCTCTGATTATAAAAGAGTAGCCACTCAGGAATCTGAACCTCAGTATGATGACACAGTGGTGGCGGGTGCGACAGAAGCGCTCGCGGAGTTCGACATCAGTGACTCTACGTCGAGCACGCTGATGCAAACCATATACCTATCGTACAAGAACCACGGACAGTATATCCTGGATGCGTTACACGCATCTCTGCAGGGTATCACCGAATCTGCTAAATTTTCTGGAGATCCCCGAAGCAAGGTCAAAGAGAAAACTAGCACAGCTTTGACGGCGTTTGCAGAAGCCCTGGAACGTGACGACTCGGATCTGAACCTCTGGAGACAGAGCGCAAGACTCTGTAGTGCTCTACAAAGCTATAGACTAACACGATACTGCCTTGAAAGTGTACTAGCAGACGACGACAACCGCTTAGAGGTTCGGACAGAGCAGCTAGGGTTGGAAGAAACATTTGCCGAGGAGCGCCTGCGTGAAGTGCTGCGGTCGCTGCTTGATAGGTTGTCTGTGGCTCAAGTACCCTTGAAAAAGCCGAAAAAAGCCCTTCTCAAATTTCTACAGCGCCAGGCAGACCCGTATCCCTACCTTCCCCCTCTTCCGTTAGATCTGCAGGACACAGATCCGTCAACGAACCCTCTTGCTCTAAAGGCTTCTCGTCATGAGATCAAACCAGCTAGCCCTACATGGGCCGATGTTGGCAAGTCGATCCTTCAAAGGCTCACTGATGAAGAAGTCGGCGCCTCAGAGATCGGACCTGGGGCTTCAGTTGGCATATCGCTGCCTACTCTCGGTCCTGAAACAAAGGCCGTAGGGCCTCAACGCCGAGCCTCAGATGCCCAGGGCGCGGATGGCAAATCCAACCAGCAGCAGGACGTCGTCATGTCGGAGGAGCATCAACCCACTGTGAAGTCCGAAGGGCCCGATGTTGTGCCAGAGCAAGTCGATGATCATTCATCTATCGATCAGCGCGCAGAGAAACAGCTCATGGAGTCGCTAGAGATTCAGTCGACTCAGCCCGGTAATCCTGGAGGTCAGCATGAGATTGCAAATGCCGATGAGGTTGATGTAAAACCCTCAAATGGCCGGAAACGATCATCTGCCTCTGCCGTTACGGAGGACCAGGCAGACCGAATACGGGCAAAAGCCAGGAGGACCCGCCTTCGTGAAGCTACCGAGGATGTCTCATTCCAGAGTGAAGAGGTTAATCTCGACTTGAATAAATACTACGAGGATCGTCTTGAGAGTTTCACCCAAGCTGACGAATGGTTATTCGGTACTGTGGGTACTTTGCTATCCAATCTTGACGTATCAGACCTTGGAAGCATTGACGATCTGAGAAAACAAGTTTGCTCTACCAATGAGAGCAATGATTCTGCAAATGCCGTGACTTGCGCTCCTGAGGACACAGGACACCTACTCGTTCGTGATTTGATGGATATCATCAAGTCCTGGGATGAAGCCAAGTCCCATGCTATGCACCAGCCAGATAACCTTTCCACGCTTCAAGACATCCGGGGTATGGGAAAATCTGGTATTGCGATTTTTCTTGAGCATTCAAGAAAGTCGACTAGGAAGTTAGGCATCAAACAAGTTCTCTCCGGAGAAGACGATCTCTACACGTTTCTAAGGACAGTTAATGACGGATGGCTTCCCTTGCACGATGTCGCCCTTTGCTGGCTCAAAGCGCTACTAATGCCCGACTTCGCGAGATATGCGACGGATGACATACTACAACAAGACGGGCCTGTCGTGGAGTCTGCTTATACCCTCTATCAATGGCCGGATTCTCTGAAGGAAGCAGTTGTGCAACTCCTGCTGCATGAAGACGAGTACATCTATAGACATATGCGCGAACAGGTCGACAACCTTGAGAACAACGTTCTGTCCATTGGATCCGGAAGACCAACTGCATACAGCACACAATACTTGTCAGACTTGGAGATGCTTCAAACCCTCTTCGAGCTTCACCTCGACATCTATGCGTCTATCAACAATCCAAACAGTGAAATTGATGGTCAAACGAGGCTACTGCAGCGTGATCGCTTGGCAAGATGGTGCTTGCTCGCGCGGACATCGCTCACCCACTTCCTGGATCACAGCCCTCCTAGCTCCACACGGGAAAGAATGGTACTCCGTCATATCTGGGCATCGACGTTCCAATCAAACATGGCTGGGGATATTCAGAGGGAGCATGTCCTACTTTGCCTCCAGGAGCTGAAGTTATTCTTGGTGTCACTCAAAAACCCAGTAATTAGCCTGGTGAACAATGCCGTAATGCCCGAGCTATCGACCGAGGCAGTTGATCAGGAGATCTCCAAGCTGAAGTCGATGGATTTCTTCATGAAAATATTTAACCCGACGTCGGATGACCCTGTTGGTCTGATCGAGACTATTGAGCCTATCCTCGAACCTTCCTCTGTCCAATTTGGCGAAGGTCTCGACGGAGAAGTATCTGAACAGCCAACTTCTCAGCTCCTTGAGATGGCATCGTTTCTAGATCGCGGAGATGCTACCTTGAGGCTTTTCCTATGGAAGAGACTACAAGATGCGTACAAGAAGATTGAATATCCCCCTAAGGTCGTTTCCTGCTACCTCCGCAGCATCGAAATCATCATGAAGGAGCTTAGCACTCCTGCACATCTCGATGAGCCCGGTGACCATCGTCAGATCACTTTGCTCAGATGGCTCAAATCACTCGACAGCATTCTAAGCAAAGCTGTCACGATCGTCTTACATGAATCGGACAAAGCGTATGAGTGCTTTGACATGGAACATCTAAGATCATCAATGTCTGCAGTCGCTCGTCTTACAAAGCTCCTCCACAGTTTTGCCTTGTACGAAGACTTGGTTCGTGTAGGTAAACTGTCAGGGCCGGAGCTCCGTGGAGCATTGGCGAAGTCTCTAGAGAGTCTCAAAGATAAGCTGCGCGAGATGCAAGTCCGTTGCTGGATCTTGCAGTATACGCTAGTGAAGGACGCCATTACACAGAATCCTGAAGCTTTCGATACTCCCATGGAAGACCGCGTACATTACTTACGATCGGTACACAATGCCCTCGGGATTCGCAGGATGTGCAGGTTCTCCCATAAGCAATTTCTCAAACTGGTCAGGTCTGAGATATTCACTCTTGACGTGGAGCAAGACATCGAGCTGGATATCTGTCAAATCCTGTACGATATCTATGGTATCAAGTTGTCCCCTGTGGATGGTTCATTGAATGACCATGGATGTCCTCCCGAAAAGCTGGACCGCTCCACGGCGATCGTCATGGTGGACTTTGTCATGAAGCAGGCTAAGAAGATGAATATCAAGGACTTGTCAAAATCTGAGCTGAAATCTACTATTGACAAGATGCAGCAAGCCATCGGTACAACGAAGTCGTCGCCTCCGCTATCATACAACAAGCGTATCATCACCGCCTACTTGAAGTCACCAATCAATCCTTCTGAAATATCCCGTGCCATTCAGGGAGTGGCTGACCTCCCACTGATTCCTGTACCTGCCGAGAGTGCGGTCATTGCGCAGAATGGTTGGTATTTCCTTCTAGGTCATGCCGCTTTGACAAAGTTTCGCTCCCAGAAGCGTCTGAACCCCGTACCCACAACAGACCTCGACGATGCAATCATATGGTTCAGACAAGATTTGGAGCACGGGACGTCAAGATGGGAGACCTGGTACCGGCTCGCCCAGACGTATGACTCGAAGCTTGAGGAGGATATTACCTGGTCTGCTGATAAGATCAATAACAATCGGATGGAGTTAGTCACCTGGCAACGCAACGCAATTCATTGCTACGCAATGGCAATTGCCACAGCTATCAAATACTCGGAACCAACAGCTGAGACTCGTGCAATGCTCTCAGATCTGTTCACTGATTTTGGTATCCGTCTGTACTCTTCTTCGCGAGCGCCCCTTTCGATGGGGGCTTTCAGTCTAGCTGATTTCACGCGGCATTTCAGTGGCGAGGAAGACCAGCGGATGTATGAAGGAAGGCCTTTCAGGGAGATGAAGCTTTATACCGTCTGGAATCTTGCCAGCTACTTGCTCAAGCGTGCCCTTGTCGACAAACCCAAGAATTGGATGTATGTCACCCTGTTATTCCGCCGGTGATCTGTCATAAGCTAACTGCAACTTAGGACTCATTATATGCGGAGCAAATGCCTCTGGAAGATGTTCAGCTGTGATGAATCTGTTAGAGGTTCTTTCAAACGGATTGAAGTTGACGTGGTCTTGGATGCCCTGCTCGATGCCATCGATGCCCTGCCGCAGCGGAAGGATTCACGCTCTGATCCAATATTCGAGCCACATTATAAGCTTGTCTCGGTAGTACACAAGCTTGTGCATCGTGGAACTCTAACGGTATGCGAGTCTCTATTCTCGAACCCGTTGACACGACTGACTCTCCACTCAGGCTGCGGAGGGAAGCAAAACGCTCCTGGCAACACCTTGGGCTCGCAAAGTCCAGCCTCCGGAAGACCAGACGGCATGGAAGAGATACATACTCGAGGTGCTTCGGAGCCTGCAGAAAGCGGACAAATCAAATTGGCACCATCGTATGGCTGTCAGGGTACGTACACTCGCGTATAGCATGTATCATACTGAGCAATTTCTGACTGTGCCTAGGCTGCACATATTATGTACGATGACGACAAAGACTCTGCAGATGCAGCCGCCTCCGCAAAGAACGAGCTTACCCAGCAGATCTTCACCAAAACAATGACAATCCAGGTCTGGAGACCTGAGTTTGAGCGACCTGGTCGGCATTTCGTTTACACCACACGCTACGCTTACTTCTTCGTCAGCCTCCTCGACCAGCTCAATGATCGAGCAAACCTCGACCAATTACTGCGCCGAGTAAGGAAGAAGCAGGGGGACTTCATCAATCACAGCAAGCTTTGGGAGGATGCGTGTCTTACCTATGCCAGGGTAATCCGGAGAGCTGGCCATATCAGCGAGGGCCATGAAGAGGGCGTATTCAAGCCCATTGGTTGGGAAGAATTTGTCGCAAACACAGCCCGTTTGGAAGGACTTGCACAGTTATCCCCAGAAAGCCCATCCCTTCTTGAACTCCTTCGAGATGCCATTGAGCTGAAAAAGCTCAACAACAACCTTATGAAGGTCTCGTTGCTCGAAGACCTTATTGCAGACCTCTACGCCCGACTTTACGAAGTCAACATGCCACAAGTCATCGAACAAGCGAATGAAGAAAATAAAGAGAAGATGAAAGTCGATCATCTTCTCATGGTTAGTGACGGAGCTGCCGATACTCCTACGCCTCCAACCTCAGCCCCAGCCTCTGAAGCCCCTGCACCTCGCGGTCGTACAAAGGGTATCGCACGACGTGACATCCAAAAACGAGCCGAGACGATTGTCAATCGTAAAGTGCCCCCGCGTGCACCCATGGCCAAAACTTCTGCCACCACAGAAGCCGAACAAGCCAACATTTCCGAAGCTGGTCCAACCTCCGCTCCCAAGCAGACAAACAAATCAGGGCTGCTTGAACCTAGCACTGAAGATGTCGGATCAGGACAGCAGAGTGATATTCCTAACAGCCTGCATGATAGCGCGGATGATGAGAGCGAACTCAGCGAAATGGACGACGAGAGACTAGCCAAGCTGACAACTGAACGCAAGTTACTGTTTCCTAACCTCGATGACCGGGGCTCCATGGATCCGGAGTCAGAGATGTCTGCCCAGGCCAGTGCCGATGGGGATGAAGGGCAAGATATGGAGGGAGATACCGAGCTTGTAGAGGGCGAAGGCGAGACAATGGTCGAAGAAGGCGAAGACCCTGGCGATGGTGACGATGATGAAATGGAAGGCGAAGAAGAGAATGAAAATGAAGCTGGCGGGGACGAAGACATGGAGGGTGAAGGCGAAGATGAAGGGGAAGGGGATCCGGAAGAGGATGAAGATGGCAATGATATTACCGAAATGGAAGGTGTGCAGGACAATGACGAGATGGATGACGTTGAGCAGGCTGAGATTCCCGGAACAGATCAGGAAAGCGAAGCTGGCTCTGAACCGGAAGCAATGGAAACCTAAATGATGGTTATCCATCGTGTGAGTGTCGAATCATTCGGGCTCATGCTTGACACGACCTTTTGACTTTCGAAGTTATGCGTTAGGGTCTCATGTACTTCATGGCGTGCAACGAACGGTAGGCGTTCAGGAGGTACTTGTCAAGAAGCTTTATGTATCATAGAGAACTATTAATATTATAACAAGAAAGGGGAATATTGGTATCAACAAAATAATCCACCAGAACGCCTGATACATCCTTCCTAACCGTTACACCATCAAGCAAGTAATTATGTCCAACGAAAGGTATCCTGCCAAACGTATACAAGAAGACAGCAGCGATCTTTCGGCAACAGCTCAGATATCTTCCTCGGGAGCCAGGTCCCATTTCCGAGTCGCCATCTTTCTCTGCCTCTTGCCGGGTGAACCAGTGGGCTGCGGAGCAGGAGAAAACATGCTATCCGCAAGCTTCAGCTGGTCCATTCGCTTGAGAGCGACCTCAATGTCACTTTCGCGTCCAAGGATGTTGGAGTTGCGAGAAGTCTCCAGAGTATTCTTCGACCGGGACTTCTTGGTAGGAGAGCGGCAGTTCAGCTCGCGTTCCAGGGCTGCAATCTTGCTGCGAAGCTGGTCGTTCTCGAACTCGAGATCTTCGACCCGCTCGTCTGAGGAGGGTTGGGGGTCTTCGTGAACTGGAGAGGTTGTTAGTATGGTCCGAGAGGGTATGTTAGTGGCAACAACTTACTTTGAAATCCTCGGGACACGATCTCAATCTTCTTGTCGAGATGCTCGTCATTGAAACCAGACTGATTCAGTTAGCGGGGGGCCAAATTAGACTGCAGTCGAATGAGACTTACTTGTTGGTCCAGGGCATTTTGCCATCTCTTTCGCTCCTCTTCCATTCGCTCGTCCATCTCATTCCAACACTCTTCGCGCACTTCTTGCTCGATCAAGATGCATCTTTCTTCGCTTGCCTTGAGGCGCAGCTCGAAATCGGTCCTGAGAATCTCTTCTTCAGCAAGCCTCACTGAAAGAGATTCGTTCTCTGCCGTCAGTCTCGCGATCTCTGCCAGTGCCTTCTCAAGCTCTTCATTCATTCCCATGCTGGGAGTGTTGCGTCCACTGGCAGATCCGTGACGAGATCCGAGCGTACTGGACAAGATAGACTCGGCAATTGAGGGAGCTCTAGGCACGGCAACTTCACGAGCCAATGCCGAGTAACGCAGGATTTGGGAAGTCGCGTTGTAGTCACCCATAGGATCGGCAGTGACAATCATAATGGCCTTCTGTGGGTGACGGTTGAGGCCAGTAGCCTGGTTGGAAGACGGGAAGGAGTTCGAGAAAAGTAGTTCAGTGAGTTTGCATTGTCTGAACGGAACCATGGCAGCCTATTTATATTAGCAGCTTTCGGAAACCGATAACAATTCTGTGTCGTAGCATACCTTATTTCCGTCCTGTATGTCACTCTGCATTTGAAGGCATTGCCCAAGGTACATCAAACTCTCGTTGATCTTGCCGGCCTCTGCCAGGGTCGAACCAGCCGTTTTAGCAGTTCGCGCGCGCTCAGAACCTGTTCGTGTTAGCTTTATAATAGCAAGCGAAGAGTCATACTAACCAGCAAGATCTGCCACCGTGAGGGTGTTGCCTATCCAAGTTTCTTCGCCAGTCCTCTTGTTTCGCATTCTTCTTTTCACTTCCAAACAGAAGAAACCATGACTGCGAGAGCTTACGCTGTTGGCTCCGGTTCCAGTGACCTTGCGCTCGGTAAGGCCAACTTCAAGCACCGACAGAGCCTCCTCGTAGGTGCTGCATGCTATCTTGCGTAGTCCCGCAACAACCTTGCGGTCCGGGGAGCCTTCCGTTGGCTTGAAAAACAAGGCCCTGCGTCGGTCCTTCTGCGCATTGCCTCCCTGACGGGACATAGTACTTCCCTGGCCAGGTACTATAGCGGGTGACAGCAGATCAAAGATGCGATCATTATAGACTTCGTACATTGACACCAGGACGACATATTCGGAGTTAGGGTTGAGCTCCATGGTGAGGTGACTGACATCAGGCGAGCGAAGCAGGCCGTTGGGACGCTGGGGCATATTGCGACGGGGGAATATAAGTGCAGGTGTCGGTTCCTTTGCCGGTTGAGACATGTTAGCACGAGCGGTTTTACCAGAAGTCAAGCGGGTGCACGAGCCGTGCTTCATCTTTTCTCTCAATTTAGGATGCATGGTGAGAAGATTGATGTAGCATGTTCTCGAGAGAGATTCGCTGTATATTTTGGAATAGGGACCAGTGTGGGCAGCGGCTAAGGGGGAAAACCGTGCGGTGCCTTGCAGCGGAGCTTTGGGGGGAGGGCGCCATACCGTCATAGGGGTAGCTCTTCCAGTACTCATCGGCGTTTGGGCTCTCGAGTTCCTTCCACGTTCTGCAGAGTCGCCATACACAGCCTCGAGGAATGTCTGCGCCGTGAACATTTGGGCTTCGGAAGAGTCTGACGCGGCCACAGTGGACAGAAGAAGAGGGCTAATGGAATTGTCGGGTGGCCTGATAGTCGAGGCCAAAGAATTGAAGATAAGGTCAAGACTCATCTGGGTAATTCCTCGCTGCGACTTCGAACCTAGGATTGTATGGCTCTGTAGGTTGTCCTTGTCAGTACATGTTCCAAGTTCACTCATGGTGATGCGGTGGACTAGACCTTTCCGCTACCTGTCACTCCCAACGTTGCAATAAGGCCGTCCCTGCCCTCAACCAATACACCCCTAACCAGGGACTCCAACTCGGTGCCATGGAAGACGTCTAGCTGAGACGCTGACTCTTCGAACACCTTGGTGAAGCCGAACCTTTCAACGGCACGCTTTCGCGCATCGGATGGGGGTTGCAGGGTGATATGGGTGGGAGAGGCGGCTGCCGTTTCCTGGTCATCTTCAACGGTGACCTTTGGCTCCGGAGTCTCAATTGTCAAGCATCGTTCAGCGTGCTCCTCCAAATGCTGCGGCATAGGTGGCCGCAGGCGGAGGTACACCTGGAATAGAGATGCGGGGGAGGACTTTGTCGAGCTCATGGTGGGTTAGCAGTCCACGTTGTCTGTTCACATTCGATTGAACAGAGTGGAGTAACTGCGAGATGTCGTGCGTCTTTGGGCGGATATGAGGTCCAGATCGAAGCACCATCGAAGCTGGAGAAGGCGAGACTTTCCCCAGGCCAGCAATCACGTTATGTTGACTTTGCCCTTTTGGGTTGGTGTCGTGTTGTCCTGACAACTGGTAGCGCATGATGTAAGCTCGTATTTGTGTGCCTGCAGATTCAGGCTGGAATTAGAGTTTCTAGTGCGGAAGGTGGCCTTAGTGCCTGAAGTTGCGCCCGGCTCAGCCTTGCTCGTATTCGCTACTCTTGGCGCTTGTTGTAATCCAGCAACTATCTGACTTCATGAGCCAGGTGGTTACCCATGTGACGTGCCATCGTCTTTGTGAGATGCCACATCTGGTTCTCAGCCATCGCATGTGGAGCCGCGTGGGAGATTCAGGATCTCTATTGCAGTACCCAAAGTCATTAAGGTTGAGGCGATGTTTTCGCGGGTCCAATAAGCCAATCTCCCAGGCTCAAGGCTTGGATCAGGCACTAACCCAAAACGGTGTGCTCGTTTTCGCTTGTTCTTCTAACAGTCAGAGGCTGAAGATGTGAAGACAGTATATATACCGGGGAGATGAACAAAGATGGAGCAAGTATCATGCTATGACAATTTAGTTTTTCTATCACAACTGCTTGCTTCGATTTCAGTGTCACATAGTCAGGACGGTACAAGATGATGCTTGACAAAAGATCCCCTTATCGTATGGAAGCCCTACCCGCCAAGCCTCTATATAGTATACACTAACGCCAAGAAGAGGAGGGAAGTCTCTGGTACTATGCGCCCAACCAAGGTGCACCCATCTCTTTCGCAATCATGTTTGCTGTCTCTGGGATGGTACACATTTACCAATGTTGGTATGCATACTCACCCAAGTGCTATGCCCATGCAGTTCCTAACGATGATGACAGCCAGTACAAGTCATGGAAAGTGACCGGTCTCCTACCATGGTCTGCTCTTCTCTTCACGGCTGGGTTTATAATGCGTACTATCGGCGCATTTGGACAGTGGGGGAATGTGGGTATCTACATTGCGAGCACCGTTCTGTTGCTGGCTGCACCGTGAGTGCTTATTGATGCGGATTGATAATGAATGCCACTGACTAGCGTACAGACCCGTCTATGAGGGCGCCAACTACTTCACTCTGGGCCGCATCCTTTACTACATCCCATACCACTCGCCCATTCATCCTGGGCGCGTTTTCACCACTTTTGTGGCGGTTGGTGTTGTGATTGAGGCTATCACCGGCAACGGGGCTGCGCTGGTTGCCAATTCCGAGGCGACGGAGGGTAAGAGAAAGACAGGAGAGGGACTGCTTAAAGCAGCTCTGATCCTGCAACTTGTGCTGATGGCTGCCTTTGTTGCCTTGGCTGCCAGATTCCACTACAATTGCCATCGTGGTGGTGTCTTGAACGGCAAGATCAAGCGGGCCTTGTACGTGTTGTATTGCAGTTGCACCCTCATTACTGTGCGCACGATCTACCGGACGGTGGAATATTTCAGCGCCACGAGTCTCAATATCTATAGTGGTGGCAACCAGATTAGCCCAATCCTCAAGGATGAGTGGTTTTTCTGGGTTTTTGAGGCTGTTGTCATGTACCTCAATACCATCTTGCTGAATGTCTGCCATCCGATGCAGTGGCTTCCACGCTCCAACAAAATATATCTTGCCACGGATGGCGTTACCGAGATCGAAGGACCTGGTTATGATGATCACCGACCAGTCATCTTAACCCTTATTGATCCCTTCGACATCGCTGGTCTGATCAAGAACAAAGGCAAACAGGAGAAGTATTGGGAAGATGAGACAATCGGCAAGCTCAGCAAAGGTTCGCCTGGACCATCTGCTGTGTAGCTGAAAGCGGGCTGGAATATACTAGTATGCAGTTATTCTTGGGCCAGGTTTGACAGTGACGGCGTTTGGTGACTACATATAGAATACTTGTCTCGATGATGTTTAATTATAATTCTTATTTACCAGTGTTGAAGTATCGCAATTGCATCTGGAGACTCTGTAATAGTAAATAACTAAGTGGAAAGGACATTGACGCTGACGTCTTCCACTGCGACCAGCCGATCCTCCGCCCCGCCTGACCCGCCCCGCTAATCAATTGCCAAAGAGCTTCGGGGTTTCCCGACCAGCACAGCTCCCCCTTCCATCGGCACTTGCTCCGCCACGACTCATTTGCCCTGTCACTGATAAGTAGTCAGCCTTTGAGAGACCTGGGCCATATTCACTCCACAGTTGATGCTTCGGTTTCACGTCTTGCAATAACCCCTCTCCGCCGCCGTCCCCGACCGTGTCCCCTCAACATCTTACCCCGCTCTTCTTTCCACACCGACAAACACTTGTCAGGTTCTATCGCAAACAGACACACATCATGGGAAGTCAGAAACGGATAGCTAAGGTGAGCAGAACAGAGAATCTTTTCTTCATAATCTGCGCCACATCTACCAGGGTGCAAAAAGAGAGCACAATTGACTAACGCATGACTCACAGGAGCTCGCCGAGCTTGTCGAGTCTCCCCCGGAGGGCATCGTGGTGAAGTTGGCCGACGAATCCAACCTTTACACATGGAACGTATATATGGATGGGCCTGAGAAATCTCCTTACCAGGTGAGTCTTTCCTACCTGTCATCGACGCCAAGGAGGCCATAGGAACCCTCACTAACACTCAGAACCGTATCATACGTAGAACGGCAAATTCCTACTCAACCTCTCCCTCCCCACCGAATATCCCTTCAAACCCCCTACTGTCTCCTTCAAAACGAAGATATACCACCCCAACGTGACCAACGATGATAAGGGAAGCATGTGTCTGGGCATGCTTCGCGCAGACGAGTGGAAACCTAGCTCCAAAATCCTGGCGGTACTGCAGTTCGCGCGTCAATTGCTAGCGGAACCGATGCCCGATGATGCTGTCGAGGGACGGATTGCAGAGCAATTCAAGAATGACCACAGTCGGTACGAGGAGGTCGCGAAGGAGTGGACACGCAAGTATGCCACTCTTTAGTGAGCCGCTGCTGCCTGCTATCGGTTTAGCAACTGTTTAGATACCTTGAGGCGGGTCTGCGAGCTAAGAGTGATATGAAATGACGGGATAAACACAGGGAACAGGGACCAAAAAGACATGAATGTTTCGGCTTGGCTAGATATATATATGATATGAACATGTCTGAGCATCACGACTGCATGAGATGAAACTTCGTTAGCATGAATTGTTTGTGGAATAAAGGACATGAAATCATCATAATAGATACTATATGCATATTGAGAGCGGCATTAAAACACACACAATCGGCATCTTACTTCCGGCCGAAATATGCAGAATATCATTCAAAATGCAAGACCAACTAACCATGCATATGCTGCAGTGGTGCGGATATCCACCTTACTTTCTCTCTCTCTCTCTCTCTCTCGCCACAGGCTTCCCCGCACACCGTAGATTAATACACCCGTTATACTCTACAACACGTGTATAACCAACTCATCCTCCAATACCAAAAACCACTACTATTTTAATAGACGATAACTCATCCTCGGCAACCAGTTCCCAGATAACGGGACTCGTTCCGCTCTCATGCGGGGATTCCAATACCTAAATAAAATCATGTCTCACAACTCTCCCATTCTCATAGTATTCTACTACTAGCACATCCCTCAACCTGTTATCATTGCTATCATTATGGCCCTCCTCACCACCACAATCGCATACCTCTCCCAACACATCCCCTCCATCCTACTGACAATCCTCATCATCCACCTCACCCGGAATTACTTCACGCCCGGGGTATCGCGCATCCCGGGCCCATTCCTCGCCAAACTCACCAATCTATGGCGGTTTGTAGATGTAGCGCGAGGCAAAGCGGAGATCACACATTATCGGCTGCATCAGGAGCATGGCGAGTATGTGCGGCTGGGACCGAAGGTCGTTAGTGTGTGGAATGTGGAGGCGTTGAAGGTGATTTATGGGGTGAATAGGGGGTATAAGAAGGTATTTTTATCATTATCCATTCATTACTATTTCTAAAAAGAAATGTTTGGGGGTACGAAGTATGTTTGTGTTGATATGCTAATAAACCATGCATGCATAGACCGCATTCTACCGTGTCCAGCAACAACTTGCAAAGGGAAAGCCGACTAAAACACTGTTTACGTCCCTTGACGAGGACTTTCATGCTAGGATTAAACGACCCGTGTCGGGGGCTTATTCGATGAGTACGGTTGCCGAGTTCGAGCCGTTTGTGGACAGTACGATACGGACGTTCTTTGCGCGGTTGGATGGGTTTGCAGCGAAGGGGAATGTGTTGGATATTTCGACGTGGTTGCAGTATTGTAAGGCATATATTTTGGGCACTGGTTGTAGGAAGTAAGCTGACATGGGCAGATGCGTTCGATGTCATTGGTGAGATGACGTTCAGCAAACAACTTGGGTTCTTGCAGCAGGGTCGTGATGTTGAAGGTATCATTAAGTCGTTGGAGAAGTCGTTCGATTATGCGGGAACGGTGGGTTGCATGCCAACAATTTTGTTTCTCATTCTAACAGGCCGTCGTTTATAGATTGGTCAAATGCCCTGGCTAGATTATGTCTTTGTCAAGAACCCTCTCTGGCAGCTTATTCGGGGCGGGTCTACTGGAGCTGTTGCTCGTTTCGCCCGCGACCGCTTGCATGAACGGCTGTCTCAGGATGGCAGTAAGCGAGATGATTTCCCTGGACGTCAGAAAGACTTCTTGACCCGCTTCTTGGAGGCGAAATCTATTCACCCTGATGTGGTCGACGACGCCCAGGTATTTTCCTACACAGTCAGCAATGTGAATGCAGGCTCTGATACCACTGCTATCTCTCTCCGAGCGATCCTATACTATACGTTGAAGAACCCCAGGGTATTGAGCAAGCTGCAGGAGGAATTGCATAGCGCCCTCCAAGCTGGGAAAATTACCGTTCCTGTATCATGGAAACAAAGTCAGGAACTTCCATATCTCGACGCCGTTATCAAGGAGGCTCTTCGTCTGCATCCACCCGTACGACTCCTCTTGGAGAGGGTAGTCCCCGCAGAAGGCCTCCAATTGCCAAACGGCCCCTTCCTCCCCGCTGGGACTGTTGTTGGAGTCAATCCGTGGATAATCCATCGCCACGCTATTTTTGGCAAAGAGGTTGACAGGTTCGTCCCTGAGCGTTGGCTGCGGGGTAACGATGAATCAGAAGCGGAGTTTCAGATACGAAGGCAGAATATGCTAGGGGCAACGCTGACGTTTGGGGCCGGCCCCCGAACCTGCATTGGGAAGAACATCAGTCTGTTGGAGATATATAAGCTGATACCATCGTTGCTCTTGGCATACAAGGTATGTGCACTGCCATCACCTCTTTTTCTGGTGATTTGCGATCTCTGGCTGACGGGTGGCTGTTACAGGTTGAAATGAATGATCCGGAAGCTGAGTGGGAGGTGGTCAATGCATGGTTCGTACGACAGAAAGGGATGAACGTGAAAGTGACGCGAGTAGCATAGTGTACAGTTAACTGTCAGATGGAAGGGTGAAGTGAGATGACTTTTCGTCGGGAATAAGATCCTGCGCTGGATCCTGCATGCAAGGCGCTCTTAGGAAGTCCGACGGTCAAGCCCACTGGTAATCTTAATAGAAGGGGAACTTGGCATCATCCCTTTCGGTCGCCACAAAGCGGCACAGTCAAGAGCCGAAGGGAGCAAAAAAGAGCAATCAAATATACTGCCCTCTGGGGCCCCGACTATCTACTATATTTTCTGTGCGAGAACACGTTCGTCATCGCCATGACGCGCAGGAGACCCACCAGTTGGCGGCATTATCCCAATGTGGGCGCACTAGGAATTGCGGTGCTGATTTCCGATAAGGGATCATCAAGCGCATCCTTGGGTTCCGTTCGTATTAATAGAATCAATTTCGCTTTCGCATGTTGCTCCATATAAGGACGAAGCGGCGGAGCTGAGGTACATTGGATTTCCGGGACAGCGCAATCTCTCTCAAGGGATGCTATCTAGCTTTAGAGTTTCTGACAGTCCAAATTTTGGTGAACTAAGTTAAGCCATGCATGCGAGTTATCCACCCCAGCGACTCATATCATAAGAATGAGTCCTAACCTGCAGATGATAAGCGATACATCAGATATGACCCGAATGGTTCGACAGTGGCCAATGGCACTAAAGCTGGTTGCCTTTCGGTAGTAGAGAATAAAGTGAAGCAATATCCATGGTGCCTTGAAGCATCAAACTTAATCAAATTGGGTTTAGGGAAAAGTTCCCGAAGCAGTAGGAAGTGGTGGGGCACGGCAGCATCACGGGACGATCGATCCCCGCTAGAATCATGTGACGGAATAATGCTGTTCAAGCTCACTCAGCGATGGCGGTTAATAATCATCGTGCTCGACATCAGTTTGGGGGGAGGGGAGGGGAAGATCGGAAAGATAGCATCCGGTCTTAGTTCGGGAAGGGCAAACAAACCTGGGTGGGCCTCAAACCAGAGAGCCAGAAGGGATAAAACAGTTTGTTCGACAACAGACTATCAAAAAGGGCAAGCAGCTGTCGAGCGAATCGAACCTTGGCGCTTCGGCGGGTGGGACCCGACTAGGGGCAGCTGAAACCGACTCCGCCCGGTACGTTCGTATTGTGTCAAACCGGTTTTTCGCTTTCCGTACCAAGGAAGTTGCCAACGTTCGTCGTCATAATTCCCACCATTGGGAATGACCTGCTGGAGTTATCTGGCAGTTGGTAAATGAGCATCATCAACTGTTATGCCATCCAGGCAACCTGTCTGGACGATCGCTTCTTCATCCAACGGCAGATATGCAATGCATCCAGCCGGTCTCCAGACGGCTCGGGGCGGACCCTCCAAACTGCAAACTGCGAGGGATGTGGTTGGCGCAGCTCATAAGACAGAGATGTCCAGCGTCTCCCCCATCCCCATACATAACGTCACCGCGGATGCAGCTTCTATGGAGAAACATGTATGTAGGAGTGACCTATCATGATTGAAAAGTACTATGCAACAAGGCGACGAAATAGGCACCTTGTAGATGATAGATGGATGGAAATTGTTGAGACTGCGCGAGACTCTGCAGACTGCCTGACTTCTTTGAGATCGCCCCTGCAACCGTTGTGTAACCCGTCTCGGGGTGAAGAGGAACGTAAAGCCATTGTGAAGTCTACAGGCTGCATTGGCGTACTTTTTCTACATGGCACCACATTCCGAGGTCATGCGCAAGTGCCTCGACTGATTGCACTAGACATATACAGAATCATCAACCTCAAACGCCGTTGGTGAGACTGATCTCATCCTGGCGTCAGACTGAAACCCATCGTGTACCAAGTAAAAAAACCAAACCAGTTGTATTCAGAATACGGTACCTGAAATTAGCTGTGAAATTAGCACGGCAAGGCGTTTAGCTTACCGGACAGGGTCCGTAATAACCGGATGGATTTTAATTTTCAACTTCACGACTTCGCTGGAAATCGTACGCGCTAGACTCGATCGAGGCCCGCAGCGATTTTCCCCTTTTCCCTTTCGGCTCTCGCTTTTTATTCTTCGTCGTCGTCGTTCACCTCCTCTTTTTCTGACTCTCTCTTCTCGCTCTTGTTTTACGTCGTGAGATGAAGTCTCGGATTGATCCTCTGGCAGGTTCGTGAGACTCGGTTGATGGACTGCTGCATCGCGCGCTGCCGGGGCGACTATTAACTTGGCTTGCACTTTTCTTTTCCATCCGCTCGTTTCACTTCGCGCCTGACGGGGCAGCTCGACCGCTTGACCGGTCTCTTCACTCGTTCACCACTGCCCTGCAGTCTTTCTCTACGCGCTTACTCTATTCTCGTTGCTTTTTTCCTCCTCTTCAACTCGCCTCCCTTTGCCTCTTCACCCATCCTTATCAACTATCGCCCGTCCGCCCGCCCCTGAAATCAGTCCTCGACTGCGTCTTTCCATTCTACACTCACCAACCAATGTCCAGCGGGAACTGGGATCTATCATCTCGTGGCCATGGTCACAGGAAATGGAGACTTTCGATATCCGCCCCTTGCAGGCGCGCATGATATCCCCAGCCGACGCAGGATCCCGAACCCTCCCCGCCTAGATCCGTTGAGACTTAATCCTCCCTTTCCACGCCCCTCGACCGCCGACGGCGTTCGCCCTCCTCCCTCTCAGCGCCCCCCCGTGCCTTCCCCGCGACTGCACCCTGCACAGGTGGCTGCTGTTGATCCATCATGGCGCTCCCCTTCGCCTCAACCCAGAGATGATGACTATTTCGTCCCCCGCAAGCCCGCCCTCCGTACGCCAACATTCCCGGTATCACCAGGTCCTCGTCCGGGATATCCTCCCAGAGAGACTGAGTTCGATCGTCCACCGCCCCGGAAGCTTCCGCCAGGCGCACCAGGATTGCGCATCTCCATGTCTACCTCCAAACTGCACAATCGACGCCAACGGCCCCCTCGGTCACGAGAACGGTACCCAGATGATGCGTATGGCTTGGCATTGCCTCGCGTCGCGCCTCCGGGGAGCTATGCAGACGCACATGGAGATGATGCACTGCGATCTAGTGTCAACTCCGCCATGACATCGCGATCCAGCATCGAGCAAGCCAGCGGAACTGAGCGCAGTAGTGTTCTCACCAAGAGTAGTTCGATTACCGACCTGTCCCCTGACACGCCCGATGGACCTTGTGAAAAAGATGGGGGCATGAGTGTGGAAGATGCCATTTCCATGTACCTTGACGGTTTCAGTGATGTGACGGAAGAACCTGGAACGCCAGATATATATGACGACGAGAAAGTAAGACCGTGGAGCCCGTGTCCGCCCACGGAATATACGCTCGATGATGGTCACACTTCTGATGAGCATTCGCCCGATATGGATCCTACTGAGGATCTTCCGCCTGTACCACCGCTCCCTGAACTGAGTGCCCCTGTACGAGGGCCACTAAGCGATCGCCATGATGGAGAGGAAGTCCCACATGAAGAGCCACCCGTTGAGACACCATTAAAATCACCCGGAGTCGAGCGTCAAGAAAGAAAGGTCGTGCTGCCCGGAGTGGTGCCTCCGCCTCTCCTGTTGGGAACGGACGCGCGCGATCGCTACGGGTTCCGAAAGGCTACCCATCATGTGACGCTTGCCCAGTGGGAGGCGTGGAACAGCTCATACTCCGACTTTGCCGCGACCCAGCGAATCAAGTGGGTGGAACTGCTCCGCCAGAATCGGCTGCCGATCACAGATCCGATCTCCTTCCCGCCAAAATCAAACAAAGTCAAAAAGTTTGTGCGCAAGGGAATTCCTTCGGAGTATCGAGGAGCCGCATGGTTCTTCTACGCTGGCGGGTATGAGCATCTGAACCGGAATCCCGGGCTCTACGACCAGCTTGTCCGGCAGGCCATGGATTCCCCAAGCAATGACGACAAGGAACACATTGAACGCGACTTACATCGGACGTTTCCGGATAACATCCACTTCAAGCCTGAATCGGTCGAACAATACGGAGGCTCCAGCGCTGGCGCTGGAAGCAGCAACCCGAAACACGAGTCCGTGACGGTTGAGACAGAGATGATCCAGTCGCTCCGGCGCGTGCTGTATGCATTCGCCGTGCACAATCCCCAGATCGGATATACGCAGTCGCTAAACTTTATCACGGGGTTGTTGCTGCTGTTCATGCCGGAGGAGAAGGCGTTTTGGATGCTGCACATTATCAGCTCGGTGTATCTCCCAAGCACACACGAGATCAGCTTGGAGGGCGCTAACATCGACCTGTGGATTCTCATGGTGCTGCTCAAGGAGACGTCGCCACATGTGTACAACAAAATTGCTGGCGGGCTCGGTGGCGGCTCGCGGGCGCCCGCGCTGACGGTGACGTCGCGGCTGCCGGACATCACGCTGGGGCTGACGAACTGGCTGATGTCGGTGTTCATCGGGACGTTGCCCCTGGAGACCACACTGCGGGTGTGGGATGTCTTCTTCTACGAAGGGTCCAAGACGTTCTTCCGCGTGTCACTGGCCATCTTCAAGTCGTGCGAGCGAGAGATCATGGCAGTGTCGGATCCAATGGAGGTATTCCAGGTGGTGCAGACAGTGCCGAAGAAGCTGCTGGACGCCAATACTCTGATGGACGACTGTTTCGTGCGACGACATCGGGTTGGACAAGGCCGCATTGACGAGCTGCGCGCCGCGCGACGGGCAGCAGTTCGACACGAGAACATGCGGCGGTCGCGGGCGTGGAACAAAGGGCAGATCCAGGCAGCGACAGACGAGTGGCCAGGACGATCGCGAACACCTATCCCAGGCATCGAGCGCAAGATCGGGGATTCGTGGCGACACATGCGGAACCATGCATTTCGGTAGGAGCTGAGGAGTGATGGTTGGCTTTTATTGATACCCCCAAGCAGCTTTATTGTATTTGAACCGGTCAGTCCGCCGTTTACCTGGTCCGGACTATCTATTTGTACTCTGCGACCTCTTTAATCCTAATAGACTCGCGGGTTTCAGGGCGCAGGCCGGATGGACTGACGACATGCCTGACGATGTTACATGTACATACTGCATATTAGCTTAGATATGAGTGGCATTGATTCACATATTACATTTCCTAATTTTTCAATTATTTACACTCATTTGAGGTAACTTCAGGGAGAGGAATTAAGTTTGAGGATCCGTGGGAAGCCAACACAGCGGCCGGTCGATCCCGCCTCGATGACGCGCTCGAGCTGCAGTGCAACCCTCTCCTGCCCGGATTGTGACGTTGACTTTCACTCCAGATAATGAGGTGTTTTTCACCTCTGAATTCTCTCCTTTTCTGCATCCACAACACGCAGTCATGAGTGGCCAGGCATCCAGCTATTACAACGCTAACCAGAGCTTTGGCGATCAGCCTCAGCCTCAGCCACCGCAGCAGCAACAACAATATGACTACTACAACTATAACCAAGCTCCCCAGCCAGCACCCAACCAACACAATGGCGGCGATTATCGAGGACCTGAACCAAAACCTCCTCAGGGACCCCCTCAGGGACCTCCACCAACCTACAATCAAGCCGTGTATGGGTTTGACGAAGCTTTCCAAGTCGAGCGACCCAAATACAATGACATCTGGGCGGGACTTTTAGTAGGATAACCCGATACTTCTATACAAAGCTTCACCACTAAACTGCTGGCAGTTCATCGCCGTCTTCCTCGGCTACGTGGCCGTGTCCGGCGTGACTATCCATCGCTATGCGAAATACAAAGGCTTCAGTGGCGGCGGCATCTATGATGCAACCAACGACTTTTCCCTCAACACCAACACCCTCGTGCTCTTCATCTTCGTCCTCTGCGTGGCTCTCGCCTTCTCGTATGCCTACTTCCTCGGTGCGCGGTACTTTTCCAAGCTCTTCATCTGGGTCACGGGCATCCTGAACATCGTCTTCGCCCTCGCCACGGGCATCTACTACATCGTCCGCGGACAATATGGCGGCGGCATCGTCTTCCTCATTTTCGGCGTCTTCGCCATCGTCTGCTTCATCAGCTGGATTCCCCGCATCCCCTTCACAGCCTACATGATGGAGGTCTCCATCGACGTCTCGCGCCAATACGGCCACATGTTCCTGGTGAGCACCATCGGCGGCTTAGTGGCCGTCGCCTTCGCCGCCTGGTTCTCCGTTACGCTTGTCTCCATCTACGTCGCCTACGAGCCCGACAGCACCGGCGTCAACCCGGCCTGCTCCAACGGCTCCGGCGGCTGCAGCACCGCCCGCGTTATCGGTCTAGTCGTCTACGTCACCTTCGCCATGTACTGGTTTAGCGAATGGCTCAAGAACACCGTGCACACCACCATCGCAGGCGTTTACGGCTCCTGGTACTTCTTCGCCAACTCACCCCAGGGCATGCCGCACGGTGCAACACGCGGCGCCTTCCGGCGCGCCACCACCTACTCTTTCGGCAGCATCAGCTTCGGCTCGCTCATCCTCGCCGTGATCCAAATGCTCCGGCAGGCGTGCTCCATCGCCCAGCAGCAGGAAGCCGCTCAAGGCAGTATTATTGGCAGCATTGGGTTCTGGGTCCTGGGCTGTTTCATCTCCTTGCTTGATTGGCTCGTCACGTTCTTCAACCGCTACGCTTTCTGCCATATTGCCCTGTACGGAAAAGCCTACATCCCCTCTGCCAAGGATACGTGGAAAATGATGAAGGACCGTGGCGTGGATGCACTGGTCAATGATTGTCTGGTGGGGCCGGTGATAACGATGGGGTCGGTGTTCGTGTCGTACGTGTGTGCGCTACTGGCATATCTGTACCTCCAGTTCACGAACCCGGGGTATAACCAAGGAGGCGATTTCACGGCGGTCATTATGGCGTTTGCGTTTGTCATTGGATTGCAGATCTGTCAGATCTTTATGACGCCGGTGAGTAGTGGCATTGAAACGATCTTTGCTGCTATGGCGTGGGATCCGCAGGTCCTGGTGCATGATCATTCCGAGATGTATTATCGGTTGGTGCAGTTGTATCCGAAGGTGCAGCAGGCGATTCATGCATGAATAGCAGTGAGGATTTCGTGTTTCTAATAGTATCAGCTCCAATTCAGATATAAAGAGTGACTACACTAAATCATACTACATATCATACTCATATTCATAACATAATCCACCACCCCTTTCCCCCTCTATCTTCCCCAATACATTCATGAAATAAAGAAATCAAAGAACCAAAACCACACCGACAATCCCCACCGCAACCCCCATCAACAATCCCCCAACTCCCCCTCCTCCTCCTACCCTACTCGCACCCCCCTCAAACAACGCCCCAGTCCCATTATTCACATTATTCACCCCATCAACCCGACTCGCATCCACCCCACTAGGCATCGACATCACCACCGACGACGACGATACCACCGCCCCTGACGTCTCCGCCGCCTGCGTTCCAAACAGCCTTGCTGATGTACCAGTAGGAGCAGCAGCAGCAGTTCCACTCTCCATTCTCAACTCCGAGGCATGCGCATCGCCAGTAGGGGCCGCATGCTCACACGCACAGTCCGTCACTGTCTCCGTGTACATCTTGTATACTACGTTTGGGTTCGTGGCGTCTGTCATGTGCACCCCGTGATGCTCGGTTATGGTGGCCGGTGCTTCGATGCGCGCTTCGGAGGTCTTGGTTTCGGTTTTGGTTTTGGTGGTCGCTTCGATGCGGTCTTCTGAGGAGTCGTTGTCCGTTGTGTCGGGGTTGGATGGGGTGTCCGCGGATGGCTCGTCGGCGTTGGGGTCTGGGGTGGATGGTGCGTATGCGCGCTTTGAGGCCTTGTAGTTTGAGTGCTTGGGTGTGAATATGTTGCCGCTGTTGCCGTTGCCGTTGCCATTGCCATTTCCATTGCCGTTTCCATTCCCGTTACCATTACCGTTGCCATTACCGTTGCCATTACCGTTGCCATTACCGTTGCCATTTCCATTGCCATTGTTATTGCCATTACCGTTGCCATTGCCATCCGTACTGGCACTAGAGCCGGTTGTATCAACCCGCATCATGGGACTACTGCCCTTGCGAGCGTCAATGGGGACGTCGGTGTCGCTGCATACGTAGTCGGGGATGTTGGATGGCGCTATCATCATCTTGAATTAGCATAATTATAGAATATAAAGGGGGGGGATTCGACGTACAAACACCCTCACTCGCACAACTCTCCAAAGTCTTCCGACCCAGTGAGGACGGATCAAACGGTGCATTGCAAAAGCAGTCTAGTACCGAGGGGGAGGTACAATCTGCGCTGCGGGGGTAGGTTTCTGCGATGGAGGACTATTGTCCATTCATTCATGTATTAGTCCCATGTACATAAGTAAGAGGGAGAATGGGTAAGTGATGGTGATGGGAATATACATACCGCGCATTGCAAATACCCCAAGTCTCCATTAGTAGTGGTAGATGTAGCTGCAGCGAGGGAGAGGGTGGATAAGAAGAGGAGTTTATGCATCCTGATGTTGTCGTTATTATTCTTCAGTAGTCGTATTCTTGGTGTCGAGTTGGTCGCTGGTTGTTGGTCGTTGAGATAGGTCAAGTTACCCCGTGTCTCATACTCTCTCTATATATCTAAGACATTTTATTAGGCACGGAGTATCAATTATTTAGTAGGTGGGTAGGTATAAGGGTGGCAACTGGCAACATCCCTTGAATTCCAGTCCTGAGGCAATGATATCGGGGAAAATTGTGTGTCGAATGATCGATGGAGTGGTGGAAGGTTTGGTCTGGAATGTGAGTTGGGTATGTATGAATGTATCATGTTGATATTTTTTTTTTTTTGATACACGGTACGGGAGGGAGGGAGGTATGTTTCGATTTATTGGTGTTTGGTGGTTCGTGTTACTGTTATTATTATCATTATTATTATTTAGACTTCTGTATTGTATGAGTTCTGTTTGATGGGGTTTAAAGAAGTTTGGGTTGGGAAAGGGGGTATAGATTGAGCGTGGATAGTAGAGAGTACTAGCGATATAAGTAACCTGTTGTGATGAGATCAACAAACCCAACAGCATCTTCCATACCCTTCTACCGATCAGCATCTATTCGAATTAACTTTCTACTAACGCTTGACGGGGGCTGGTAGTGGAATTCTTATCACAATTTGGCTCTTGACTTCATCTACAAAATCCCTGCGAGTATCATGACATCAAGGAATGCAATCTACTTCAAACCATAGGTGTATAATCCATCTCATCCTACGAAATATGACTATCAGTGGCACAACATCGAGTCAGGTTCACCACCATCCAAGCAATCCCCTTGACAACCATCGCAAGTCCGTGCACTACCACATTAAATCCCCAGAACAACACCCGCAAGCATCCCCGTGTAATCCGCGGAAGCTCCTCGCCCTTCCGTGAGCCGCCCTGGTATCGCCCGTACTTGTCCATGTCGAACTCTTCTACTATGAATCTTTGGGCCTTTGGCTTCTTGGACCCTTGTTTCCACTTTCGACCATCAGATTTGGGCTGAGATGTTACCTTGGACCACAGCTGGCTACCTTCTTTAGCGTCTTCCCGCTCTGCTAGGGTAGTGATCATCTCCTCTCTAGGGTTTGATAAAAGGGGAGTCGAGAGCCCCTGGTCATACAGCTTGAGTTCCTCAAGAACAGGCCTTGTAGACTCATCAGACACCGCCACAGTCAGTAGCGCAGAAACGAGACAGTCAACAGCATACAACGACGGTATGGTCGAAACAATCGACCCCGTAGCTAGCGACAATGTCATAGTCCTCAGATCCAACGACGCCAAAGGCTCATCGGCATCTGTCAGTGGAAGCGTGGATGTGCGAGGCGTAGCCGCCATGGCACCCGTCTCAACGGCGTTGGTTGGCAGAGGGGTAGTAACCAGAATGGTGGGTGGTTGGCTGCATCCCCCCTCCTTGGACAGACTGGAAACTGTAATGTGTAGGACGCCTGAATACTTCGAGCGTACTGGCGACAAAGGAATGCCAGCAGCACCAACCAGCGCGGGAGGCTGCTGCTTGCACAGCGCGGGGTGGTGAAGCTCGTACACTCGCTTCGATTGGTTCCATAGCAATTTGCAGGATTCCTGAGCTGCTACTCGCTTGAGTGCTTCTCCTTCTGCTTTGGTCGCCTCTATGGGGGAGAGGTGGAGTTCTTCTGCCAGCTCTGTGGCTTGGTCTATCGCTAGGATGGCGGCGAGGCGCGGGAAGAGGATTGAAACCAGGCCATCGCAGGGAGGCTGGCGGCGAGATTTGTCTTCGAGTTTTAGGTTCATTACGGGGACGCTGCTGTCCTGCTTCGATGGGTGTTTTCGGATGATCGATATGTCGTTTGCTGAAGTAGCTCGCAGTGTATAGAACGGTGATTTGGGGTCTCCGAACGAAAGTGTATTGGCGTCGATCCTGTACGGGTCAGATCTGCCATAGTAAATTTAGGGAACGTACATACCGATCAACACACAGATTAAAGGTCCCAGGCAGGCTTTGTGGGCGTTGGCCGTTAGCAATTTCCCATAGACTCTGCAGCTCTTCCTGCGTAGAATATCTCTCCACTGGATCAAGAACACCGGCAGGAAAGTTCAGCACGCTGGCGGGAACTGTCTTGGGTCCAAGGGCGCGATCTATCTCCGGAGGTGGTGTCTCTGTCTCAGACCTGGGTAGTTCCCAGTGAGAATTGAATGAAGGCTCCGGGTAGTAGTGCTGCTGGTTCATCGGAAGGTCGTAGTTATATCGAGGGAATGTAGATTTCATTGGCACCACCGGAGCTGCCGCGGGTGAGCTGCTCTTGAGTGAAGCAGATCTGACCGAATGTGAAGGAGAACCAACTCTCTCTGCCGGCCGCTTGTGGCGGTCATGTCGCAGAGGAGATTTGGACGTCTCACGCTCTCGTATTGTGTCTGGAATGGATACTGTGTTCGACCTGGACATGGCTTTTGGCGGCGGTCTGATACTAGTATGGGTATCCTGAATAAGTTTGAAGATCACAGCTTCTGTAGGACTACTCTTGTCACGTATCTCCTCCATAGGTCGCATCTCTGTATATGTCTTTATGGCTGGCTTTTTCGGGGCTCTTGGCAATTCCTTCGATGGTCTGCTATCCGAGGGTGATGGGAAGAGTTGGAACTGACTCATGGTGATAGACTTGCTTCTCAGTCTTGGAAAAATAAATAAAAGTGTGCTTGAGGCTAAAATCTATTAATCAATTAAGAAAGGAAAGGAAAAGTCAAGAGTGCTTCGGTTTAGCCTTGAAACAACGGTGGTATACTGTGTATATATAAGCTCACCTGTATAGACGCCCACCAACATCAAGCCAAGCTGGCAGGCACGGACCCCGATCTATCCAGAATGATCAAAGCATAGTGCATCGACGGCGGCAAGGGTCCGAACAAGAGAGGCTGCAGTAGCGTGAAGAATATGCACTGTAGAGGAAGAAACCTGATTGCTTGGGTCGGCGCTTAGCCTCGACATCTCGCTGGATCGGACAGCGGGCACGATGTGGCTGGACTCAGCTCGGCGCTTCGGACCATACCAACGATCATGATTCGGCATAGGGAAGCGCTGAAGCTAATAATCAGTAACTGTGACTGGTTAGTGGTCGCGGGGTACGGTGACGAAAGGTGATGAGCTCTATTTCTCTGTTTACTCGAAACATCACCTATCGGTGAAGCACAGTCGGTTACCGAAAAGGGAACAGCCCCAACGATATAGAGATAACAGGGAGATTGACTCCCATAAACGCTCACAACATATTGAGTAGAATTTGTAATGCTAATTCATTGGCCATATTTCACATATACTGGCACTCAACTAATATACATGGCACAGTCTATCATACAGTCTAATTGCTCATACTACATACCCTCATCATGAACACGGAATGTCAACCCCTCGGCCATAGCAATCGCTCCCTCCATATTGCCCTTGTTGTACAGGAACAAGCCCTGCAAAGCAGCAGCGCTGGTGCTCTTCGTCCGATCAGCCTTGAAGCCGTTCTCGTCCTCGATCAGCCCTAATTCCTGTAGCCGATCGAGGAAGACCTGTCGATTGGTACCACTCGGGTCAAGCTCTCCGTAGAACCGGTCCCAGAGGCAGCCGACTTGATAGCGAGTCACTTCGCCCAAACGCACTGTCATGTCCACGCGACCCGGTCGGACTAGCGCCTCGTCAAGCCGTTCAACGTGGTTGGTGGTGAGGAAGATAATCCGTTCCTCGGCGCTTGCAACGCCATCCAGAGCATTCAGAAGACCCGAGAATGTAACATTGGCTCCACGGTAACCATCCTCGTCCGTTTGAGTCCGGCGATTCGAGAACGCAGCATCTACATCCTCGAGCAAAACCAGGGTTCGGTTCGGAACAATCGTCAGAAGGTGATTCAGCCGATCATCCGTCAGTCCCCGTTCGCTGAGGTTCAAAATAGCAATGTCGTAGTCCAATTCGCCCGCCAAGGCTTGGATGAACGAACTCTTACCCGTTCCCGGGGGCCCGTAGAGGAGATAACCACGGCGGTAGGGGATACCTCGGTCGTGATACCATTTGCCACTGCCCACAAAGTCCTGTACATCCTCCACAATTCGCTCTTTGACTCCTTCGTCGAGGATCACCGATTCCAACGGACGCTTCCGGCGCGGCTGTCCAAAAAGCTTCCATTCGGTGCCCCAGCTGTTGTAGATGGATGTCTTGCCTTCGTGAGATTTGGCCGCATACGCATGCGCTTCAGTGAAGAGGTCTTCGAACACATGTCGATGCGAATAAAGCGTGGTCAGAGTGATGGTCTCCCACGGACGGCCCGTGTGTAGGTCCTGGGACTTGGACTCTCGCATCCGGTTGACGAAGATGAACGCGTTCTTGTAGCGCAAAACATGCCTTCCGGGTCCAGGTACCAGCGCGAAATGTGTATGTATCGCCCCATTGCTGTGCTCGACTTTTTGCGTTTGAATCGAGAGGTGGCGCATCCCGGGGGTCAGCCTCTGTAGTATGGACTCCATGAAACCAGACCTGCTGGCAGCGGAGCGGGCCGTATTAAGCTGCGATTGTTGGTATAGTGTCATCCAGTGAAGGAACCACGGGTAAGAGTCGTCCTTGATGCTGATTTCGACGTCGACAAGCATGCGCCGACGGAGGAGTGCGGCGCCATGGCGGAAGCCTTTTTGTGCGAGACTGACTCCGGCTCCCAGACCGGCAAGACCAAATCCCTATGGAGTAAAACTACCTGTTAGCGATTGGGCTTTGCAGCAGACATGGCTCGAACTTACTGCGGTGAAGAAAGGATTGTTGGTTAGCTGAGAGAGAAGGCCTCCGTCGCCTGTAGGCTGCCCCGCTGCTTGGATGGCATCTTTCCGTTGCTGCGCAATCAGATCGCCAGGCGAAGGCAGCCCTGGAGTACTTGATGGTCCATTGGGGTCCATGCCAACAGAAGAACAATCATGCACCGCCACCTACAGTTGTCTGATTCCTTGAGCACATGTCTGCAATTGTTCCTGTCGGGGAGTCGGAGTTATGACGGGCCGAGATCGACTCCGGGTTTCACGGGGCAATCGGAGATGGAGAAGTCCTCCCGTCACTGAGTGCTAAGACCCCTAAAAGGGATGGCCCTGGCTGCGCTGTCTACGCATCCCAGTCCAATAATATCACCCCTTGGATTATCGTACAATAGGCGTCCGTAGACCTATGTAGACTAAGCCATAGATGCCTTCATGAAATGCCACAACAACAACCACCTATAACTTCGAGATGGGCGGAACATCGGGGATGTCATCACTCCGGCCCGGAGATAACGGGCTTTACACCAGTCATCCCCGTCCCTCATTTATATTGACCAAAAGGGTGACTGCGTTGAAACAAAGTCTGACATGGGCTAAAGCATGTTAAGTTATCATATTCTTTGAGATCTATGGGCGGAAGTACCCATTTATCTTCATTGACAAGGCAGCCGCCACCAAGCTTCGTATAAAACCTTCCCCGCCCCTCGATTCTTGAAGACAATGCGAGCATTCCTGCGAGGCGTCTCTTGTTTCCGACAGGGCAGCACTTCTGCACCTAGATTATCATCCCCACAGAGACGCAACATGAGCAAAGCTACTTCCGCAGCTTCAACGTCGGCAGCCCTCTACTCCCTAGCCGTTGTTCTCTCCCCGGCCTCTGAGGGACCTGAGGATGTCAAGGAGAAAGCTCACCATCTCAAAAATGGCTTTCAAAACCCCTGGGAGTATGTCATTTGTAGCTATCGCCAAAAATGATAGTGTCTTGTTACTAATGCATTTCTGCAGCTCATGGCAATCTCCGACAGTTGGTAATGCTCTTCGCATGTGGGGGTAAGTTGCAAGTCCTCTCCTAGATGTTTAGTATACAATCCTGACATCTGCATTGAAGGGGCATCATAACGGGGAAAATCAAGTTTCCGGACGTCACGCCCCCTACAGTGCCTGTTCAGAAGCCCAAGTTTCTGCCTGATCGGGAAACAGCTGGTCTGCGGGCGACATGGCTTGGCCATGCCTGTTACTACGTCGAATTTCCCAATGGCTTACGAGTTCTGTTCGACCCGGTATTCGAGGACCGTTGCTCTCCGTTCTCCTTCATGGGCCCAAAGCGCTTTACAGAGATGCCATGCCGCATCGAGGACATCCCGATTATCGATGCGGTTGTAATCTCCCACAACCATTACGATCATCTCTCTCATCCAACTGTCATGGAAATCTCGCGACGCCATCCCAACTGTCACTTCTTTGCACCCCTTGGCAATAAAGCATGGTTCAGCAGCATCGGGATAGACAAAATGACTGAGCTCGATTGGTGGGACGAGCGAGACATTGTTCTTTCACCCTCGCATGGATCAGTCACCGAGGCCGGTGCCGGTGAGGGCCAGAGTTCAACCCAGTCTAACATCACAGCTCGCATCAGCTGCTTGCCTTCGCAGCATACAAGCAATCGGGGTGTGTTTGATCGATCAAAGACCCTGTGGGCGTCGTGGGGCATCGAAGCCGGAGGTCGGAAGCTGTGGTTTGCAGGGTATGTATAACTGCTGAGTATATGCCTTAAAAATCTAACCAAGATTGTCATATAGAGACACAGGATATCGGAATGTGCCAATGCTTCCTGCCGGTACCGATGATCATGCTCCGGAGTACGATTTCCCCTCATGTCCCGCATTTAAACAAATTGGTCAATTCCGGGGGCCTTTTGACCTCGGATTGATCCCGATTGGCGCCTACTCACCCAGATGGTTCATGAGCCCTATGCATGCGGACCCTGATGATGCAGTGCAAATTTTCCGGGATACCAAATGCAAGAGAGCCATGGCTATTCATTGGGGAACTTGGGTCTTGACAGATGAAGATGTCCTTGAGCCACCAAAGAAATTGAAGGAGGCGCTCACCAAGTATGGCTATCCAGAGGTCGGGGCATTTGACGTTTGTGACATCGGCGAAAGTCGGGAATTCTAATGGTCATGTGCGCCTGGGAAAGTTTGGGGTACTTATTATACTTACTTTAATATTGCTGTACGATAGCTGCATGTTGATCATTGTGCGTGCACCCGGATAGACGCTCACAACTCTATAATCCATACAAATCTTTATTCCCCTCACCGTCTTTTTTTATACATGTGATGAGTCTTTAGATCAACCCTCCGAAATATTCAATGCTCCTATCGAGTGCAAGGCTTCAAAAAGAGGCTCTGACCCATGTGATGGCACGGGCCTATTTACGGAGCGTGCCAGTGAATGACCCTGCACCAACAACGCGTTCAAGGTGCATACGGCGTTTCCCTTATTCTATTACTAGTCCTGGCAAACAAATATGATCGTACCCCCAGACCAGATGACCAATTGCAGCTGTTCTTTAAAAAGCTACTGGAAGCAATGACCCGTTTAGCAGTAAAGGTGACATGGGAATGATCCGCTTCCCGAAAACTGAATCGACGTCCATAGGAGCCATATTCGTCTCAATTTCGCTGAATGACTGAAGGTTTCATCAGCTCGGTCGCCTCTGTCTACCTCACTGAATTCATCCATCACGTACATATATTTTTGGCCCCATCTCACCAACTGCTCAGCCTCTCATTTCCCCGACCAAAACCCCATCTCCAGCGCGTGCTCTCACCACGTCAGCAAACAACTAAAACCATCATGGCTACCATAATGCAGCAAAGCCCACAAGATGCCAGTTATTTCTGGCGAAGCAGTTCAGACACCTGGACGAGCAATCACGTATGGGAACCACAAGAGCGCAGACGCTCCATGGACGACGAAGAGGAAGTACTCTACGAACTCGACGAAGTCGCCCTAGCACAACTACCACTGCACCTCCAACACAACATGCGTCAAATACAGCTGGAACGAATACGCAAACTACTGCACGACCGGGGTCCGGATTCCGGGCTTGACCCCAGACCTGTACACCCTAATCCCTACGCGCAAACCTGGTTCAAGAACATGATGGCGCGACTCTCAGCAGACCAAGAGATGAATGAAGTCCACGAATGGCGCCAGTCGGTGCAGCTTGACGGCGAACCAGACGACACTACCTGGCCTCTGGTTCCACGACAGTTGACTGGCAACAGACAGCACTATGATCGGAGAACCTGGCACTTTGATCATGCGACTTCGGGTGAAAATAGTTTTAACGCTTATTCGACAGGCAGCACACGTGTATGCAGTCTGCATGGACTGGGGGTCAATGAGTTTGGATTCCGCCTATCCGACTCTGGTTCACATGGTAGCAGAGACCAGAAGCAGGAGGTCGGAAAGGTCTCTTCGAAGCCTCGGAAGAGATATTTGTCTCTTATTACGCATATGCGGGCTCATGTGCGTTTTCGGGTACGCAAGAGTGTTCAGAAGCTAAGCAAGCTCCTGAAGAAGTGATCTGATTCCCCAACGTCGGGTTTGTGTCGTTGAATCACTTGAACATTTGGGGAAAAGTTTGGGTTTGTTTTCTTAGGAGTTTGGCGATACGGGGCAAAGGGAATACCTGGATAGCGGGCGTTATGAAGCAACTGTGCAAGATGAGCTTTTTATTTTTTGAATGATATGGATTACTCTATAAGACCCAAAGGAAGAAAGGGCGCGAACTATTCGATTCCATGGCATGCGATGATGCTCTCCGTAGATAGATCAGGGGGAAAAGGATAGCACTAGACCCAAAGCAGAATGGTGGCGGTGAGCTCTTCTTGTCCGCAATCCCACTTCGAAAGGTGCGCTGGAAATTTGATGGGGACGGCGGGCAACAAAACATCTCCAGTTCCCCTCCACGAGCAAAAAGGCCCCTATCTTTGACCGCTTGTCGATCGGCTCCGGAGTTTACTCCATCATTTCCTAGGGACCGTTTGAATTTCTCTCTTCCTTCTCCGACGCAAGTCAACAAACCACCGCCATCATGCAAGCACCGGTGGTGGTGATGAGTATGTCCCAATCGAGGGGGACCGCCCGGGACTTGGCTTCTGATTGCTAACATGGTTCTTTAGACACCAATGCTGGTGAGAGACAGGTTGGTCGTAAAGCCCAGCTGTCTAATATCGCTGCTGCGAAGACGTACGTGATTGATCCCCTCCCACTCTTCCCCGCTTCCGGCACTTCTGACACGGGGCCTGGCATTACAGTGTCGCGGATATTATTCGGTCATGTCTGGGACCTAAGGCTATGCTGAAGATGCTTCTTGACCCCATGGGCGGTATTGTTTTGACGAACGATGGACACGCTATCCTCAGAGAAATCGAGGTGTCGCACCCCGCTGCGAAGAGCATGATCGAGTTGAGTCGGACCCAGGACGAGGAAGTTGGTGATGGAACAACAACTGTTATTATTCTGGGTATGTGCTGGATGATTTGTGCCTATCGCACGATGGACATCATATTCTCCCACCGGATGACTCGCTAACTTGTACTAGCTGGTGAGATGCTCGCTCAGGCCCTCCCCCAGCTCGAACGTAACATTCACCCCGTTGTCATCATCTCGGCTTTCAAGCGTGCTCTGGCCGACGCCCTTGCCATTGTGGAGGAAGTTTCGATACCTGTGGATATTGATGACGACAAGGCTATGTACACCCTCATTCAGTCGTCCATCGGCACGAAGTTCGTTTCCCGGTGGTCGGAGCTCATGTGCAGCCTCGCCCTGAAGGCTGTCCGGACCGTGTCTTTCGATGCTGGTGGTGGAAAGCGGGAGGTCGACATCAAGCGGTACGCTCGTGTCGAGAAGATTCCCGGTGGTCAGATTGAGGACAGTGAGGTTATCGACGGTGTCATGGTCAACAAGGACATCACCCACCCCAAGATGCGGAGGAGGATAGAGAACCCCCGTGTTCTGCTGCTCGACTGCCCGTTGGAATACAAGAAGGGTGAATCGCAGACGAACATTGAGATCACCAAGGAGGACGACTGGAACCGTATCCTGCAGATTGAGGAGGAACAGGTTAAGGCCATGTGCGATGCTATCATCGCCCTCAAGCCTGACGTTGTCATTACGGAGAAGGGTGTTTCAGGTATGGATTGAACTTCTATTTGCAGGCATTCGATTTGCTGACACTTTCCAGACCTTGCCCAGCACTACCTGGTGAAGGCCAACATCACTGCCCTCCGCCGTGTGAGAAAGACCGATAACAACCGTATCGCCAGAGCCACGGGTGCGACCATCGTGAACCGTGTCGACGACCTCCAGGAGTCCGACATTGGAACTCAGTGCGGACTTTTCGAGATCGAGAAGATTGGCGACGAGTACTTCACCTTCCTCAGAAAGTGCCAGAACCCCAAGGCTTGCACTATCCTTCTCCGCGGCCCCTCCAAGGACATCATCAACGAGATCGAGCGGAACCTCCAGGACGCCATGGCCGTTGCCCGGAACGTCATCTTCCACCCCCGTCTTTCCCCCGGTGGTGGTGCCATTGAAATGGCTGTGTCTGTCAGATTGAGCCAGTTGGCCAAGTCCATTGAGGGTGTCCAGCAATGGCCCTACAAGGCTGTTGCCGATGCTATGGAGGTTATCCCCAGAACATTGGCACAGAACGCCGGTGCCAGCCCTATCCGTGTCCTCACCCGCATGAGGGCCAAGCACGTTGAGGGCCAGACCACATGGGGTCTGGACGGTGACTCCGGTGCCTTGGTGGACATGAAGGAGTATGGCGTCTGGGAGCCCGAGGCGGTTAAGCTTCAGAGCATCAAGACCGCTGTCGAGGTAAGCACAAGCACATCCTGCTCTATTCCCACTCAAACTGACTGTCTCTCTAGTCCGCATGCTTGCTCCTCCGTGTCGACGATATCTGCAGTGGCAAGTCTGCTCAGCAGGCCGGTGCCGGTCTCGGTGTCGGTGGTGGAGATGATTAAATCAATTAAGACGAACCGAAATAAAACTGCGTACATAATGCTGCACGATTACCATTTGGACTTCTTGTATGAATATCCTAGACCAAAAATTACAATGGGTATCTTCATATCGTACAATCTCTAGCCTCCGTAGGCCCCGGTTCCTTCGTAGCCCGTATATACTACAACCCCTTCTCCATTCAGTCATCATGAATGATCACTCCGGGCACCTCAGCAACCTCCTCATGACCATTCCCATCCCCACTCTCAGTTCCGTCCTTTTTATCCCCATCAGCACCACCCCCGACCTTCTTTCCCGTCTCATCAACAGCCATCTTATCCCCTCCATTCGACGCACCACCCCCACTGCCACCCTTCTTCCCCTTCTTCGCATTCCTCTTCTCCCTCTTCTTCCGATTCTTCTCCGTCTTCTCTTCATCCTTCCTCCGCGCTTCCTCCCGCTTCTGCTCCCACTCCTTATCCTCCTTCTCCTTGTCGACCTCGCTCTGCATCAGCCGCTGCCGCTCGTACTCCCTCCGCCGACTCGCTTTGTAGACATGGAACTCGCCCGACCCCGCACCAGCAGAGGAACCCTGGACGTTGGCGACAATCTCTGGCGGCGGTGGTAGCGATGTCGAGGTTCGTTGCTTGGAGGGGTCGGGAAGCTTTATTTCTTTTGTGGGGTCGCGGAATAGAGACTCGATTTGCGTGGCGTGTTCGTCGAGTGCTGTTACGGCGCGGCGTTTGGTGGGACGTTTGCTGCGCGGGTCTGCGCTGGTAGGGATTGATTCGGGACCTGGTTCGGACATTTTGGATGCGGTTGTTTGTATAGATAATGGAGTGGGAGGGTAGATTGGCTGCGCTTGTATAGGAGAGATTGGTGGGCCTCTTGGTCTAGAGAGGAGGCTGATGTGAGAGTGTTTGTAGTTTTGTATGAGGAGCCAGTAGTAGTCTAGCTCGAGAATAGCAATTGCCGGGGTGAAGCCTGGGCGGTGAGACGCGCCGTTGGGGTTACTCTTATCGATCGATTGGCCGGGATTGGATCGCGGGCTGGTTCCATCAGCATGAACGCCGATTACTTTCCCAGTCGGGAACTTAGATGTATACACTAACTTGGACATGTGAGGAGTAGCCTGTCGGGTCGCCCATCTTGGTCATAAGGAGAATATATTGCTCCGAGGTTTTTTTGAAGATCATATAAAAGTGGTTATTAGTCTCTCGAACTATCTATATCCTATCAAGTTGAAGTACTTATAATTCTATCGGCCTCTGCATCAGGCCGTGGCACATGACAGACCCTGGCTGTGCTTCTTCCCAGTATTGTTATCATCCTCCGGGATCTCCCACCTTCCCCTCAGACATCCCTCTCTTTTCTTCGGCTCGTATTGCGTGCTCTAGTTAATATCCATCGTCTAATTACTTGTATGAGTATGTGCCTTCAAAACTCGCTTGGAGCTGCGTACATCTCCATCATATCTTACTTCCTACCTTCTACCCCGCCAGCATGAATACGAGTGGCGTCCCCAACGCCCCGAATCCGGGGACTTCACGTACTTCCAAGGTCAGCAATGAGTGGGCTACGAAGACTCCATTACCAGCCCGGACGCCCTAATAATTCATAGTTTGATCTCAACGATGTCTGTTGTTTGAAGTCGAATCCATCATTAACAGGTATTGTTGTAGTATGACTCCCGTTGATAATATTGAAGCATGGGAGTTTTAATTTGCTAATTGACAAGCTTAGAGAACATATCTAGATGTACGTGTCTTCTACGGCCGATAACATCAATGGAACAATAGCTCGAATAGACTGACACGGCATGCCCAAGGTGTATCCGTTGGGACCACCGGAAGATGATTTAATGGTCTCATATACATCAGTGCCACAAGACGTCCTGACTGAGTACTTACAAACCGGTGTGGTAGGTCATCAGGTACCATTAGCCTGAGATACTGTCCACTAAACTCATCTTCTGTAATAGCCACGCAAAGGATATGTCATTGTTCAGTTCAAATGGGTTTCGCAAGGGTGTTCTCTCATCCACGAGGATGATCTCGAACTCCTCGATCGGTACATCAACTTCGGTAGCTATGTCAAAAGAAATGCGGACGACACAATGTGTGGCACGGTCATCGGAGCATCCGCTACATGCACACTCGAGCCGATCGCGTATCGTAAATATGACGAGTCGTTGGGCGAATATGGCTCCGTCGAGTTCAACGAATGGCTCATTCCTTGCAGCCGCAGAAGACCCGGGGCCGATTCTTCGCGTCCTTTGCCAATACATGATGTGCCTTTATCTGAGCTCATGCATCATGAGCCGTTCATGAACGATGACTTGATCATTTACCGTCAGAAGCTGGGAATCATTCGGCAGGTTGACCGGGATGCTATTCTGCGCGTTTCCAACTTGCCTGTCTCGCTTGTTGATCCCAAAGCTCTTGAAGTCCCTTGCCCTTTCGATGACAATGAGCTCATCTGGATGCCCAAGGGCCAGCCATGTAGGGTTGTGGACACTAACTTGCGATACATGGAGCAGGACTACGTGATTCCTGGTCAGTATGTGTGCACGAAATACAAGAATATGCGCGGGATAAACGGGGGTATAGTTCCGAAGGAAGATCCCCATTCCTTTGCCCACGGCCATGTCCTGTCCACGCCAGCTACGGAGTATAAGGTTGAATGGCTTTGTACGAACGTGTTCGGTCTCGGAACATGTGAGATCCCGAATGGAATAGAGACTCTAAGAGCATCTGTCTTGGAACGCGATGCTGTGATATGTGACTTCGAAAATCTTTCGACTGGGGGAACAGTTAAATCGGCCACCTCACTTCAAATCAGTGATATGATACGTTTTCGAGATCCGAAAAGTGCCTTCCAAAAATACTCTTACCAACATATTCCTCCTGAAGAGACTTTTGGATATGATATGAACATGTTTCATATTACGTCAAGAAAGACAGCACTGACTGTCAGATGGTTGGACGGGAGTGTCACCACCGAAGATATAAAATGTCTTCGTTGGGACCCCGGACTTGATGAAAATATATGGCCCGGGAGCATCGTCGTCCTGAAGGATGGGATTGAGACCATGAATTGGCCCGGCTTGGAATCCACACCTGCATATATCCGGGAACTGCCTAGTCATAGAAGACACAGGGAATCAAAAATCCGAGCAAGAACAGTAGGTGTTGTCCAAGCTGTTAACATTCGAGAGCGAATAGTTACCGTCCGGTGGTATAAGGATCCTTATCTTATACTCTTGCATGGCGGGCAGATCCTAGCTTCTCTCTACTCTAAGCTGGGAGAGCTGGGTGATACAATCAGCCAAGTATCTCTGTACGAGCTTGATGTGTTTCCTTGTCTGGAAAGATCACATGGTAATATTGTACTTCTCGCCCCAGACACCATCCATACCTCGGTCTTGACAGAAGGATCACTGAGTGCATACAACGTCGCTGGGCCTTGCACATTTAGTTATACATCGTCATTGTCACTTTCGCAAATGCACTCATATCTCAAGGATATGAGTCTCGCCATGGTTCATTGGGAATGGTTCAAAAGTACGACTACAGTTGACACCTCTCCTCTGCCTCCGAGACATAGTCACCACTATCAGCGTAAGCTCAGTGAAAGATCCACTGCAGACTTCGTCGGTCAGATCATTGCGATTGATGCCAATGGTGAGATTACTGTTCGGCTGGCTGGTACTTGTCGCGACGTCCGCATTCCGTTTGAAAGGATTATGATGATCATGGATGGAGGCTTCATTACTCCACTTGGGGCTCCAGATCTAGGTGATCTATCGACGATGTCAATGAACTCAGCTCATGCATATAAAGAAGGGGGTTCAGGAGATGGTGATGAGGAGGGGCCTTTACTTTTTGATGTTGAAGGAGGGATCTCAAGTGATGATGATGAGGATATGTCGGAGACGACGCTCCAGGAAGCCCTACGCCGATATGCTAATGGTGAAGAAGGTATTTTACTTGATGATGATGATGATGAAGATTGGATTTCAGGTAATGATGAGGAGGAAGAGGAGGAAGCCATCTCAGGTAGTGATGTTGAAGATATGTCGAAGATTAAATGCGCTGTATATCGATACGTCAATTATGGTTCTGCAGATGACGGCTACTCCGAAGATGCAGACATGAAGACGAAGAATGACTCCAGCTTTGATATAAGAGATGCTTCGGATGGAATAGTTGAACAGAGTGAGGAAATGACATTGCCTCCAGGGTTCACCGTATTGGAAGGCGCCCCTCCCTCGGATCATCATTTCATCTCAAGAAACGAGGCGGGGGGCTCGACCTACACACCAAGCGAATCCAGAAAGAATATGACATACTCGGCGAATCGCTTCCCCCCGGGATTTTTGTGCGAGCATGGGAGTCAAGGATGGACCTGCTCAGGGTTTTGTTCATTGGGCCGGAGGGGACCCCATACGAATATGCACCGATCGTGATAGACTTCCATTTCCCAGGGGACTTTCCTAGAAAGCCACCTGAGGCATTCTTTCACTCGTGGAATAGCGGCCAAGGAAGGATCAATCCCAATCTCTACGAAGATGGTAAAATCTGCCTGAGCATTCTAGGAACATGGCCCACTCAGAACCCGGAGGAAATGTGGTCAGCAACCAAGTCCACTGTTCTACAGGTTCTGGTCTCGATTATGGGATTAGTCCTGGTGCAAAGCCCCTTCTACAGTAAGTCGATATCTTGGGCTATGTGTACAACTCCAATATTGGACTAATCGTGTACAGATGAGGCCGGGTATGAAGTTTTTGCTGCGGAGGGCGGTAGGCGAGTCGACTCAGACAAGTATACGGAAAAGACGTTCTTGACTACACGCAGATATATCAAGTATGCCCTAGATCATCAAGTAAGTGGCATGGAGGACATTGTGGCTTGGAACTATTTGCCTAGTCGCTTGAAATCGGAAGACTACAGCAGGCCACTCCTGCTCCGTCGCGCTATCGATACGGCGTTGGCGATGATGAAGCATTACGAGCATACAGGCAGTGGAGAGGAGCGCAGTGCCTCGGCGTTTGTCTCGCGTCTTAGCCTGGGGGCTGTGGTCATGCTGCGAAAGTATGTTACAGAACTTGAGGCTTTGGAAGTAGATGCGACTGCCAAACAAAAGCCTTAACGTTGGATATTTATGCTGTAGACAGCTACAATGCTTCTTTTATGTTGTTGATGGTTCATGAGACTCATTCGTCTTTATTATCGATCAAGTCTATGTTGCATTAGCTCACTTTGACGGAATCTTTGGGGGGTGAGTGGTAAGAAAGCATTCTAATAGTTGGGTCGAAATCACTAAGATCTATGCTACAATTATGCACCACTTGATAAACTTAGAAAGAGTTGAGGTTCAGTATAACGGTATCCTTGACTGGAACTCTGCTAGTAGGACTGAACTATAGCTAGTATTTATCCACAAATCAGGCGCTTAAACGACCATCACGGCATTAGCCTAAAAATACAAAAAGATTGTTGATTGATGAGTATTATATTTTTTTGATGAATTATTGATTAGCAGCAAGCAAGGATCCGACAATAAAATTCGTAGGAGACAAGCAGAAATGATCATGGCAGGAGAAAGCAAAAGCAGCACTGCGGCATTGGTCTTTGGCGTGTTCCGTTGGCAGCAGCGCCAGACCTTCGCTCTTCTTGCGCTCTTCTCTGTCCTCCCTCCTTCTTCCTTCTCCCCTCGCTTTTCTCTATTTATCCCCATCTCATTTTCCATCTTTCCCTTTCGCCATTTCCATCTTTTCTGTGTTGTCTCTTCTCTGTTGGGTCGGTGGTATCACAAAGTTATAAACACTACACCCTTCAACCCCGGGCGCGATCGCACCCATAAATCTTGGTTCCCTCTCAGCACGCAAACTTAACTTTCCCGCACGCAGTATCACCAGCCTTCTCTGCTCCCCGTGGTGCTTTTGAATATGGGTGCCTATCGTCTCGGTAAGTTATTATTTTCGTTCACTACTCTCCTTGCATCTATCAAAGATGAGTTTTTCGCTGCCTCAATATTGAAAGTTGGCTTTACTGTTTACTTTTCCTCATGGATTTGTTGTCAACTTGCTTTACTGGGATGGGATGGGGGTGCGTTTGTTGTCCAACGTAACTGCCAACTGTCACTATCAGCCAAGTCATGAACGATTTTTGTGTTGCTTGGTTCAGGCATGTTATTTGGTTTTGAATAGCATTTTTGACTGAGTTTACATCTCGCTCAAAATCTAACCATCTACACAGAGCAAGCCTCAACCGGCCGCGCTGGTTGCAAAAACAAAGAATGTAAAGACCAGGGTATCAAAATCCTAAAGGGCGAGTTGCGCCATGGCTCTTGGGTTGATACCGAACGCTTTCAGAGCTACTTCTGGCGTCACTGGTAAGTCTCGTAAATCTTAACTGCGAAAGAAAGAAACGCCTCGCTAATGCTTTTAACAGGGGCTGCGTCACCCCCAAGATCATTGCTAACATGGTCGAAACGGTTGGTGAAGAGGGCGAGAGAGACTGGTCAGCCTTGGATGGCTACGACGAGCTCCCTGAGGATCTGCAGGAGAAGGTTCGCAGGGCGATAGAGCAGGGCCATGTCGACGATGAGGACTGGAAGGGGGTAAGTTCATTGACTGCATTTGTTATATTTCATCATGTTTGCACTTAATATCATCTTTTCGATCTGTGAAGGTCTGACTTGTGTCCCAGGATGTCGAACTCAATCGGCCTGGAAAGACGGGATTCCGGAAGCGTGTGACTAAGAAGGATAATGTATGTCCTTCTGTTCCAAAGAATACAGCTTCATCGATGCTAATCTGCCCAGGACGAAACCGCGGAAGAATCCACTCCCAAGAAGGCCACTCCTCAGAGTAAGAAGCGCGCTCGCGCTGAACCCAAGGAGGAATCCGGCTCTGAAGCCGAGGCAGAGGACACCAAAGAGAAGCCCAAGACTAAGAAGGCCACTCCCCAGACCAAGAAGCGTGCTCGTGCTGAGCCTAAGAAGGAAGCCGAGTCTGACGCTGAAGAAGAGGCTACTAAAGAGACGCCTAAGACCAAGAAGGCTACTCCCCAGACCAAGAAGCGTACTAAAGCTGGAGCCGAGGCCGACGCTGATGAAGCTAAAGAAACGCCCAAGACTAAGAAGCCCCGTAAGAACAGTGCTGCCTCCAAACAAGCACCTGTCGAGGATGAAGAGTCTGATGCTCCTCTTGTCGAAACGAATAAGAAGCCAGCCGCCACGAAGGGCAAACGTGGCAAAGCTGCTGCTGCTGCTCCTGCCGCTGAGGAGCCCGCTGCTACTCGTCCCACCAGGGGCAGACCCGCGACAAAGAAGAAGCAAGCCCCCGTTGCTGACGATGAGGGTGAAGCTGAGCCTGAGCCGGCCGAGAAGCCAAAGCGGACATACAAGAAGAGAAAGTCTACCTGAAGAATTGGTGTCGTCTCTGAATTGAGGTATTAGTGCGCTGGCCATGTAAAGGAAGATATGAAGGGGGTGCTTTATCTCGGTTTATTCTATCATTTACCTTTCTTTCATATGTCGTGTCTTCTAATTGTTATTTTCTCTCCTGTTATGTGCTACCTGTGACATTGATATCGGCGTCCATACTGTGCATTCTAACACTGTCACTACATTAAGACTGTCTTATGTTGTTGCTGGCGTGAGCGTGACTATTCCCTGTGTACATGCATGCTGTGCTGGCTTCTAAGTCTCATATTTCTATTGTCATGTATCTCGTCCAGCGGTTCTTGTATCCAATCAGTCATGTCATGGTCATAGTATGCGTTGATAGGCTGTAATATTACTACTTGCTGGTTCAGATATTTTCCCCCTTTGTTCGACTATTACTAACAGTAGATCCAGAAATCCGATACTTGCTAGTTAAGATGGAGGCAGTAACAGCCAGTACTACACTGGAAATAATCTACTATTCATCAATCCCAAACCTCAGAAAAATGGGCCAGATTGATCTCTTCATCTATATGCAAAAAAGTCTCCAACCAATAAATACACTGTCCAGAACATCATCTATTTATCTAGCAAAACACAACATACACCCCATGCAAACAATCACAGTGACCAATTCTCCCCAAATAGTTTATAAACATACCCTCCATCCCCGCAAGCTCAATCACCATCTTCCTTCTCCACACAAGCAGAAATATCTAATCTGGAAGCCCTAGCTGTGTTATAGGACAGGGTGGTGTTCAGGCATAATCCGTCGGAGCTGTTCCTGCTATGTCTCCTTGGTAGAATGTCTAATTACGCAACGTGATCATGTGCCGGTTTGGGGGGGGGGGGGGGGGGGGGGGCTGCGCTTAGGAAGGTGGTGGTTGGGATGGAGAGGATGGGGAGGTGGTTGTTGGTGAGAGGGATGGTTAGGTTGGAGGGATTGTTGGAGGTAGTTGTGTGGGTTTATTTTGGTGACAGATAGAAGCAAGGCAATTTAATTCACGTGTTTCGGGTTGTAGTATCTAGCTGGGTATATATATGACAGGTTAGATGTTTCCTCCTCGCTCCTGGAGGAACTTGTAGTATTTCGGGGCACATTTCCTCCGCCATTTCTTGCCCCACACGTAGACGGCCATTCCAGCTGCTAGTGAGATGATCACACAGATTCCGTAGAAGAGAAAGAGCCAGCCGGGCCCGGTGGCTTCATAGAACGGTTGTGTAGTCTCGGAGATGATGAAGTTGATGATGGAGCTGCAGATGGCGAGGATCACGACAATTTCACCCCCAACTCCGGGGAAACATTCCATGGCATAAGCGGTTGCCTGTAGAAGTGGTTAGTTTTGATGTGTAAAAGGGTCGATTAACGTACTGTTGAGGTTGCAGCAACCTGCTGAGCAATCATCGCTCCAATTCCCACAGTGATTGTCATCCAGTGGGCACCCTCCTGTGCTCCCCAGCCGTAGAGCTCATATCCTACTGCCGAGTAGATGAAACAAGGCGTCAGAGCCCAGAGTCGCATCTCAGGCTCCTTGACACCGTCATTGCGACGAGCGAGGTAAATGACAATTTTATCACCCATTACACTAGTGAGGTAGCCGATAATACTGCCCACCAGAGCAGACAGATACGCAAGGCCGGTCTGGCCGTCAGTGAAGTTGTACGGTGCCCCGGTGAGAATCTCGGAAATGGTCTTGTTGGTAACAATTCCAGAGGTGCAGCCAAAGGCGAAAATGATACCAGCCTAAAAAATATGTTAGCATCGATGTACAAAGGCCTTTTGAGGTTAAGGGGTAGTACAATAATGATGTTAGGGAAAGCCAGCAGGAAAAATGGTCGTTTGAAGTAAGACCAATATGTGGTTTTATCCTGCGGGTAATATACCCAAAGTCGCAATTTCTCTTTGAACGTCCGCTTGGGAAATTCAGACGGCGCTGGAATGGTGTCACTGGCTGATCCCTCGTTCACACTCGCATTATCGACCGTGGCGGGATCCTTCTTGTCCAGAGAGGCGGTTTCGGTCGCATCAGTTGGGTTCTTTAACTTGGCCTCAGCTGTAGGCAAACTCTGCGAAGGGTTGAAGAGGAACCGGGGAAACAACGTCTCCTCATACGTGAAGAAGAAGATAATGATCAAAATTCCTTCTCCAATGGAGACCACCCACTGAGCCCAGCGCCAGCCCGGTCCGTCAGCAATGTATCCTCCTGAGACCAGGCCAATGATAGAGCCTAGCTGCTGGGCAAAGATGTAGAAACCCAGCATGCGACCGCGCTGATGGTCAAAGAAGAGGTCGAACACTGCAAGCTGGATGACAGCTTCATAGGCGGATGTACCGAGACCATTAACGATGTTGCATCCATACCATTCACCCGCAGTATGAAAAGCGCCCATCCAGATGGAAGATCCAATGCAAAGGAGTAAGGTTGCGAGGAAACAAAAGCGACGACCAATCTTCATAGCCGCTGGGATCCAGAAAATGTTTACCAGACCCAGCATGAGATAATTCAGTGCTCCGCCACCGTTCATGATGGTCATGGTGGACCCAGTCATGTCCACGATTGTCGAGTAAGCATCACCGGTGTTGTTCTCGGCAAAGGAAAAGATACAGGCATATGCAGAGACAAGGAGAAGGTGCCAGTATTTCTTGAAGTCGGACCAGTTGAGAGGATCGCCCTCACAGGCCGTGGGAGGGGGCAACAGGATGATGTCGGAGCTGTCATGGGGGACGTTCTGGTCGTGTTGAACATCAATCAGCAGCTCAGTGCCGGGGACGTCAAGGTCCCTATCTTTGAAGATCGGCATGGTTATGGCAGCACCGGAGAAAGACTTGAAGCTCTGTTGGTTGGAAAGTCTTCATACCGACGGCTGCCTCTCCCTTTATAGGAGGGGAATGCATTAGAGGCATTGCAACGGTTTGCAACTATCACGATCCGGGGTTCGATAAGCTTCGGATGATATTAGCCAATGTTACCCCAGGTTTGTAGCGATATCGCTATCGGGATAATTATCAAAGTGTGGAGGCAAAAGTAGAGGGCAGACAAGACGGGCGGCAGGTCCAAGCGAAGCAGGAAAGTTGGAGGATGGAGCTTAGTCGGACGCTAATCGGCTGCTAAACATCGCGACGCTCATGCTTGACTCACGCCATTGTACCATGTCGCTATCAACTCCCAATGTGATTTGCTTACGCCTCGACCTTCCATTGCCTTGTGGCCAGGGTCAATATGAGATTAGCCGTCGATGGCAACTTGATAAGCTTGGCCTTCCCCTCCCATCTGCATCATTGCATTAGCAAACCGAAATCCCCCGTGGCCACACAATGCGCGCCGATCAGTCTTCAGAGCATCCATCACTCTCCATTCTCATTCGCATTAACTCCGCTTCCCCGATAGACGTACCCATGCTTCAAGCTCCCATCCTTATCATCGGTGCAGGCACTTGGGGAGCGTCCACTGCCCTTCATCTGTCCCGACGGGGTTATACCAACGTCACTGTCTTAGATGCGTATCATCAGCCATCCGCCATTTCGGCGGGCAATGACGTGAACAAGATAGTCTCCTTCAGTGAGTGTGGAATGCCCGTGTACCTGGGATGTAGCTAACCGAAGCGAAGCGGACCCTCCCGCCGAGGATGACCCCAACTTCGTCAACAAGACCTTTTTTGCCGCACTTACTAGGGGCTTTCAGCACGACCCGGTGTTCAAGCCACATTTCCATAATGTTGGGAACATCACTTCAGCTTTCTCCCCGGGCGGTCTCAAGCATATTGGACGGCGCGACCGCGGAGGCGACATAGTGGAGCTCAATGACCCGGAGGACTTCCGGAAGGCATTTCCCTCGGGTATTTTGACGGGTCCCCTGCCAGGTTGGAAAGGATATTGGAAAAAAACAGGCGCTGGGTGGGTGCATGCTCGGAAAGCACTCGTATCAGCCATCACCGAAGCCAAAAGGCTTGGAGTCACCTTCATTGGAGGCGACCCCGAGGGAAAAGTTGTCCGTTTACTATTTTCATCCGACACTGAACCCCGGGATATTGTAGGGGCCGAAACAGCAGATGGGAAGCAACACTTTGCTTCCAAGGTCATTCTAGCTGCTGGTGCAAATGCGGACCAGTTTCTTGATTTCAAGAAACAACTTCGGCCAACTGCTTGGACCCTGGCTCATATTCGCATGTCACCAGAGGAAGCCAAGGCATATCGCAACCTACCGGTCCTCTTCAATGCCGATCAGGGCTTCTTCATCGAACCAGATGAAGAAAAGCACGAGCTCAAGATCTGTGACGAACATCCAGGATACTGTAACTGGGTTGCGATTTTCGAACCTTTTTGAGGATTTTCAGGAAAGGCTCCTCTTGTCGCCCGCATGGCCAGCCTCGTGCCAAAAAAACCGTGTGGGTTTTCCGACCCACGTTCCCGTCGCCGCTTTTTCTTTTTTCTCTTTTTGATTTCTTTTCGGCCACCCGCCCCCTCCCTATTGGGGCATTCTAGCAATGGGGACCTGTTCTTGCACCTGCTCAATCCGGTATGACGAGAGGATGGTTGTTGGTCTTGGAACCAATGGGAATTGGTCCCTTTTTTCTCCCACTACTCTCCATCCATTGAGCTCATTCGAGAATTCCAGTCCCTTAGTAATGATTTTCTCCAGTTACAAATGTCACCAAGAGTTGTTGCACCACGCGACAGCCCCCTTCCCCTAGTAAGTAGAGCCATTGTCTCCAGTCCCCCATTCAGCTCAGTCCCAGGGATCCGACCTAAACCGGTTCGCGCAGCCATCTCCGATGGTCGGCATGCACGACGAGTGACTCGATCTTGGCCCGATGCATGTGGTCATCCACCAGCATCAATCTAGTAAATTTCCCCTGTCGCTCAGTCCTGCAACCCTCGCCTATTAGGCTGTTATCGTCGAATCGAAGTGTTCCACCCTGTCTCCTGGAGGGGACCAGGAAGAAACTTTAAGTTAAGCTAAGCCCGAGAGGTGATGAGCTGTACCTATCATATTGATCCTTGGTGGTCCTCACCAGCTTCTCTCCCGGGCTCCAGTGGCACACACTCACAGACCATCGCCTTGAGGGAAGGATTGTGGACAGCAATGAAAGAGAAAAAACGCCCCAGCCGAACGGTTGCAGAAAGTGGGCGTCCGTCAGTCGGAGTCATGGCCATCGCGGCCGCCACCTCCCCGGCATCCACCCTTGACGTTACTATAGACTGTGCGGTTTGGAGGCGGGCGTAGGAGTAAGTACAGTACGTAGTAGTTTGGCACACTTTGTATTGTGGTGTTGAAGATTCAAAATGAGCCTCTTGGAAGGAACGGCCTGGGCAGTTGAACTAAGCGTGATTGTCGGTAGTGCTTTTCCTGACCAATTGCTATTCTTGGGATTTTTCTTTCTTTCTTTTTATTATTCTTACCGTAGTAGTCGATTACTCACTTAGTAGTGCGTGTATGTTCAGCCGCTCATGGCCCCAACCAACAACAACAACAAAGCAAAGAGTTGGGGGTTACCAGCTTGAATCATGGTATCTCGAGCCTCTTCGTCTACTAGGATAAACTCAAATCATCTCTTCTCAGCTGCTCTCGCATCCACCGAGTCCTTTCTCCTCTAGTGTATCTCCTTACCAATGATGGGTACTTGCCTGAGTGTTGTCAACTGGAGAGAGTGTGCCCCATCCTGCTGCTCCTGCTTGATGGAGGTGGATGTTGCGTGTGATGTGTTCTATCCTCCTCCTTTTTCCGACCTATAGCGGATTTCAAATTTCTTGAGCTGTGCCGCTAGCGTAGGGCGCGGCCTACCCAGTTCCCGCGCTCTGACGTCGGTGAGAGACGGTTCCTTCCCTCTCGCCCACCCACCACCCACTTCCCACTTCCATCCCTAATAGTGTCAAGTCAAGTCACATCTTTCAGGAGGAGAAAAAAAGACGATGGGGGGGTGCGGGCAAGCTAAGACCCGAGCATGGACTCTCTTGCCCCGTTTCTCGTCTTGCTGAATTGGCTTTAAACCCAGAGAAGCAAAAGCAGAGCAGACGACAACTGGGGGACCCAGAAGCAGGAAGCCATGGGAATGGATGGAAATTGGTTTCCAGTACCATGTCACTAGCCCAGCCAGAACCGAGGACGGAGCGGGTCAGCCCATACAATCCCGGTAACGTGGTCGCGATCTGAATCGGAGATGGTTCCAATTAATTTATCTCTACTATCTACAGTAGTGTAGTGTAGTGTAGTGTAGTAGTGTGCTCTTCCTGGAGAGAGGTTGCTCAGATCCCAACAGCGGCATGGGAAAAAAAGATAGTACAAAAGTAAATTGATCACAAGTCTAGTGGCTGAGGAAATATCCGGTGTAGTACCCTCTGATGTATATCTTTGTTTTGGAGGTCATGTTTGGAAAATTACCATAACAGGGTCTCGCAGCATCCTGCGACCGCAAGAGATTGTATTCATCATCATCATTACACTTTTACATTATCATATCACCATAACCATCATCAGCTTGGCTGTTTTATTTACGGAAACAAACCAAGAACCAGGTTGGCGTGACCCTGAATTGACCGGTTCATTTTGGCACCGCGGGTTAAAGATGAATATTAGTGGTCTTCTAATTCAGAATTGGAATGCCCACGATGGATGGAAGTGCTCTCTTCCGCATCGGCAGGCGGGGCGTGTTGGATATTACTTGTTACCAACAAGAGGAGGGGGAAGAAAGATCCCTCGCATCCACACAATCTCATGCAAGCACGGGTGCTTGTCTACTACCTTTACCTCGATAATACTCGACTCGTCCCTCGGAATCATTCTCGCACACCCTCGGGCTACGAGAAGGAGGATTGTGGTCGACTCCGCACCAAGAGAGGCAAATACCTCATGACGGCAGACTCCGACCCCATATTAATTAACACGCGAGAGCTCCAACTCTGCAGACCACGCAAATTGCAAATGAAGTTCCGGTCCAACGCGTTGCAATCAACAAGCCATGTCGTCATCCCGCATGACCCTCTGCCCTTTTCCGCAGCAACCCTTCCCCGATATCATCACCTACAGCATCATGGCTGAAACTGTGCAGCAAATGTTGATGATTAGTCCGATCTAATTTGCTCTACTTGCATGAGAGTGCGGGTTGAGCTTGCTAGTCATGTAGTATATGTACGATTGTACGTACTGTAGATATCTGACCACCGAAAGGTATGTGACGACAGTCGCCCTATAGTCCGGACCACCTCACCATCCCGGTCTATACTAGTCAATCGGCTAAGAACCATGAACTGGTCGGACAAGGTTGCAATACGAGTTGACCTTTCATGCCACGAAAATAATACCAAAGAGAATCAAACTTTCATTGTTAGATCTCTGATGGATGGATTTTCCCTGTAACGCACGCACGGTGCACCCCATCGCATGATACATTTGGGCCTTGCGCGCCGAATGCTGCACCGCCGACCATGCATGCACACAATGAACCCGAACAATACCTTCGACAGGAAGAATATTCGATAGAAACTCCGCGCAGAGACATGGGAGTAGCGCTCCATAGTGTGCAGCTGCAAAAGGGTACTTACTTCCTGTGTGTACCAAGAATCTCCCAGCATTCAGCATGAGCCGCCCCGTTGCGTTGCTATACCGCCTCAACCAGGATCTCTCCTGCTTAGCGGTATTACGGGGATTCCTAGGCCCTGCAGCCAGCCCGCGCCCTATGGCCCTCCGGCTACGGCGTTCCCAGTCGGCCAAGTCATCAACTCTAGTACCAACTTAACTCCTAACCACATCTTTACTAGACTCAGATGAATTATTTACCAATCATCGTGCTTGGACTCTCTGGACTTGGGTCTTGGCTGCTTTCTTGCGCAACATGTCTTCTGCATTATGGCGTCGCAGGACTGCCGCTATTGGCTCCCCACTGTGATATAGAAATCTTAAAGGGGGGTGGATGAAAAAATCGACGTAAAACCAACAATTATTATTTTCTCCTTTGACAGAATGAGTTCAAGGCAGCCGTTTGGCTATTACTCCCCCTCCATGTGCCGTCTGCTGTTCTTCCTCTTCGCCTCTCTTCGGGAGAAGTAGTTCAGTTCTGGTGGTGTACCTGTGGTAACATTACCGGTATCGCAGTAGAATGCGCATTTGGATTACCACATCAGCGTACTAACCAGGTACCTACTAAAAGGCCTGCCAGATCCAAAAAGGCAAAAGAAAAGGAAAAGGGACAGCCAGTCAATCATGGCTAGCAGGTGGGGTTTTTGGCCCACTCCATTCCTGGGAGCTTTTTTATCTCTAGTCGTCCAGTGACTTCCTCCCCCACGGAACGGGTATACCCTTTGACGTATCTTTGTGATCTGCCGCCACTTCCCCGCTACCTTGAAACACCCTCAAGGGCTCAAGGCGAACCTTGGTCGCTGCATCTAAGCTTAACTCTTGGCGTTGCCTACCCTCCTGCAATCTTTCCCGTTTCCCTTTTTTCTTTTTTCTTTTCTTTCCCATTATTTTCTTTTCTCTTTGATCCACACCATCTTCGTGTCTACCCTCCTCCTCCCACGCCTTTCTCTTTTGGTCACTGGTCACTCCCCTTCCGACACGCTACTTTGTATAGACACGGCACAAACTACACCATTCTCTCTTCTCACTTTCCCTTTCCCCCCCCCGCCCCCCTTTACACTCACAATCCCTTTTGGGCGTAGCCTACTTTCCTCACCCAGGTTCAACCTAGTACTTGCCTTCCTCTGGAAGCTTGTGAGCCCACCGTACTCCGTAACCTCTTCCACACCCACGCCGCCCCCCTATGGATATGATGAATTCCCGCACGCCAAAACTGCCACAAATGGAGAGTGCACGGAACGAAACGTAGAGTCAAATAAAATGAAAAGGTATTATGGAGTCGGTTCTCCATATTCCATAGTGGCTAACCATGAAGGAGAAGAGTACAGTAAAGAAGAAGAAGAAAAAAATAGGACCTGTGCCTGACTGGAGTTGTCGTACTCCATACGCCATTCCATGTTTCCCTATTGCTTGTATTTTGCCTTTTCTTCTTTTGCGCAATAATCCACACTTTGTTCACCCCCATTCATTCCGCGCGCGCGCGCGCGCGCGCTCTCTCTCTCTCCCTTCCCCTACGTACTTGCGTTCTCTCTACTAACTACGGAGTACTATCTATCTTCTCTCCTTTTCGCTTTTGCCCTTTTGGTCTTTTGACTTTGCGCTCAACGCTCGTTTCTTTTTTGTGGCCGTCCCGTGTCCGCCTCCTAGTAGTTTAGTTAGTTAGTAGTAATTAGATATTTGTTGCTGCTTAGATAGAAACTACTTACTACTTAACATAACATAATACTAAATTAGTACAAAATACATAGCCATTTGCCGTCTGCACCAGCAAAGTATAAAGCAGCAGCAGTAGTAATAGTAGTAGTAGTAGTCCTTGTGTCCCTCGTAATTAATATACATACATAGTTACATACATACATACATGCCTACAGTTTGCCTGCCTGCGCCTGCCTACTTGCTTGCCTCAGCTTCAACAGCGGAGTTTCAGGTGTCCCCTTTTCCGCACACCCTGTGCGCATTTTAGCCTTTTTCTTCTTCTTCTTACAATTACTTAAAATGCTGCAAGTATGAATTATATTAAAATAATTTTCGAATTAAATCAAAACATAAGTAAGCAAGTAAGTAAGTGAGTAGCTAGCTAGTTTTAGTTCTTGTCTCGCAGTTGAATCTGGAGATGACGCAAGATTTTGTATCGCCCAGTCCGATTGTTATTTCATCTATCTAACTAGATAGCCTATGCATTTCGTTTCCCTTAGATTATGGTGATCATATTAGGAAAGTGAACACAAAAATAGAAAAGAAGCAAATGGGGAGAAGGGGGGGCTATGGGGAGGGACCTGAAAATTCATTTTCTGGAAAATGAAATGGGGCTATGGGGGGGTGGGAGTTGAGAGAATGAGGAAAAAGAAATAAATAAAAAAAACATTAAAAATAAGAAAATGAGAGGAAAATGAAATGGAAAATGAATAGGGGAAGGGAAAGGGAAAATAGGTGAGAGAGAGGGAAAAAGCCAAAAAAGAAAAATGCAGGAAAGGGAAAAGGAAAAGAAAAAGGAAAAAAAAAAAAAGGGCAATGCTCAATTCAGAAAAAGACCCCCCTCTTTCTCTCTCTCACTCTCTCACACTCTTTCTGCTCTCCCCTCTATTTTGCTTTGCTCTATCCCAGAAAAGAAAATAAATAAATTATAATCATAATAATAACAATTTAAAAAAAAAATAAAATTAAAAAAGAAATAAAAATCGATCTAAACCAGGGAAAGTAGAAGACCCATCCAAAACCTTGAGAGTCACCCGAGGAACTGGTTCCCATTTGGAGATTTCCACTGCCACTAAGCAATTCCTCTCGTTTTTTTAACACTGGCGCCGTTTCGAAGCCTAAGCGGCCCAAAGTAACGATCTGCAACCGTCCCCGACGGGACGTCGTCAGTGGCACTAGGCCATCACCAACACGGCAACGCCAGGGCTTCCCTTCGTCCCTGCGGTCCATCCTCATGCTGAGATCCTGTATTTGTTCATAAGCTTCGCCGATCCCCTTCGGGGCCCTTCCCCAGACTGTCTTGTCTTTCCTTCTTCCTGTCTGTCGGGTTCTCACCTTCAAAAGGATTTCTGAATTGTTTTTCTACCTCGAGCTGACCTGGCTCTCTTCTACTCTTTCTCCTCTCTCTCATACTTATTTCCTGGTCTACTACCCTCAGGAAATCTACTTTTACTTTGCGCCTCTCCCATCATCCTCGAAGCTTGTCCTACACTTGCATTCTCTATACATTTTGCGCGGATCAATTCATCCTCTCCTCCCACATCCTCCTTGTTGATCATCCTCGCGATCTATTTTCTCTCCCACCCCCTTCCATTCTTCTACTCCTCCCCACCTTCTACCATTCCAGTTCACCCGCGCAATTCCCTTCTTGTGTCGTCAACCTTTCGCGGGGAAATCCTGTGTTTTGGTTCCTGCATTTTCCCAGGGATATCTTGCGCCGTGAATCTCGTGCCCCCAACGTCTTGTCTCACTTTTTTCTTCTCAAATTCACACGATAAACCAACTATCCTCCATGACGATGGTCATTGAGAACCAGAACCGCCAATACGGCGGGATGGGCTTCGATAACGTGTATCAACACAACATGCACCACAGCGCTCCGCAGTTCACCGACCCATGGACCGCTCAAACTTCGTCCCATTCCACTCCCCCGGTCTACGCGACTTCCATGGGACCCAGCCAGATTGGCCTCAGCCATGTTAAGCAGGAGGAAGTGAGCCGCCCACCGATGTCTATGCCATACTCGAGTATTCCCGTTTCCGCGCCCTCGATGGTCGCCGGGAGCAACTATCCTACTGCTACTGCTTCGAGTTACCCCGGACCGGAGATGATGGGTTTGTCGCACGACATGCCGCGCACTTCTTTCGATCAAGCCCCGGCCTACACTACCGCCTCGCCCATGACCAGCTTCGCACCCGCGAGCTACGCCCCGCTCAGCTACGCTCCGTCTATGCACCAACACCAGGACCGTCGGATATCTCATGCGTAAGTTTACTCTTTCATCTGGAGCTTCCAGCGGTGTGGAAATATGCTTACATTTCATTTTCATCCTGATTAGTGATGCTCGCGTCGGTCAATCGCAACCCCCTTCCGCCCCAACATTCGGAGATGCTCTTGATGCCAGCCGTGGAATGGTCGCGCTCAGCCAGGATATGACACCCCGCAATATCTACGGCCCTCGCAGCTCGCGCGGCTCGGGTGACTCCTACGGTTTCCCCTCGACACACTCTTCTGGATCGTCGATCTCTTCTGGCGGAAACTACCCCTACTATTCCGCCTCTGTCGCATCTGTGGAGTCCTCTGTGACTGATTACAGCTCTACTACTTCCGAATCTTACGAGAATGGCCATCTGTCGCGGACGCTGCCTCGCCCGTCAACCCTGCTGACGGGAAGTGCGCCTCCGGGACCCCAGTCGATGATGAGCCAATCCAGCTCTAAGATGCCGTCCAACACCCAGAAGAAGCACAAGTGCAAGGTGTGCGACAAGCGGTTCACCCGCCCATCGTCTCTTCAGACTCATATGTACAGTCACACTGGTGAAAAACGTAAGTTCCAGAACCAGCCTTTACTAGTGGTTTGTGGTGCTGATATTCGGGAATCTAGCATTTGCATGTGACGTGGAAGGCTGTGGCCGTCATTTCTCCGTCGTCTCCAACCTGCGGCGGCACAAGAAGGTCCACAAAGGAGAAAAGGAAGGTGCTTCGGGCGAAGATGAAGAGTAAATCAAGTCACTCTTCCACAGTCTCGAACGCCTCCCCCTTAACGCCACCTTAACGGGGCGGAGGAACAGCGGACTACGATCCTGAGACGCATCGCAACACATTGTGCGACGTCCCCCTTTTGAATCGGGTTCCGTATTCTTGTACAACAGCTTCGATTCCTCTTCTACTTTTCTTCTCTTTCCGTCTCGGCCAGTGTGGCAGAGAAACGATACCCCATTTCTTTTGTTTCCTTTGTTTTTCTCAGATTCCCCTGGACAGGCAAGACACGGTACAACGGCTCGGAGGGTTGCTAGTGATGTCTTTATTACCCAAGTTATGACCATAGAGGTACCGGTTGTTTTGCTCGTTGGTGATTTGTTTTTTCCTTTTTCTTTGGTTTTGATTACCCATTTCCTTCTTATCTCTCGCTAGACTAGGGAGTTGGTCCGATGTTGTTTGATTTCCTTTTCTGTTCGGCATGGCTTTTTCTGTTCAGATACCAGCTGGGGTTTGGTTCTTGATGATTCACTTCTTTTCCTGCGTTTCCGTGATATGATTGCAAATCGGAATATATACGCAGCAGGCCCTTTACTTTCTCATGTCCTTTTTCTTCTACGATCTAGAATATTTCTCTTCTTCTCCCCCCTTTTTTCTTATGTTTGTTTCCATTCGGTTACTTGACCTTTTTCCTTGCTGTGCCGCAGAGTCTCGCGCGATGATTTGTTATCGGGAATTAGCATGGGCTGTTGATCTGAGTTGGGTTTGTTTTTCTGCTGGGATAAATTGCTATAAGGAGGCGCACTCGCCAACGCGAGTGCAGGGCTGATACCCGTTGCAATTGGGCGGAGCATGGGCTGGGAAATGCAGGCTGCTTTGTTTGCCACGGTTAAACTTGTTTGGAGCATACTAGACACCCACGGTGTCACCACGGTCGCTACTATATACCTTATTGTCTAATCAAAGATGCTTGAAATGCACCCCCGGGGTTCCTTGTAGACTGACGCTTTTCTTATCTCTGTACTTTTCTTCGAACCAGTCTTGCCATGCTCAGTGACAGTGACCCCCGGTCCGCACGCGCCCCCGATTGACCTGTACAGCCTTCACGGCGGAGGGATGGATTCATCTACTTTTGCCCTAGAAGTATGAATCCAACTCCGTGCAGCAGGTAAGCTAAGACCCTTGCTTGACTGCTTGTGCTTGCATCCATCGGCGTACCTTCTTCACTGGGAGCTGTGGATGCTGAATTGGAAGCTAAAGCATCTGTGCCTTGGGGGCTAAGCAAGGGTCACCCCCCGACTTTCTCCGCGTTGTCCAAGTGTCTGTCAATGCTCGGGAATCCCGAATGGGCGAACATCAATGTCTGTTGTCTCTATGTCCATAATGTCTTCATCTTCGTTCGACGGGGTGTGGTTTTTTCAAGACTTATGTGCTGTTAATGTGTTTGTTATTCCAGATGTGCGCAAAGACTGACTCCGGAGCAACCGGGTTTGTTTTTAGGTGATGTGGATTGTCATTAGGCTAGTGAGTTCATGACGGAAGGTTGGCTAGCAGCCCTAGATATATATAAACAATAACCATATATATATCCAGTCTGCTATATATGCGAAGTGGCTGGGTTCACGGCGGAATCGCTAATGGTGATGGTGTAACAGGTTGTGGGCTTGAAGCGCCGGGCGCGTTTTTGGGAAAGAGGTTATTTCATTCAAAGATGATGACGAGGCATGCTCATAGCTTGCAGGAGATGCTGTTCATCCTATATGCACGTTGACCTCGAACCGGTCTTGCATATTGAAAAGGCTTCAATGTCGGGGTTATCCCCTTCCCCCCTGGTGATCATCCATCAGCAAAGCCAACAATCCGCAAAGAAAAACACAGCAGAAGCACCAAGAACTTGCGGTATACAGCGACATACGGCTCACGGCAACTAGCATGTTCAATCTTCCACGCGAAGCGATAGTAATCTCACATCGCACCAATGGCTATGCAGGACATTGTGTCCCAAACTGCGCATGACATTGTGTATGCAGGTTGTCCCACAACCATCTCCATTATATGTCGAATAATAATAGCAGGCGCTAACTCGGATACTCTACCGCAGGTTTATCTAAATTAAGAGACTCTGGTTCGGAAATGTTTTCAACGGCCGATGCATGGCCACGAGGGCAACGGCGCTTATATCAAACCTTGTTGGTTTTATGCGCGTCTCACACCCACTGCCGTCCGCGAATGCCTGTTAGACAGATTCCAAGGTAGATTACACAGGCGTGTGGCTATATCTGCAAGGCTGCTTTTGGGTGTAGCGCCTGTGCTGCCCATAGGATATAGCTTGCTGGCCTGGGGGTCCCATGTTATGCCCAGCTGACTTGGTTGAATGTTGGAGGGTTGTTGCCTGTGGATTGTCTGTGAGATATCGGGAATATTGAGATTATGCTTTCTGTTGCTTTGGAGGAAGGCTTCTTTCTCGTCGACTTCAGTCCTCACCGGTTATCTCGTGTGGAGGCAGTGTATCTGGCTATCCAACATATCAATGCTTGCGTGTATCAACTGGACTGGATTGATTCAGCATGGCTGAGAGGGATTCCTGAGGGATGTCAAGGCAGACTGGTTATATTGCTTCTCAGAATTGGAACTGAGTGAATAGGTGGTGATTCAGTGAGCATCAGTATCTGCAATAACTGAGTGGATCTTTCTCCTACTACTTATATCTGTCGATGCTTCCTTCCATCAGAATAACCTTCTCACCACCAACACACTTCATCTTCTGCTTCAGTTGAGAACAGAAACTTGCAACCCAAAACACTCGCAAGCTACTCATCTCTCATCCAAGAAACAAACAAACATCTACACCATGATGCTTCTCAACTACCTCCTCGTCTTTCTCCTCCCCTTCCTCGTCACCGCAATCCCACACTCAATCCCCGATGATTCCAATAACACCGATACCGACACCGACACCGACACCGACATTGACACCAAAACCAACGCCAACGACATCCTAACCACAACCTCCATCTTCAGCTCCACCATCTCCAACCTGAAAAATCTCCACCTCACTTCCTGCTCGCTCAACACCACCACTCTCAACATGAACCACAACCTCACAACCCTCCCCACCCCAGCCAGCAACCTCACCCTCCAGCACGTCGCCCTCGGCCGCGGAACCCAAAACTACACCTGCCCTTCACCCCAGAATTCTACCAGCAAGCCCACCTCCGTCGGCGCCCTGGCCACCCTCTTCGATGTCTCCTGCATCGCCTCGGCCGATGAGGAGCTCCTGCACCATCTCCCGGCCCTCATGCAAGGCGTTCCCCTTGAGACACTGGACTTTTTCGCCACGTTGATCAGCCTGGCTGGAACGGGAGCTGGCATTCTTGGTGAACATTACTTTACGGGATCTGGACAGCCGTCCTTCGATCTCAGGTTCAGTGGGGATGACGATTGGGCTACGATGAAGAAGGTTGCTAGTGCTAATGCTCCGAAGAGTGTGGATGTGCCGTGGCTCAAGTTGAATGGGATTGATGGAGTGGGAATTAAGGTATGCATCGCGTCTGTATCTGTGCTTGTGTGCCTAAGTTACATGGTACTAACTGTGGTATGTAGGAAGTTTATCGTGTTTATACGGCTGGCGGTGTTAGTCCGGCTACGTGCGCGGGACACGAGGGCGCGTTTGAGGTGGAGTATGCGGCGGAGTATTGGTTTTATGGATGATGATATTTCTTCTGGGGAATGATGCTCGTTGTTGATCTGGTGCATGTGGTACTTTGCGATGGTCTTCAATTGCCTAACTTATTGAGCAACCTAAATTCGTGATCAATTTCCTCACAGACGCAGAAGTAATTCAAGCTCATTATTGTCGTGTAGAGGATTAAACAAAGAGAAGATGGATATCACTGCAACTTCCCATTAACCACACACTCCATCCCGACAGACCCATCCCAATGGAACATCTATACCCACACACCCTATACTCAACAGATCCTATAACCTAACACTAACTAAAGCGCTTAAACCCAGCCACGTCCGGATCCCTCCGCCACTGAAAGGCTATCCAAGCACCACGTCAACACAAAGTCTATCTATGCTTTGCTTCAGCTGGCAGCTGCGCCCAATCATTCCACATAAAGTTAAAGCAACAGATTGGCCCATCATATAAACTTGATAGTACCAACTTCAGCCACAATCTAACCCACAAACCACCGCCACCACCTCGAACAAATAACTAACACGGGCTGGCAGTTAAGCGGGATCTACCTTCTATTCCACGTTTCTTTCTTTCAGCTGTCATCATCCACCATGACAAAGGTTCAGATTAGAAGTAAGCACACATGCATATTTAGTTTCCCATTGAGAGGTATCCTTTCCAGCTGGGTAAATCCTATTATTCCTGACGAATAGCTGAACAAAAAAGTAGTACCTTCAAAACAAACCCACACAATCAACTAACCAGAAACTAAAATAGAGTAAATAGTTAAATAGTTAGTTGATCTATAACAACCGATTATGTCATACCCACCACACTCATCTCACGTGACTTCATTTGTCTTCCCCAAAACCGGTAAGCTCCGGCAGTAATGGAAGGCTCACTCACAGGCCAGACAAGCCAGAACAAGCCAGCAGCTGAGAGCAAAGAACTGGGAAGCCTGGAACACCCGCGTTTCCCCCCAAAAACGCGTAGCTCCAAAGCAACCACCACCACCACTTCCGGACGGACCTCCATCCCATCCACACCCATCTCTTTCCCCCCCCAATCATCAATCTCTCTTTCTTTCATCTCTTTTCTCTGTCAGTACAACCACAATCACCATACCATTCACGGGTTTTTCCTTCCGTCAATTAATCAAATTGAATTTTTGTTTTAATTGCGCATGGTGGTTGTGAGAGTGTAATCGTCTCATTCGCTTCCTTTTCTCTTTCATCTATTTCAATCCCCCTTCTTCCCCATCTCATTCATCTATCCTGTCGCAACTTGCTTGCTTACATACCTTACCTTGCCGATACTCTCGTCTACTACGATACCTACCTACCTACCTCACATCGCAATCGCACTGCATATCAAAATGGCAACCGACTACAGCAAAAAGACCAACGCCGAATTAATCGAGATCCTCAAGTCGCGCAATCTCCCCCACACGGGCAAGAAAGCTGAGATGGTCGCTCGGCTTCAGGAGAACGATAACAACGCTGCTGACAAGTCGGAGGAGAAGCCTGCTGCTGCTGCTGCTGCTGCTGCTACGAAGGGCGATAACAACACCGATGATGTGATTGACTGGGAAGACGATGAGGTCCCTGCTGGTGAGGCGGCTGCTAAGGCGTCGACTGCGACAGGCGCGGCGGCGATCGCGGCCGGTGGACAAGGCGAGGTAGAGAACCCCGTCAAGGTGCCGAATCAGAAGTTGGATGAGGAGGCGAATCCTGCGACGGCGAAGGATTTGAAGGTCGAACAACCTGGTGATGCTGCGCAGCAGCAGGAGGAGAAGAAGGAAGAGGAGGGTGCTGGTGCTGGTGCTACGGAGAAGGAGGGAGAGGTGGAGAAGAAGCCGGCAGTTACTTACTCCGCTGGGTTGCCCATTACGGAGATGGAGGAGGAACTGAAGAAGAGGAAGGCTCGCGCGGAGAAGTTCGGTGTTACGGAGGAGTCCAAGGCTGCGATTGAGGCGGCGGAGAAGCAGTTGGAGCGGGCGAAGCGGTTCGGTACTGCGGCTCCGGCTCCTGGGGAAGTGGGTGTGAAGAAGTTGGATGAGGCGTTGCCGGAGAAGGAGGAGAAGTCGCGCAAGAGAGGTCGCGGTGATGAGCAGAGCGGCGGCGGTGGTGGTGGTCGCGGTGGAAAGAAGAGGGATCTCGGAGGGAGGAACAGGTTCCGCGGCAGAGGAGGACACGGTGGGAACCGTAACCAGGGTCAAGGTCGCCCTCAGAAGCAACAGAATGGCGGTGGTGCTACTGCTGCCGCTGGGGCCAAGACCACTAACTGGAGTCAAAAAGACGTCGCGGCCCTGGAAGCTCGGAAGAAGAGGTTTGGAGCTGCTGCGTAGACCCAGAGGAGGGTCGCAATGTGATATTCCGGTTCATATCTCTGCTATCTCTTCTTCTTTCTTTCTTTACAGGTTACTGGCGTTTTAGGGGAAATTCAAGCTTTGGTCTGAAAATATGATGTTGTGTACATGTTGCGAACTGGAGTCGCGGTTGACGGTGTGAGGGATATTGTGATAACTTGGCCTGGGTGCCACTAAGAAGTGCCGGACCTGGTCGATCGGGTCGGCCATTGTGTAACTGGCAAATACGATTCGGTTATTGGATCTGACGGTGTGACAAGAAGTCAGGGCCATTAAGGAGATCCCGGTAGGCATTGTTGGATATTGCCCGGAGATTTCCCCTGGATGTGGTCAAAGATCCGTGCAGGGTGACATGCATCCATCCAATCCGCCCTTGTGTTGCTTTCTTTTTCTTACCCTTCTTCAGTCATTATTTTCCCCATCAAACATCATTCACCATTGACGAAGAAACGAGGCGAATAATATAAAAAGAGGCTGGTGTACAGCATGTAAGCTATCGAATCCCAAGTAAATAGTCGAGCTGCAAGCCTAATTCTGTAGTGGAACTCGTAGCATTCACACGTTCAGCTGAAAATCCCTGGCGCATGAGCATGATGGCGCCCCAGTTCCTGCAGCGCCAACCGACCGACCGACCGACCGTGGCTTCTTTCCTGGCTGGCCTTGGGATCGGATCGGATCTGCAGAACTTAGTCTATCATCACGCACATTCCTTCTGTTTTCGCCCCGAGTCGCATGTTTTTTCCGTCCTAGACAGACGCGTAAACAACCAACGGTGAACAGATTCTAGATGCTCCGTGATTGGTATATGTCACATCGCTTAGGGGAGACGAGGGAGGGGGTAAAGTTCAGATATAGTAAGTAGGCCAGAAGTCAGTTAACCGCCGTCCCACTGAATCACATTCACAGAAAGGCAACAGGGGCGGGGGGGCCTTTGCTTCACTCTGTCGGGCAAAAGCCCTTCGTAGTTGGTTCAGTGCGCCCGTGGTGCTAATTGCTGAGCCAGGCTCCGTTCACCTTGGATCCGTCAATCAGGCGTGATTGTCGCCCCGTGTTGAATGTCTAGCGGCGGATCAAGACCCACGGCTCAGCGACTCCGCATTTCCCTCGGATCGGGGAGAGGCAATGAGGCACTTTTCTTAGTTGATTTTGAAAGGATTGCAGATAGGCAAATAGGGACCGACTGTGGTTTGCTAAGGCGGCGGGGATCCACCGGGTTTAGTCCTCGGTCTCAGCTGCTGTGTGCGGCCTGTAGCTTCGGGGATGTCACTGGTTGTGTGAAAGGTACGCGAAGGAACAAAGTATATCATGTCTGGCCGTTGGGAGAGTGGATCGAGGCAAATGTTCATTTCGTTCTGTGTGATGGGGGCAATAAAGGATGTGACTGGATGGGGGGGGAAGTTGAATGGATCGGGGCGAACCTTCCGGTGTACCAGGGTTGAGTGTGGTGGTAGTACCTTGTCGCTCATTCAGAGCACACACGGCAGAGAAAGTGCAAGTGAATTGCTTTCTCGAGATAACAAAGTAGACAGTGCAGTGAGTGTAGTTCACTCCTCCAGGGACTTCAAAATCCCATTGTGGGAGAAAGAGAATGAAGGGCCTGCCTGCATGTGTGGTGTTGCTATAATTAAAATGGAGATGGCTAAACTCGGCCTCTCCGAATAGTCAGTGACCATCAGTGACGGTCAGTGACCACCACCTGACCGGCTTGGGTCGCCGCCGTGAAAATCTCCGGTCAGCATCAAATCAGCGCCCATTCCCTCCAAGAAACACACAGACCAGTTCGAGCTCGAAGCTCGCTTTTTAGTCCTTACAAAGCACTAGTCGACTGCGGCAATCCTGACTGACAACTGACAGAAGACTTACAGTGACTACCAGCATGCTTGGCTGATGCCTGCATCTGCCATCCGCGCGTTGGCCCACGGCAAATGGCCGGTTCAGCGCACGACGGTCTTCCCGCTATCTCACGCCACTCAACTCCATCTCGACCTGTCAAGCGATGCCGTTGAACAATCTCAATCCTGGAAAACCATGGTACTTACCAGTTAGAATAGCCGTAACAACCAGGAGTGGGCCGCGGGCATGGGTTCCTTCCACTGTCCACTGACCTTGCCTCTGCTGTCATTACGGCTTGTCCCCAGTCTGGTCGAGTTTGACGGCTTTCGAGAGATTATTCGCCAGCCTGCTCGTGACTTCGGCTGATTTAGATAGACTCCAGGATTGAGACCGTCGATAACAGAGGACGGGATCACAGAGATAATTCACCAGATCAAGAAGGGGAAGCAGAGAATAGGAGAAGTGCCTGCGCCAATTACCATCCCGGTCACATCACTGCTCGAATCCCGACCCAGCGTCGATCGCACAAATCGCGCCAGGATTATCTGTGATGGTTGACGCTCTCTACACGGATCGTTTACCTACGAATCGGGTTACTGATTCCCCCACTACGCTCGATGTCGCCAAACGGGGTTCGAGGGTATTCCTGGCTTGTCCAGGGTTTCGCAGATGGTCCAGATCTATTCCTGGTACGGGACTAATTAAGACTACCAGTTCCCAGTTCCCATGCCCTTCTCTTTCTCTCCCTCTTCTTCTTCTCTTCTATTCATCTCTATCATTCTTTTCGTTGTTTTTTCCTGTGTAGCTGGTCTTGGTTGTTCTATTCTACGCCATTAAATGTGGCTTTTGCATAGTCTACCTTTTTTAATAGACCGACGCTCTCTGACGTGGTCGTGCAGACGGAGCTCGACCTTTTCATTATTTTTTCTCCTGCATTTAGCCACTCCCAACGTCTCCATACTGTGGCGCAGCGCCTGCACGGTGTACTTGTCGGTCCTTTGTATACTTTTTAAATCTTCTGCTTTCCATAATTGCAGTCTCGTATCTTCTTGTCGGTTATGGTTACTATTCTATGGCAACTGTCCCCCGCTAAATACGACCGCTTATTTCCCCAACGCTCCATCAAACCGTGGCCTTATTCTGAATAGCTTTCTTCTGCCCCGCCTCTACATACCCCGCTGCGCGGTTACTTTCTAAGTTTTATAATTGACCGGCACCTGTCACTGTCGCAACTCGCACAACTCCCTGACATGTTATGAAGGGTAAGTCATCCACCAGCTGCTGGCATTGGATCAATGAAAGCTCACAAGTCTTATCGCTGGTAGCGTTCTCGTCGGCTATAAATATCACCAGACGGAATGATTTCCTGTCTACCTCGTCCTACTCCTATCGTTAGATCGTTGGTCTTCGGACTACAACTGGAGGCTGGACCCAGGTCACACCATGTCGTCGCACAAGTCTGACGGCGGTCGAATACCCCGACTGAAGAATGTCGCCAACCAGTCCCGGAGCGTATCGTCGCCCGCGATGGCCTCAGCTCGGCTTCACGACGCCCCTGCCCAGCTATTGCCCAGGCCGCAGATACCAAGGCCAACGCTTGCCTCGACTAGGGCCATCCGAGCGTCATCGGTGTCCAGCGCTGAGGAATCTCGTCACAGTGTCGCACGATCAGACCCTTCGACGATCCCGGCCGGTCAGCATGCTCGTCCATCGATACCTCCGCGAACAGCCACGCATCCATTGCCGCCGACACCCTTGCATTCAATGCCGGATGGAGGCGTTCGCCAACCCTTCCACATGGCTGCCGAACCCCTGAATGCCCTTGACACCGACAAGAGGTCCCCTGCTCCCGGTCGACCGCGCAATGTCTTGCGGAGGAAGGCGCCGACAATCGGTCAACATACCGCACAAATTAGACCAAGCTTGGAGAGAATACGACCTGAGAAGCTGAATGTAATTATTCCAGATATCCCTACCATTGGGCCAACTCCGAGCGCCTCTTTACGACCCTCTCCGAACCCTTCATTTTCATCGTTGCCAATGGCTTCGGGGGATAATCTTTCGACCATCGTACCGGAAGCTCATGTCCATACCGGTCCGAAGGAACTTGCAAGCCTCAGAACCACTATCAACACACAAAATTTACCACCCCCAACTCCGATGATCCCGTCTGCCAGTAGTCCTTCCACAAGGTATTCAGAGTCCCCGGGAGTGTGGAGTAGGACTTCGACCCCAACTACTTTATCCTCGTATTCACCGGGAATCGTTCACTCCGCGAAGGGCTCTCGCCTAAGGCAACCTAGTCCATCCCAAAGTCGACTTCCGGTGTTCTTCCATCAGACACAACAGACAAGCCCTGCGAGTGAGCGAGGGCAGCTGGGAACAACACAGTCACCCTTGTTGGACCAAAGCACCAGAGCAAAGGCATCTGTTACTGAAATTAAGACGGAACAGTCTTCAGCACACACCGGCACAACGAACACTACCAACACATCTTACAGCCACCTTCCCCGTAAGACATCCGCAAGCAGCACTCGACGACTCTCAACCAAAGAGAAACCGAACTCTGAGGCTGAACAAAAGGTAGAGGAGAAAAGGGTCTCACGGGTCATGTCTCACGCAGACAAAGTACGAGCAAATTTGCTTGAGAAGCCTCTGCAGATACCCAAAAGGCCGACCAGGGATGGTACTCACCAGTTAATACTGGAACCTTCACCTGTAGTGCAGAGCAATATATCGCCCAAAACGGTGACGGGCCACAAACGTCGAGACTCAATTGAAAGGTCTCCCATTTTAGAGAGACGTCCAGGGTTGAATAGGTCTGCAGCCACCTCAATCGACTCACTGCACGCAAGGGCACCCTCCCAGACCCGTGTACCAGCATCTCCGGAGCTGTCGCGAAAGTCGCTTCGCCAACCAGCTAAGGAAGAAAAGCTACAGCATGATCCCGTGGCCTCAGGAAAGTCACGAGGACTTGGCCTCTTCACGAAGAGGTCCAAACCTGACTTGGATGCACGAAGTGAAGGTCGTTCAGCTCGCAAGGGTCCAATTGCTGGGACCGGGCATGAAGGCTACGGCCGGTATGCTCAGCGTGGCCGCAGATCGAGCGTAAGCAGCAGCACTAGCCGAGCAAGATCAACAAGCACGACCAGAAGCGGCCCTAAATCGGTTGCCAGTAGCAAGGGTAGCACTAGAAGCCGGCCGGAGCTAGACCTTGACGACTTTCTACTCGATCGCCTCGAGCCAGTGATCATTAGGGGTGGGAATCTAGATGGGATTTCTTCCCAGAGGAGGCCAAGCGAGCAAAGCACAAGCGGTTTCAGTACAGCATCTACCTCAATCATGACGCAGCCGTCTATAATTTCCGAGTCTCCCGGTTGCTCTACAGAAACACTGGCTAGTTCTCGAGCATCTGCAGACTCAGTGGAGCCGACCACTAAGGGCATGAAGCATCAGATCTCATTTGAACAGCAAAGGGTGGAATATTCTCGCCCAGAGACAGGTCCGAAGGTCACAAAAGCGCCTGCAGCTTCTTCAATCCAGGACTTACATCAATCAAACCTTGAAGCTCGTCCTATGCGTCCCAGAGCACCGGTAGAGACGCAAAGTCCACAAAAACAGACAAAGCGAGGCCTGGGCTTGAAGTGGAATTTCTTCCAGAGAAAACAAGAACCCGAAAAGCCAGAAGGAAAGACAAAATCCCGTACTGCACCTCATCTTCATGCGACTGTGGCTCCAGCGCCTGTGCACCGACCTATTGCACACTACGCCCTAATTGACATGGACTCTGATCCCTTGGAGGAAATCGTACACAACGTCGAGAATTCACCACCCACTGAGGATGACGAACTCAGCTCCCCCGTGGAAGTACCAGCTGCTTTAAACATCAAGAAAACACCGGAATCCATTCTCCTACCATCACCACCAAAACTACACGATGCTATATTCCGAGATCAGCCTCAGTCACCGAAAGTGTACTTCAACAAGAGCCTGGTACCACAAAGCCCAGAGGTGAAGCCAGAAGGAGAGCGTCAAAGTCGCCTGACGTCCGTTGGGCGCATCCCGCGTGTAGTCTCAAGGCGCGAGAGGCCGCACAAGCCGGCTGTACAGTCCTTTTCAAGGCCATTCAGTGTGGCTCAATCACCACCTTCTCTGACTGCCCCGGTTGCTGAGACCTCGGGTGGTATCTCATTTTCACCCATCTTCACACAGGGCCCTCTTTATTCTACACTTCCCGGCAAATCCGACTACAAGTTTGATCTCACTAATCCTTTCAAGGATCCCTTGAAAGGTAGTGTCTTAGACTTCATTGCCGGGCCCTACTCCAAGGAAGAGTTCATGTGATTCTCACCCAGAAAGGATTCCGTTTTGTCTACTTCTAGTGGCTCTGACAGTCTCGCTGCTGTAACGGCCGTCATGCCAGGTCCCGATTCTGAGTTGACCGAGGATGAAATATGGGGTGAATATGATGACTTAATCGACCATGTCCTTTCTCCGCAAACGACAAGCACGCTCTTCGAATCCGAATCCGAGGTAGATCACAAGCTTGAGCTAGCGACAATGGCGAGCAAGGCTCTTCAGGCAGAGATAAACGGGGGACCAGGAATGTCTGCACCATCTGAGCAACCTGCAGTAGAGCTTACAGCCTCGTCACCTAGATCTAGCACTGGCTCTGTCAGGCTTCGAAGGTCCAGAATCGTTGCAGAGCTACATTCGTCTTTGGTCCCTTCATCTCAGCCTTCGTACAGTGAGATCATTGCTAGTTACTGTGACGATCGAAGCGAGAGTAGCATAGCGGAGAAGGAGGTAGAGGACAAGCTATTGGCACCAAATGCAATAGTCGAGCAACAGTCAGGCTTGCTAAGCTCGCCAGCCCTGGCTACATCACCGAGCTTCGAGATCTGTCGACAGCGCAACACCGTTCTCTTCGATATCGCAGAACGCGATCGTGAAGGGCCCACTGCTCATACCAATATCCGGTCTGGATCCCTGATGACAAGCCGATGGCTCTCCTTTGGGCGAGTCCTCTTTAGTCCAGCACACAACCACGCCAAAGGGTCTGACCAAGAGCGTATCCTTGTGGTCGATGGACTGGGAAATGACGATTGGTCATTCTACTGTGCTTTGACATATCCAAACGCGGAGGTGTACAGTCTTACTGACGGGCCAAAGCCAATTGCATCCAAGCACCCACAGGCGTGGCAGCCTCCGTCTAACCACCACACAATCCAACACACGAGTCCCGATGATCAGCTGCCTTTCCCAAGGGGCTTCTTCGCGGTGGCCGTTTTGCGATTTCCAGCTGCCTGTTCCGAAAAGGCACAGGATAACATTATTTCTGAATGCAAGCGCGTCCTTCGCGCTGGTGGTTATCTGGAAATGAGTATCCTCGACCTGGACATGGTGAACATGGGAACTCGCACGCGAAAAGCCGTAAGGACCCTGAAGGAACGGACGTACATATCCGACGCAAATATTAGTCTCAAACCTGCAAGCGACAGCATTCAACGGCTGTTAGGGCGTCATAAATTTGACAACCTTCGACGATGCATGGTACGGATCCCTGTTGCTGGAATGATCGTCCGATCATCAGCGTCCTCCACCTCCACCTCATCATCAAATCCATCCACCATACTTGCAACAACCTCCCCAAATACCACCGTATCCCCCCTTACAGGCCTGTCAACAGCTGCCAAAGCAAAAGCAAGGGCGCATGGAAAATCCTCCTCCAACGACACGGACCTATCCCTAGGCGACCTCCTCTCTGACCCTTCCCCCTCGCCTTCTAACGACGAATCTATTCGGAAGATCGTTGCTAAAGTCGGTCGATGGTGGTACACCAGATGCTATGAAATTCCTGTGCTCCCTAACGGCGACGTTGCCCTCAGCATCTGGTCTGACAGGAAGATCCTCCGCGAATGCCAACAGCGCGGCACTGGTTTCCGGCTGTGGATCGCATATGCACAGAAACCGAGCGAAAAGCGACGAACGGCAAGTGTGTAGCAGTAATGCTCATGACTTATCATTCTTTGTGACGACCGATATGATATGACTTTATGATAATGCTGTCGCTATTGTTGCACAACCGACCAACCAACCAACCAACAACCTATGTAATGATGTCTGTCACTCTTACGATACGGGAGTCAAAGGGTCCAGGAAAGACAAAAACAGATTGCTTGATTGATTATGAAACATGATACCTTGTGCATGTACTGGCTTTTCTATTTTCTTTATGTTTTGTTGTTTTGGATCATCTTTCAGTCTTAAAGCTGGACTTGGGGCGGCTGTCTGAACATTACGTTTTTATTTATATTTACCAAGATCAATCTGGCGTTGACTTCTTCTTCTTCTTTTTCACTTCGAATTTTCCTATGTACTTAATTATTCGCCCTCCATAAAGCAGGCTTAATGGGTAACGGTACTTTATTTTCATCTTTTCTTTCAGTTCAGTTCCATATAATATTTCATTCAAGTTCCAAATCTGACTACAACACTGACTATATTCGTGACACCTACATCATAAATACAACACACATCTGAATCAGTAAACGTAACATATCTATCTATTCATGATCTTCTTGTTTCATACTGTTGCCTATTCCAGGCATCTGTATTACACGGCACCTACCTGGAACTTCCGTATGATAGAATAATATCGTAATAAGTATCATGATAGAAATTAAAAAATTAAAAGGAGTACCTTATTCTGCAACAGGTAGACATACACCCATGCATACTAGTAGTATCAAAAATACCATGCATCCATCCATCCATCAGATCAGACAATAAATATTCTTCCAATACCAGGTCGCTTTCTTATACGCTACTAATAGCGGTACCTTTGTTCTTAATATTTGATTCCTGTGATTTGACCTTTTTTTCCTAAAGGATGAATCTGTCTGTCAGTGCATAAGCACCTACATAGCTACACCCCCCTACTGATATCACCATCGCAACTATGTCGTCCGCCCGCCCGCCCGACCGACCGACCGACCGACCGATCGATTGATCAGTTAATTTGCCGCTTGAAGTCAATATGAGATCAGTCGTAGTGGTTGAATGGATCCGGATTAAAGTAGTTCTCCTGGCTGTTTAATGTGCCCACGTACTTATGTAGTAGTAGTAGTTGGTAGGTGTGAGGTGATATTGCCACTGTGACAGACTACATACTTATCTACATATAGACTGATGTACAGCAAGTAAGGGGTTATAGTTTGTTTGTGATATTCTTCAGGTCATAGGTGAGCTGTTAGTATGTGTGGCGAGGGGGGAAAAGTGAGCGACCGATCGGATTGCTCTTGCATGATGATGAGTTTACTGAATAGAAAAGATGAAGAGAGAGTGAAGGGGGTGTTGTCTGTGGCAATGGCCATGCTAGGAGGGTAGAATGGCTGGGTACTATGTAAATCATGATAGAAGTGGTGGTGGTGTTGGTGGTGGTGGTGGTGGTGGTGGCTAATGGAAGCAAGTCTCTAGTTAACTTTCTTGGACTACGTCGGGGTGCATTTTGTGGCTTTGAGGGACATTAGCTGGGCTATACTGTTGATGTGCTATTATGTCGAATATGCATGAGTAAATATTCGCTTTTTGGTTTTGCGTTTGTGGCTTTGGATGCATGTCGCGTAGATTACCTTGCGTGTTGGCATAGGAGTTGTGCCATCAGTCAAATCCTTCTACAGGTTTCTGGAAGATAGGCAAGGAGGGCATTCGACTTGCTTGGTGTGATGCTTGGTTCATGGGGTTTGTTGTATTAGGATTGTTGCTGGTTCGCTGGAACTTGTTGAAGATGGTGGTGTGTGCCATGGCTCGTGATCGGGGTGTGAGAGGGGGCAGACAAACAGTGGTGAGAACTTAACATGTGTGGTCGCATGGGGACTGGGACGGCCGCGGAGAAGGTTCGATACCGCGATGGTCGCACATGGTTATGAGTTGGCGGACCAGGGTTGTCCGGTCTGTGTGCTTTGTACCCCGCAATGTCCATCAAAATGAAGCTGAACTCGCGACAAGGGTTGAGCGACGTGCTGTAGGTAGACTCTGGTCATGGTGAAAGAGGAGATAAGTTGAACTTACCATAGTGAATTGGGGTCGTGTTGGGATATAGAACCGGATGCTCCTGTTACCTCACCGGTAACATTGTTTTCATCGGTATACTAGTCCACCCTGGGCCCCCAAAACAGATACCCAATAGCACTGCCTCTGGAAGAGGGGAACGTCGTGGGCTGTTGTCCACTGAGGGGTTGCGCGCTCGGACAGTGCCTAGTCCGAGTCAATGGCATGTTTGACATCCCCGTCGCTTGCTCCCACTGGCCAGGGTAGTGTCTGTGCTCGACGGACCCCGGCCCAGTGGCATTACTACTCGGCTTGTGCGGCGGAGGACCTACACCCGGGCTAATGGGGCGCCCCCGAAATTGGCATCGGACCATCCGATATCACTCGATGAAGGTCAATCTGAAGAGCGGGGAGGGAGGTGGCTCTTAGCTTTAGGCCGGTCATGGGTATGGCTGTCATGTGTACACAAGAAAGATATTGGTAGGGCGCAGTCGGGGCGATCGGAACCCGTCTGGTGGATCGTATGCTGTGCTATTACTCGCTCACGCTTGTGTAGAACGTTGCTAATGCGAGTGAGCTTGCCCTATGTGGCATCGACACCTAACATGACGGCCAAATTTCCAACGCAGGTATAGTTCTCCGACCGATCCGTGTTTGACAGCTTTCATGTGCACCATATAGATGCTGAAATAATGGTACTCGGCCGTCTGTTCACATTGCTAAAGAATAAGTTTGACACCCCAACATGAACAGACAGCCGCGCGGGCCGATATGAAATGCGTAAACCTGTTGGATCTGTATGAGCCACGAGAGATGCCCGCTCAGAGAACCCCACAAGTCCCTTGAGCCAAGGGCCTAGGGGCGGTTAGAATCCACAGCAAAGCTGCACCAACTCCTCTGCCGTACCCTGGCGATCAACAATCAGGTGGTCAGGAGCTGCATGGTGAAACGGAACGTGATCGCTCTCAGTGGCACTGCTATTGTCTTCTCAGGATCACGGCTACGGATGAAATTGTGACCATCGGGTATTGACAGGGCGACGACCGTGCCAAGGATGTTATTGTCAATCGGAGATGTCAGTAGGTAGATTATAGTAAGATACCGTAAAATCTATAGCCGCAGTGGTCTATCAATAGTATACAGGAGAGTTCCTGCATGGGGATGCACAGCATAGCCGTCATCATGCGAGTCCCAAGAATGGTCGCGATGAATGATCGATAGAGCAAGTATCGTACTGATCACAAGAGGCATCAACGAAGATACGCAGCAAGCACGCAAGCACGCAAGCAGGCTCGCGCGGAGATCGGTTTCCCCGTGGGGTCTCCAGCTGAGGTTCTGCTGCGCCAGCCATCGTGGGCGGCACAGCTTTCCCCACTGCTCTTGGGAGAGAGTGCGGAGTAGAGAAGCTTGCGACGCAGCCCATGGGTCGAGACCGCAGCGGTTATCGGACAGGAAGAAGCAGCCCGTTTGCGTGCAGAGACTCCTCCGCGGTGGGCCGGAGCGATAAGAGTTTCTGAGCTGGCCCACGAGCCAATCTGACATCCGTTATGTTGCACCCTGCCGCTAGCAGCGAGCTTCCCCGCCCGGCTTCGCAGTAGATACGAGCAGAGGGGACTGTAAACTTCCCAGACCGCCTTTAGATGATATGCACGTCCAGATTCATACAAAGTTTAACGTCTCCGGAACGTGTATCTTTGTCAGAAGTAGCGAAAAGAGGAGATACCAAAGAAAAAGAGGAGCTTCAAGCGCTGGGGCTTGAATTCGGAGGAGCGTGGGTTGTCGATCAAGGAGGACGGCTGTGCTAATCGGCGCCGATTACCCGCTCGGGCGCTCGACCGGCCGTTATAGCGTCAGTCGTAGGCAGAAGCTAGTTGTCCGAGGACAGCTAGTCCTGTCAGTGCTCAAACTCAGCTAGTTTCAAGGGGCGTTGATGGCGTTTTGTCGGAGATGAGGAGCACGCACGTCAATTGCCTCGAGAGGTTCTAGCGGATTTTGAATAAGAAAGACATTGTTGTTGGCCTTTCCCTGTGCAGTGTGATCTGATCAGCCGTATGACCAGGCTTCCCCCATGTTTATTTATTCTTTTTTTGTGATTGCGCGGTAGGCTGTTGGAAAATAAAATAGACAATAGAATAAAACCCATGAAGAAGCAAACAAGTTAAGTAGTGATAGGCTTTGATGGGCAGAGCTAAGATGGGAGAGTTGAGGGAGAAGGAGGAACGCGAAAGGCTGAGACGATGGGGAGAGGAGCCACACTAGCGCGGTTCTGCAGCTGCACAAGAGATGCCGGCGCTCGTCGAATGAGAACTGCGCCATCCGGACCTCACGCGTTCGGAACGACATTACATGACTTCCATCGAACGAGGCCCGATCATCGCTCCCGTCTAGCCAAGATCGGTGGCTTCAAGATATCTTTCTCTCTCTATCACTGTCAAACCCCACCACCACCACCACCCCAACCAATGTCCTCTCACTGACCGTCCAGATCCTGCCGATATGATTTCCATCATGGCACCCAGCATATGGACCACCAATAAATGACTATCCGCTGTGGCTTGCATGCCCGGTGGCAAATCAGACACGCAGCCAATCGATACCATCACAGGAATTGAGTTGAGAACTACTAAAGTCGGCCAGGGGGGCGCCGCCCCTGCCGTGCGGTGAGTCGAGCCATGATAAGACCCAGAGGGAAAGTGAGACAAGCGCTCGCTCGATGCTGGTCGTGCGAGCAGGGAGGAGGAGAAGAAGGAGGAGCCCATAGGCCCGTGGCATCGAAGCGTCGCGGATTCCTACTAGATGAGACCTAGTAGTATCTAGACCAGAGGCTACCGCAGGCATAAGTCTCCGCGATGGGGGCGAGAACAGCAGCTTCAGAGCCAGTCACCGTCCGAATAGCCCTCTGGCAATGAATGCACCCTGACTTTAGTCACCAAATTAGTCCCCCCCTCGATGAAGAGATGAAAGGGGGGGGAGAGAAGAGAGTCCAAGCATCGGACCGGGGTGGTTCTCTCCGACATAGGCCGTTACACAAGCGATGCAACACTCATCTGAAGATTCGATTAGAAACCGAAATTGCTCAATATCAAAGGGGGAGTGCATTATCAACTCCCGATGTCTATGCAAGCCCGTTGCACCAGTGCTGAGGATGATAAGGATACCTGCTGCTGTTTCTCCTCCCCTACATACAAACCCAAATCCATACAGAATTTTCCTAAGTCAGTTGGGAAATGGGTGGTGGATAATAATGTTAAGCGTCCATGCGCAGCGGCAGCCAAGAAATGCGACGTCGACCAGGTCACTAAAAACTCCCGATGCTAGAAGCCAAGAGTTGCTGCGCACAGCCAACTTCCTTTCGAATTTTACTTCTCTGGAGAGGTCCATCAATTCCGTGTGCAGGATAGCGCGGACACTCGGTTGGCCAGATCAAGGCAGCGCTGCAGCATAAGTCTTTTAAATTCTCCCGTGGTCCGTGCAGACCTCCAGCATGACGACTGACCTGACAACGCGATTCGATGGGAATGGGTGAGGAAGCGAAAGGAAGGGGAGGGAGAGGAAAAAGTATCAAGTGAGGTTCTCTCTCTCACACACACTCTCTCACTCACTCAGGGAAAAGTATCTTTCTGATGTCATACTGGCAAGGTGCCTTGGAAATGGGTCGTTGGAGTAGCGCTAAGCGACCGGGCAGCTATCCATTCATATCCACTTCCCAACCCAGTCTCCGTATATTGGTATAGTCTAGTCTAGTACTAGTAGTAATAATCTGCCTCCGGTGTGGGTACCGCAATTACTAGCCGCTTCGGCCCTAGCCCCCGCGTCCCTCCAGAAAGGTAACAAAGACGGCGCCACTAATCTTCCATCAGCATGTTATAGAATAAAACTTGTAGCAATTTTTAGCTTGAAAGTCGACCAATGTGGCTGAAAATTAGTCACTTTTCATCCTTAATCTGAGCATAGCAATGCAGACATCTTACAAAGATGCATTTTTGGGGAGGACCCGCCCCGGTGAAAGGAAGAAGAAAAAAAGCAAAGAAAAGGAGACAGTCTAGAATGTCTAGAATGTCTATCCTCCAAAGTCTGAAAGGCGGAGAAGATGGTGATCGACCAACCCTCGTGCGAAGAGCACAAGTGTGTCTCAAGAAAAGCAAGCAAAACATGGGATGTTGCAGGACAAGACAAGACAAGACAAGACAAGACAAGAGATGTGAGTGTGTGAGGGACAGAGAGAGAGTGTGTGTGTCTGTGTGAACGTGCGCGCACTGACAAAGCAAAGGGACAGGTCTGCATCCGCAACCCACTCTCTTCCCCCCTGGCGTTACGCTCTACTAATGTGCGTCCTATGTAGGTTGCGCATCAGTCAATAATCCCACTGGATTCTCAGGCGAGGTTATAATTATAATCGTACTAAATCCAATCCACTAGTCAACCACCAACGTAGGTTAATATATCCTCAGATTACTTTATGTCAGACATATTCAGTGGAGTTGGGTGGTTAGTTAATGGACCGACCGATCGTAACCACAGACAGACTTGACTTCAGTACTAGCTGGATGCTCACTAGCCTCCCCAACATTTCCGCCTCTAGACCGTCCAGGCCTCCTTAGTGAGAAACCACTTCCGGTCCCGTTGGTTGGGCGGTGGCAAATTTAGACTGGCGCTACGGGAGGGCCTGAAAGACTGGAAACATCCCGTAAGGTAGAAGAAATGGAGGGAAAAGAAACCAGAGAAAGTGGATGAAGAAAAGAGAGAAGAGAGTGAGTGGGTGAGAGGGAGAAAGCGAAAGCTGGGGGTGGGGACCAGGGTTGCCCATACGTAAAACCGCACGGTCGGACGTACCTAGACTCACTACTACTGACTTTCTAGTCGTCGTCTACTACTCTTACTGCTGAACATGTTCGGCCGGGGACGGCTTCAGGACCAAACTTGGCTTATCGGTGAGATAACTGCTTCCATGGAACAGATCAAGTCAACTAATCATCTCCTGATAAGAAAACAGATCCTCCGGAAAGGATCACCAGCGGCTACTACGTAGTAGATATGGGGTCTGTCTCAAGTTTTGTAGATAGTAGTATGAGGGAATGGCGGAGTGGGAAGAAAAAAAAGTAATGAAAAAATCAAATTGAATAAATGGTATCATAAAGGAGGTGATGGATTTGTATGGCGACATCAAGGGAAAGACCGGAAGGATGCACGTATGCCTTGATCCTGGGCATTCCTAGTGAGCACGTACATCATACTAAAGTAGCACATACATCGTTACACACATACCGACAGAGACAAAGTGGACTGGAATACTCCGGACATGCAGCCTTGAAGATCACCTGGCCTCCACCTTGAGCCACATGTACTGTGGACTGATTAGGTGCTTTTCCAACATTCTATTCATCTATAGCATGGATCTGTGTCTTATCTATGTGGACACTAAACAAAAACAATCCATGGTTGTTCTACTACGATGGTAGCATTCATTGATATTGATTGTCTTTTTATCCTCTCCTCCATGAGGCCCAAGGAGAGAATATGATAGGAAGATAAGCAGCCAATGATGCCATCCGGGTCCAAGGTACCGGACGGGCAAGAATGCGATCGGGGAGGCGAAAAAAGCCGGGCAGGGTTTCAATTTTTTTTCAAATCAGTCAATCAGACAACCACCACCCTCCATGATGGAACCAATTTACTACCAGACAGTTCGACATACGACACTTTCTACAGGCAGGACCGAGATATCGCTTTACCAAGGACCCACCGGGCCGGAACGCACTGACTGGCCGGCGAGGGATCGCCTCCAGTCCCAGACCGTTCGATCGCCTATTTTAAGTTGGTTAGTAGCGTCCCAGCACCCGTATTTACCGCTAATACCACCTCCGCCCGCCGCCATCATCATCCTCTCATTGCCCTCCGTCCTGTTCCGGGTACGGCGGCAACGCGGCAGGGAATCTTCTTCTTCTGCTTGTCTTTTTTTTTTTTTTTTTTTCCAACGGTCGTCATCACGAAACATTCCCCCCCTCCCATCCCTCCCTAACTGAAGCATGAAAGAATAGAGAAATAAATACAAGCAGGCTGGCCATCTTTGATAACAGAATAAATATAATCAAATGAAATAAAATAAAATACACAAGTAATTAATTGAATAGAATGAAAGAAAATGAATCAAGGTGAACAGACCTCCTGCTCTTCACTAAACAGGTATCATTCATTTCACCTTCAGGGGAAAAGCAAGTAGAAAGTGACGGAGAGGGGAAATCCGAGCAGTTTCTTTGCCCCTCCCTGGCTGAAGGTTACCAACTTTACCAGGACGTACCGAATTTTCCTTGCCTTCGATCCCTCTTGACGTCCGAGCTCCCTTATCAATATCATTCCTGAGAGGTTCTTTTCCTTTGGGATTATTTTTTATTTTTCTTTTCCAACTTCCATGCTTATTTTCTCTTTTGGATTTTCTTTTTCTTCTATTTTCCCTTTTTCAAATTAATTAATTTTTTTCTTTCTTCCCCCGTCAAGTGCGGCTTACCCTAATATTTTGCTCTCTTCTCCACTCCGTCACCTTCTCATATACTCCATTACCCATCCATCCATCGCCCGTTTCTCTTTCGATTCACCACGAACTTCTTTGTATCTAATTTTCCTTCACTGTGCTGGAAACTACTCCCTGCTCGGCTGTTCGACACACTGCCCAGCTTCTTATTTGTCTTCTCTGTTCCTCCTATTCTTTTCTTTCATGTTTGTAGTTTCTTCCACGTTCAGTTCATACTAGATGTCGAGTCCGCAAGGTGAGTGTATCCGTCGAGTCGACCTCGTCCTTTCTTTCCGTGAATACCCCTTATCGCATGGCCACTATTCTTCTCCCAACTGCCTCCAATGCAAATATCAGCGATGATTTGTGTGTCTGGGATCTTGATCGTTGCTCTCATCTGTGCCACTGCCCGGGATCTCTTGTCTCGTAACACCCTGTTGGCTGCATCCGCCCTCCGCCCCCGGCTTTGCCTCCAACGCTCCTTCTGATACCTTGGAACACCCTGACCTCCCAGTCACACCACTTTCATCTCCTTCTTTTACCGACCGTCTGGCATGATTTGTAACATCGGTCCTCCATCTTCCCTTTTCTTGACATGATCGCCCATGTGGAGGCAATGCTGCTGCTACTGCTGCTCATCATCCTCGCCACTGTTTGATATCGTTTCTAGGCGCCGCCTCCACACTCTGGCTAACGTGGGGAAATTAGAATATATCAACAGACGCCGTTTCTCAGGACCAGAAGCCTTCTGTTCATAAAGACCTTTCCTGAAACGAGCTTCAATACCCTGTCGATCTTATCTTCCACCTCATTACCCACTCTTGTGTCTGCTTACACAAGCACTCCCGGCCGGATGCCATACACTGCGCCGTTGAAGACGTCGCCTTCTGCGCAGCACATTGAACACTCTGGACTCACTCCACAATCCTGTCCTAGCTCTCCCACCGCTGTCGTCTCTCACCATCAACGTCAGCATCTGCCTCGCTCGTATTCCTCCACCTCTTATGTGCGAAGGCACCGACGAAGCCCTTCAAGTAGCAAGGTCTTTGTCTTTCCAGAGCCCGAAGGTTTTATCAAAGTGGATCATGTCAACGACCCTCATGCCAGTATTCGAACGTCGCCGCCTCCCATAAGTGATGCTGTCATCCCTCCTGGGGCTCTGATCTCACCTCCTGAATCTGCCAACAATTCAAGTGATGAAGAGGTGTCATACCCATCCCAGGACGGGCTCCAGCTGAAAAAATTGGAGGCTGCTGTGAGGTCTATTGAGCAGAGACGAGTATCCTCGCCGGAGAGACAGCCGTCGGAGGTGCAGTCCTCATCGAGCATGGCAGCCATTGCTGGTGGCCCTGTTCAACCTCCACGGCCGCCCCTCTCCAGAGAGGCCCGCAAGATATCCCACTCTCGATCGGTTACAGAAACCTCAATTGACCGTAGACAGGAGGAGGCTTTGACTAGCTCTCCAGAAGAAAGTGACAGAGATGACGAGCCCCCGGTCAGGCACCCTATGGTCCGCAAGAAGTCTGGGGAACTGGTGAGGCCAGCTCTTCGCCCACCTTCGGCTCGGCGGCGCCCATCTAGCATGCCGGGGACTCCGACTTACGCAAAAGCGGTTCACTTCGACGCTCAGCTGGAACACATCCGTCATTTTCTGCAATTGGATAAGCCTCAAGCCGTAAGTGCAGACACATCGCCAGTGGAAGACTATGACGCCGCAGAGGAGTTTCCGTTCAAGAAGGGTCATCGGGACATGCCCGCTTTTGAATGGGAGCTTGGTCTGTCGAACTTTCCCAAAGACAGCCCTTCTCGGGCTAAGCAACGCGTTCGATTGGAACGTCTGCACTTGTCTTCGGATAAAAACACCATGATCGGCGTCGTTGGGGTTGCCAACCTGGCTTTCCACAAGCACGTTGCTGCTCGGTTTACTCTCGATCATTGGAAGACTGTTTCTGAAGTCTCAGCCGAGTACAATGAAGACCCCCGACGGAAGCCTACTCAGGATGGATATGATAGGTTTGCTTTCAGCATCCGGCTGGATGATCAAGCAAACTTGGAGAGGAAAACGATGTTTGTGTGCATTCGCTACAATGTCGCTGGAGAGGAGTACTGGGACAACAACAACTCACAAAATTACCAAGTCAACTTCCGCAGGGTACAAAAAGAAATGCCACAGGCCCGGGCTCCTCCCTCCACACGTCCTCGTACGAATTTGCCTAGGAGCAGGAGCTTTGCTGGATCCAACAGCCGCCCACACTCAATGCCGCCTTCATTTGATGCCTTGTCTGAGATGGACAAGTACATCTCGTTTGGCAACCCACCAACTAACGGCAAGAAGGAACATTTGGGTGATGATGATCCGCATGATGTCGAAATGGTGGCTCCGATACGTCGCGATAAGCAGAACCATCAGGTCTTTGGAAATCGTTACGATTTTGAAGCCTCGTTGTCGGCAGCCATGCGGACCAAACCTACTCATGATCGCACGACATTGACAGCTCGAGCAAAGTCGAAACTCCCGTCGCATGGTAGTCACGGCCATTCGTCGGAACGGAAAGCAAGCCACAAGGAGGAGAACGCGCCTTTGCCTAGCAGAGGTAGCCAGCAACCAGGGTCCTCAGACCACCATAAACCCTCTACCATCGTTTCTGGCAAGCCGCATCGCGAGTCGTCGGTGTATAAAGAGTTGGTTGATAAATACTGCTTCTTCGGATCCGGATCGATGAATTACCCAAGTGGTGCAGTTGGTCCCGTCACGGGAAGTCCGGACTATGAAACCCGGACGGGGTAGAGTAGCAGTTCCAGCTCGGTGTCTCCATGCTCATCTCCTCCCATGGATGGGGTTTATGGTGGTGATTCTCGACACTCCCCTGCCGCTCCGTCATCACCGAACCATATCGGATATCCATATCTTCAGCCTATGCAAAACAGTTTTATGAAGGATACGCAGACACCTGCTATCATCCAAGGATGAACGAAGATGCATAAGCGCTTTAGACCCCGCCGCCTACGAGATCACACGCGAATGTCCTTTGCTTTCTACATGTCTCTGTGTCCCTCCGTCGATGGAAGACACGGATTTTTTTTTTTCCCTCTTTCCCTTTTTACCCCAGTGGGGATAAGCTTTCTGAAGGCTATCAAGCATGACTTGAAACTCTTAAACGACAGTGCAGTTGTCAACCCGACCTGCTCACCTGGTGTCCATGAAGCCGCCTCGTTCCCATCTTCGACTCGACTTTTGTTGACGCGCCCGCCTAAGTATCTACGAGGATCCTTTGCGATGTATTATAAACCGCGGGATCTGACGTTATGCTGGGAGGCGCATCGTTTCCTACCTATACAACACAGGGGGGCTTTTTCCAATACATTGGGGCGCGGCTACGATTTTGCTACAGTAACGATTACGATTTGATGTCTTGTATCTTTCCTTTGCAGTTATTTTTGTCAGTTATTTACCGGGGCTACCTTTGCTGAGTGGATGGGATGCATGGTAGGTTCCTGCGCAGCATTTCAAGGGAAGCGAGGAGGCGAAGCAAGGAAAAGTGTTCGCATTGAAGTGGTCTAACGCATTTGCATCATTGTTTTTTTTTTTTTTCCATCATCTATTTCCGTCGATTGATGAGCTTCTGTATGGTGTTCGGAGCATGAATTATTCTGTTTCCTGTACCCTATGTCTTAATTTTTTCTCTACGCTCATGCTTTCTCCAAGTTTTGCTAAGGGTGGGTGGTGCATGGGTTCTCATTTTTATCCGAATTGCTATGCTCCAGGGAGGGTCCGTGAAGCGCGTGTAGCTGCAATACAGACTATGCAATGGTACACAATACAACCGATTAGATTGCGAGAGATGCAAGTTGCCACCGATGTAGAGAGTAGAATTCTGTATGTTGTACAGCGTATAGTGGGTGAGGAAGTGACATCCGGCCGCCAAGTCTCACGTGACGGACCCGCCGCCTTACGGCCTGAGCCGCGCGGGCAGCAGCAGAAGTTGGTCCCCAGCGGGAACAGCGCCAACCCGCAACCCGCAAAATCACCACCTCGAAAGCGGTCGTTCATAACGCCCTTTTTCACCCCCGCGGCCCGCCAATCAGGCTTCTCCATTGCTTTTGAGCCTTCCAGATCACCCTCTGGGGCTTAGTCATTCACTCCAAGGGGCAAAGCAGCGAGATCACGCTCTCGCTTGCCGCCCGCACCGCGAAACCTATATAAACCGGTGGCTCCTCCTTCTCCGCCACCTTCTTTCGCTCTCTCTCGACTCTTTTCTTCCTCTCAGCGACCGGCCCGCAACGCGTCACGCCAAACCACCCACCACCCACCACCTTCCATCAATCTTCCATCTCATACTTGTCCCAATCAATTAATCTCATCTCAGCAATATGACTGGACGTAAGTATTTAATCTTCTTTTCTTACTTCAGCTATTAGTTTCTCGTCGTTCCCTACTCCTGGGTTGGGGGATGGTGGTGATGATCTTGGATAATCTTGATGATGCACCCCTGGCAACACGTGACCGCGTACCTGTCACGCCCACGCGTCGTATCCATGATTCCATCTGATCTTCACTCCACCCTCACATACCTCCTTTACTTAATTAAACAACGCCATCACTCAACATGTACTAACATTCTCTCACAGGCGGAAAAGGAGGCAAGGGTCTCGGCAAGGGTGGCGCCAAGCGTCACCGTAAGATCTTGCGTGACAACATCCAGGGTATCACCAAGCCCGCTATCCGCCGTCTCGCTCGCCGTGGTGGTGTCAAGCGTATTTCCGCCATGATCTACGAAGAGACCCGTGGTGTCCTCAAGTCCTTCCTTGAGTCCGTCATCCGTGATGCTGTCACCTACACTGAGCACGCCAAGCGCAAGACCGTCACCTCCCTCGACGTTGTCTACGCCCTCAAGCGCCAGGGCCGCACCCTGTACGGTTTCGGTGGTTAGATTGTCTTCAACCACTCGGAAAGGATTACTGCTCTGGTGTCTGTCATCTCTCTGGTTGTGAACCTTCGACTGAGGTGTGGACTAGACCGGCAGGATCCGCCGTACATTCTGTTTCTGGTTTCTGGGGGTTATTTCTTTTCTTGACTCGTTACGGTATTGGGGTTTGGGATAATTGGGGTTCTTTTTTCTACAATTGGAATGGATTATGTCCACGGGTTTGATACTCTTACAACTTGCTTATTCTCTTGTTAATGGATGGGATCGGATGGATGGATTCGAAATCATTGTATCTAGACGGCCCCTTCGAGGCTTGATGGACGAAATATCACGTGAATGATCGTTGATACTTATTTCTTTGCTATTTGCTTTTGCAGCCGTAGTGTGTTTATATAGCACAGACATCGTAACTGGAATTCTTTCTTATACCAAATTGTTCTGGAATCTGTAGGAGGATAGAAAATCACCCGATCACATGCACCCCCGCACAGGCCACCTTCCACATGACGTAAGGGTCTGGAAGCATCCGTAGCACAGAACGAGAGAACTTACCTCGGTCGGCACAAGCATCCATCACATCATATCATATATCACTGTACCTGCCTGCTTACTACCTACTAGTTAGTATTCAGGCGATGTGCAAGACTGGGTGGTCTGATGCCCACACGACATGCATCTTCTAGCTAGTCGTTGACCGTTGATTGTCCTATCGGGTCAGTCACTTGACTAAATAACCGTCAATCTGCACATTCTTGGTAGATCATCATCATTATCATCTCTCTCCCACATTTCTTGTCTATCTTCTCTGAAACACAGTCACCATATTCTTGGCGATTTCTCCAGCCAAGTTGAATCAATATGTCGGAGTACAAGGTGGAGTATGATTCGGAGCTGGTAAGGTCATTGAATGATGTCATTAATTGTTCCTTCTTTATCCTTAAGGAAGGGGGATGGGATACGAAGAATACTAACGAGAATGCTATTGATATAAAAGGATTCCTTTCAGCTCTACCACCGCTACAAAGAACCCCAACCGAACCTCGACTGGAAGCGCGCCGCTCTCAGCGGGCCCGCACTTCCAGCGCTGGGCAATGCCGTGGCGGGAGCAGTCGGCTCCGCGCTCTCGAACGTCGCGACGTATCCGTTGAGTTTGATCGTTGCGCGCTTGCAAACGCAGAAAGTGAGAAGCGGTACAAAGTCGGGTGAATCAGAGTCGGACGCCGAATATACCAGCGTCCTCGACGCAGCACGCAAAATCTACGCCGAGGAAGGAATCGCCAGTTTCTACACGGGTCTAGCGCAGGATACGATAAAGTCCGTTGCGGATTCATTTCTCTTCTTCCTTGCGTACGAGTTCTTTCGTCAGCGCAGGATACGTGCCCGGTTCGGGAATACGCGCCGCAGCAAACATACTGTTTTACCGGTGCTGGATGAGTTAGCGGTGGGGGTTTTGGCGGGGGCGTTTGCTAAGTTGTTTACGACGCCGTTGGCGAATATTGTGGCGAGGAAGCAGACGGCTAAGGATGTTGGTGGTGGGAGTACGAGGGAGATTGCGGCGCGGATTAGGGCTGAGAAGGGACTGCGGGGGTTCTGGTCGGGGTATTCGGCTTCGTTGATACTCACGTTGAATCCGTCGATTACGTTCTTTCTGAATGCTGTGTTGAAGTATGCGTTGCTGCCGAGGAGTCAGCGACAGAAGAGACCGTCTGCTGTGGCGACGTTCTTCTTGGCGGCCGTTAGCAAGTCGATTGCTTCGTCCGTGACTTATCCGTTTTCGATGGCGAAGACGCGGGCGCAAGTTGCGGGGGGTCAAATTACGGTGGGATCTGATAGGGAGAAGAGAAAGGAGGATGAAGGGGTGTCGTTGATGCCGGCGATTGTTAGTAATGTGGTTGCGATTGCGCGCACTGAAGGTGTTGCTGCGCTTTATGCTGGACTTCCTGGGGAGGTGCTCAAGGGGTTCTTTTCCCATGGGTTTACGATGCTCGCGAAGGATGCGGTGTATTCGGCTATTGTGAAGAGTTATTATCTGCTGCTCATTGCGCTTCGGAGGTATCCGACCCCAGAGGAACTGCTTCAAAGGGCTCGCGAGCAAGCGGAGGAGTTTGCTGATGCTGCTCGTGAGGGTGCTCGTGATTTGGCCGAGAGAACACGGAGCGGCACGGAAGAAGTCCTAAGTCACCAGGCTGGGGGTGTGACGGTGGATATGACTTCCAGTGATTTGGCGGATTCGAATGAGACGGCGGAGATGGTGGGAGATTATGTCGAGGATGATGGTAGTGCGAAGAGTCTGTACCATTGGTTTTGGGAGAAGGAGGGATATGGCAAGGACTGAGTGAGAAGCAGAATAATCGTGTATCTTGTTACATTATTTAGCGATTAGTTACTTAGTATTGTAGAATGATAACTTTGGGTAAATGAACTTGGTTCTTCAGTGGATCCGAGCCGCGATCGACCCGCGGGACGCCCGATCGATTGATTCGCTCTCCAACCACCGCCTGTTTACTCGCCCTGTCAATTACCTTTTACTCCTACTCTTCTCTTCACCTCTTTCTCTTCCTTTCCTCCCTTTATGACACCCAAAAAATCTATCTAACATCTCTTCTCCAACCAGCATACCCCATGTCGACCGACCCCCATCCCGGTCCCGGTCTAGGGGACCTGGAGAAAGAACTCACCTGCTCGGTAAGTAAATCCATCATCATCCATCCACAAGTAGTGTGGGGGGAAGGAGATGTGCGGAATGCGGTCTGCGACTCCCCCACCCACGAAATATCTCACCGTCCCTTGCTTCGCCTTGATCGACTAGCGAAATAACTGGCCGGAAATTATTCCCAGTAGATGCTAGACAGACCAGAAGCAGCAAGACGAATCCTCGGATTGTTTCTGTTGCAGTTTATTAAAGTTCACCGGCTAACTCTCTCCCCTCCGACCCCAGATCTGCACGGATCTGCTCTACCAGCCTCTTACCCTCCTCGACTGCCTGCACACCTTCTGCGGCTCCTGTCTCAAAGAATGGTTCACTGCACAAGCCTCCCGCGCCCGGTCGTCATCTTCCGTCCGCTTCACTTGTCCGTCTTGTCGCGCGGTGGTCCGTGAAACCCGCCCTAATGCTACCGTTACTACGTTACTGGATATGGTCCTGGCGGCGAGTCCCGATCGGGATAAGTCGGCTGAGGAGAAGGAGGAGATTGCGCTGAGATACAAACATGGTGATTCGGTGTTCCCTGTTTTGTCGTCGGCGGATCGGAGCGGTGATGTTTCGGATGATGAGGATCGGAGGTTGTTGGAGGAGGTAAGGGAATTGAGTTTGCAGGAAAGTCGGAACCGGTCGAGGAATGCTACTGCTACGACTGGTCATCGGTCGAGGCAGTCGTCGCGGACTCGTCGCACGGAATCGAGCGCTGAGGTGGATGGGGCGCGACAACGACGGCGAGAAGAGGAGCGTGCTGGGCGGCGACGGCAAGGGGAGACTGCTGCGGAGCGCAATAGACGCATAGAGCATCAGTCTAGCTTGCGGTCGTTGTTGAGTTTGTCGGATACGGAGACGATACAGGATCAGATTCTACGGCAGATTCTGGAGGAGGGGCTGTTGGATGATATCGACTTTGATAATCTGGGTCCGGCGCAGGAAGAGGAGCTTAGTGAGCGCATCGCTGATGCTTATCGTCGGAGGCATAGGCTGCGGTCTCGCTCGCAGCAACGGTTGCAGGCGCGGGAGACGAATCAGACGTCGTCACGGGCTCGAGCTCGCTCGCATTCTACGCAGAGACCACAGGAAAGTTCCACCACGCCAAACGAGACTAGCCGGAATCCTCCTGTATCGAGACCGCATCTACTAGATCCGCTCATGGCACGAAATGGGAATCCGGGTCATCAGAGGCGGTTGTCGGATCAAGGCAGCAGCCGTCGGCGAACATCACCGGTGCCTGCAAATCCTGCTTCTTCGTCGGAGGTCACGCTGAGGCCTGCAGCGCGATCGTCTAGTGACGTGGTTACTGACCGTCCCCGAAATTCGCAGGCTGCCCGAGTCAGAACGGATTCGTCGCCGCGCTCTCGACGTGCCACGGCATCTGAGCAGAGCACACCGAACATCTGGGTGGAAGGAGCTAGGGAACGTGCCATCCGACGAGCTCCTGGTAGATTATCCATCGATTCACCACGGGTGGTTGCAGCTCCTGAGCAGAATACACACACCGGATCCTGGCCAGCGAGTCCGGGGGTGGTTGTGCCTGCGAGCAGTTCCTTGGTAGCAGAAGTGGGAGGGACAGGCAGATCAGAGGCGCGATCTCGACCATCTTCGTCTCGGTCCAATGCGCCTCGCTCTGCTATCATGTTCCGCGAACCGTCTATTTCATGCGATCGTTGTGGCAAGGAGAAGCTACAATATGACTTACACAAGAAATGTCCCAAATGCAATGATGGCGAATACCACCTGTGCTTGAGATGCTATCGCACCGGCGAAGGGTGTCTCGAATGGGCAGGCTTCGCCAAGTCCGCAGAAGCGGACTTTGAACGTATTATCGCTTCTTCAAGTGGCCATCCCTCGCCACTTCGCAGCAGCTCCCAGCAGCACATCTTGCAGTCGTGCAAGTACCGTCGGGCACCAGATATAGCCTACCGAACCGACCGAGACGGACGAGTTATGACCACCGACGACCCAGCCCAAAGACTAACCACCGGCTTCTTCTGCGATAGCTGCCAATCTCCAGCAAACGACTGCTACTGGAAGTGCGACCAATGCAACGAAGGCGACTGGGGCTTCTGCAACCGCTGCGTGAACCAAGGACGATGCTGCACCCATGCCCTCCTCCCCATCTGCCGCATACCACCCGACAGCAACTCAACTCCAACCGCTACCGCAACCACAACCGACAACACGCCCTCCCCATCTCTTGAAACCTACAAGATCCTCTCCATCGCAACAAACTGCGACATCTGCACGCACCCCATCCCCGACTCCACCCCGCGCTTCCACTGCCTCCAATGCAACAACGGCGACTACGACATCTGCACGAACTGCTACCTCCGTCTCGTGGCCATCGGCAAAATCCGTAAAGAAAACGGCCACAACGGCTGGCGCCGCTGCCTGAAAGGCCACCGCATGGCCGTGATCGGCTTCGAAGACCACGAAGAAGGCCAACGCCGCGTCATCCTCCGTGACCTCGTAGGCGGTCGTGCCCTCAACGACGACCACCTCATCCAGCCCTCCTCTCCAACCGCCCCCCCAATCACCACCATCTCCACCTCCAACTCCACCATCGCCTCCCCTGAAGTTGGCTCCGGCGACTGGAGCTGGAAAGAGGGCTCTGAGCGACGCAAAAAGGCTTCTCGGATTAGACCCTGGACTATCGGTGATCGTGATCGTGACCGTGACCGCTCCTCAGAACCAAGCACACCCACCATCACCACACCTTCCCCCTTCACTATATCCAACCCAGCTATATCCTCACAAGTTTCATCCCCAACAAATTCTACGACACCCACGAATGGCACCCGCCGCTACCCACCCGACGGCGGCGTCGGCTTAGTCGTCCATGCCCTATGGTCATGGTACCCCGAAGACGGAGTCAAAGACGAACTGATGTTCCCGCGCGGAGCGGAAATCACCGAGGCAGAGAATATCAATGATGACTGGTACTGGGGGTGTTATGCGGGATTGACGGGGTTGTTTCCGGGGGCGCATGTGTTTGTTGCGGGGGAGGTGGTTTGATTGATGGCTTATGATGACGATGGTGGTGATGGTGAGGGTGACAGTTCGGGGTTTCTTTTCATGCTGTTGAATTTGTTGTTTGTTTTCTTTGCTGTGTGATTTGTTTACGCTTTACTGACTGATGATGATGATATGTTTTATGACTTATGTTTTGTATGTAGTATATGTTGTTGTTACTTTTCTATGATGAATGAACGAATAGGTCAATGAAAAATACAGATATAAAATAAAGGTTGTTGATAGGTCAGGTTCACAGATTGCAATCAATCTTGATGGTCCCATTGATGGAAAGAACTAGCTAAGTAGAATTAACCTGCGTTGATGATAATCATCGCAATTCAGTAAACTAAATAAAGGCAAAGAGAAGTAGCCATCCAGCCCAGTCTATCATCGCCCATAACGATAATGCAGAAACAGACCCAGCCGCACCATCCCATACCCTGCCCAGTCGTAAGTCATGGCTGTTTCGTGGAGTAAACATTAAAAAAGCGATAGCATGTACGGCTACTGCAATAAAGCAACCATCAATCGCTGGTAATCACCGCTGGTCTCCCCCTTGACCCGCTCGATAAGATCTTTCTGGAACCGATGGCGATATGCCCGTTTCACCTGGTCCAAATGCCCAGGCGCCCAGTGCAGGCGGACCACTCTTGTCACCAATTTCTCATCCTTGGTTCCCATTCCCTTCATGCAGTCTTCGAGCTGCTCAGCGTCGTGCATGGCCGGATCCAACGCAGCCCCAAGCATATGCAGCAGTGCATCCTTCATGTGCCCGGAAAACTCTTTCTCGATGTGCTTAGTCAATTGAATGTTGTAACGATTGTAGAACGCATGATTGAGGGCACGGAGCTCGTTATCGGAGGCCCTGGCTATGGTACCACATACTTCATCAACATTGTTGACCATTCGCGCCGCCGTTGCTTGGTGAAGGGACTTGGCTTCTGCTTCGATGAGTTGCGGGTCTAATGGGGCTGATTCCTCGTGTCGAGAGGCGCGAAGTACCAGGGTAAATAAGTTCCGGGTTTTGAATGACAAGTCATCTTCAACGTCCTTTTCGAGAGCGCGGTGGTATGTCTGGTGATAAGCGGCCTTTATGGCGTTCATATCAGCATTGGACCGGGAAAGAAGGATGTCGTTGAGAAGCCATTCCTTCGTCCCAATGCCTTCGACAGCTTCCCTGGCGCAGGCCACATCGTACTGCAACGGGCCATCAATGATAGCTAGGAGACCCCGACGAAAGTAGCCGCTAGTCTCGCCTTTGACATCCTTGTAGAGATCTCGACGGATGTGGTGTGTGTAGGCGGATCGTACGGCGGCCATTTGGAGAGGGTCTAACTTGGCGAGAACCTGAATCAGGGTCTTCTCGTCTGTCCCGAAGCCTTTCATTGCGCGACGGAGCTGATCGGCTTGGGGTCGGAAGTCCCCGTTCGCTTGCTGACCTCGAACGTAGCCCAATGATGGCACGGACGCAAGCGGGGGATAAGATTGAGGGTGTGGTGGCAAGGGAGGTGCCGCACCGAACGATCCATGAGGAGCGCCCTGTGGAGGAGGCAAGCCTTGCGAATATCCTTGTGGGCCCCCGTGGTACATATCTAGTCGACCTGGAGGAGCGCCTTGCGGGGTATGAGGATATGGAGGCTGATTAGGGTGTGGAGCGCCGTAGGGAGGGTAGCCAGGCTGGTTCGGGTAAGGTGGAGAGGCCATGTGGTGCTGGTTCTGAGGAGGAAATGGTGGTGGGTTCTGTTGTTGACCGTAGCCCTGCGGCGGGCCAGTGAATGGAGGATATGGAGGGCCTGTGATGAAGGGCTTGATCAGCATGATGCAGGAACGCGGGGACAATTGTGGGGCATCACATACGGTTCTGATGGGGATACATGATGGTATAGGAATAGAGGAGGATCTATCTGTTATTAAGGAGGAAGAGGAAGCTTCAGGGAGAGGAGAGGGCCAGGGTATTTATTCCGCGAACAGAGGCGGAGCGAAGTCATGATGAGCACCGCCTCTCGAAGATCCCCAGTTTGGGAAGGAACCGTGGGATCGGAAGAGTTTAGCAGGATCCACAAAGTTATGTCAAAGCAGGCAGGGACTACCCTGGTTTGATATGCTACATAGTACATACTCATACCCTGAGTGCTATGGTCGGGCAGGCGGCAGTAACACCGATTTACCTTGGTTGTGCTCCATTGGCCCAGTGGTTAAGGCTGCAACCCACGGGATCTCCGGTTCGATCCCGAGATCGAGCAAAACTTTTTGTAATTTTGCTGCCTTCTTGGTCTTATACTTTGTCTCACTCTCCTTGACTGTCGTTGAGAGCATCAAGTCATGATGATCGCAACCAAGTAGGCAACTGTCATAAGCAGTTTCTCGGAGAAACTTACTTTCATCTGCAATTCCAATCACCCGGCGTTCGTCAATTTTATGCTGGATACACCACCAGTTCGGTGGCACCTGCCGTGGCGCAGCACAAGGCTGACGCACCTGCGCCATGACGCCGCGCATAAACTCTGCTGAAGGCGCTCACTAGGCAAACCAGGTATTAGCGGATTTGGTCATCGGTGTACAAAATTCCCTTCATTCATTGATAATAAGAAGTTACTCAGGAAGTTTCGCGCGTCTTCGATGATGACATCAGCAGATGTATGATCACGTGAGTAACAACTCTATCTTATCATCACATGATCCGGGCGCATCACGTTTATCGCGTCCTTGATGTGCTTGGTCATTTCTCATCTCGCATCAACTCACAGATCCCCGTCGCAGACCTGTCGCTCATATCACAATGGCTGAGACGACAAACGAGACAGCTGCAGCTGCAGCTGCAGACCCTCAACCCCCGGTTGTCACCTTCAAAAAGCGTGGCGCAAAGGCCAGTCAGAACATCCGCAAAAGACCAGCACCGCCTCCCGTATCGCAAGACGACGATTCTTCCGACTTTTCCTCCTCTGAAGACGAATCCGGTCACAGGATAAAGCGCAGAAAGAACAAGGGTGCTGGAGTCGTATCTGCTTCATCCGCCACTACCAAGCCTGTCGATCGGGAACCTGCGACCACCGCCACCGGTGATGGCAAAGTCCAGCTTGCGGATACAAACGACGCCACAAAGCATGTCGACTGGTTCGACGAGGATTCTAAGGATGCGCGTTCGTCTAAGGCTCAAGCTATCTCGAGTGAGCCGCAGATGCCGGACGGCACATATAAGGGACTGGCAAACCAGACGTCATTCATCAAGAAGAATCCGAATGCGCCAAACAGATCATTTGGACCGATCAAGGCGGCGACCAATATCCGTACCATAACGGTGACAGATTACTCTCCGGATGTGTGCAAGGATTACAAGCAGACTGGGTTCTGTGGTTTCGGTGATAATTGGTAAGTGTCTTACCCTCAACAGACATATTTGCCACCTGATAGGGGGTACTCTCTTTTTTTGGAAACATATGCTAACAATTCGTGTATAGTAAATTCCTTCACGATCGAAGCGACTACAAACAAGGATGGGAACTTGATCGAGAATGGGAGACCGTCACCAAGGGCAAACAATTGAAGGGAACAGTGGTCGCGAGTGCCGACCGGACAACGACGGAGAACAAGGACGATGATGAAGAGGCCATGCTGGAAGACATTCCTTTTGCCTGTTTCATCTGTAAGGGGCCATACAGGGAGCCTATCGTCACGAAATGCGGTCATTACTTCTGCGAGCAGTGTGCTCTGCAAAGGTACAGGAAGGATCCAAGCTGTGCAGCCTGTGGATCCGCCACGAATGGATTATTCAGTACGGCTAAAAGATTGAAAAAGCTGCTAGAGAGGAAGAGGGAACTTGCGGCGAAGAGGAGACAGGAGGCTATTGAAGCCGGTGAAGAAGTGAGCGATGATGAAGACGAAGAATAAGATGCATGTACATAGATATCAATTGTTTCGGATGTAGGGAATGTCAACAGGACGCTCTGAGAGCGCCTTCATCATTGACAGACACCTACTGCATATTTCTGAATTAGTGCTCTTTTGGACATTATGCTTCGTTTTGTGACTTCATATAGGGTAGGCTTGACACTTGGAATTTGATGCTCGGGTAATTTTGTTAGATCCATTCACAGGGGTCGCTCCTCCCCCTTAACCAGTACCGTGAACGTCTCACAAACTTCACTAGAAAAATCGACAAACACAATGCCTCGTGTTTGAGGCAAAGCCAAATGGATAAAACTATACCCGGAAGCTTTCGAACTCCTGCTGCTCAATACCATTGATATGTTCAGCCCAACGACGTGGCTATCTTAGTGGGTTGACACCTGCATGTATGCAGAGCAGATAAGCAACACGTCAGCAAGCTGTCTCCCAAACGATGATGTGGCTTAGCCTCTAGATGTTTTCTCGAACAACAGTAGAATCAAACGATTATCTACATCAACCTTCCCAAGGCTGAGGCGATAGTGGGGGGCCATACGTATGCTTTGATCCACTCCGAGGCGCTAATTGTGCCCTAAACGCTGTCGACCGAACCCGACGTGTGGCCACTTTCTGCTTCGGAAATCGGAATGATATCAGGCGTGAGTAATTGAGAGTTAGTCTCGCATACGGTGGACTGAGATTGGTTTCTAATTCATGACAACCTGTTCTTCTCAGTAGTCAATATCATCCACAGTTAATGAGCAGCGCCCCATCCAGCACAAAATATCCCACAGCGCGGCTTGTCAGGAACCACGTACCAAAAATATGGAGACTACGAACCCTAAACTTGGAATTAGACGCCCCTTCGTCTCAATAATATTCCCCAGTCTAACCCATGGATTCGACTTGTTTGACAGCCCCTGATAGGCAACATTGTTTACATTCCCTTCCCCCCTAAATAATTTGAATCATTGGGACACAATGTCAAAGTCGGAGGAGAACGGAGGCGCTGGTTGAACATAGAACCGCCGTCTCATACCCATAGCACTACGTATTTAGCAGCAACCCAGCCACATAAGAGCCCCATACACACTCAACGATATCATCCATGCTATAATTACCACGGCTAAAACAAGTGTCCCACATCTGCTTAAAGAAAGGCGTTGCCTACTGTGGCCCCTCTCCCCACCCCGCCGCCCAAGCCTCAAGCAACGTGGTTATTTAAGACCTTAACAACCTTCTCCATCCTTAGACAGCACTCACATCCATCCTCACAACTTGGTCACAATGGGACTTTTCTCACACCATCACCACCATAATCCCCCTCCTCCCGGTCCCCAGGGGCCCCCTCCTCCTCCAGGCGGCCCCGGGCCCTGGGACCGTCCTGGTGGCCCACCACCACCTGGCCCTCCCGGCCCTCCTCCTCATGATCCCAGAGACCCCTGGGCTCGTCCTCCTCCTCCCGGCCCTCCCGGCCCTCCTGGTCCTCCTCCCGATCAAAGAGACCCCTGGGGTCGCCCCGATGGTCCTCCCGGCCCTCCTCCTCCTCCGGGACCGAGAGATCCCTGGGACCGTCCTGGCGGCCCTCCTGGCCCTCCTCCTCCCCCAGGCCCCAGAGACCCTTGGGACCGCCCTGGTGGCCCCCCGGGACCTCCCCCTCCTCCGGGTCCTAGGGATCCTTGGGATCGCCCTGGTGGCCCTCATGGTGGCCCTCCTCCTCCTCCTGGGCCCCCCGGGCCTTGGGACCGTCCTGGTCCTCCTGGTCCTCCTCCCCCTCCGGGACCTCCTGAGGTATGTTAGATATGGCACTCCCCAATATGTCCTTGTTTTTGTGCTAATGATGTTGGTAGTACCGCCGGTGGTAAACGATCAATGGTGTCGGTTTGCTAGGAAGTGATATTTGTGTTTTACCTGTATATATGCTGTTTTTGGTTGAGAGTTGTATATGATTCCCAATTGCATTTATTCTATATTCGTCGTTAGCATGGTTCTTGTACGGATTTTTAAACCAGTTACGATTTATTCATAATAATAGGTAGTATATACTGGGTATAAACACAACGCTATTAGACAGCAGAATTACTCCCACTCCCCATCCAACTCAATATCCTCCCCCCTCTCCTGTATCTCCAACATCTCATCAATCGTCCAGTCCCGATACACATGACCGCGGGGTATATTCGTATCCTGGAACGGCGTGCCCCGCTGCAAATGATCCAGTACCTTGCTGTAGTTCTCCTCGGCGTAATTCTCCGGCTCATGGCCCCAGATCCACTCCGCTGTTAGATACTGGAGCCCCTTTGGTATGAAGTTGTTTTTCTTGGGCTTTTCGGAGTAGCTTTTCAGATTGATGAGGCCTAGCTTTTGGAGGCAGGAGACTCGGATGAAGCTGTATGTGGATTAGATTCAATCTTTGTTTGAATTTTTCCAATGTTATTCTGGGTTTGATTAGAAGAGGGTGATAGACGTACCGTAGTCGATTATGAACCCTCAACGCCCACGGCACCTGATCTGTTCCTCCCGCCATTCGTAAACATGTAGCCAGCGACACTGCATCTTCAATACCCTGTGTTGCGCCGTTGCCTGACGCTGGGATGTAGGTGTGTGCGGCGTCCCCGATCTGTACGATACGGCCTGCTGGTGAGACCCAGGTGGGTTGGGGATCTCTCCACATAACGCGGAAGTGAAGGAGTCGGTCTTTGGGTGTGAGACGGATTAGCCGATTGGCTACTTCTGGCCAGTCTGGGATAGTTGAAGTTATTTTGAGGACGTCTTCGGGGTCGGATTGGTGGGACCAGGATTCGGTAGCGCTTTCGTAGTCCTAGGGTTGTTTGCGATGTTAGATTTATAGGGGCAGCGATCAGGCTATATATTGTTGTGTTGTTAGGGCAAAATGTCTGCTTAACTCACTTTGTGGGATAAAGTCCAGGACATTGTATCAGATGTCCTGATGACGAGGAAATGGTAGTGCTCGCTTTTGTCAGTCAGTATGAATTATTCATGACGCAGATAGATATCTTGTGGAGGTATAGTCATACCCAGCCCAAAATTCAATCGGTCCTTCTTTTTCACCTACAACCGGAAATCGCTCTCGAACCATCGGATCATTCATGGCTATCTCGACCGGAAAGGCTGTCCGATAAAGGGCTTGTCCGGTTGGTCGTGCCCGAATCTCCTGCCCCAGTGTCACTTTGGTCGAATGGCTTCTCAACCCATCGGCAGCAATGACGACGTCTGCTTCTAGCCGTTCGCCATCCGCCAGTATTATACCTGCACGTTCAGTATGACTTCGCTCGAAATATTCCACAGCTCTGCAGTCATATTCGACGCTGATACCGATGGCATAGAGCTGCTTGAGAAGCATGCTGTGAAGTTGAGGTCTCCAATGGCGGGTGATTTGCCCTGGCACCTTTTTGGAACCCTTGTCCTGCCTGTATTCAACATGATTCGGCTCTGTTATACGGTCGCCACTCAATGTGTAGAAGGCGAGATGAGGCACGAATGCAATCTTTTCGTTCTCTTCGGCTAGATTGGGCCAATGTTTGAATGCGCGGGTTGCACTAGGGCCGATTGTGAACGAGTCACCTGGTAGGCTTGTTAGCTGTGTCGGGTTCAGTTGTGTCGGTCAGAACGATGGCTTGCTTACCTGTAGTGACTTCTTCAGGAGATCGCTCGACGATTCGAACATCGTGTCCATTGCGCCAGCATTCGAGAGCAGCCATTAGTCCTGCGACCCCGGCCCCGACTATCAGGACTGATATGCCGGTTTCTGGGTAGCGTTGGGTGCAGTCGTCTGTCACCGTCATTGTGTTGCTGAATAAAGTGTTCAAGAATGTTAGATATGTGCTTCTTGGTCATCGAAAAAAGAAAAAGGGAATGCAATCTCCACTTATATCTTGCAACATTGCGGGTAAAGTTTATTGTATCTGACATCTATACAATCGGTGCTAAAGGCTGCCGACACGGACGCGGGATGCCGCTTATGCCGACCGGCACCACCACCATCTCACTCCCTGCACATCTTCAAATCACAACCACGCCTCCCTTCTGTCCCGTTCCCGACCGACATGTCCACTCCTGATGCTCGACATCTTAAAGCCTGCAGACCGTGTTCCAAAGCCAAGGTCCGCTGCGACCCCGGTCCGACCGATGCTTGCCAAAGGTAGAGACGGACGAGGTCACCCGATCAAAGGATAAGCACTAACGATGGAGCCAGATGTCATCGTCTGGGGAAAGAATGCACCAGGCAGGCTTCGAAGCCGCACACGGGAAAGCGGCATAATGTGTCGTATGTGTTTACGAGTGCGCATGAAGTAATACCTATGGCTACTGACTAGTCCGTATAGTAGTGACGTCGGCCGACTAGAAAAGAAGCTCGATAATGTGACTTCATTGCTCACAGCCTCACAACGGTACATAGATAGCATCGGTGGCAGCAATGCTAGTCCATTTTCTGCTACTGACAACACTCTGGTTCTTCCTCCTGTACTGGATGAGGATGTGGAGAAAATGCTTGCAGACTTCAATGAGCGTATCACAAGGTTCCTTCCGTTTGTGGTACGCTCGCCTCGTATAGGTCTGGACGACTTACGCACCATCAAGCCATTTCTAAACCTGGTTATTCCAGCGGTTGTCTGCCAAAATGGATCTGCACAGCTGGCTCATTCAATTAAAGCTAGAGATTACTGGATGGAGCATATGCTAGCTAACGGGGAGCACAGCTTGGACCTACTTCAAGGATTCCTCGCGTACCTTGGCTGGTGAGAGCACCTACTTACATGCAGCGTCTGATATCAATCCTCTCACACTTCATCAGGACACAGACCATGGTTCCTGCGCCCCGTTCGACGATGATCAATAACTACCTCCATATTCTGGAGGCGCAGGTGATCAACCTCGACTTTCATCGGGAAAACAAGTTGTGTACTCCGGGCACGGTGTTCTCCTACCTTCGGGTCTTCAAATATGATGAGCGCATGCGCAATTCCCGCACCTTGGAGGAACTGAGAGCTTACCTCGGGTGCTACTACATGGTCAATATGTGAGTAATATCATCCATCCAGAATGAGTCAACACTGACCGTAACAGGTTATCACTATGCCTGGGAGAAAAGGAACCCATGGAATACACAACATACACCGACGACTGCTGCCGCAGAATCCAAGAAGCAGCCGAATGTGAAACCGATCCGTACCTCCTGCAGCTAGTCCGCATAGCCCACATGGGCGAGAAAATCTATCGTGCCGTCCAGTACCACGAAAAGGATACTCCTACCGGCCTAGCACCCAAAGCCATGGCAATACGGTGGCTACAGAAGGAAATCCAACAACTCAAAGATTCATATTCAGGAGAATTCACTCAATCTCGTACGTCCCTCCACCAGCCTAACCCACCCCCCTCGGACCTAACAAACACCCCAGTAATCCTCAACATGCACTACCACACCCTCGAGATGCTTCTATACCGCATAGCCCTAGAGCGCGACTTCGAAGACACAACCTTCAACAACTACCCTATCACCCAAATCGATATTCTCTGCGCTTGCCTCAACGCCGCACGATCTCTGTTCGACACCCTCCTCTCCATCCCACCCATCCTCTACCTCCAACTCCCATACACCTGCTGGACGCAAGTCGGCCACGGCCTCGCCATCCTGTCTCGGCTCCTCGTCCACAACGACCCCACGGGCTGCTGGGACCGAGAGTGGGCCCGGCAGACAGTAAGCTTCGAAGACACCGTCGACACGTTTTCGCTGAAAGTCGATGAAACTGTTGCGCAGGCGACGGCCGAGAATCTCTATGTTCCGCCTATCTTCACGCATATCAAAGCTAGGACGGTCATGTGGAAGGAGGCGCACCAGGCGCGCTGCGCTACTATGGATAAGTGGAGGTGGAATCAGGAGCAGGTCCAGATGGCGGCGTCTTCTACAAGTGGGCCTGGGGCTGTTTTGGATGGAGGGGTGCCTGATGTTAGTATGGAGGATTTGTTGGCTATGGGGCCGATTTGGAATTTGTTTAGTTTGTAGTATGGGTAGATGGGGATTCCCTTGAGTTGACGTCTATTACATTATTACTTGTTCTCTCGTTGTGAATCATATGCGTGCTTGTTAGACTGCCTGGGATGGGCTATGTAACACGGTAAGTACCTATCCCAGCCCAGCTGGATGCTGTCATTCACTTGTAATATATTAAGTGAGTCATAGATTAGATTAACTCGGCAGTTCACGTCGACGCGTCTCCGGCGCACACAGCTATTGGCTGGCTCCCCAAGAGTGGATTTTCGCGATTGTTTGACATCTCGGTCAATACTAGGCTTTCATTGGTTATGGATGATTGTGTGAGCTGTTTATGCGTCACTGTTTGTGGGGTTACCAGGTGGTTGTGTCACCAAGATAAGATGAGATGAGATCAGATGTGGTATGCTTGATGTAATGGTATATGCAATGAACATTAATCAGGAGCTAGTAAGTATCAAACAATCATAACCAAAGTATATAGTCAAAAAGTATACCAGAAAAAGAATAAGCGCTTATGCATCCCCGTTAGGTCATGTCAGGCAAAAGACAGGGTATCATAATCCTCCACGCAGCCCCGACAGTATGTTCTCACATGTAATGGGGCTGCCTCCGTGTGGACATATCGTCCGTTCGAACATTCTGTTCATCTAGTCACCTTCCAAGCTTGTGTCTGGGGGAGCTGTTGTCCCGCTGCCTCTTAATGACGGTGGAGGAGCCGGTAAACTCCTTCCATGCCTCCCACAGTATCCAACCGGGGACAACGACCCAGAGGCCGTTGAAGATAACAATATAGAGCACGAAATACAGGAAGCTATCAGTAGCCAACGCTGTATTACCAGTCAACATTTCCGGCAGGAAGGTCATGAAGCCTCCGTAGATCTCGGCCGTTGCCAACACAATCATCATGAACCACATCTTTGCCTTGATCGCTTCCTTCTCCCTCGACTGCCGGCCGGCAGCTTGATAGACCCAATAGCTGATCAAGGAGGCAGTGATACCGCCGAAGATAACAGTGATCAGCTCAATCGAGATAATGGTAGGGTCGGCACCACCCCAGCGGTGGTCTGCTTGAGCATATTCATGCCACAGTTTGGCAGTTGGTGAGTTGGAGTATGTGGCGCCGTAGACGTGGTCTCTATCACCGAGGAAGACGGGGTCGCGGCTCTCGCTAGGGGAGATAGGGGCGTAGCTGAAGAAGCAATGGAAGAGGAAGAGACCTTCCATGCCAAAGTGGACTAGGGCATCGAAGAGGTGCCATCCGAATAGCCAGCGATCGCGTCGGGAGTGACTTGGGGCAGGGAGGAGATAGTTGGTGAGGAAGAAAGGAATTAGGAAGATGACGAGAAAGTAGAAGAGTGAAAAGACCATTTGCAGGTCGATGTTGAATGGCATGTTGGATGGTTCTGGAGGATTGGACCAGCCAATCTGGCTTTCTAGTATTTTCTCGGTTGTCTTAGGAATGTCGGTTTGGTTACCGGCGAGGGATTTGATGAATTGAAAGGCGTTCTCGAATTGGAGGCTCGAAGCTGCCCAAAGGGGCTCGAGCGATGTTATAAATGCCATAGTGATCGACACTCGCTCACAGCGTGATCTGACAATGAGAAACAAAAGCAAAAGTAGTATATCAAAGACAGATGATGCTATTTATTGTTGACGGAGAAGCTATTTTTGAACCCCTGAAACGCGTGGATTTCCGTCACCGCCTGAGGCACCCTGAAACTATACCCAATTAGGTCGGGATGACCCACCGCTTTCTTTGTTGGGTTTGTTTGCTTTCTTTCAGCTTGACTCACACTTCTCCCTCTTGTTCTTTCTTTCATTTGGCCTGGTCGTGTTCATCTTCATTGATGGCACTTGTCGAACAACCCTTTGCGGAGGGAGGGAAGTACAGTTCCGTAATTGGCAGATACGAGCGGCTGTTGTTTTGACTGGATCCGGATGATGAAAGGAAGGAACTATGCGCTAACGCTAGATAGACTCCGCACGCACCAGCGGTTGATGATCTGCCCATGGATGTTGTTCCCTTCCTGATGGCATGGACAGTCCGTCACGGAGCCGATGCTCTCGGATCCGACAAGAAGGTTCATCAAGTTCATCTCGATATGGAGTTCAATGCTATACAGCTTTCTTGATTGCTGCTCACAGCATGGCGATTATGACCCTATACATGAATGTTCGATTTGACCAACTTGACCCCAATGCAATGGTCCGGGGTATAGCAACTCCGCTCTTTGTTGCTCTTGGGGCAAACTGAAAGGAACCACCCCGTACGTCAGCCAACCACCTGTCGCTGAAAACGAATCTAGAGCGTTGAATCGCCTTGGAGCTATCACTTCCTGACACTGTGATTCGCACCTGGCCCAAACTCTATTACCTCGTACCCTAGCTCTGCAATGACAATCCCTGCTGTCCTACTTTATGCTGCGCCTCGTAGTGATCTTGCCCGTCGGTTGCATTTCCGATGCTCTCTCTACACGAGAACACTATCGTGCCCTGCCCAAGAACCGGGGGTTCTGTTGGTACACTGGAACTTCGCGCCAACCCCAGTATCGGAAAGAGTCACATGAAGCCCCCCATGTGCGCCATCCTTCCTTCAAGTTTCGTCTCGTGGCTTTCACGCCTACCTGTATGTTTATAAGATACGTATGCCGAGCTGTCCATCTGAGACACTGGCTACGTGCTGCGCCCTTCGTCTCCACCAGCCTCTGGCTTTGACACCCGTGTTTTGCAGTTGCTGCCTACTCGTGAATTACTCGTCAACTGAAATTTCCGGCAACCTCCTATTTCCTGTGTTTATGTCCTTGACACTAGTAATACATCATAGCTTACCTAATTGATAAGAAGGTAGGAATGGCTTCCTATTCCGAAGCAGCGGACGTTCCGGAACTTACCAAACTGGCACGCGACCTGTATCTTACATGCAATTCTATCTCCGGAGATGCCCCTGACGGCTTTAATCAGCTTGTGGCTAGTTTGGATTCCCTGCATAACGTGTTTCAGACCCTGAGAGATGATGTCAGCTCCAGAAAGTTCGAGCTTGCAGAGTCAGATGAGGAATGCAAGCATACCCTCCATCGGTGCCTGATTTCATGCTCAGGGACCTTACAGCAGCTGAAGGAGGTGGTGGATATGTACCGAAATCTAGGGTTTGAGAACGGGAGACAGCTATGGCAGTCCATAGATTGGATGACACAGCAAGCATTTATTGACGATCTTAAGTCTAAGATCGTGGCTCATACATGCCATTTGGGCGTATGCGTCGGCTCTCTTACCAAGTGAGCAGTCATAACTAGCCAAGATGTTGACCGTATCTAATATTTTAGGCCTTCGTTAGAAAGAACTGAAAGCTCAGCGACAAAAGATTCGGCAAAGGATATACCTCCCCCAACTCCTTCATCTTGGCAGGCACATGACGACGTCTCGCCTATTTCGATTTCAGTATCTACGCCTCGCCAACAGAATGTCTTCATTCTAGCGGAGCTAGAAGGGACGCAACCAAGCAGGTCAAACCCCGCCGCTCCACAACCCTCATGTCCGCCAGAAGACCCCTCTCATGTTTCGGCTTCCTCCGAATCCATTGTGTCGGGGCACTCGGACACGTCTAGTTTCACGGCTACTACGTACACCTCACCTACTAGTCCAGCTACTTCGACTTACAGCCCTTCACAATCAGTTGTGCCAGAGGTTTTTTCGACGGAGAAAGAAGTGGTTTGGTCTCGTGGACCAGGGTCTGGATTCTCAGCTATCAAACAGCAAGGGCGAATTCAACGATCAACCTCAATAAAACCAGGCGAGTCAACGCCGTGGGGTAGCCCTGGCCATTCAGGAGCTGATGCGATACAAGAACTTCACCGATGGCAACTACGAGAGCAGCTGTTCCGATCGCTGCGGTGTGAACCCCGTGATAAGATGCATCAGCCTGATGCAGAACTTCTCGCAAGTTTTGATCATATAGCCCACAAGGAAGAGCGGGCTCAGCAACTGACTGCGAGATGCTGGCTGTTAGTTGCTGTTTGGTGGCTTCTGAAGGTATATACACACGCTTTTAGCATTTCCCCCTTGCCGGCTGCTTACATATGGTAAAGGCCAGGACAGCCCTTGCGAATAGCGAGAGATCAACACTTGCAAGCACTAGAGGCAGTGTGAGCCCGTCTGCACTGTCATGTAACTCGAGTCACCAGGCATATGTGGACCTTCTGAAAGCGTCATATATTCTATATGACATAGTCTTGAATTGTGACAACCCACAGCTGCTTTTGGAGGATGAGATCAGAAAAATGATCTCAGATCTATCAGACGTAAGCCAACCAACGGACATCTTTCTTTGTTCAGGCTAAGCAATTCAAAGGGTCTCAAAGAGGACTTTGGGCAATTTAGCGCCGTGGATGTACCCGATTACGCTGCGATCCATTCGCAAAACCTCGACTTTTGGGAACCTATACAGCCCGAAGAGATGATTGGGAAGGATGGCCAACCAGCTAAACCAGGAAACTTCTGCTATATTACAGTAGAACTGGAGGATGCTGGTAAAGAGGATGAGCAAGTTCTTTTCCGCACTTTCGTGAATGCAGGGATCGGGGCCAAGAAGCTCCGTATGCGATCCAGAGGTGCTCCATACATGCTACTTCTGTCTACAAAGTATGGTGAAAGCGAGCCCAAGATTAGCCTCTGCAACCAGTACGGAACATTTTGTGTACAACGAGACTGTAAGTGTCTATAAACATGGCTAGAATGGCTAGAAACGACGAAACTAACTCAATCTACAGTGGCACCAGGGGATCTAGCTCAGCTGATCCAGGTATCAAATGCATCACTCACCAATCTATCTGTACCGAAGCCAACAGAACCTTTGACCCTAAAGTTTGACGCAATGACTTTGTCTGTTTCGTTTCAATACATGTCAGATATTATGCAAGTGATCAGCATGCCCAAAGCGTACTTCGATGCCGTCCAGATACGGGAGCCACTTGATTCCGACCAATTCACAGAAAAGGTTACTTTCAAAAGTCCGGCCGAATCAGTTGAGCAGTTGAGGATGCCTAGCATGGTGTCAACTAGTCCTCCCACAGTACACAGATCCTGCGAAGTGCGCATCTTGGAAAGGTCGTTTGGCGAGGCGTGGCGCTCTATCCGACGCATGGTCATCAGTTCTTCAATAGCTGACAAACCCGGACAGGCTACAGAGTTTTTCATGCCTCTGAGCCATGTACAAGTTAGTCGTACGACGGCTTCTGGATTCATCTTGCTGAAATGGTCAGACACTGGTCAGGAGAGGTCCAGCAAAACAGACGGGAACTACCATCCACTTTTCACTTACGTCTATGACGGCAGCAATCCAAACATAGGCCTTGGTATCCAGTTTCGTTCACAGGAGGCTGCGGATAAACTGGAAAAGGCTGTTCTGGGTCTAAGCCAGAAGCCTGCCTTCACCTGGTCTCAGGCCAAAAGCTCGGGGCAGGTATACGAGGTCGCTGACATTGCGCCCGATGAGAAACGCTATAAGGCAGTGATGATATGTCGCACTCGTGTGGAATGGAAGCAGTGCAGTTTACATTATCTTTTTAGGGATATGGACTATCTGTACGACCATTCTAATCTCCGTGTGAAGTTTCCCCGTGCATTATTCGCCACTTACATATCCTCACACGTCGACCAGCTATATCGGGCTGATGGTCGAGTGTTTTTCTCTCACTGCGAAAAAGAGTTCAAGGATATGACAGTGGAGTTTCACGAAGAGCGCGTGCTGATGGCATTTATGTCCTCGCTTGCATCAACATACAAGCTGGTCTTCTCCAGGAGAGCCACATCCCTCATGACCAAGGAAAAGCTACTGGTCCTCGGTCCTAGAAAGTCAGTGAAAGGAGACTCACAAGTCCAGCTATGGCGCGATGGAAATACCATTCGTCTTGCTGCGCGTTGGAGCGACCGTATAACGGACAGGTGGCTCACAATGACCATACCACCATCTGAACCATCCAGAGCCGGAAATCTGGTCAGCTTCCCCCCAAGCAGCTATTCCCGGGGGATGGTCCTCAACATGACCAAGATAGCATCGGGGGCAGCCAAGAATCAGAATAGAGAGCACAAATCGGGGCCAATTACGATCACCTTCCCCAATCTAAAAGGTACGCCTTCCTTTGCTTAGACGAACGACGATGCTGATGTGCTTCAGACCGGGAGGAATTCGTTGCGATCATAACGGACAACCATCTGAAGTAAACGGCAAAGCCTATAGTACCATGTCAAGGCATTATTTGTTACGAGGATTGCATGGGACCAGTAACCAAGATCAACGGTATAGCAAAGCGCAGTAAGACCCACCGTGAGAATGAGGAAACCATGGAACTTGAAACCAAATTTGGAGGCAATATACCAGACGACCCGAACAATCAAAACAAACAGTATACATTACGAGAAGGCAGGGATTATCAGACTAAGATTATAGTGTAAAAAATACAAAAAGAGTAGTCACGCCCGGGATCGAACCGGGAACCTTCTCGGCGCGTCAGATTGATGTGAACGAGAAATCATAACCATTAGACCACGTGACTGGACAATGGGGTAGTTTGCTGGATTTTGGCTTACGGAGTAGACAACTTCGCTCCCCAGTTATCTTGGAGGACTGTTTGAAAACTACTTCGATCCGTCGCAGCAGGGCATGCGAACTGCATTTCACAAAAGATAATCTATAACAGCAATTACAGTCAATATAAGGGCAATCCTCTGGACACATTGTCATCATGCACTGACCATAGCTTGATCGTGGTGCTATTAACCAAGAGCATTATCGGAATGTTAACTGTTACACACATCCATATCCAAATCTAATCCAAATGGCAACCAGGAATAAATCCTCTACATATAAATTTGGATATAAAGTAGTATCCAGAGTACTTGTTATCAAGCCAAAATGTATAGAACAACCTATCACATGAAATCTTGAAGCAAGAAGAACCGGAGAGAGAGAAATTAGGTCTGTGCTGCAATGCAACAGCAACATGCAACATCTCCCATCTTCGCCTCCAAACACTATGTGCTGATCGCCTCTCGTGCCGGAGAGAAAGGCAACAAAGCTATCAGCACTCGTAAGCTTGTGATAAGAGCAAAAGACTGCAGATCACCCGTCTGTGTTCGGTGAAGAGGAGACATGGTCGATTTAGTCAGTCATTTTCATTATTGCTCTGTACCCCGCTTGATCATGCCGCTCATCTGGAGATCCGCACGAACACCATCTTCAACTAGTTACGGAACCTGCAGAACCCGCCCAACAGGTAAGTAGCTGTATATTTTCCCCGACAGAATCGGGGAGAATATCTAGGCATTTGATTTCAAAGCTAATGGAATTATTAATATTATTAAAATTGGTAGTAACATCCTTCCCGCCGCGCAAGCCAGTCGCTGACTCTAATTCCATTCGTCATAGCTAACCTATTGCTCATCGTCCGTGACTCAATTCAAGGCGCGTCTATCCGGTTCCCTACTAGCGGATGACCAGTAAAGGGTGCCTCAAATCATGTATTCTTCAGCGCCCACCCCCAGATCGTCTCAGTCAGTTTAGTCGCCCGGGTGATCTCTCCCCAGTGTTCTTGTCCTCGACGCGTGCGCCTTGCACGTGCGAGCCTCATGACCCATGGGCAAAGGCTGAGCTTCTTATAACGCGAGGCTTGTTACCAACCGCCCTGGCCGGGACATTTTATTGAGATGTGTCCTGTTTTACTTCACCATGATTAGTGCTTGCCCTGTTGGCAAGCCTTGGGATTCTTCTTGTCGAGGAGGAACTGACTGACTGACTGACATATCCGGGTATTTTGTTGTTGCCTGGGCTGTTCGGGTTGTCTTTGCTTAGGTATCTATCTATTTATCTATCCCGTTGGTATTTATAGTCAGTTGGTTTTTCTTAGTTGTTGTTCTGTTCCTAACTGATTTAGCTGTTCTATAGTTATTGTTGTTCTTAACCTTTGTTGATATGCCACACTTAGTCCACCACCGACGACGCCACTCATGGCCATATTGCGGCCCTGGGACACAGCTACGTGAACGACGAAACCTGCCGCTCGTTATCGCTGAGCAGCAACGTCAGTTCGAACAGCAGTTCTTGACCCCGGTGGGATCTGAGGATTTGCTCGAGGATGATGCCGCATCGGCGGGGATTGTTCGTTCCAGGACGGCACGGTCCCATCGACGTTGGTACGCTCCGTGGGATTCAGCTTCGCCTGGCGCCTCTGGACAAGCCACAGACCATCATGCTGGATCGGGATCGGGGTCCCTCCGGAAAATGATCCGTCCACCTCTGGATAAGGCCCGATCACTCTTTGTGCTGCCGACCACGACCACTACTGGGGAAAGTGTGCTGGTTTCATACTGGATGCCCCAGGGAGCTCCTATCTTGCCCCCTTCAGGTTCGATTGCTGAAAGAGGGAGAGTTGCTGATATCAAGGCCGGAGCTGGATGTCTGTCAGTTGAGCGATATCATCGGCGATGCCATTCGGAGCAGCCTCGGTCGTGGAAAAGGCCCAGCGCCGCGTTGTGGCCATTGGAAGAGGAACAATAGATGTATGCACTGTCTGTTAGTTTGCGCTGTTTTCTTGATTATGTCCTAGATGTGTGTGTGTGTGTTTTTGACAGGTTTGCACGCATTGCATCGCGAGGGTTGCTTTCATGGCGTTGTGTGGGCGTTTTGCATGCGATGGGCTTTGTTGACGGCGACTGCATGTTTATTTGATGTTATAGCAAGACCAGTAGGTCATACCAAGTCTAGATAATGAAGAAAAGGTCGGTCTTCGGAGCAAGACTCGTTGCAGCTTTTTGGTTGCCTGTATTCCAGTAGATTCATCTCCCAATCTCCTTGTGCTCGGAAGCGCGTGCCGGCCAGCCTCTTGGCATGGGGCACGTGAAGGGCCGTGATGTCATTGGCGAGCTCAAGAGCCTCAAGTGGGTCACTGGCCGGCGTCCCAATTGGGAAGGCCGTCTGAGACTCCAGCTGGCTGTCTCTGTCTTGTCTGTCGCTATGGTGTTGGCCTCGCTTTCAACACCATCCGCAGCGCATCGCCTACCCTATAATTCCCTCACTCATTCCATCGAGGCATTTTCGTATATCCCGCATTTTGGACCGTGACAATCTGAGCAGGGATCATGTTTCAGATAAGAGCCATTTTCACGCAGTTGCTATTAAAAGCAATCCGTGAGTGTGTTCTCTCCGGTTCATGGTAGCCTGGAGAGGGGAAGGAGAGGGAGAGACCAGGGTGGAGATCAGCACTAGCTGAGACTAACACTTGGGAAAACACCTCCTGTGAGCCGTAAGCCCTATGTCCCGTCCCTAGTCCGAATTCGAACATCATTTCCTATCCTGCTCGCTAAGTCCGAGCGATCATACCTGTCTGCAAGGTGGGGGCTGAATTTTCACCCGTTCTGTTGCTTCGTGGGAAGAATTCTGGAAGTTGTCTGGAATGCCCTAGAGCTGACAGCTCACTCACATCCAGACAAAAACAATGAGGACGAACATTCCAGCTGCCTATCACTAAAGGACACACAATCAATCTCCGACGGGCGCGCCCGAACAGCGGACAAAATCAAGGCAGCCTTGTGGACGCTGCTGTGGTGGATCTAGCGGTGAAAATGGAGCCCCCTGATGGGTCATTTCCCGGTGACAGGCACGATGATTGGCCGGCTCGTAAGGCATAGGGCAGACGCGTGGAGACGACTGGAGATCCTCACCGACTGGCTCATCATTCAGCTGCCGTCCGTGACTCAAAGAAGGGGCCATTTGAGCCCTATCGATGGAGCCCCTCGGTGCTGGCATTCTTTCATTCGCCCGCTCGGGCTTCCCGGCAGGGGCCCCATGCCCCGGATAGGGCCAGTGCTGTTTTGATAGGCTGCTGGGTGGGCTTCCAGACATGCTCGGAATGAGCACGGAAGGAGGGGACGATGGAACATAAATACGCTCATTTCCCCTGTGCTTTTTGGATGCATTATCCTCATTTTACACGAGTTGATCCCACTCTTTTCTGATTCATCCTTATTGGTATATCCTCAATCAAAGCAATGAACGACGACCACCAGACTTCCGCTCAACCAAACACCCTCAAGCGGGCTCTTTCTCAATCCACTACTTCATCCACCTCGTCAACCACCACCAATTCCCACGCTACGAAGGCTAGACATCACAAAGCAAGCCGCCTATCCAGCGTGAAACAATTCCTCCGGTCGCGCTCCCACTCTCCCACCGCGGCTTCTATCCCTTCGAATCGCTCCTCTCCCTCATCTAGCTTCGACATTCCTCGAAGCATTCCTGCAAACTCTACCCCTCCTCGCTCTGCGAGCCCCGTCTCCACCATGTCTCCTAGCAGAGTCTCCACCGACGACAGCGCGACCAACAAGCGTGTACATTCCACACACATCCGCAGAAGCGGCCACGACTACCGTCGTTACAGCGGCACAGTGAACCACTATGGTCGTCACTCGAATGACTGGCTGTTTGGAGGCTTCAGTCTGCGGGATACCGTACGAGATGGAGTGGATCGTCTGAGACACCATCATGCCAAGGATTGAAACTGAAATAATTTGCACGCTTATATCTTGTGGATTCATTCCATTCCTGGGTATTTTTGCGGTTCTTCTATTCCAACGGATAATTTTCTCCGGTCGCATTAGTGGCCCTCCACCATCAAGCTTTCAGCGCTTCCGAAACCGCTCCGCCGATTATTTGAGGATCAAAATGGGGCCAGTCTGGCAACAGGTTGCCAGCAACCTTTTGAGAGTTTCACGCATGAATAGGGAAATCCTACGCGTTGAGTCAAGAATACTCATGCGTCATGCTTGGGTTATTTCCCTTCGGCACAAAAGGCCGTTGCATCAATCCCGTCTTATCAGCACGAGAACGCCATGCGCGTCTGTTCTGTTCTGATCGATCCGAACTGGATCTACTTTATGACATGTTACGAACATATACCCGCTATGATATTTGTTTAATTCCAATCATATCACTTCTATAGTGTTCATGCAATCTTACGGATTACGCTTCTAGTTTCTCCAACCTTCGTTAATAAGCAGTAGATCCTTGTAATCATATCTTCAATCTTTCAACTAAACAATAATAGTAGGTTTTAGAGCCCTATGATGGGCATTTGACAGAGCACTTACTACAGATGACTTTATCTATGTACATCATGTCAAAATATATCATCACACCGCACTGCTTTAATCACAGCAACAACTTATTCTATGTATCATCCTCACCACTCTTCCTCCTCCTAATCCAAACAGTGTCTTCACCCTCGTCCCCATTCTTACTCCCCTCTCCCAAAGAAGCGCCAGAGGCAATATCATACTTCACCAAAAACAGCCCCAGAAACAACTTAATCTGAAAAGCCGTAAACCATCGCCCCGGGCAAGCATTCCGCCCATACCCAAAATGCAACGACGTCTCATTCACAGACACATAGTGGTACTTACCAGTAGTAGTAGCAGACACCCCACCCTGACTCCTCATCCGATGAAACCTCAACCCATCAAACACCTCCGGGTTCTCAATATACTCCGGATCCCAGCCAACATGGAACGCCGGCGCCGCGATATGCTCACCTGCCTTGAGTTGCGTGCCGTCTGGGAGAGTAAAAGGTTCCAGGACTTTGCGTTGGAAGGTGACTATCATACACGCCAACATCATTAGATCGATCAAGCACTAAATTCTGCCTAGAAGGCATTCTCAAAATGGAACGAAAAGAAAACTCACCCGCCCCCGGCGGCCTAACCCTCTGCGACTCCTTAACAAAGCTATCCATCATACTCAACGAGCTCAACGCCTGCTTACTTATCCCATCCCCATCACCACCACGTCCACTAACCACCACCCGCTCAAACTCCCCCCTCAGCAACGGCACCATCTCCTCCCCATGCTCCGCCAAATCCACCAGACACTGCGCCGCGGCCGCCGCATTCGCCAACACCGTCCCGATGGTCATCATCGCCTGTACATGGCTCTGGTAGGTTATTGTCCGATCGTGTTCCTCGCTGTTATCCCATATCCAGCGGGTCATAGTGTTCCTGTCTGATTTACCTGAGAGAATAGCTTCGTATTCTGGCGTGAGGAGGGTGGTGATTTCGTTCCGGATGGAGTCGAGTTCGCGGAGCGAGGGGATGAAGTGCTGAGCTAGGGGGCGGAGCACAGCTGGGTATTGCATGAGAGAGGAGATTGAGGACATCATTGTTAAGGGGTATTTGGTGTATAGGGTTAGCCAGGTCGGGGAGCGGCTGAGGGGGAGGCCGATGTTGATGCGGCCGGAGACGAGGGCGATGATGCGGAGGAGGGTGGGGAGGGGGTGGAGGGGGTGCCATTCTGAGGAGTATTTGTTTCGTTGTTAGGGTTGGTTGTGTGGGGGATTAGAGTAGTGCTTACCGTGTGAGTTGCCGAGTTCTTGGTCCAATGCATATTCCATTTCTTCGTACATTATTGGGAGGAAGTTCCCTGTGTAAAGGGGCGGTTGGTTATGTTTTGATGATGTTACTGGTATAAGGCATGGTGATTACCTAGGTTATTGTTCAGATTTATCTGTACGCTTTTGGCGAATGCAGCGCATTCGAATGTCTTAGTGAAGCGAGATTGTTGTTGCTGTAGAGAAGATGTCTGTTAGTTGACTCTCAAATTATATTTGAAGACATGAAGAGCAATATCATACATCATGTACCCCCGCTGTGAAACTTATTCGATGGTCGGTTCGAAGCGATGGGAGCATGCTTGTTGGAAGAATGCGAAGATGGTAGTCTTTTCTTGGGATTGTCCATGTTTGGGATAATGATTTCGCCTACACAGATAGTGGAGATAACATTGATTAGATGAATATTCTAGATAGAAAGGTCTTAAGCTATGCATACTTTGTAATATCCAGCCCAAATTGCCTTCTTTTCATCTGGGGCTTTGCTCACGTTGTACTTCCCTGGACGTCTGAGGACGTGGTAGATGGCGAAGATTAGGAGTGTGAGGGGAATTATTGTCTGATAGGCCATGATGTGATGTCCTGATTCTTGCTATTTCCTCGGGAAGGGGTAAATACAAGAACAAGCAGGGGATTGCTTGACTACGACCTTTAGAAGCTCGCTCGCCAGGGGGATAGGATATTGAATAAGATGTATAGCCAGTACTCTCAGTTCAGTTCGTAATATAAAATTCATTGGTTGAGGGTGGTTACACAAACACATCATTTATCTAGACAGACTTCCGCAGGATGCTATACAAGGTTTTCTGAGAATTGTAGATCGACAGTGTCCAAATGCATGTTGCGAAAAAGACTGTCGTGAGGAATTTTACTAGAATGTTACTGAGGGTTAGAGGCTAAAATGATGATAGAATCAAGAATATTCTCACATTCAACCTTTTTTGGACTTCTGCATCTAGTGGAATGATTTTAAGGGCCTAGGATAGTATGTATGCATTGGTTTCCATACTACCAGATATTAGGGACGTAAAAATTCCAGATTAAGCACTTGGATAGAATTTGGCATTGCATCAGACTGACTTGGCATAAATAATCAAGATCAAATCCAATCGGAAACTAGCACACTCATCTGCAGGATTGCGGTAAAGAACCCCAACAAATAAATGTGCCGAGGTCAACTTGAATCCCCCTTTGCTGACTTGGACGCTTCCCCGTGTTACACAGCACAATAGTATGGGCAGTATCTTGACTAAAGTAGAAACCCCACTCCTGTTGTTCGCCTGAAGAAGCCATCATGCCACTCATGGCTGATCATTCACCGTCCGGCTATTATACTCTAGCCGATACAACCCATCTGCTGGGACATTGGTGGGCTGATAGGGTTTGCCAGTGAGTATGGAGTTGGCAGCCTTTGCAAACTCGCGATAAGTATAATCTTGACAGTCATGGTCAAAAATCCAACTTGGATGCGGAGGAGTAACGCCACTTAGATCCTTCCGCAAATCTTTGCAGGAAGTCTTCATCATGGATTTCAAGACTAGTGGCGCCCCACGTTGGATCACAGATGCTCGTGCGTGTCTATAGAAAAGGTAAGCCGTTACTGCAAGGGATACGGTTGTGGCTCTTGAGGGCTGAGCATACCTGATCGCCATCCCGACAGAAAGAGCCAAAGGTACATCTTGTTTTCCACTTAGCTCTAGTGCAATTGCCAAAACCGCGCCATCCTCAATTGCCTGACTAGCCCCTTGGCCACTAGATGGAAGAGCGGCGTGGGAGGCATCGCCGATAATCATCATCCTTCGACGAGGAGACAGCCATGTCTGCATTGGCTCCCTTGTCACCAACTTCTGATCGACATACCAACCTCCCTTCCCTTTCCGAATGAGTGGCTCCAACTGCGGGCGCACAGGCCAATCCTTGATGGTGTCAAGGACGTTCTCAACAACGTCTGTACTGCCATCCCATCCCTCTTCCGCAGCGTACTCGTTCTAAGCGTGTTAAGTATAGATTCGTATCTAAATGACCTGGGATAAAAGAAAATACTTACCTCATGGGTACAGTACCAGAAGAGCTCCTTTCCCTTTCTCCCTCTCCACAGCGCGAAGTGAATATCGTCTGATACCCAGCCAACTGTCTGATCATATTCCTCAGCGTTATCAAGGGCCCATCGCGTTGCAGGATCAGCCGCTACCGCATCCGTATTCAAGCAGCCTCGGAATGCGGACCAGCCAGTCTCCCAAGAAACAATCTGTTCCCCAGTGATCTTCTCCCTGCCTTTACTGTGCACACCTTCTGCACAAAGAACGCAGTCTGCTGCAAAGCGCTCACCGTGGACCACAACGCCTGCTTCATGGTCCGTCTCCCAGTAGTCAGTCACAGGAGAGTTTAGACGGATGTCTATACCGAGTTCGCGCGCATGCTCATACATGACCGTAACCAAGGTGCCTCGATTAAGGGTATATCCGTCACCTCGGTTATACCCACGGAGCTCGAACTCACCCAGGTCATAGCCTGTATACTCGATGACCTTGATTTTCTCAATAAAAAACCGGAAAGGTAGCATTCGCTCGTGTACAGTCCCATCGCCCCACTTGGCAGTGACGCGTGAGCCGTTCGCCCCAATGGTGATGCCATCACCCTCTATGTCGAGATCTCGTGAGTTGCAAGACACGAAACATCAGTATATCCCGACACTCACCAACGCCTTTTACTACCGGGGACCTTTCAAAGAGGGTAACCCTGTGGCCCTTTCGATAACACTCAATAGCCGCAGTTAAACCGGCTACGCCGAGGCCAACAATGATAACATGGATTCCGGAGGAGTTAGGTGGTGCAGTCCCATCCGGGCCAACTCCAGGCGTGAAAGTCATGTTTTTGGAAGGTTTAAAGTAGGTTAAAAACTGACCAGAGGTCGAAAGGACAAATGCTCTCTTTAGAATGTAGAAGATTCAGTCCTATGGTAAAACAATTGGGTGAAATAATGCTTTCACGAATATGTGATGCCCTCTGTAATATATGTCAGATTCCACCACTAGTACCAGGGGAGGTCACGATGTTTCGTTTCGCCTATCAACATTTTCTTCGTGAGGAGGGCAATATGGAGGGATACTAGAAGTCTACTGATGGTGTTAGCCAATCAATCATTCCGATGATTCTATGTAGGAAGCACGCACGCGTTCGTATCTGCATTTGGCGAAGTATATGTCTCATATTGAGTCGGCTCAATTCATAAAAGGGATGGCCGTAACAACATCGGAGTCATGCCCAGAATGCCCTAGCCAGGCCTATGTACATTTATGGATTATCTGTGTCAGATGAACAAGGTATTACGTTGACTTGTCGGTGTGTCTACATAACAAAGTTTAAAGTCACCTGTGATTGGTACTGCCTGCGAGATTTCAGGTAGTAGCTTCTGTCGCTCATCCCTTGAGACATCCTAGATGCGGCTGTGGAGACGAAGTGGCACCTCCGTCATAGAAGAAATCAGATAGATTGGCTGGATTGCATTCGGGATTGATGTAGATCAAGATGTTGTGACGCAATAGGCTCATTTTAGGCTTGTTCGTGTAACACTCAGAGTAGTCTCGAACATTTTTGGACAAATAATCACTTACCATGACCAGCTGCAGAAGAATTTCTGGCATTTGGTATTTTGCCAATGCATTCAAGAGTCATGATGCTTTGCAAATCCAGGAAATACAGTCTAGATGTTGATTCGAATAGCCTCTTTTGTAAGCATCGTGCAGCATTTAGGATTTTAGTCGCCATATAAATGGACCATATAAGAAGAGAAAGAGCATTGAGAATTTTGAGTACTCGACATGTTAACAGAGCGGTTTGCTTCGTATGTACTGTCGAAGTCCCAACATGACTGACAAGAACAACGAGACCGGATCACGTGGATCCCAGCATGACTCGTGCTTTCTACACAATCTAAGCACGAATTTGAAATCGACTGGAACAACACTTTCCGTCTCTGAATACCAAGATTACCAAAGAAACCAATCGCCATTCCAGGACTTGAAAACTGCTTGGTCTATCCTCCTTTCCAAGTATGTCAATACCTCTACGGTACTATTTGGAGCAATCTCAGATAGCGGCACCCTGGAGGAATGGAGGGCATCGGTAAACGAAGAGGCGCATATTCCGCAGGCTATCTCCTTAGATAAAGTACGTGAGCGGGAAAATGGAGATCTGTGTTCTGATTGTTGCTTTAACACGTTCCTCCTTGAGAGTATTGGACTCAAGGCCATCGAAAGATTGGCTCAAGTAAAGGTTCGCACCGTGCAGCTTATGATTTAGTGTGTATAAGCATTAACAACTGTGCCAGAAACATGTCGATCTTACCATAGGAATTGACTATTCAAAGTCCCACTTCCGAATATGCATATACGGTCAAGAATCGTTTCTGGATCAAGATCACGCAGAACTGTTGAACTCAGCTTTGATTCACACGTTGAAAAGCCTACAGTCTACACTTCCGCTAAAGTCCATAGACCTGATCAGTGACTTGCATCGGCGCCAGCTCAATAGATGGAACAGAGTGGCGCCGACAGGATCACTGGGTGACACCATCCATAATTGCATTGAGCGACAGTGTCTCAGGCGGCCCGAAGCTGAAGCCGTTTGTGCCTGGGATGGGTCATTCTCCTACGGGGATTTGGATATGCTATCGTCGGAGGTTCGTGACGTTTTACATGCCAGAGATGTGCTGTCTGGGATGATAATACCGTTACTCTTTGAAAAGTCAAAGTGGACAGTGGTGGCAATGCTGGGTGTGCTCAAAGCTGGAGCTGCTTTTGTCGCTATTGACCCATCATTTCCCCAAGCTCGGGTGCAAGCCATTTGTCATGATGTAAAGGCTCCGGTTATCCTGTGTTCCTCCAAGCAAGAACTCTCGATATCAAATCTGAACCACAAGATCATCACCGTTCCCGTCACTAGTCCCAATATCCTTTCAACCCAAACCCAGGAGGAATATTTATCGGCATCTGATCCCAGCCAGCCGGCTTATATCGCATACACCTCAGGTTCTACTGGGACCCCCAAGGGCATTATCATCAGCCATAGAAACTTCTGTACCAACATGGCTCTGAGCAGTCCCCTGCAGAACATGAGCGACTCCTCCCGCGTTTTACAATTCGCGTCATATGCATTCGATGTCAGCATCCATGAAACATTGACTCCCCTGATGTTAGGGGGATCTGTGTGTATCCCTTCAGAGACTCAACGGGTGGATAACCTTCAGCAAGCGATCCTAGATCTTCGAGTGAATTGGATAGAGTTGGTGCCTTCCGTGGCACGACTCCTTGATTTCAGCGCTATACATGAAGTTAAGACCCTCGTCGTCGGTGGGGAAACCATGCGTTCTTCAGATATTTCCCGATGGGCAGGTCAACTACACCTAACCCAGGCGTATGGCCCAGCAGAATGTACTGTAGTCTCCACAATTCGATCAGGGCTCAGCCAGGTTAGTGATCCTCGTAATATTGGGTACAGTGCTACAGGATCATCCTGGATAGTTGAGCCCGAAAACCATTCGAAGCTTGTACCCATTGGAGCAGTGGGAGAGCTCGTCATCGGTGGTCCGATAGTTGGTGGGGGATACTTGGACCAACCAGAGCAAACAGCACAAGCATTCATCTCCGGGGTTCCATGGTCAAACAGGCCCGAAACCTACTATAAAACCGGCGATTTGGCGCGGCAGAACTCCGATGGCAGCATTGTTTACATGGGAAGAAAGGATACACAGGTGAAGATCCGAGGGCAACGAGTCGAGCTTGGGGAGGTTGAACATCAAGCTCATGAGATATGGCCTGACATCACTCCAATTGCTGAGGTCGTCAGAATAGGGAACCGTGATCCAATCTTGGTACTGTTAGTTGGACCGAAGGCCCCGGAAGCGAACATAACATTGAATAAGGAGGATCTACTCATGAAGCCCGAGGCACAATTCTGGGAGAGAATACGAGTCATGCAGTCCACCCTTTGTGAGGTACTTCCACGATATATGGTTCCAGAAGTCTTCGTTCAAATCCAAAGGTTACCATTGACGCCCTCTGGGAAGGTTGATCGAAAGCTGCTGCGCAATACTATGTCCCGGTTATCTGATACAGACTTACAAGGGCTACGGAATTTGAGGCATCCCAGTGAGCGCCCTATCGAATCATCTGAGATTCTTCATGCCTGTATCGCCCAAATGTTCTCAGATATATTGGGGCTACCTCTGGACCACATCGGAATCAGCACAAACTTCTTTCATCTTGGTGGGGATTCAGCTCTCGCCATTGCCTTAGTAAATGAAGCACGTCTTAGGCACAGTATCAACATCACCGTTGCATCTATTTTTGAAAACCCCACCGTCGCAGCGTTAGCTCAAAGCATCAAGACAAGCCCAGTTAAGCCCGGAAGTCGTCAGCAAATAAGTCCATTCTCATTGATGGACGGCGACGTAGAAAATCTTCGCGGTCTTGCTACAAGCAAATGTCGCGTCAGTTCGGAAGACATTGAAGACATCTATCCTTGTACGCCCCTCCAGGAGCGTCTTATGGCCTGGACAGCAAGCAAGCCTGGAGCTTTTCGAGCGAATTTCGATCTCAGTCTTCCGCCAAGTATCGACTGGCGAAAGTTAAATATTGCGTTACGCACGGTCATTCGAGCTTATCCAATTTTGAGGACAAGGATAGTCCTTATTTCTGAATCTCATCGACTCTCCCGCGGGCTTCAAGTTGTCGTCCGGGAAGACATGGCATGGAATGATGCGACGACAACCTGCCAAAATGAAGAAAATACCATGTCCCCAGGAACAACACTCTTTTATTGTTATACTGTGCATGAGCCTAGTCCTAGACTGAAGTTGACTCTGCATCATGCGCTATTCGATTCATGGTCTTACAGTCATATCATAGATGCCGTGGAAACTGCATACAATGGGACGCAAATTGCGACGTCTCCATTTGTCCCTTTCATTAAACATCTTTTAGACTTGGACGAGATCGCCGCAAAAGCGTTTTGGGCAGGCGAGTTCGACGGTTTGGCAGCAGTTCCTTTTCCAGCTAAGGTGCCCCCGGGCCGTATTCCCCGAAACGTCGAGAGGTATGTCCATAGCTTTTGTCTTCAAAGGTGCAACGAGAATGAAATTACTCTGTCGACTGCATGTCGCCTTGCATGGGCCCTCGTAGTGGCCTGTCATACAGGATCATTGGATGTCGTGTATGGGGTGACTGTCACGGGCCGCAACAGCTCCGAGACTGCTAGCATTGTCGGGCCTACCATCACCACGTTCCCCCTTCGCGTCATTCTACACAGCGACGAGAAGATATATGACGCATTGAAGGATCTACAGAAGCATGCCTTAAATATAATGCCTTACGAGCATTTTGGGGTTCATCGGATGCGACAATGCAGTTCTGAAGCCGTCAGTGCCAGCCAGTTCCAGAGCTTGCTTGTTGTCCAGCCAACAAGGCCACCTTTGCCCAACGCACATTCTCATAGCCTATTGAAACTGATGGAAGTAGACGCATTAGAACAACAGACTGATACTAACTTTGCGACCCAAGTTCTTACGATCATATGCGAATACGCAGAGGACACTATGAAATTGAGGGGCGTGTTTGATCCTGAAATGGTCCCTACTGAAAAAGTCAAAGGATACCTGCATCAGATGAGCGACTTTTTCAACTTTATTCTTGGTTCGTCATCAGATACTGTGGGTGATGTGCTGCGAAAGACCACCGAATATATCGACCTTGAAGTGAAGGAAGAACGTCAGGTACTTCATGAAGTAGAAGGAGCGGCTCAAACGCTTCTGGGACAAGAAACCCCGTTAAAGGCAGAATGGGTTGTTCCTATCGATACGAATACACCAAAGCTAGCCTTATTTGTCGGGTGTGGTGACAGTTCGTGTGTTAACTATTCATGTGTCTTCAAATGCCCGGACAATGATACTAGGGACCGCTTGCATCAGGCTATGACACACCTTCAAACCACTCTTTCAGATGCAATGATGCCCTTTATATGCCTGCCAGTACACGTTTCTCATAAGTCCGTTGGACTTCCCAGCAAAGCTGATCTGAAAAAGGAGGCATCGAAATTGCCGTTGGAAATATTACAATCATACATGTGTCCTCAGGAAGCCAGTGTCATTATGGCGAAATCTACGACCGACATACAGTCAAGGTTACGCCGCATAATGGGTGTTACTTTGCATATTGACATAACTGATGTTGGTCTCCACGATAGCTTCTTCACCCTAGGCGGTGATTCAATTCTAGCAATGCAAGTCGTTGCGCAGTGCCGTGACGAGAATATATATATCACTGCTCACGATATTTTTGACGCCAAGACGATACACCGTATTGCTTTAAGAGCGTCTTCGTCGTCGAAAAACAAGTCTGCAGCCATTCAGGATAGATCGTTGCTTCCTGATAAATATCAGGACATTGCAGCATTTGAAGCCGGTATGAAGCAGTTCGATAAGCTACCGAGATCTGCCAAGGTAGAGGACGTGTACCCTTGCACTGATCCTCACAAGGGACTGCTCCGGAAGATGAACTCATCTTATCTAAGTTACACGATCTGGGAAGTTACTGTCAACAATGTCTCGATTGACATTGAACGCTTGCTTTTCGCTTGGAATTTAGTTTCTAAGCGCCATGCTGCGCTGCGAACAATCTTGATGGAAGATTTTGGTTCAGAACACCATGTTGTGCTAGGGAATTGCCCCACAGAAGCTAAGGTCTTGGGGCAACTGAGTTCCAATGATCTCAGTACCGCTCTACGCGAATCACACTTAGACAATCAGCAGAGCCAAGTTACACCCTACAGGCTCACGATCTACCAGTCTGATGTCGGTCAGGTTCTGTGCAAACTTGAAGGCAGCCACGCGTTTCTTGACGCAAGCTCGGTGCTGATCCTTCTCCGTGAGCTATCTATGGCATATTGTGGATTACCTTTTCCTAACCCAGCACCGTCATATCGCTCATGGGTGACATATCTGGATAGTTGGAGAGAAAATAATCGACATCTCGATTATTGGCGACAGAGGCTCAGCGAGATTTCGCAGTGTCTTTTCCCGACAAATTCCATAGGTTGTCTTTCCCGAGATAACTGCACTACTTCTCAGCTCCAGTACGTAGTTAACCCACTCGTTGACACCAATTTTCTGCAACGCTTCTGCAGCAAGTACGAAGTGACGATAACAAACGTTCTCCAACTATCATGGGCACTGGTATTGCAAGAATATTGTCAATCGAGCGATGTCTGTTTTGGAACGACAATCGCTGGACGCGATGCACCGATTGATGGAGTTCAGGACATAATCGGCTCGATCTTCAATGTTCTTCCATGTCGATATCTTCTGGACGCAGAGTCCTCTTTCTTAGAGTCACTCCAGTGGAGCCAAAAAAGCACTCTCGAGGATAAATCGCATCAATTTTGCTCACTTGTGGACCTTGAGGGCCTATTGCTACCAGGAAACCAGGATCAACCGCTATTCAATACATGTCTGTCAGTGGAGAGCGCATTGTCCAATGATACGGGAGGGCTTTCCTTTCGACCGATAGAGACGCATGAAGAGACACATGTTTGTGCATGCCGCAACGAACCTTTAGCAGACAATGCTGACGTGGCTGTCTTAGAATGATATTCTTGTTGTTGTGACCGCCCAACCTGACAAGACTGAAGCTCAACTCATGTACTGGTCACATCTGATGAACGAAAAGCAAGCCATGGAAGTAACTGAGGTACTTCAAAAATGTTTAATGCAGATTTTGGAAAACCCTTATCTGAAGATATCCAACCGTTCGACGCCGCACATTACCATTAGCTAGCCAGTGGCTGAGCATTGTCATTAGGGAAAGGAAGAACTCTTCTACATGATCAAATTTCATTCTCTCTCAAAAACAACTTTTGCCCAAGTTATCCTTCTAATTAGTAAGATGTAGTAACGTAAGCGGCAAGCGAGTCGGCCAGGTAAGCCAGTCGACCACCTCTGTATCCCATACTAATCCAGCAATTTTTGAGCTGTAATACTACAGCCAAACTTCATATTATCAACTTTGTTTAAGAAGCCTGGCATATTAGAGCATATATAAGCTTAGTATATAAGTATTATAGAATATACATTAATATATACTCTAGTAATATCTATTACACTGTATTCTTAGGTGATTTATGTTAATCTAGTATTATACACGATATAACTCCTATTATTCTATATATTTTTAATATATATTTTCTTAAAGAATGTATATAGCTTCAGCTAGTATTCTAATGTAATTGAGCCAACGGTGGCTGAGATATTGGAGTTTGATAAATATTGGATTAGTATGGGATACAGAGGTGGCCGACTGGCTTACCTGGCCGACTCGCTTGCCGCTTACGTTACAGTTCATTCACAATTATTGACATTAACTACGCCTGTGGTACAGCTGAAGGCAAGTATCACCCTCTCCAGGCAACCCGATTTCCAGATCGCCACCCCCTATCGCCAACATCGCCAACATCGCCATCCTCACCCCAATTGTACCACCACGAAGCATAAAAACCTCCCAAGTAATTTTCAACCCAGCCAATTAATCCCACAGATACCCCCGCCACCACCTACCAAGCATTCCAAGCCAAGATATTCCAATCTGTCAACCGAAGCTGAATCAATATCCCCAAACAACCAATAATCACTCCCTCGTCCCTGAGCCCTACGTAAGTAGGAGAATCCTTCAGCCAGATGATAATAGTAAAATTTACTACAGTACTACTATAATACCCGTATCTTAATATTAGTACTTACGATCGATCACTGACTGCAGCAGCAGCAGCAGCAAGCTCCAAGCTCCACCACATCCAAACACCGAAGATTCAAATCCCGATTTGATCATCCATCACTCACTAACTCATGGATGGATCCATTCAGTCAAATAAAATCCAAATCCTTGCTACTATACTAAAAATGCCCAAGCGAAGCATCATCATTATTTCCTCGACGGGAGTAATCAGCCTTGAATAAGTTACATTGAGATTTATCTGTTCTCCGCCGGGCTAATTTCGTCCTTACCTCGGGGAGATTGCTGCTTGAGTGGGAGTGAAAAATTGCAGTGTTGATGCCCAGTGAGGACCCGCTTAGATATAATATCAAGGTGGTAGTATAGGAGTTAGTTGAGGGTTTTATAGGGATCGGTGCTGGGATGGTGTGGGATTGAAATTTTCTTTTTTTTCTTCGTATTTTTTTCCCTTCTTCTTCTTGCGTTTACGAAGGGGGTGGGAAAGTGTGTGCTAAGCATTGTTTTTGAGTTTGGTTATTGATGATGGATTGAATTAATTCCTGGTATCTACATAGGGATGGGTCTGTCATTTGAATGGGGTGGTGGTGGTGGTGTTGAAGAAGATGATGGTTTGTGATGAGAGATGAAACAGGTTTCATGGATCCTTCTGCGGAAATGTGCTATTGGTGGAGCTGTTCTATCAATTTCTAAGGGTCTTGATGCCTGATTTTCATAAAAGTTTATCCATGGTGGGTTCTGCGATTTGGCTATTTGTTGCAAGGATTTGGATCGCTGTCGCGTGGCCCACGATTGGCAGATGTGACGGTTTAGTGCCGGGATGGAAAGATCCAATTAAAGTTGCATTCGCTAAATCTGAGCTTGTGTATCACATACTAGGCGGTAAATAAAAAATAAAAACTAGATCGTAAATCATGTGGTGGCCAACACTCTGCACTTCGTGTTTGGCCCGCCTCGAACAAAGGAAATTCACATGAGTGAGCGAGGAAGCTGAGACACAGGCCGAAACTCCTGGCTGATCCTGACGCAATCTTCACAAACACCGAGTAAAACCGATAATCAATACAAAAAAAGGAGGGTACGAAACATGGCTGTGCTCCAAGGCTTCTATGCTGATTGCCATGTCGCAATGTCAGTCGCAGTGATGTCGATGTTTTCCGGGATTAGGGTCTGTAGCTTTGACACCTGAGTAGGTGCTACAAATAGGTTAGCTTTAAGTTATTTCTCACCTACAGTAACGATAGGACTTACTCGGACGTGGTGTGGCAGCGCCTGCCTGTACTTGAATGATACCCGATTCAACATATTCTTTCGTGGTGACGCCGTTGAAAGAGGCCGCTCCTAGCATAACCCGCATCCGATACCGACCAGGCTGTGTGAATTTGAGAGGCCCAAATCGAGCGTATCCGCTGGTGCCGTTGCCATTGCGACTGCGCACGCTAGATGTAAGCACGCCTGTGAGTCCTGAAGCAGGCGCAGTGCCTGCTTCATTCCTCAGCGAGGCATGCGCAACCAATTGTTGCACTCCTCGTGGGTTACCCACAGGTCGGACCCCCACAATTACTGGTAGTGTCACTGGTACGCCAAGGGGAACTGTTGTAGGAGGCGCAACCTCAAAGTTCATTCCATATTCACGGCTGGAGCTTCCGCCATCGTTCCTTCCGTTTCCTTGAACCATGATGATTGGTGCGCGGGTGTGTATCGACTCAATGGCAATTTCGACAAGTAGTACTCAGCTGGGGCTCTGAGACTGATTTCCAGCAGGTCAAGAAGAGATCGATCGCGAGGAAAGAGAGAGAAAGCGATGTGAAAAGAGCCTGTTTAAAGCAGAAAACCTGAGGTTTCGAATTGAGACTGTAGGCTTGAGCTTGTTGAGTGAGCGAAGACATCGAAGAGAGGCTTCTTCCAGGGCCTTCATATATGCGTCCTCTCGTATATAGTAGCAACGGATCGCTAGGGTGCGATATAGGAGTCTCGAAATGAACCAGGAAAGTACTCAAGACGGCAATGGTCTTTTGCCACCACGAAGGAACTAAGTTCAATAGATACTGGGGGTTCCAGTAACCGGGATCTGCACCAGAGGCCCCGTATGCCCCTAGGCTGCGGGATATTGAATGTTACCGGACGTTGGGTACTGCTAAACCTGCACGATCCTGCAACAGGGCGCTTGCATAGACGATATCCGCTTGAGACGATTTATTTGTCTGCGACCTGACGTTTTCTTTTTTCCCCCCTTCCCCACTAGTACCCAGATCAGCTACAGTTCGTGGACTTTGGTACGCGTCAATTTGGGTCCCGTTAGCGCGGGTAGAAAGGAGAGAACCATGGACAGTCCCAGAGTTGAACTTCGGGTCCCAAAGGTTGGAGAGCAGAGAGCACTGCGATGTCAAAGTGCGAATCCATGCCAGGGGATCTGATTCTGAAGCTTAACATCACTCGACCCAGTTGGATCAACTAGTGACTATCGGATGTATGACGATCAAGAACTATGGTTCGTGGCAGGTTTGTTTTTCCTTGTATTTCATTACTTTTTCTGGCTCATATTGTACTTCCATGGCTTGCTCCGCCCGCGAACCATTTCGCTCCATAGGACGACTGCATATGGTTTGGGGAGGCGGAAATGGTCCCGTGGAGCGAGAGCTAGAGCCTGGGTGAGGAAGGATCATTCCTCATTAGTCTCCTTGCATTGACCTCCCGGGGAAATTGCGAGATCGAGCTAGGGATCTAGAGATACGGGTGCTAGGATCCCTTCCCAGTTACCCAAGCGCCGGATACCAAGCCCGGAAACTCAAATCTGTTGCGCAAAATCCGAGCTTTGGCGACTCCTGCTTACTACCTGGACCGTGCCGGAACCACGTTTTCGACAGCTCCCGGACGGGTGCTCACTCGTGCAATACCTATCCATCCTGCTCCCATCTGTACTTTTGTCAAACCGTGACTTGGAAGACTGTCTCATATGGCGGATCTCCGGGACCTTCAGAGCTATATTGGTCCTGAGAGTCTGAAGCGTCTCTGTCGCTCGTTTACCCGGTCCAGCGGTCAGAACCCAGGTTCAGACCCAGGAGAGCGGATCCGTCTGACTAGGGCCTGGACTGGTCATGGAGTATCCACTAATTTGACATTCCAGACTCCAAAGCCCGAGCAAGGTAAACAGAGACGATCCGACAAGGACGGGAACGGACAAGGTCCTGTCGCACTGCAGAAAAGGAGGGGCGACTGGGCGTCAAGCCCCAGGGGCTACTTCGCCACACAACATACCCCTTTGGGTCCTAGATCAACACACCAGCCACATATCCCTCCAGCCTCAATTATGGCTGGTGTGTTCCCTGTGTAATCCCGAGATGCATGATAGGCTGTTCAGTAACAGAGGTGATAACCTTAGACTCCGTCCTAGTAAACTTTGTCTAAATGCTGTTGCCTTGCATGAATCTCTGATGACGCTCCTGACACCGGTCTGCTCGGCTAACAAATGACGTTCTCCCCAAGATTTCCGTGAGATAGACCCGAATTATGCCGGGATGATACTGCAGATGCCTCTTGGTCCCACTGCCTCTGAGACCGCACAACATGCAGATCCCTTTCCTGTAGTTGGGGGTTTCGGCCGGATGAACGGTGGGTCCACTGCATGATACCCAGTACAACGGTGTGCGTGCAAGATCTAGACCTTGGGGTCTTCACCATCAGGGCTCCATGTCTGAAATGGTGACATGTAGTTTCTGCATTGCACTTATCGTGCCGAACCCTCGCACTTTACGAATTCGGGGTTTGTCGTGCAGTGAGATAAGGGTGCAGTATGTCATGTTTACGTTCCTGAAACTTAACCTTGAAAAGGCTGTGATCGATCAATACACGGAATTCCGGTCACACGAGAGGCCGTGACTCCCGCTGGTCTTGAGATCATCGAAGCTCATTTCTTCATCGACAAGATCAAGATGGTGGTCATCGGGGATGATTGCTTTTTCAGACACCAATCGTTGAGTGTTCCTGCAATGCAATGCAAGATCGATCGGCGCTACTTCCTCCTGTAGGCTGCATGCCTCGGGATGCGTGGGACGAGACATGCTGCATGATGATTGGGCGGCTGCGCTATGGTTCACTAGTAGCCACTTGTGGCTGACACGATGATCAACGGCCCATCTGTGGCGGTGTAGTGAAACCACGGCCTTCCTTACGTTGCGGCGGGTGTGGCTAGTGGTCATCTGGAACTGTCATAGTTCAGCAAATAGTCCCGAATTGTGGCGTCGGGCACAACTTGGAACATCCTGCAAAGGGAGCTCTTTCACCGCATTTACTGCAGGTGATGTGTTTGTTTCTGACTCCGTAATCCGGATGGTATTTGCAAAGTGGTCCAGTTCCAGGGTCACCCATGCTTGAAGCTCACTTGTCTTTCGTCAATGCTGAAAGACATCGTTCAACACCACTCCACCCCCCAAATCCTCGTCTATTCCACTAGCGTCTACCGCTTACTCTTCGCCGTGGGGTGCCACACGATACGTTCTTAGCGTACTGACATGACTCGAGTCCCTGGACTCGCTCACCGTGTGACATCCATGATTAGTGAACCGAGACGAGGCGAGTCATGGATGCAGCGAGGCATTACCAATTTACCTGCCCCTTTTTGCCTCTGACCAAGGGAGACAACCTTGCTCATCTGTGAATGTGCGATGCCAGTATGGAGTGATGCTGTCGCAAGAGTATATGTTCCAAATGTCGACGATATGATACACACGGCTCAGCGAATCATGTTACTATTCCTTTGCTTTTCCCGTCCTTTCAGACAGCAGAAAAAAAATTGGTGGGCCATCACCGTGCATGTAACCCTCCATGAACGTGGTATGCGGTCGATCATCGTTTGGTAGATCTTAATCTATACGAGGCTTAGGCTCCGCAACAAATCCCGCAACAATTAGGGCATAGGATGTCGGAATGGGGCAACTCAATGTTATGAGTGTATGTGATTGCAGCAAGCTCATTGATCAGAGGTGGCAATCCCTGCGGTAGTATATCCATCCCGCCCCGGTTGGAGCCTGGTGCCGATTACAAAGATATCAATGGCTTTAGGAATGTAGTATCCCGGTAAGATATCATCGGTGAAAACACAACTTGGTCTCTATTCTTTATCTTCTTTTTTCTTTTGTTGCCATCCTTTTACCCTTGCTCACGTTCAGCTTGGGATTGCTTCGTTGAACAATCACATGGATGTTAGCTTAAGGTGTCACAGATATCGCGAGTTATATGTCCCATGTGTATCAGACATCACATGTACCAGGCAATTTAATAGGGCAGGGGATGTTTTTCGTTGCTACCGCCGCATGGGGCATGTCCTGTGTATTCCTGTTTGGGATCGAGGAAGGGCTAGACGGCGATCCGAAGCGGCCAAAAGTACAGGGCTGGGATTCATAAGGACCCAATTGTGTCTGAAAGCCTTCCGGCAAGCCGGTCGACGATGGTCTTCGCAGACGACCTTCACTAGCAATTATTCTGATCAGCCACTGGGCGCCTTTGACCAAAAGAGGTACTGGACGTCAGCCCTAGATGTGCTAACCCCACAAGCAACCGGGGGTATTTTTCACCGCGGGCGTGTAGAAGTGTAGTAGCTATCCCGGTACTTGGTAACCGTGCCTTCGACCCAGAACCGGGGTTTAAGTATAGGCTATGGGTTGTGTAACCTAAAGACCAAAACAAACTTCAGTAGAATTTCCCTGTTTTCGCCGAGCTTGTTCGCAGGCCAATGAATAAAGTAATATCCAGGGGGCCATGCAAAAAAAGGGGGAAAGCCTCGTTGCGTTCAATTATTGAAACAGCTGAGAGGTAGTCCCCTTTAAGGATTGAAATACGGGCTGGAGTGCTCGGTTACGCTGGCGATGTGAGGACCATCAGGGGAGCTCGACCATTGCAGCTTTCATTTATTTTTCTTCACTAATGGATTGATCTGGGACAGTGACGATCCTAGCATCAGACGATGCATTACTAGAAGATAGAAAGGTATAAAAAAGAAATGTGAATACTTATAGCCACATGTGCCGTTCAATTAAGTTAAGTGTGAATGAATTGGGGATCGATCCTCAGGCACTGAGCCTTGGTGTTGAAGGAATTGAAGGGAAAAATGAGGCGAGAGAGTGAGGCGGGAAACCGACCATCTACGGTCACCTGATCTGAACATCCCTCATTCAACAGGAGCAGAACAGAAACTCCAAAATGAAGATAAGGGAAGTAATTGAAATGCGTCTGTGAGTGCTAGGTTCAAATAATTAGGAGATACAGTCCTCAAAGCTATGGCGTGTCCACTATATCCCAGTACTCTGGCTTCTGTAGCCTTGGAAAGACTGAGACATATATTGTCTAGATTGACACCATGTGTCGATCATTAATGCAGTGCAAACACAGCTGAGCTGAGATCTATTTTTGAATCCAGGCCCTCTAAAAAAGAACAAAAGTCTCGCGAGAACTATAGAAAAACCCGACAGCCTGGTTCCAGATATGAGACTATTACATCTACAATGCCTCTGCCAAGAATAGTGAAGACGGCCACCAGGACAAGGCATATCCTTGTCTTTGTATTTTGGGCAATGTTGAAATGGCCCAGCCCTAGTCTATGATTTCCAATCTCACTAGTTGCATACTTGTGATATGCTATAGCTATCATTGTGAACATATGCGAGAAATGTATCGAATCCCTGAGATAATCGCTGTGATTTGTAGCCTTGAGACCGACAGCGTTTTCTTAGCGCGATAAGCCAGATGAAAGACCTTGTATCCCAGGATCAGCTTTGCAACTTGATGGCTCTGAGAGAAGAAGGAGCTATTCTTTGGCGTCCCTAGAATCATGTTACAACGGACCACTCACTGGGAAGACAAGTGCTCAAGTTCGAATCAAACAGACGGACTAGTTGGATCAATGTAGCATAAAATAACTCGAAAAGGCATTCGTATGAAGCCCAGTGTCTCTGATCAGGAAGGGTACTACCTATCAGCGGCTTCAGTTGGTTGACTGGATACTATGGCGCGGAAGTAGCTTGGTGGTAGAACATGCAGTATTCCGGAGGAAAAGCGAAGTCTTGCTATATATTTCGCCTTGTTCACATGGATGATTTCCTCGTGATGATCTACCCCAGATATGGAGCAGGTTAGGATACTGATTCTCAAGACAAGTTGGGCGATCAAATCAGAAGGAAGGTAAGGTTAATAGCAAGGAGCGCAAAAGTGTCCGAGGCCGAGGGATGCAACAATTTCGGGTCAGTGCCATGGTTATGCGGCACCAGCCATGCCTTCCTTTTTCTTGCGCCTCCCACAAACCGCAAGATCATTCTCCACTGAAGCCAGTGTGCCTCCCAGTACATGACCTGAACGGCGCATATCTTATATTGTTACCAGGATGACTATCCCTTGCTTCAGATGGCACCCCTCTTGATGCATCTATATCAATCCCAACCCTTCACTCGATCATATGAAAATGCTCAAGCATCTGCCATACAAGCCACAAAATACGTTGGTCTCAAAGCGTTGCTTCAGCTTCTCGCAGGCACGGTGTTATTCTTTAGTGTTTCGGTTTTCTTCTGGAAAATTGCGAAGTTCTGTCGTTTCCTCACCCAGGGTAAAGTGCTCAAGCAAGGAAACAAAACTACTACACGCTATAGCAGGACTTGGTATGGTTGGGTCTCAGCAGAACGACATGAGGGGAACAAACTGCTAGCACGAAGATGTCTGCAAAAGCTCCATGATTGCGCAGTCTGGGGATCGCCGAGCGATGACTATCGCTGGATTTGGTGGGATCCTGGACAGAAAATGCAGAATAGGTTTTGCGAAGAAAAGAGGAATCTGCGATGGCTACCGACCTGGTTTAAAAGCTATAGCTACATTGCTGCCGATACTATTTGGAACCCAGGGCCCCCTCCTCGCCACAGGAATACTTCTACGTCGGACTTCTGCAGTGGATATGCTTCTCTCAGACCTATGACCGGGGCGCTTTCGAGAAGTCATACACCGAGATCCATAACAAGTCGAACAATCTACTATGCACTTGGAGGAAGCAATGTTACGAGCTCGTATAGCCAATTGTTCTTTCAGCGTGGCTATCAGCATGCGCCAACGCGAGGAAAGGCAAGACAAAGTCGCCAGTATCGAAGCGAATGCGCCAGAGAGTGCAGGTTTGAGCGAGAACATCTCGAATATGCAAGCAACATAGACATACTTCAACGCCACTTGCACTATACATCTTGCAGCACTCTGATGCGCTTAGGACTTGCAGGTCGTGGTACAGGAGATATACGCAGTTTTTCGCTTCCATGCCTCTTCAGCCAGAATTATGAGAGTTCGATCGCCTCAAATGCACCACACTGTACCAAGGCAAGTTCTCCAGAAGGCAGAATAAAGACAATGAAAAGGCTCCGAGATTTCCGTAAGCATCAAGTCTGGTCTGCTCGGATGGCACTGCAACCGTCCAAATATACAGAGCTTCTAGGACCACCGGCCGGGACTCCGCGATTTGGGCTCTCTGTCACCAGTTCATCCGATCAGATACCTCTATTGATCCTAACCCAATCAAGGCGCAAAGAAGCTTTCTCAACAAATTCCAGCACACTGATCCCTAACGTTTCTATCAAGCATAATCATGTCAAGAATGTGGAAACAGCGGGGAGTGTTGATCATATTGCTGGTTTAGCTGTGCGATACTCTGCAGCCCCTGCAGGTGGTCGATCAAGCTTACCATGTCGTCTGGAGGCCCGCCATCGTACAGGATTAGGCTTGGAAGAAGAAAGGAATATAGACTCTTGCACGCAACAGAAGGGGCCACTGTGCATATTTCGCTCTAGAACAAAGGAGTCCCGGGAGAGGAAGAAGCAGAAATTGAGAGGACTTTTGGAAGGAAAGGTTCCTATTAGCGAGCTGAGTAGATGGGAGCTACAGTTCATAGATGGGCTGGACCGGAGACTGGAATGGCTCTACAACCAGCTCTGCCCAGGCCGGAGACCTTACCATTTCGCGCTGCTTGCGAACCACTGGCTCAATAAAGAAACTTGGCTGGTAATTGACCCACCTACGCGAGTATCTATCGACGCTAGAAGGCGACTAGGAGATCCAAGATTCAACTCGCCATATCCAAAGCCTGACTGCAGCGCGAAACCAAAGTACCCAAGGGTGCCACGCAAAGCAGTCTATACTCCTAAAATCAATTCATGGAGGCTAGCTGTTAACAAACACCGAAAAGCGTCTGGACTACGTGACATGGTCAAGACAATCAGAATCTACCCCGATGCGACAGATGATCCACCAGATGGGAAGGTTGACCCATCATGCTGGATGCTTCGCAGACCCCCGCAAGGACCGTTCATGTTAGCCCGACAAAGAAATGTGTATTATGAAGGAGGGGCAGGCTGGCAAGAGACATTCGATGATTGGCAAAAGATCGGCCACAGTTATCTAATTCGGAAATTCATCCATGAAGGCAGGGTCAACAGAACAAGAGCAAAAGAAATTGCAGGAGTAATCAGCAGGTAATTTCTCATATGGCATCAGCAAAAGGCTCTTGATCTGCGAACGACTCATGTTTGGTCCGCTGACAGGCCCGCGCGTTTTGGGCAGGAATTGTGTGGTCGCTCTGCAAACAATTGGAAGGTGTCAAGGGCGGTTATATATCTGTGTGAAAGGATGATGTACGGGACAAATAACATAATGCAGCCTCTGTATGGTCTATCTGTATTGTTATGATGCCTTCTGGCGCTGCCATCGGTTCCCAACAACCGCCTATTCTTACGAATGTGAAAATGCCATCAAATGCCAAGTCTCTGAAATCGAATTGAATCCTGTGCCTTAGGCCTGAATAAAGAACATGGTAAATAGCGAGGCGAACAATGCAGTCATGGTGTCATTCCCCAGTTGCCGAAAACTCCGGTGATCCTTTCCGTGCCTTCAACGATGCTTCTTGTAGAGCATCGTGGCGGACACAGCGTGTGGTGTATAGTACAGTTTGAATAATGCAGGTACAAATATGTAAAAGGCGATTGCCAGCTTCCCAACACACTCTGCGTGTATAAGCTGTTTAGAAACCAGGGGGGTTCACTCTCTGGCTGACACGGGTCCACTTCGGTAGCTCTGGAAGAAAAATAGCATTAGCACACGAACTTCGAACAGAATCCCCTTCGTTTGAGTCCCTCTGGGAATGGCAGCCCATCGACTTAAATGGGCCTAGTGTGTAACGTACTGTGAATGCCCTTGCGGTACTTCTTCTCCTTCTTGTCAAACAGTGTGTACTTGTCCTTGGGCAGCATCTCCTCCTCGCGAGGCATTTCCCTGTACCAGCGGTCGACGGCCTTGGTGGTGTATCCATTGCGCTCCAGCGCGGCGGAGACAGTGTCGACAACCCGGTCAACGCCACGGAGGCGCTTCCTCTGGCGAGCCTTCTGGGGCTGGGAGAGGCGCCACGGAATCTTCCTATTCGATTGACAAGTGATATTAGCTTCACGGCGCATCATGATGATGATGATGGGGGGGGGGTGGTTGTAGCAATGCGGGATATCCGGGCGGGTGACAGGGGCAGTCAGATTGGATTGCGACCTACCAAAGAAGACCCGAGAAGAGCGGCGATGAGGGCTTGAACATCATCTTTGCGATTGACACCGAATATAATCACAGAAAGAGGGACGAAGGGAACGAATGAGTGGGAGGCAAGCTATCAATCACAAGGAGCGGAAAGCCGAGTTGGCGGACGAAAATCCCGTCGAGGAGGTTTGGGGAGGTCCGTGCACGGCGAACCTCCGCGGGCCAACAATTGATTTCCTTCCCCGAATTTCTGCGAGGCCAATGAAGATGCCACCTGCTTTCACGCCGTCGATCCGGGGTTGTTCCCCCCTCCTCCTCTCCTCACTTTCCGCCTGCCGCTACGCTGCATTATATTGCTTGCCTTTCTCCCTGTTACTGCTTGGATGGATCTCGGTTAGAGCGGGCTGAGTGAACAATGTCGCGCTCTACGGACTCTGGCGGCGCAACGGCCGATGCGCCTTCGCTTCCCTGGAGGGCATTGTCCTCCACCACCATCTTCGGAGTTGCAGCATTATGCCGCTCTTTTCTGTACCTCTGCAGTCGGCCACAAGCAAATGGATTGGATCAATTTCTCGAGCTCCTCGACTCGAGGAGTGATCCCTCGCAGAGAACGAGAGGCTTGCTCACAGGTATGCTGTCTAGTCTTTTCCCTCTTGGATCACTGTACCTGAAAGATTATGTATCGGCTAATTGTTTTGACTTATCAGTTTCGAACCATACCAGCGTGTACGTGCCTACATTGCGTCTCGAAAGCTGAGGCGACCCGTTCAACTCCGACGTCAGAGAACGCTGACCATGGCCGCTTTAATTGAGCAGGATGGATGATCCGATCATGTGGGGATATCTACCGATGCGATATAACTTCGGACTTGCGAATTGGAATAAACGATGGGGGTTTGGAAGCCATGACATTTGTTATCAGACTAGGTATGGCAGTCCTCTTTGCCTTGTTCAGATTTGAAATGATTTGTTGCTGACTGACCGGACTGGTGTATAGGCCGTTAGCCCTTTTCTTCACCATGGGCCAAGTCCTGCCGACACATCGGTCGGCCCATTCGCAATATGGTGGCCTCGCCCAGCCCGTCGTCACCCAGGCGATCCGACTCCTGTCGAAGGGACCATTCCCCGCTGACCCTCATCTCGCTGTCCCCGAACGTCAATCGTGGAGTCTACAAAATGTCTGCGTGGATCCGTTTTCCGATCTCCCCACAGCCTACACCACCGACGGGCATGACTCTCATTTATCGCCGTCTTCTTACGCCTGCAACTCGTATTCCTGGTTCCATATATTCCCGGAGGGAAAAATCCACCAAGCGCCGAACAAGACTATGCGCTACTTCAAATGGGGTGTGGCACGACTGATCCTTGAGGCTAGCGAATGCCCGGATGTGGTGCCGATCTGGCTTGAGGGCTTCGACCAGGTTATGCACGAAAGCCGCGAATTCCCACGGTTCCTCCCTCGTGTCGGAAAGGAGGTCAGCGTCACTTTCGGACAGAAAGTGGATAGAGAGGCGGTTTTTGGGGAATACAGAAGACGGTGGCAGAAGATCAAGGCCAAGGCCGAACGCGTAGCCCCTGAGACTCGCGATCTGCCGTTTGGAGTGCTAAACGACCAGCTCCTATATGACCCTGAAGCAGTTGAGCTGCGAAAAGAGGTTACTAAGAAGGTCCGGGATCTCGTCCTCGATGTCCGACGGACGAGAGGATTGTCGGACGAAGACCCGAAGGAAGGTCTAGTGGAGACATGGATGCAAGAGGGCCCTAAGCGCGAGGGTAAGATGGACGATGATTCATGGGTCCGCGATATTTGACGATGTGCATTACTGCGAAGCAAAAAACAACTGTACAATAGAACCTTGCATAGAAATAAAATATGGGCACAAGCGACATCGCACGCTATTCCTTGTCTTCTCTACCGCAGCCTGTCGACTTAAGAAGACTCAGCCTGGCTTTACGGCAAGCTAGCATGAATTGACCAATGACTCATTCTCACTCATAGCAAGCTATTTACTGAACTAACCAACTAGTTGGTTAAATCGTGGCTCAGCCTTACTAAACCGAAGGGGCGAAACCAGCTGCGGCGAACGATAAGATGGGGAGGAGCTCCGCCGATCGGCCTCATCCCACTTCTGCCACATTGAAACCTCCCCTTGAGTCTACTACTTTCCTCCCATCCCTATGCCCAAAAAGCACAAGAAGACCGCCTTTGCGAAACCAGCCAGCACTGCTCACCATACGCTTGCTTCCTCCGGCCCGCGACACGACCACCATGATCGTCTCCGTTCGTCCCACGCTTCGTCCTCTTCCGCGGAGCAACCCTCCGTTAACGACCTGATTCACCACCTCCGCCGCACGCAGGTCTCCAATGGGCCCGAAAGCCCCTTTAGATTTGTCGCTCCTCGATCTGTACATCCCTCTCTACGGAATCTTCTTGAACTACCGGAAACCCCGCCTCCCCGCCCCCGCCCGGGGGCGCGTCGTGTCGGGGTTGTTGGCTCGCTGCGCTTGCGACGGACTGCAGGACCCCCACCACCAGAGAGCTGGCTCCTGGGCAGCCGGGATGATGCGGAGGAAGAAGACGTTGATATTGCTGCTGCAGAGAAAGAAAGGGTCATCTACCGGCTAGAGCGTCTACCCGGCACGACCTTCCCTCCCAAGGGCAGTCTTGTCGAAACGGTGCTCAGATCGATGGCCACATACTGGGAATGGCATGTTGAGTATGACGGACCGTTCCTAGGAGCTCTTCCAAACCATCTCAAAGTGCGCCTCCTCAGCTACATCGCTGTATATGCCAAGGATCGACCGCTGGGCGGGCTTATGCGCGGTCTGCGACCTCTATTCGAGAAATCCCGCGCTACCGATGACCCTGATATACATCAAGAAAGCGAGTCCGAAGTCACCCGTCTAGACCTAAGCAGTGCCATCGGCCGATGGCTAAGCTTGAAACAACTCTCCAGCGAGCTTCTCATCACCGAGAAGCAAAATCCCGTGCAGCGCAAGCCCAAAGAAACTGTCCCCTCCTCCTGGGAAGAGGAATACGAGATAGCCGAAGAAGAGGGCAACACGATCACTCCAACAGCAAGCAATCCCACCACTATCCCTCACACGCCATCCCCAACTCTCCGCTTCTCAAACCTCCGCTACCTCTCCCTCGCACACCCCAAACCCGGCACCGTCAACTGGAACTCCCTTATAAGCCTCCTCTCCCGCCTCTCGACCATCACCCACCTCTCCCTCGCCCACTGGCCTATACCCACCGTCACGCCCAACGCCATCAACGCCCGAATCCGCCATCCCAACCACCGCTCCCTAACCTTCTCCTACGGCGGCACCGACACCTACTCCGCCAGCGAAAACAACTGGGCCGAAGCAGCAGGTCTCCTCCGGCGCCTGTCCCGCGTCACCTACTGCCTGAAATGGCTCGACCTCGAAGGCTGCGGCGACTGGATTCCAGCCCTAAAATGGCAAGACAGCGAATCAATCTCATCCGCGTACGCCTCCTCAGGTCCCGAATGGAACACCTCCTGGCGAGACATTGAATACATCCGTCTCGGACCAGGCTGGCTGCCCCATATCGACGACGCCGAACTCCTCCCCGAGAATAGCGTCAGCCAGAGCGGCTCCTCTTCCTCGTCTTTGTCGTCGCCTACCCGCTCCCTGGCTTTCTCGGCGCATGCGCCTCCGCCGCATCCCGCTCTTGCGAGCCGTGTAGGAGGTGGTGGAGGAGGAGGGGATGCGGAGCCAGCGTCGGATTTACCGTGGGATGTGGAGGTCGAGCGGATTAAGTATCGGAGGGGGAAGGAGCTAGAGCGGTTCCGGGAAACGGTGCAGGCTGCGAAGGAGGTGCAGCAATGGGTTTTGAAGCTGAGGAGGGAGGGAAAGGGCAAGTGGGTGCAGTTTTCTTTTGGGTTGGAGGGGATTGAGGAGGATGGGTTGAAGAAGTTATTTGGGAAGGAGTGGGTGGGGGTTTTGCCTTGATGGGGTGGTTGGTCATTGAGGTATGCGTATATATTGATAGTTGGTTAGGAGGTGGTAGATGTGTGTGTGGATTGCACAGTTAAGATATAGTACCCATAGCTTAGTATATGATGTTGATGCTGTGGGGGGTAAGGTGTTATGGACATGTTAGGTACTGGTAGATAACCAAGTGCATCGAAATAGAACTTACATCAGATGATGTAAGAATACAGCTTTGGAATGAAATACAAGTGGCAGATTTCCTGATCTCAAATTTTACATGCAATTATTGGAATTGGAGTTCTATATGCACGCACAATCCCAAACCGAATATGATGAACTTTTTCCCATGGAACCAAGAACAATATGTACATAATCCCTCATTCATCCACCACTGATCCCACACTTATGCAACGCCTATTTCCGGCCCCTATTAAACGTCTTCAACGGATCAACCTTCCTAACACCCGAGGGCTTACGGCCCTTGCCCTTGGCGCGGTTCTTATCTCTGGCCTTACGGATGCGGTTGTCGCTGTTTTTCCGGAACCCAACGAAGCCGACATCCTCGCTGGAGATGCCCTTGCGACCCTTGGACGGCATCAGGTACTCGGGGATGTGTTTCAGGTGGGGTTGGATACGTGCGGAGCGCAATTCGCCATCGTGACGGAGCTGGCGCAGCTCATCCGGGTTGTCTTCGAAGTGGCGCTTGAGTTTCTCGCTCTTGACCAGCTCCTGACGGATCTCACGAGCACGAGCTTCCTGGACGGCAAGGCGTGTGATGGCGCGAAGACCATCGGTCATACGGTAGCGGAAGGCGTCGACTTGGCTCATCTCAAAGTGGTAGGGCTTGACTTCGTGGCCATGTTTGGATTGACGTTTGACGATCTTGGCCAGGACGGCTTCGTCGTGTTTAGCGGTGGGGAAGGAGGTGGGCTTGTGCTTTCCGTACTGATCTGCTGGGACGACGAACGAGAGCGCCATGCCGGTCTTGCCGCCACGGCCGGTTCGCCCGATGCGGTGTGTGTAGGATTTGGCGGTTGTGGGGAGGTCGAAGTTCAAAACACAGGCCACATTCTGGAAGTCGATACCACGAGAGATACCATAGTCCTTCTCTTTCGCGGTGAGCTTGCGGCGCTTGTCCGGACGATTCGACTTGCTCTTGTCGTCTTCAGCCTCTTCGTCGTCACTGGATCCCATAACACCAGCAGCTTCCTCCTCCTCATCAGCATCGGCGTTCTTGGCCTTCTTCGACTTGGATCCTAGGACTTCCTGATCGTCTGCAGCGATAATGATGTCGTAAACACCCTTGTTGAATTCCTGGACGACGTGGATTCGGGAGTTCACTGGCAACTCGGAGTTGAGAACACAGCTCTTGACGCCGAACTGTTCCAGGAAAAGCTTGAGGCGGTAGCAACGGTCGATGTCTCCAACAAATATGATGACCTTGCCCTTGATGAGCTGGAGCTTGAAGATCACGTATGTCAGGAGGAATTTCTCATCCTCTGCGCATCTGGTGGGCGAAGTAGTTAGTATAGCGCTTTAATCATTTGTCGTGTACAAAGTATGCTTACTTGACAACAAATTGGCTAACACCGGCGCCCTTCTCCTCCTTATCCTCCAACTTCAGCACAACAGGGCTGCGACAGAACAGTCCCTTCAGAGTATCCACTTCCGAGGTGAGGGTAGCACTCATGAGGAAGGTCTGCACGCCACGGGGAATCGCCTTGGAAAGCGCATTGATGTCTTCATCGTATCCGTACGAAAGGACCAAGTCGGCTTCGTCGATAACCAGGTGCGTCAGGTTATCCAGCGAAAGAGAGGAGTTTCCGAGGTTGGCAATCACACGAGCGGGGGTGGAGATGACGATATCGGGGTAATCGGAGAGCATAGTGCGCTGTACGGCCTCGGAGACCTTCTGTGTGAGGTTCACAGAGCGAACATCCTTTCCGCAGAAAGCAGCGAATGTGGTGACGACGTTTTGGACCTGTTCTGCAAGCTCTCGAGTGGGGACGAGGATGAGGCCAGTAGTGGCTTTCAATGAGGGGTCGGCCTAGCAGCAGGATACGATTAGTTTGCCACTTTGATGTCTATCGATAATTTCCGGGGAGTACTGACAGCTTTCTTCTGAAGAATGGTCTGAAGGATAGGGAGGACATATGCGGCGGTCTTTCCGGAGCCGGTCTTTGCACGAGCTGATATTGTTAGTATGTTTATCATCCATCATAGACACTGGGATATACACACCAAGAATATCTTTGCCTGCGAGCGCCAGTGGAATGGCCTTAGCCTGGACCAGCGTAGGCTTGGTGAACTTCTCTTTGATCAAGGCTTGGCGCAGTCGCGGATCCAGGTTGAGGCTTTCAAAGTCGGCCTCGTTCGCATCGGGGGCCTCCTTGGTCTCCGCAACTTCAGGGGAGGGAACATCATTAGCATCCAACTTGCGCTTCATTGTGGCGATATGAATTCCCGGATTTCACTGTAAGTTCAAGGGAAGGGAGTCTGGGGAAGCTGGTGAACGACTGGAAAGTTTTCCTCATTCAAGCGGGCTGGAAAATCCGTCGGGCGGTGAGATTTTCCGAGGCTCTGATTTTGGACGAACTCCACTTGCGCTCCACCGATAAGCCTGTTGGCTGCTATCGCATCTCCATTCCCTCGTGCGAAGTCCACTCCAGTATCTCTTGCCATCTAAGGCTCAGCAAACTGAGGTACCTTCTAGTTTTTAGCCATGTCGCCGCTCAGGTATCAGATAGCAGTCTATCAGGCTGATCCGTCGCTCTTTCTTTTTTATGGCTTCGCTCCTTCTACGAAATGTTCCTTAGAGGAGATATCCACGATGTTGCTTGCTGTGGCTTCCACTGCAGCTCATCGACTAATTTAGCCCTACCACTCGCGCCAGATTCTATCAATTCCATTCTACCCTCATTTCCGATATGCTCCCTAGGAATATCCATACTACTGGCTTCTCCTCTGGAGATAAACCTGACTGTCCCAATACTTTAAAACGCAATTTCCCCAGCCATCCACCTCCCTTCCCACTGAACACAACAATTGATCCCAAATTCAAACCTGCCTCGGAACCCCGTCCGAGCTTAGCAGAGAAAGCCTTGACAGGGAATGCCAGTGATTGTTTACGGAAAGTACACTCGATTTCAGGTTTCGTATCACACAGCAAGGAAGACGGGATAACGCAAACTACAGTCGATGATGCAAACTGCCTGCCTAGGAAATGTCATTGGGGACACCATATACCACCAGTTGGTGATATTGATATGATAGAGGCTTATATAGCGCAGAAGGAATGCCATGAGCAGCAGAAGTTGATCGCGATAGACAGGCACAAGGTGCACAAGTTGCGTGCCATGATGTGGGAGCAGAGAGAAGAGGAAACGGCTGTGAGGGATTCTATCAGAGCACATCTCAGTGCTATTACATGCTGCACTTGCCAATCTACTGCACAGCTCATTGAAAAGGATTACGCAGCACTCCGGTCGATCGCGCTCTATCATTTGGATTTGGAATACCAGCTTTATCAGTCTGAGGATGAATTGGAGGAGCTTGAACAGGAGCTCGCTCGCTCAGCCACCCGACTGAGCCGCCTATTCCGCCCGGTAGATAATAGGGCACCTCAAGGTGTTAGGACCGACTCTGGGGTTGCGCGTTCTAGCTCTGATCCTCGAGACTTTGATACCCAATCGGTTCCGCTGACCACATCTGAGAGGAAGAATGATTCGCAGCAGCAACAACAGCCCCATCTCTTCACATCAGAGGTGCAGGAATCCATATCTGGCGCAGAGAGAATCCCAGTCTCTCAAACAAGCACGCGTCCAGTAAGTCCAGTTTATAGGTTCTCACAAGCTTGGGATCGGATAGAGGCACAGCCATGCTATGACATTGCCGACTTCGAGTCAGACCTTGACGAGATAGCCCAAAGTGATCCAGGATTTGCAGGGCGCACAGCTCACTCCGTCGGCATTCGCAGTCGTTCTGCAGATGACATCCATTCTGCAGATGACCTAGTCAAAGACCCGTTCAAGTTGACGATTCGTGAAAGGTCCTCCCCCTATGATCAGGATGATTTCGATAGCACTGGGCCGCCCTTTCAGCGGCAAAGGTTTATAGACAACTGGATCCTTCACCAAGTTCGCACCTCATCGCTGGAAAGTGCACGTCTGAGATCCCATCCCGTATGGGAAACTTTACGTACCCAGGGCTTGACCGATGAAGACATCAGTCAATTGGCTCTTGGAAGCTGGCACTCAAATGACGCAGGTGCGGTGGTGTCTAGTGGTTCGACAATCAAGCCTTCTAAAAAGCAAGAACAAGCCAGCACTGTTATATGGCGTGGGACCTGCAGGTCTTTCAACCATCGAAAGAGAACTAATTCCATGGCTTTTGGCACTCGGCCACCTCTCCGTCGCATGTCTCGCTATGATTCTGCCTGGCGGGGATTTGGCCCTGAAGATGAAGGCAGTCAGCCAGCAGACTTGGCCAAGGATAATGAGTAATTGGTATATTGCAATTTCCGTTCGTTTAGATAGTGTAGCATAGCACATAGGTTGGTGGCTAGCCATGGCTTATCTTTAATGACAATATGCCAGCACTTGGATAGCTCTGAAAATGCGTACCATTATCACATTCCGCTAGTCTAGAGGATAACAGTGCCCTTACAAGACCAGGTAGATGGCACAAGTAAGATCAAAAGGACCAGAGATCTTGTGTAACATCATATAGTCAATTCCACTGCAATCAACTGCCATGATCAAAAATTCCATCCCATAGTATCATCATAGATCGTTTCCCTGCCATATTCACCCTTAAAGTAGAAACAACAAATAGAACAAGAAAAATACCAAAGCACACTGCATTATGTACATCCATTGCATATCATATCATATCATAGCAAACCATATCCATATCCATAATAATTTCATATCAGATCATTTACGTTCCGAATAACCCAATGCATCCATCCATTCACCAAGCAAGCCAAGCAAGCAGTAATCAACCAACAAATCAATCACTCTCACTCAAACTATCCCTTCTCCTCCCACGCCCTCCCTCCCTTCTATAGCCCTTACTCAACCCCGGAATCGGGTGATGATAACTCCTAGTCCCCGTATCCTCCGTATCCACATTCGAATACTGATACTCGGATCTCGACGGCGCCGATGACGAGAAATCCAACGGTTCCGTGTAGTGGCCCCGCACGGACTGTCTCTCCCGCTTGCGGGGACTACTAGTCCGTGATCCGGACGACTCACTCGGCGGGGGATTCCTGCGTCGTTCACGCCGACGGTTATGTCTTCTCGCCGAGGGTTCGCGGCTGTGACGGCGGTCGTGGTGGTCGTCGCGGGTCGGTGCCTGGCTAAGGGTGTCCTCGCTACCGGGTACGAAGGAGAAGTCACGTCGTCTGCTCTGTTTCCGGGATGGCGCTTTGGCGGGGGCAGGGGCCGGATCGTAAGCGTAGTCACGGACCTGACTTCCGCTGATTTCGCTCTGGTTGTAATGACTTGCTGGGTTGGAAAGGTCATAGTCACTGCCGTAGTAGGTTCCCTCTCCTTCGCGATTAATGCCCCCGACACGGGCGGCTTTTTCCTTTCGGTACGCGGCAACGTCCTCGTCGACTTCGTTTTCCCAGTTCGCGGTCATTTCGTCGTCCTTGCGTCGACGACGGAATTTCTCGCGGAGCTTGCGCCGCCGTTTGCGTTCTTTCTCGGCGGAGGTGGCCCCCGTTACGCCAGTCTTTTCGGTCAGGTTGGTGGCGGTTTCGTCGGTGTAGGTGTAGCCGTCGTCGCTGTAGCCTTTGTGGTAGACGCTGCCGCCGCCGAGTTTGGTGCTTTTCGTGGCGTTGGATAAGGTGCGCCCATCGGGGCCTTTGCGGCGGAGAACGGTCGATTTGTATTCTTCCCAGTCGCCTTTACGCCAGATGAATCCGCCGTTTTTGGCCCAGAAGAAGAACCAGATTGCTGCGAGGACGAAGGCCGCGCCGAGGATGGCGAAGAGGGCCATTAGGCCTTTCATGTTGATGTGGCTTGGTTCGACGGTGCCGGAGCCTGGGGCCCAGGTTGTGCTGGAGCGGCCGAAGAGGTGGGTGTGAGGGGCGGCATTTTGGTCGTGTTGCTCTGAGGTCGTGATGGTGGTTTGGGTGCTGGCGGGGAGGAGCGTGGCAGAGGGGTGGATGGGAGGCATGGTTGTTGGAGTTGGAGAGCCGTCAAGAGCTTGGAGCTCTAGACGGGACTCTGGATGGTGGTGATGGTGGTTAGCTTGGCTGTGGGATGGTGCGGGTATGGGGTGTAATTGGAATGTGGATGCGTACCTTTATCGAGGTTGTCAGTGTGAGATCGAGTTTATGGTTCTTATCTGGATTCCGATCGGTCGGTGGACTATGTAGATGGTAGATGGTTGGAATGTGGATCGCACGATGTGGTGTATTGCTAGACAGATTGGTTAGTCTATGCAACGGGGATGATGACCAGCTCCGTCAGGGACGGAGAAGGGCAGAATTGAAGACACTCAGCGAGCAGAATGGACGAACAGCCGCCGAAAATGAGGAGGTTGGAGTAAATGGCGAGGCTGGGGATGACGCTGGTTTGTTTGGGTGTCTGGCGTGGCCCCGGCAACTCGCTTACTCAGCAGCCCTATCTTATCAGGATCACCATCTGAAAGTATAACTCTACAGGTGGACAGTCCTTGAGCTTAGAGGGACCGGATCGACAGTGCGTACGAGTCCAATTACGATGCTTGCGGTTATTCCCGATGACAGTCTTAGGTTTCAGCCAATCTTCTTCACTGGAAGTTTACGGAGCTCAACAAGCAGGGGGCGGGAGGCAACAATGAATCCGGCGAGTTGACAGCGGGGGACCCTTGAGATTAGCCTAGAGTAAAGATAGTACAAATAAAGCCGGAACACTGGGATCGACGGGTGGTTGGCTGTGGATAACACTAACAGCCCCAGGGAATGGAATTAGTCTCATCCAGGAAATGAGTCACGAGTATTGGGCATCAACGTCCGGATGATGGAGATGAAAGACGGGAAGATTGAGGGATATACCGATGTGATCGTGGGCTGAGTGGACAGTGATAACCCGAGATGCTATGTTTTAATTGCATTTTAGGTACTCGGGAATGAGGACGAAACTAATATTTACCCGATAGTTTGACATGAAGCGGTAGATTTGAGTCCGTGGCTCATTTATTTGAGCCAATGACAATAGATGTAATCCTGGTAAGCTAGTATGACGCAGAAACCACGTTTAGAGTTATGCCTCACTCAGCCTCAGCTGAGCAGGGACAGGGAGGTCGTCTGATTTCAAATTCCAGATGTCGCCTTTATTGTCCTTCTCAGTCTGATCGATGCCAACAGTATCCGTATAGATGCATACTAATTGCGCTGTGGATAGGCAACCTCTCTCTGTAGCCAGACGTGTAAAAACACGAGTGTTCTCTCTATATGACTCACGGGATCTGTGATTTCTAAACCCCTTGTCATGAGGTTAATGTAATATCAGTGCCCGAAGAAGCTTGTTGAGAAGCAGCAAGAACTAGGTTGATTGATCCATTGACCAACATTGCCACAGACATGGCATCCAACTCATCCGAGACCGGAAGACCTTGGAGGAGTGACGGGAGTGATGGATTATCACAGGTTCGTCTATGCCTGTCATTCGCAGTTACCTGTCAGGACTATAACAAGCCGGAGCAGAGAACTGCGATGCAAATTGTTTGCTAGCGGACAGTGTTGTCGGGAACCCATTTTCTAGCGTGCTTCGACTCCATCTTCCATGCCGTTTGCTCACCGGAAACTCCACCAGGATGGAGGATCAAGATATCAGTCAGCTAGACGATGCCGGTAAGTGGGGTAGAAGAGCATTCTAGAGTAGATGACCACTTCTTTATGTCATGGGAAGTTCAATCTGCAAAAGGTTGGAGCAAAAGCTTTCTCTATAAATTTTTATTTCGCGCAGGACAAGTTAGAGTAATAACATTTGAATGGATTTACCTGAGTGACACCGATCAAGTTCGCATGAACCTGTTTTCCAATTTGACATCGCAAAATCTGGACGGTAAAACTTTTTTTTTTTTTACTTTTGCCCCTCCGGTTGAGAGATTTTCACCTGCAGAGGCGGACGGCAAGAAGCGCCGCAGTGGAGGCCGCAGTCGTTATTGGGCCGCAACGGGGTTCCTGCCAGCGTCTAGGACTTTTGGGCAGCCAACAAGACGGAATTGTCTCGGACAGAGCATGGATCATATCTTATTTGATTATTGCAGACCCATGACGATGTTTCCGGCTCAGCGCTGATCACACGGAATGGGAAATGACAGATTTGGGTAATGGTTGAGGAAGTTCCCCATCCATCCTCACCATCACCAACACCATCATCATACATCAACCTGCTAGTCTTGTAAGTTGTAGTGGCAGTCAAGCCTGGTCCGTGGTTCGGTTCCGCTCAGACCCAGGGTTCCTCCGATGGAGCCCCGGCTTATTTGGTGGGGGAGCCTAGCGGTTTTATTTCCACTTCCCCTGGCGTTATGGCCGATACGTAGTTTATGGCCAGTGCCTTTCTGGCATTTTGAGATGACGCACTAGTGGTTAGGTTGGAACTTGAGAGAGAATGAACGTTCGATGATATCCCGAGAGTAAGGTCCTCAAAGCCACCGTGGATAAGACTTCGTGCTACACTGTATAGTACCCTGTTGGAAGGCGCGGATCGTTGTCCATCACGAGGCAGGATGATTCCGGCCAGTTGCTAAGCAGTCCTGGTGCGACGCCGCCATGAGAATGTTGACAGACTCACAACGGACGTTGCACCAAGATGCCAGCTAATCTAGCTTTCTAGACTAGAAGAGAAAGACAATCTCTTTGACAATATGCCTTGGTTCATTACTGTGTCACTGTGCCACTCTGTCATGGCTGAGTACCGACGGGGATACCTTGTACAATAAACCGCCATGCATACCCGCTTTCCATCTCTTCAGATACATTGCAAGTCTTACTATGCATGCACTTGGAGGCAGGGAATGAAGCATGTGACGTATCTGATCGATTCGACATTTGAGGCTGGGGGTTTCGGGGTTGGTTGTCTTTCCTCATCTGACCAGGGACTTGGGACGCAACTGACGAACCGACTCGATAGTAACAAGCATTGCGCACACACTTTTGAAGGAGTCCGAAGTTATAGTGCTGGCAAGTTATCATATTGATAGCTTCGCCGGCAATATCAAAAAATATTGGTATGTGATGGCGATAAGGATCCCTGGGAAGTGGTGTATCCGGGGAATAACTGCCACGCGCTCGGAATAAAAGGCTACAGCGTAGGTACCAGGGTTGAATACCCGTGGGAGTGGGAACGAAGTATACTCCAGACATCAATTCCTCGACATTTGGATAGATCAAATCCACCTCTGTCATGGAGCGGTTGATTGACCGTGCTTATGGCGCTGATACGCCAATGGATGAAATTGATCCCGACCTTGCATCTGCAGGTGAGTTCCCTGTCGACAGGCCAAATATAAGATCCTGCTGAAGCAGACCCCAGCATGTGTGACGTATGTAAGGTTCGTGGGTGGTAGAAACTGTGTTTACATCTCGAGTCATCCTTATTATTCAACCCGGGTGTTTCCTTGCTATACTACTCGCGCTGGTGATAATCCGCCATGGTGCCTTCTATTCATTGTAAACGCGGGAGAGAGTCCTGACGGACGGTAACGAACGGTAATACCGGGTGAGTTAGCGGCAGATCAGGCATCGACCGGCAGCCAGTCAGGGTGGCATCCCCACCTCCTTGCGACTTGAATCGTTCCGACTCTCTTTCTTCTTTTCCAACCAGGAATGCCTCGGATGGAGATGAGGCGCGATGCGGTTGCTGACAGACCCGGACGGTGGAAATGAACACTCACTAGCAGGGAAGTGTCCATAAAGGCAGAACAAGACGGTTCGGGAGAATGGAAGGGAAAGCAACAGAGCAGGGATGTTTGAAGATGAAGAGTATGTTCCGTGTGCAGTTACGGTGTCAATACTTGTATGGTTCAAAGCATAGTGGAAATTATCCTCTTGGGTGTAGTAGTAGTAGGTAGATAGTTAAGTACTAGTAACTGGTGAATATTCGCGTTGAGTCACGATGATAACTTTGATTGGCGCGTGGTGGTATTCCATTCCTTTCATTTCTTACTTTTCTTACTTTTCAAGTTCAATGAATCCGATCTGGAATTCTGGTAATTCCGCCTTGCATCCGTCCTCGGATCTGATTCGATCCGGGGTCTGTTGGTTTTCCACACAATCAAGAGTATTATGGATCCCTTTCAACTTTTTTCTTTTCTTAATTTATCTAGATTCCCAGTCTACAACGGAGTAGGGACACATCGTGAGATTCGTTCCGATCCGGTCCAAGGATGATGGGATGAAAGCTGACCGACGACGATGACTGACTGACTGACTGACTGACAGATTTACTCATTAAAAAGGCTATATCCATCCATTCAATCTACTACTCTGTACTCTCTGTCGGGCATTCCTCTCCAATCCATCCCCACCATTATTACTCTTAGCACAAGTCAAAAAGCAGTCCGTTCATCTTCCAACCCCACTTCTGTCTGGTCTCTTCTCTTTTCCCCTCCATCCATTCACTCGGTTATCCACTCTTCTCTTTCCCTTCTACATCCACTATTTTTTTTTCTTTCCCCTCCCCCTCTTCGTCAGGCCCCGACGGGACCACAGAAACTCTACTACTACTGTTTGAAACCATACAAACCAACCTTATCATTTTACCACCACCACCGCCACAACAAAATACCAACCATTTTACGATACAAAAAGAAGATAAATATAATCAAACCAGAAACTGAATAAAATTTCCCGCCAACCGTCTATTCGGTTACACGCTGCCCGACTGCATTGAGACTTGCAGCCCGTGGACATTTTCTGCCGGTCATCCTCCACTCACCGTCTGCCAGACTACAACTGCAGGCGCGCGCGCTCCTCCTTCTGTCTCGTTTTTTCCCCTTCTTCTGCTTCGTTCCTCCGTTGGTTGACTTGGTTTGACCCACGCCTGCATCTTCCTCTCTCGCCGTCCACTCTTTCCGCCCGACTACTTTCTACTAGTAGATACGGTCTCGTTTCCACCGCTGACCCTCCTCACGCCAAACCAACCATAACCGACGCCTTCTCTTTTTTTTCCCTTTCTTTTTTATTTGCTTTTTCATTATTCTTCGATGGAGCCTGTGCAGCCTGTGGACGACGACTATTTTCACCACGAATCCACTCTTCGTCGCTGACCCCCGATCTAGACACGCACCGTCTCCTGACTATTTTCTGGCCCATCTGCTGCCGGTCTCGTTTGCTTTGTTGAGGCTACCGCAGAAGTGGATTCCCCGACACTGGCACTGGGCTGAATGGGGAGAGGGTGAAGCAGTCCAGCACCACCACTAAATTATCACTGGACGAAAGAGAAAAGAATTAACAAAAAGAAAAAGACAGAGGAAAGACTAGTAAAAAAAAGTCTGTCTTCGTTGAGTCATTCGCATGAGCAGCAGCTGGTGGCTGCTGTAGGCCACCCGGAGTCCTGAAAGCCTGTTGGATCACCACGTTTCACGTCATCCACACTGCACACTGTCGAGCCCTTTCCCAATCAATCCAACCTCTCCCCTCCCTCGCCTGTCTGTCTGTCTTGTCTGTGTCTCCCCTTTCCACTCAAACCCACACCCACAGTTCCCCCCCTTCCCCTCTTAGGGTCGGGCCTTTCCTTGGCCGCCTTTCCAGAAGTCATGTCTGGAAAAGTCCCTCACGCCGCCTTTTGTGAGGAATATGATGAAGATGCCCATGTCATCCTTCCTGACACTCGTCAAGTCGCCAACCTCACTTCTAAGCGCTCCAAGCCTGTCTTGAGATCGCCTGCAGCCCCCCTGGTCGACGTTGCAAGTGACTCCGGCTATTCTAGTCGTACCGCCGCCACTGTCAACAGCACCCAATCTGGGCCGTCGGGCCGGAAGAGTCCTGTCCCTCTTAAATTAGACACCACCCTCGTCAAACGTGCTGACCTTGGCCGCGTTCGATCCAAAAGCAGCAGAGAACAATCCAAACCTCGGATCGTTCGTCCCCCTCGTGAGGACAAAATGCAGGTCGGCGCCTATCCCAACGGCGTGAGCCATGCTCCTGCCCACGCTCAGCGGTCTCCCTCAAGGCCTCGTCGCCGTGAGACTTCGCAGATGCGCCACTACCCAGGCACCTGCTGGGAGTGTGATCAGGGCTTGTACCATGCTTCTTCAACTCCAGTCGACAGCCGACCATCCATGGACTATCCTTACTACATGTCGCAGCCTCCCTCATCGGCTCACGACTATCCTCCTCCCCCTTCACCACGCGGGGACCCCCGGTACGCTCCCAACCCGGTCCAGGACATTCATGTGTCCCGCTCCAGCCGCCCCTCCGCCCGTGGCGGGGGTCCCATCTACCATCCCAACAACCGACCGGTGAGCTTCCATGGCATGCTGCCTGGAATGGGACAGATGGTGTACCAACCCTCCAGCATGAGCCGCTACGAACATGGGCCCCCGCCGTCCTCGTCAGCGTACGCCTACAACCCCTCCTCGTATGCGCCCTCGCATTACTCGCAACAGTCGCCCTATTACAGCGGCATGTCCGACTACGGTGCCCCTTCCGAGCATCGGCAGGAGCGATCGGTTTCCAGCACGCGGGATGGGCGGGGGCGGCGCCCGTCTGTTTATGGTGCGCCTGTGGTTGATTACGACTCTGCCTCAGCTGCTTTCGATGACGACGAGCCTTTGGATGCTGCCCCTCCTGCGCCGCCACCACCGCCTCGGGAGCCTCGACCCCGCCTTCCCTCTCATTCTTCCCATGATCGCGACGAGGACTACTATCGCCGGCCACCGCTCAAGCACAAGAACACCCCGCAGATCATCCAGAAACGCCCAGAGCCGCGTAAAAATGTATCGGCACCCTCCGTCACGTCCGATCGGCACTCTGCTCGGTCCTTTGATATGGCTGATATGAAGGATGCTTTGCCTGACGGCTACGGCTACCGCCGCTCCTCCCGGGAGACGGTCGTGCCGGCGCGAAGCCGCAGCTACCGGCGCCCTACAGCATATCACGAATCTGCTAGACCCTCGCGGATTGCCGTGGAGAACTCTCGTCGCCGTCAGCCAACTATCTACGACTTCCCCGATGATGACGATGAAGACGACGACGAGGACGAGGAAGAGGATGATGAGATGGATGAGAAGCATCGCGAGGCGGAGGAGTACCAAGCTACCCGCACAGCGAAGCCACCAGTGCCTCCGGCACCACCCGTGCCGTTGACGGCAGATGCTCTCTTCAAGGCCAAGTCCTCCCAGCGCGCCGAGAGCGACAGTGGCAGCCAGAAGAGTCGCAGCAGCCGTGGCAGCGATGCCCGCACGCAGAGCGGTAGTAACGCTGGGTCCAAGCCGGAAGAGGACAACAACATCGTCATGACGCTAAACGGGGTCACGATGAGTTTCCCTCAGGATGGTGGAAAGAAGATCAGTGTCCGGACAGGCGAAACTGGGGCGGTCGAGCTAAACATCGAAGGCAAGCAGCGACCGAAAAAGTATTTGACCAATGGATCGGAGTACACTGGCAGCGTGGCTCATAGTCGAAGGGAACTCGAAGATGCCCGACGGGTAAGGGAGATCGAAGATTCCCGGCGGGTGAGGGAGATTGAAGATGCCCGGCGGGTGAGGGAAATTGAAGATGCCCGGCGGGTACGGAGTGATCGCAAGTCAGATCGTGCCAGTCGACGCTCTAGTCGATCGACCTACGGCGGTCGATACTAGTTGTGCTTGACGACCATGATGACCTGGGGATATCGCTCTCTACCTGTCCTAGTATTTCTTCTGATCCATGTTTTGTCTCTTGCACCTCACGCACTTCATCGGTTAGACTTTCGGAGCAAGGAGCACTGTTTGCTAAAAGTTCTTCTGTCTTTAATTGGGCGATCATTATGCGGCGGACCTCTGAACCATCACAATACCAAATGGACAACTGGTCCGTTCTGCCCTGGTTCTTGAAAAAGTTGGAAGGTTCGTTTTGGGAAAAAAGAGCTCTGCTTTGCCATGGGAGGCTATTTATTGCATTGGTATGGTTTACGACTTGGTTTTTGGTCTCGGGTGTTATAAAGAAGAGAGGCGGGTTTCACCGATCACGTCCATCATGGCGACATGATTGTATGATTCTGATGACCTGCATGACCTTTGTTTATGTCTGATGTTATGTCTTATGTTTGATGTCATGTTGATGCCCCATCATGTCCTGTGTCTGGTATTCATGTTGCGATTTTGATGTCTGGGAGCGTTTGTATTATTCCTTTCGGATGGCCCGCCTGTTCTATCTGCCGTATGCTCGTCATGACATGAGCCGTGGCAGAGGAAGAAGGTATACCCGGTTATGTGATTCGATGTATTTCCTTGTCCTGGTTTTTCTTATCTTACCCCAATTCCCCTTGAGTTACTTCTTTTCCTTCGCGTAGTTGGGTGCCGTTACCCCCCTTTCATCCACCTTGTACCTTGTGTGTTATCTTCATGGATACCTACCTCTGTTTGACCACCTTTGATGATTCCCCCTGCTGCTGATCTCCGTATTGTTCAACAATCCATTGGTGACGGAGCCATGGAATGATCTTTGTTCCTAGCGACGATGTCTCCATACTACCTTGTTTTGTTTTTTTCTGTTTCCAGTTCTAGCGATTGTTTCAATACCCTTGATGTTTTACCTTTACCCATCATCGATTACCCCTAGCGAAAATTACAATGAAAACAAACATACCATCCTTATAGATCAGCAGTGTAAACCTTTTCCTTTCCATATGTAGCATATAGAGTATATGTTTCACCGCCATCCACTGATCCTATCTTATTCTAAGACTAGTTCTATGCTCTAACCCTTCCATTCAAATATCACCTATCACCCAAACACAAATAAATTAAGTAGTCACCAGACACCAACCCTACTCTTTCAAAAATCTCATCTTGATCTAATAATTGTAATCAAGCAATTAATCCAGTACCCAATATCCCAACCCCAACCCTTACACGGTAGTATCATATTATAGATGGGTCAAGTCCTCCTCAGCACCAACGCAAAATACGCAAAAAGCCTATACACAGCAATTATCCCCACCAGAATGCCCACCCACTTCCCCGTCCTACCCGTAGCATACCCGTATTCCTGAAGTACGCCCGTTCCACGAATCTTGCACTCGGATGCCAAATCCGTCTGGTACATGCATTGGCAGGAGTCACCGCAGGAGTAGATTCTATGTTGGAATTCGTTGACCATCATGCCTTGGAAGACGTATGCCTATTATACCATTATTATTGGGTTAGTATGTGTTTTGCGTTTGGGTGGATTGGATGAAGGGGTGTGTACCTGGTAATCAATGTAGTGGAAAACATATTTCCAGAACGGGTTAAGGATCTTAGGGGTGACGAGGAACCCGCCGACGCTCATCCAGAGGCCGTTGGCAAAAGCGACGAGGGCGAGGGAGATGACGAAGTTGGGGAAGATGGAGGTCATGAAGACGACGAGGGACTCGGCGGCGACGAGGTCCAGGAAGAGCCACATTACCCAGGTGAAGAAGGAGGTTGCGGTGGGGTTGAAGTTGGAGAGCCAGTAAGAGATTATGGAGAAGAGGAGGGAGATTAGGACTGTATTTGTCAGTGGGGTGGATTGGAGGGAAGGGAAGGGATAGGGGATGTACAGAGGAACGGGAGACCGATAATAAAGTTGGAAACGATGAAGGGGAGGGCGCCGTAGAGACCGTTGGCGCGTTCTTTGACGAATGTCATGCGATCTTCGATGAAGGCGGGGACGTAGGCTACGGCCATGAAGCTCATGAATGCGGAGCCGAAGAACTGGTGGAGATGGAAGCATTAGTTTTGTTGTTCTAGTTGGAGGGTTGGGTCAGTGGGAGCGGGCTTACGATAGCGTTGATAAAGGGCTGGATGTAGCTCTGTTCGGTGTGCAGACGCAGCCAGACGGTTCCCATCATAATTGCCAGCCCTAATGGATCGGTCAGTTTTGTCTCTGCCTCGTTGGAGATGGTTGATATACGCACCCAGGTACATAACAATACGGATGCCGTATGCCACGACATCACGGTAACTCTTGATGAAGGAGCGGTGCAAGAGAGTAAGAGTGATGCTGAGAATGCCTGGGCGACTTAGCTCGTCCATATCGAGTTTCGTCGATTGCTTCTCGGATATCGTGCTCCGCTGAGAGACCTGCTCTGTTAGCGCTGCGGCGCTGGAGGACTCCGACCAGCTTGTGTGGATCCGCTGGACCTGATCCTTAGACATGGCGTGTGTGCTGCCTGCAAAGTCGGAGCTGACAAGATCGAGGATGAACTCGGCCGGGTTGGTGTTCATTGGAAGCGAATAGCCAATGCTGTCGAAATAGGTCGGCACTTCTGTGACAGGACCGAAATAGCACGTCTTCCCGCTCGAGAGGAGGAGGAGCTTATCAAAAAGCTGGAATGTAGTTGTGGATGGCTGGTGGATACTGGCGATAATGATGAGCTGCGAGACGTTAGTAATTGCAGACCACCGAATGGAATACACGTACATTGTTCGCAACCGCCATCTCCTTAACGTAGGAGATGACCTCGAAACTGGCCGATGAGTCCAGTCCGCTGGTCGGTTCATCCAAGAACAGAATCTTAGGGCACGTCATGAGCTGACTCGCCACGCTAACACGCCGTTTCTGACCACCACTGATTCCCTTGCGAATGGGCGTGCCAACCAAAGTGGATGCCTGATTCTGAATTCCAAATGCCTGTAAAAGAGAGTGAATGCGCTCTTTCCGTTGAAGTTTCGTAACCGAGCTAATTCGTCAGCATCAACGCCAATTAACACACTCTAGGCTAATACACACCTGGGCAACGAGAGATCTGCGGCAAACTTCAATGTCTCGCGCACCGTCAACGACCCGATCAGTGCATCCTCCTGCTCCACGTAAGAAGTGAGCCGACCAAACGTCGCATTATCGACTGTCTTGCCATCTATATAGCAATCTCCAGTGGTCTTTGCTCCCGACGATGCTGCACGACGAGCCAAAACGTTGAGTAGAGTAGTCTTGCCGCATCCTGAGGGACCCATCAGAGCGACTAGTTCGCCTGTTTCATTGGTAGAGTTAATCAGGAGTTCGTTCGGGATGGGTACATAGAGTTCCGGGAAGTAACCACCAACCTTGCTGGACTGACCCGCTAATTCCATCGATTAGGTTCCGGGGCTGTTTGGTATGGCGGTCCTTGACGGTGACGGTGAGATCGCGCCAGGAAAAGTTGTTGACGGTGTTGTTCTTGAAGTAGCTGGGGGCTTCATTGCGCTCAAGGTCGGAGCCATCGAGTTTAGATGCGAGGTCATCCATTTTCTGTGGTCTGAAAGGAAAGATTAAGGTCTATAGTATTGTAGCTGATGGTGGGCAAAAGCTTGAAGTATAAGAAAGTCTCAAATAAGGGAAAGAATAGTGGAAGGCTTCACACTGTCACACTTTTGATCATGCCTAGCTGTTCTGAGATAGTAGTCAGAAATAGCGCCTAGTAGTAGCAAAACTGTAGAGCAGAATAAGAACCAGAAAAGATAAGAAAGAGGAGGGACAGGCGAAGTAAATAAACGACTCACAGACCACTGCAACCGAACCCCGGTCCGGTCACAAGGGGAGGGACAGCGAGACGCAGCTAGTCTCCAGCACATTGCATCCATAGTAAAAGAATCACTGCCATGTGGGAGGAAATGTGGGTGACATCTCCGAGACTCTCGTGTTGCTTTCGCTGCCACACACTTTGGGACCCGAGATGAGAGGCTTCTTTGGTTAAGGTCCCCGAAGCCCGCACGAACAGGTCGCCACTTCTCCCCTCCAAGCCCGAGGACGGCGTCTTCGCCCGATCGCAACGACCATAAGCTGGCTGAGCCACAATGTGAGAACCATCTCGAGAAGTAAGTTAGTAGATAGTTAGTCTAAGTCAAACCATTACTAGTTTGTTGTTCGGCGGGTGGATCGCCGTCGGGGGTCCACCCTGGAGAAATGGGGAAAAAAAAGAAGGAAAGCTGAGAACGCCGTTCATCTGCTGAACCGAACGAACGCCTTGTGGGTGGGAGAAAAAGAAAAGAAAAATGACCCAAATAAGCAAGCATAGGGGAACTATTGGAGATGGAGATAATCCTGAGGAGTGATTGGTGGTATTCTTCTCCAGACCCTGGACAGGATTCTTATCAGCTCCTGCTATTAAGAGAACTAACTAAACTAGTAGTTAGTGGTTACTTACTTAGTCTGGCCAGCTGAACCATCCTCATCCTCATCATCATCCATCAGGCTGAAAGATGCCCCCCTCCTCTTTTCCCTCCAATTGGATTATCCTTACTATCAGCTGTAACTACTACTACTACTACTACTACTACTAGTAAGTAGGAACATGATAGTACTCATTAAGTAAGTCGGAACAAGGCTTTCAGCCCCGCCATGTCATCGGGGACCTACTGCTATGATCCCCCTCCTTCCCATGCATCTGAGGAGACTATTACCATTATCGCACATCAATCATCTAATCGAGTAGTGACCTCCCTCCCAGTAGTTCAGTTAGATCCAATTTAGATTCCTACATAACATCATAACAAACAATGTAATATACCTGGCTGGCATCACATCTTGGTGTAACGGTCGCCTGCCGATCTCCTACCCACTCCGTCCTAGTCTAACCTGCACAATGCAATTCATTCTCACTTCATCACCGCTCCTTGTTATTTTAGTCCCCATCACGCAGGTGGAGGCTTTTGTTTTGACTTTTGAGTTTGGCGGCGGAAGATTAAGTCTGCGATCGGAGGCGGAGGTGGCTTCTTACTGTCATTAGATTGTCTGCCGATTGAACGGAATAATAATGTGCATCTCGCGATTATTATTTAAGGACGTGCCAGATACGCGTCGGTAGAATAGTTTGTGCTACAGTGGGTGTAAGACAGGTGTGTGTGATCACAGCGAGCAGATCGGCTTGCGTGGCACCTCATGAGAGCCGCGCCTGGTCAGTCCAGATGGGAACACCCTCGCTCTATTTGGCGCTATATTAAAATATACGATGGATTGCTTTGTCTTCTAGGTTTGTTTCCGAGGACTAATTTTGCTGAGCGTTGTAGATTAGACTCGAGTCATCTATTCTTCCAATGATACTCTAAACATTAAAAGCTAATACAAACACTTCCGGCATTCGGCCAGAGTCCAGAACGGAAAATATCCCTCTCGCAGCCTTACTATTAAGACTCAACATCTCGACATAGCTATCAAGAGACCGCTTAGTCGCTGCAGGAAGCACCCGAGGGAACGTTCTTGCACTTGCTGCTCTTCTTGCCGCCAGTCACATCAACACCGCTCCAGGTCCAGTTCGAGCAGCTGCCGGAACCGCACAGGATGTAGATGTCAGTACCAGAGCTCTTGACGCTGCCGGTGACCTTCTTGAAAGTGATGTCCTCAACCTTGACACCGTTGGTGGGCGTGCCGGTGGGGCTGCCGTTCTCGTAGTCCTGCTCAACGACGATACCGTACTTGCTGATCTCGGACAGGGTGATGTCCTCGAACTTGACGTTCTCAACAGTGCCGGTCTTGCCGTAGATGGTCTTGATACGGACACCGTTCTGGGAGTTGAGCACCTTGGAGTTGGAGATGGTCACGTCGTTGACGGTGTTGTCGCTGCGGCCACCGATGGAACCAATGGAGAGACCGTGGCCACCGTCACAGTAACCGTTGGTGAAAGTGATGTGCTGTGTTCTAGTTAGTCTCTGACGTTTTGCAGCTCCTGGACAGTGACGGCTTTTTTAGTTTGCAACAGCACATATACATACCTCACCCGAGTTGATGGCCAGGCAATCATCCTGGTTGTAGACGGTGGCACCGTCGATGGTGATGTAGGTACTCTGACCAATGTCAAAGGCATCGGTGTTGTGGCCCTTGCTCGTACCGGCGGAGTTGTCGATGGTCACGTCGGTGATGGTCAGGTGGTCAGCCAGAATGCTGAAGCCCTGGACAGGGGTGTTGTAGATCTTCAGGCCGGTGATGCTGGACTCGTCGAGCTTGTGAGCCTGGAAGAACTTGGGCTTGGTCTTGCCACCGTTGCTACCCTTGCCGTCCCACCAGCGAGCACCGTCGCAGTTGATCTTGGCACCGGAGGCCTGCTTGACGGTGATGTCGGTACCGGACATGGAGATCAGGGGACCCTTCCATTCCTTGTAGCCGAAGGTGGTTTCACCCTCGAAGATGACCTGTGAGGGGAGAAAATTAGTTGGTCCAAGAAGGGTTGAGAAGAGACTCAAGGGAGCGAGGCAAGACGTACGGTAGTACCCTTCTTGAGGCCAGTCAAGTCAAGAGTCTCACCGGCAGGGACCTCAATGTTGTCGAGGGTGATGGTGGTGCAAGAGGACTTGCCAGACTTGGCAGCAGAGGCGGAGGTGAAAGTGCAGGAGCGCTTCTCAAGAGGAGCAGCGGCGGCCAGCGCAGCGCCCATAGTGGCGGCCACGAAAGCGTTCTGGAGGAAATGCATGGTGAAAACGAAGGAATGGAACCTGGATCAACCGGGTACAATTAAGGAAGGACTAGAGAGAAGCTGGGAAAGGAAAGAGAAGAAAGAGAGACTGAGAGCGTGATGAGGGAAGAAAAGACCAGCCATGGAGAGGGATGCGAAGAGATCTATAAGTAGGTTTTTCGCTCGACTCGTTGTGCCCTCCACTCATCCCCTTTTCTTGGATATAACGGCGATACATCGGAAGTATGAGAATTGATTCAGGACCCTGGAAGCCACATCGAACGATCGAAGGAACCCGCTGGAAGACGGCGGTTTGAGGATGAAATGAAGTGGGCATCTAGACTTGCACGGAACAGGAAGGAAGGCTAGCCAAGCTCGCTAAGCTCGAAGAAAGACAGGGTCCGATGGGTCCCAAAAAGGCAGTAGCGCCCAGTAGTTGGACCAGCGCGCCTTCCCCACTAGGAAACCTTTAGGCATCCGGGTTTTTGCTCCTTTCGGCGCCATCCCGAGACACTCCTTTATTATACTTTCTATCGTTTCCTTATCGATCGCATTAACTATCACCAAGGGTAAGAATCCTCGGCAGTTTGGATTCTTTGCCGACAGTTTCTTTCTCTACTGATGAGAAAAAGAGAGCAATAAGGTTATGGACACCTGGTATAGTATGGTTCTCGGGAACACCCTCAAGATCGGCAGCATTGGCATCTCGCCGATCCCTAGCCCTACTGCCCTACTGCCCTAAGAACTCTCGGCCTCCGCGGCAACCGAGGCGGATACATAAAATCTTCGACCAAGCCCACCGAAACGAGAATGAACCCAACTCCGTAGTTCTCACCCTGAAACAAGCGGATCATGTTGCTAATCCATATTAACCAGGGGCCGTTCGCTGACAGGTTCTGCACAGGATGCAAACGCCAAGCTTCCACATTATCCTTCTTCCACCACGCACTAGGCAATTAGTTTGGCACTGGATCCGCTCCAATATCAACCACTGGATATGAGGTTATTGATTAATTTCATAATCACTGGTTTCTCGGATATTCCGGTCAATTTTCTTAAAGATTTTCCCATAACAGTAAATTAATGTTCCCCTGGTACTAATATAGTACGTCTAAGATGCTTCAATTGAGCGCATCGGGATACAACCAGGGGGAACTCTTGCGATAACTATTGTTTGCCGTTACCCGACAACATATGACTACCATGTTTTCATCGGCATTGCCGGAGGAGCAACAGTATCTCAGTCGAGACTTTGGCCCACAGGTTCCCTCTAATATCCAAATTGCTTTCCCTCAAATAGGTAGTCATCTTTTTTGAAGCTGTCATTTTCAGCCACCAACTAGTTAATTCAAGACAGCAAGATGCTCTACATGGCTAGTGTATCTGACAAATATGTCAGGGCCCAGCAAACTTCACAAGTGGACCTCGAGACGAGGGATGGAATGCAAAAAAGCTGGTCTGCAACGGTCAATTCAATTTCCGGATGTACAGGGACCAAAAGGCAATATCCTTCTAGCATTCTTTACTTGATTGCAGGGACCTTAACTGGTTAGTCTCCTAAGCCTTCCGCTTACAAATGCAAGCCACAATGGATCCCTTGTCGCACCATAAACTAACCGGTCAATCGTCCGTGCTTGATGTTTATGGCCCTACTATCACACATCCCGTATAGTATACGAATAGACTCGACCGTCGCAATTGACATAAATGAGCCCGGGCAGCCTTCTCAACTACAAAACAATTATAGACGTTAGATAATTTGCCCTTGAAACCACGCAAGGCTACCTACTGCTGCCGACTAAGCTTCGAAGAACATATGGAATTTTTCCACAAAACATACCGCCTCAAGAACTATTATACAGCAACCAAATCGCACCACACTCCTTTAGGATCTTCATTATATACTTCTGGAACCCCATTCCCCACTACCTGACACTAGGTACCTGCCGACCAAGCTAGTACATTCCTTCATCTGGATCAATTAAGGAAATTTGCCCCTGAAGCACACCACTATATACCCGGATATACATAGAAGCGCTAGACGGTAGCTTACATTGAGTATTCAGGATAATCTCTCTCATCATGGTACTAACCGCTAGGAAGCGAAAAGCCTCTAAGGATATTATTCGAAGGTTCCGTTTACCCGGGAAGCCAATTAATAACCCTCAACACGAGTCAGACAGTGTCCAATAAGTCATATATGAAGCTTTCGAGAAACTGGAAAGCTATATGGGGCCAGTTTTGCCCTGATTAGCTTGGTCTCCTGGTGGAGTAGGTATGCTGTCAAATCCTGTTCCGGACTGCGAGCTGGAATCTGTTCTTACGTGGGGAATACGTATTCGTATTTTCATGACTGGGTTATAGAAGGGCTAAGGGCGGTATCGTAATGAGAAGAGCGATAGGTAACGTACAGTAGTAGTCTTTCTATCTGGACACTCTACAGATGTACAGTTGCTAGGAACGATAGATTAATCCTTATGCTACGAGTCATCTCTCACCTACCTACTTAACTACTAACTACAATAGCTATGCTCGCATAGGACAATAACAGGTTAAATGCATGCATATAATACCAAGCACCTGTATATGAGTCTATTAATCCAGTATGTATGTCCACTCTTCCACTGAAGTTCAGTGATCAGGTTCATAATGTTCCCCAGGGGCATATACCCATCCAATGAGTAGTGCTTCCTGTTTCCTTAATATCTGGGTTTACTTCTTTTTCTTCAGAGCAAAGTGATGACGTGAAGCTAAAGATCCGCTGTGCACTTAAATCCTGGTTTCACTTAGTATGCTTAAGAGTAGAAAGTAAGTTGGCTTCCGTAGCATCATACTTAATTACCCATTGAAGCTTTGTAGTCTTCCTACTTGTTACGTGAAGTTCTTTTATCTCTCATTGGTGTCATTGAAGAAGTCCTTGCTAGTAGTACTTGATCGATATCAATCATCTATTTGATTATTATGTAGCTGGTAACAAGTAATAATCAGTTGGTGTTCGTGACTACAGGCACTTTTACCTCAACCCAACATATCACATATATATACAGCCCGCTATCATCATGCTCCCAAGTGACCTTCAAACATGCCGATGATAAATCACAACTTCGAATTGAATTAACGCACGGAATGACAGTATAGATTTTTGTTTAAAAATATCCTACCATCCTAGATCAATTTAACTATATAGCAAAGAAATTTCTACTCAGACCTTCTCCAAAACAAAACCACTATGACCAGCCTTAATGCATACCAACCACGTGATCCACAATCAAGTCCCGAATGCATAATCTCACTCAGATAATCAATTACTAACTAACCAGATCTCTAATGTAAGAAACCCAAAATAAACTTTTCGCAGGATCCCGAGGATCTGGTAGACTACGACCTGCAAAATGCAAAAAGCAAAGCCGATCACGTTGACTAAGTAGTCAAGTCCCCGAGGCCGAGAGTCCCCACTGCTGGTTGTGTTGATTCCCGAGGACGGCGTCTACTTAGAAGTTACATACCCGCTCCGCTCGGGTGGCTGCCTTGCGGCGATTATGGTTTTGAGTTTCGGTGATTGTTTCATGGGGCATCTAGATACTACGTAGGACGCCGATGTGATCTGATATTCGGACGAGACTGGCGATCATATCGGGGTTCATGGGGCGGAGTATTATTCCGGCTTAAATATATTACTTTTTGTTCCATGCTACGGTGTGATTGATAATCTTTTGGAAGTGATGTGAACGCTGAAAAAGATGCTTGGTATTTGGTCACACTAAATGTATATCTTTTATGGTCGCTTCCATTACATACTAGTGACTTATTAGTACTGTGTATATTAAAGCGGAAATGAGGTTTGACATACCGGTTGACAGGGCTGAGACCCAGGATGCGCATACCGTTGTGCAGCACCTGGCGGGCGGACTCGTACAGAGCCATACGGGCCTTCTTGAGCTCGGGCTCGCTACCAACAACCTTGAGCACATCGTAGCTGGAGCTGAGCACGTGGGTCATGCGGAACAGGTAGGTGAGGATGGTAGTGGGCTCCAGGGTACGGTTGGTGTTAAGCAGCACATCGGGCCACTGGGCGAGGAGACGAGCAAGGTCGGTGGCGTGGGTCTCGGTCAGGAGGCTCAGGTTGGCCGTGTCGAGCTCGTCGACGTTCAGGCCGGACTTGCGCACAATGGAGCAGAGACGGGCGTGGGCGTATTGCAGGTAGGGACCGGTGTCACCCTCGAACGAGGTCATGGCATCCAAGTTGAAGTCGTATCCGTTGATACTGCGAATTCATTAGCATTTGAGGGCTATCATGGGGGAAGGGGTATACGTACCGCTTTCCGGTCATGTCCTGCACCATGACGGAGGACATACCGAGGATGTCGGCAGTGCCCTCAGGGTCGGCGACCTGCTCGTACTTCTCGGTGTTCTTCTTCATGACTTCGTGCATCTTGTCACGGACATCCTGGAGGATGTCGTCCAAGAACTTGACGGTACCCTTACGGGTGCTCATACCGCGCACCATACCGAAGTTGATGTGCTGGCAGCGGTTGGCCAGATCCTTGTAGCCCATGAGTTCAGTGATCTTGAAGAGCTGAGCCAAGTGGAGATCCTGCTGAGCGGCAACGACGTAGATCATCTTGTCGAACTTGTAGGCCTCCTCACGCTCGAGGATGGCTCCGATATCACGGGTCAGGTAGAGAGGGGTGCCGTCCTTGCGGACAATGATGGCCTTTCCAAGCTTCTTGGCACCGTGCTTGGTGAAGTCGACGATGACAGCACCCTCGGACTTCTCGGACACGCCGGCCTTCTCCATGGTTTGGTAAGCGGAGGTCATGCTCTCCTGCTTGATCTGAGACTCTCCAGAGTAGACGTCGAAGTCAATGTTCAGACGAGCATAAGTCTGTCTGTACTTCTCGATACTGAGCTCACGGAACCGGCGCCAGAGAGCAAGAGCCTCCTGGTTACCATCCTCCATGCTCTTGAAGTAGCGGCGAGCGTTCTCGTCCTCGCTGGCATCGACAAGCTTGGCAAGCTCCTTCTCCTGCTCGGCGGCGTCCTCACCCTTCTCCTTCTTGGCCTTGATCTGCTCCTTGAGCTCCTTGATGGGGCCCTCCTGCTCGGAGACGATGCCGTTGATCTTGACGTAGACGTTGAACAGGTGGTTGATGGGGTCCTTGGTCAGCTCCTCCTCGCTGCCGAACATCTTGAAACCATTGGCAAGCAGACCGTACTGCTTACCCCAGTCACCAAGGTAGTTCATCTTGATGACGTCCCATCCCATGACCGTGTAAAGGTTGGCGAGGAAACCACCAATGATGGTACTGCGCAAGTGACCAGCGTGGAAGGGCTTAGCGATGTTGGGAGACGAGAACTCGACGATGATGCGCTTGCGACCCTTGGAGGGGTCGGCGGGGTCGCGCAGACCAACGTTGCCATTGGTACCAAAGGCAGACTTCTCCTTCAAGATACGGCTAACGACGTTCTTGGTGAGGCGCTCCGGGCGGAAGAAGAACTGCATGTGAGGGCCGAAGGCGACGGGGGGAAGGATGAGGTCGGACTCGGGGAACTTCTCGACGAGTTCCTTGCACAGCTCCTGGGGGTTCTTCTTGATCTGAAGGGAGGGGACCTAGAGATAACATACTCTTTTAGTTGGTGTCAAGTGGCCCAATGGAACTAATCCAATTGTAATTTTTATGGTCGCGTACCGGCAACACCAGGTCACCCTTGTCCAACGAATTCGTCCATGCGATGCGGGAGAAGATCTTCTCCGCGTCCAAGCCGGTGATCTTGGCCAGCTCCTCGGCAATGTGCTCTCTGTAGACGTCGACGGGGTTCAGGGAGGGGAAGCAGTTGGGGAACTTGGAGGTCTCGGAGGTCGACTGAATAGAGAGTCCCTCAACGGAGACAGCGAGGTCGGAGGCGGACGTCATGGCGGCAGCTTTGTTCTTCAAAAGCGACGCAGAGGAAAAAGACGAGCGCCAGGGATTTAAAAGAGGCGAAGAAAAAGCACCGCGGGCGCAGGAACAGCGACTATTTTGTGTGTAGTATGAGCGGACAGACTGGAAAATGCCGCTGGAAAATCGGCGTGCCCCGCTTACCAGATGGCGACCCATAAATGGAGGGGAATCGAGAGCCTCGCTTTGGAGGGGGACTTTTTTTTCTTTGCTCTTTAGCCTCCATTCGGCAATCGCCCATACTGCCCGGGCGGTGAGTACTCCCTCATGACTCATCGAATTTAGTCACGTGAAACCAGATCATCTGACTACTGCTAACCCTGATCTCTCCTCTTCCCTCTCAAATCCTCATGTATGTCATGTGAGCGGATATGAGACCACTCCCCTTCTCTGACGTCACGGTTCTCTGCAGCGCCAGCAACGCAACCTCGTGTCCCAAACCTGGCCATTCTTCTTTTTATTCCATATTAAGCCCCCAAACAGCCATGTGCCTCCGTCAACGATCTATTCTATTCTCTGTCTTCAGTATCCTCCGCGACCATGGGTAGTAGTCGTCGTCAAAAGGCCCTATCCAAGTCTATCCAACTCGCGCTATTCCGCGACCCAGCCACCTTTCGCAAGACCCTCATAGGGCGCATCCTAGCCTTCTTCAGCATATTCTACATCAAGCTTTTTCGATATGGGAGCCATCTGTTTCGAAAGCTGCGCAGCGAGACATGGGAGATCGACGAGAACGAGTACAAGGCGAGCTTCCGAGATGAGAAGAAGACTGTCCCATTGAAGCCAATGGGCGATCTTGGAATGTCAGGATCGGTATGAACACAATCAGAAGGCCACGTAAAAGTCTGGGTACTGATTGAATGCTTTGATAGACCTTCTTCCAGACCTCCAATGGCAAGTTTCTCGTCAAGAGCCTCCCCAGGCACTTTGAACATTCCTTCTTCCGTGAGGATCTGCTCGAGCCATACTACGAATATATGAGTGCCCATCGCGATTCCTTATTAGTCTGGATTACCGACTATGTATATGCACCATATCAGACGGTCGGGAGCCTGATAGGGTCCACGCCAGCCCATCACATCATCATGGATAATATTTTGTACGGGAAAACCGAAGACCCAAACGCCAATCAATGGGAGAAATACGATCTTAAGCCCATTGACTATTTCTATCCAGAGCGGGACTTGGTGCCCGAACCACTGGTCAGCGAAGATACACTGCGGAAGCTTGCTGATCAATTTGACGACAAGATCCGCCTGTCGCAAAAACAATACGAGTCCCTGAAGCAAGTCTTGGAAACGGACACGGACTTTCTCCGCTCGTCCAATGCAGTTGATTACTCTCTTTTCCTCGTACGGTTTCCGGCCTCCTCGCAGCCTGAGGTTGTTGGTAGGCATGCTCCGTGGCGCATCGGCGTAGAGTCTGCAGATGGCAAATGGAAGTATCGTGCCGTGTTGTTGGATTTCTTCTGGGCAAAACACAAATTGCACGCCCAAGCCATGACAGGGGTCATTCAGACATTCAATGTCATTGGTCGCCAGGGGCCCATGACAATTACGACGACGGCCGACGAATACCAACAGAAGTTTCTGGCTATGGTGGATTCGATGGTGGAAGTACAGCAGTCCTGATAGACGTAATCATACAATACCTAAAGATGTTGTTTGACGCACGTGCGCTCTGCGATTAATATCAAGTGACATGTATGTTGTATCCGAAATGGAAATTCTTGGTCTTCTCGCATTGACTCATGACACCGTTTATCAAGCACCCAGATGACCAACGGTCGGCCCGTAGCGGGCTTTTCTATCGACAATCTATCAATTACCGGAATCTGTGAGGCAGAGACAGTCTATGTCATCTGCCTATTCGCTCAAAGAAGTCATCTCCCATTGCTGCCTTAGAAGCAGAAGATCTGGTCCTCGAGCTTGCTGACGGGGCGAGCCTTGGTGTAACCGAGAGACTCGGTAGCCTTCTTCATGGCGCTAACCATGGGAGGAGGACCGCAGAGCAGAATCTTGATGTCGCTAGCGGGGGCAGGAAGGCGCTCCTATAGGGTTTGGTTAGTGGGACGTGCCGGAAGACACTAAATTGGAGATTCAACAAACCTTGATCATGTCAGGGGTGACGAAACCAACACCACCGGTCCAGCCCTCAGGGGGGTTGTTGAGGACGTAGTAGATGCGGAAGCCGTCGTCCTCCTTGGCCAGCTGCTCGAGCTCTTCCTTCATGAGGATATCGTCGGGGTTCACGTTGGCGAAGATCAAGTCAACCTGGGTGGTGTCGTTTCCACCGTTACGGGGACGGTTGCGGATGATAGCCTTGATGATCTGGTACATGGGGGTGATGCCAGTACCACCGGCAATCATACCAATGTGACGGCACATGTTGGGAGTGTACACCATGGCGCCCTTGGGGCCACGGACCTTCATGGTCTGACCGACCTCCAGGGTGGTCAAGTACTTGGAGATGTTACCCTGGGGGTAGGCCTTGACGAGGAGATCGAAGTAGCCAGCCTCGTTGTCGGAGGAGATGGGGGTGTAGGAGCGGACAACCTCCTTACCGCCAATGGTGGCGGCAAGCGAGATGTGCTGACCGATGGGCAGACCCAGGATATCGGTAGGACGGGGCAAGGCGAAACGGTAGACAGTGACATTGTGGGAGATGTCGTTCTTCTCCTTCAGGGTGAAGTGCTGGAAATCACCGGGGTTGAGGACCTTTCTGGGCTCTAAAGAAATTGTTGAGACATGTCAGAAGACCGCAAGTAAAGTCATACGATTAGCGACTCCTGTACGTACTGTTGCTGAAGATCTTCCAGCCGACCAAGACCGCGGCCAGAGCGACGGCAAAGGGGGTCAATTCCTGCTTGAAGAAGAAAGTTCCGGCGACAAAGAGGGCCGAGGGGATGAAGGCCCCGGTGATGTTGTCGGGTGAGAAAGCACTGTTTTGCGACAAACGACTTTTGTTAGCCCCCCGTCAATCGCGGAGCGAGTAGCACGCGCACATACCTCATATTGGCAATTACTCCAGCAACCCCTAGGGAACTTGAAAACGAATAGAAAACAGAAAAGAAGAAAGGGGGAGGAATGAGAGGGGGAGAGGGAAGAGGAGGAGGAGGGAGAGGCAAGTAATGAGAGGGAGAGGATGTGAGGAGATGAGGAGAGAGTCGGGTTTTGTGACGGTAATTTTCGGTGTCGGTCACGGGAAGACAGTCCCGATCGGGCCACTGAATCGGCTTATCGATAAGTTTGTTGAGGCAAAATCAATTGATTATCGATGGAGATAATGATTAAAGTACAAGAGAAGGAATATGAACTCCTGTCATGAGTTGATTATAACAAAGATTACCAGAGAACAATTGACAAATATCATGGCAATATTAATTACACCTCCGACGTGCGGAGAGTCTCACCCAGTCAGCATGTGAACAAGCCAACTCATATAGTGCGCGGAATCAGTCCCGTTGGGGATTTGCTTTCCTGGGGTAACCATTCCCGTCTTCGTTCACAATTCCCTCGCTGTTCTTCCTTTTTCCTATCTAGACAAATAATTCCGTCCTTCTTAGCTAGCTCAACTGATCCTTCCGTGGAGCCCATCGACTGTCCGCTAGTCTAGTCAATCCTTCTTGCACACAGTCTCATAGACACATCTAAACCCGCCGACAAAAAGCCATGACTTCCGAGGAACCTCCGGCCTTCAACCTGACCGAGGTTGATCGTCAAGTCCTCGCGCAGACCGACGAGGAGTTTGTGCTTCATGACTGGGAGGATCTCAAGTCCATCATCGGTAGGTGATTTACACAATTCAAAATCTCCCTTGGATGGTTATACATACAGTAGAGTGAGAGGCAAAGAGATAGGAAGAGAGAACTACTAACTCCTACTATCCTACCCCTCACATGCTCACCTTCCTCCCCCGCGCCCTCCTACCATCCATCCATCCATCCATTCCTCGAATCCATCTCGATCATTCCATCCATCCATCAACCAAAACCCAATGGTTCCGCATTCCAGTCCCTGACTCTAAACTCTCTCTTCCCCTTTACCCCGCAACCCAACCCAACCCTCCCTACCTATTCCTCCTACTCCTAACTAACCCGATCCCCCAGCACGCAACGATCTCGGCATCCTAAAACGGAAACCCTCCGATCTAACCCGTTACCTATCCTGGTCGCATAAAACCAAGCAACAATACGGCTCTATCACAAACTACATCTGTCAGAAGCGTCTAGGCTGGACTGATACTATCCCCTCTTCCCCATCTTCATCATCCACTATCACCACCCCATCCACATCCACCCCAACTTCCACCACCACCACAAGCACAGAAACCACCACCTTCCCCTACAAAAACCCCATCCCGTTCGCAGAACCATCCGATTACAAGATCCTGCGTAATGACTGGCCCTACGGTCTCGCGCCGGGGATCTCGCATATTGTAGTGTGGTTGCGGACCCCTGTGGCCGTCAAGGAAGAGAACGGGGACGTGACGGATGAGTCGCGGGCGTTGATCGAGGCGTTTGTGCAAAGGACGTTTGTGGATGCGGTGGTGAGAGATGAAGGGGTGAGTGAGGCGGAGGCCAGGGATCGCGTGCTGTGGTTTAAGAACTGGGCGGCGTTGCAGAGTGTGAGGAGTTTGGAACATGTTCATGTTTTGGTGAGGGATGTGTCGGAGAGGTTGTTGGTTGAGTGGACCGGGGAGGAGGGGGTCAAGCGGTAATTCTTTTGCAGTTGATGTGAGGATTTGATATACAGGATGGGGGTAATTAAGACACAGATAGATGAGTGGAGGAGCGAAGACATCATTTACGAGATAGATCACGACAGACGCAATTGGACAAATCGCCAATAGAACTTGGAAAGAAGAACATAAGATTGGGAATCTCGAATCAATCGAAAAAGAAATCGACCGGACCTGTAGCGTACATAAAAAGAGGCAGCAGTATAAACTAAGAAAGACTAGATAAAAACAAATAAGAAGCCCATCAGATCATATACGCCTGCTACCCAACATCCCAGGTCATCATTAAAGCAGCACATCAGTCCGAACTACCACGGCGTTATTTTCACGACTTCTGCTCCTCCACGAACTTCAAGGCTTCCTCTCTCGACACAACGTCGATCGTACTAGCCTTCTGCCGGAAGCTGACACCGTAGCACTTCTCGGCCACGTGCAACATCTCGGGTCGGAAAGTGGTGCAGATGAATTGGCCGTTGGTCGAGTCGGAGATGGACTTGAGCATCTGAGCAACGGCAGTTCGGTACTGGGCGTCGAGGTTGGCGTCGATCTCGTCGAACAGGTAGAAGGGGGCGGGATCGCAGGCTTGGATGGCGAAGACTAGGGCGAGGGCGCAAAGACCTAGTGATGGGTTAGTAAGGGAGGATTGATCAATATATAAACGGTGAGCACTCACTCTTTTGTCCACCACTGAGCTGCTGGATACGCTGCTGTTCATCATGTTTGCTGTTGAAACTGACGCTGATGCCAACTCCGACATAGTTCTCGACGCTCTCGCGAGCCTCCTCGTCCTCGGAGTCGACTTCGTCGGGTTGCCGAAGAGCGCGGTCAGTCTTACGCTGGATGATCAGACGTCCACGGCCAGCGGGGACGAGCTTCTCGAAGACATTGGCAAACTCGCGGGAGACCTGCTTGAAGGTTCGTTCGATGGCCTCGTCCTTGCGCTGGTCGAGCACGTTGATGAGGTCGTCGATGGATTTCTCGGAAGCTTCGAGTTCTTCTCTTCGGCTTGTCAGCGCCTCTCGCTGCTTGGTGAAGTTGTTGTATTGCTCAAACGCCTTCTTGTTGACATGGGAGTACTTCTTGAGACTCTCATTGACCTTGTGAAGCTTCTTGACCACGGCGTTGGAATCCGTGTTCTTGTACTTGGTAAAAGCCTCGTCTGGGAGGACTCCCAGGTCACGGATATTAGAAGCGCACTCGGCGGCTTGCTTCGTCAAGGCAGCCTTCTTCTGCATGCTCTTCTCCATGCGTCGCTGGTGCTTCTCGATGGACTTGGCCAGTTCTTCCAGCTCTCGCCGTGTCTCCGCATTCCTCTGTTGCAGGTCGCCCACGCGAGCGTTGGCCTGATCGATGGACTCGTCAACCTGCTGGAGACGCTGACCGAGTTTCTCCAGGGCCTTGTGAAGGCGCTTCATTTCGCGCTGTGTCTCCTTCAGGTTGCCTTGGCTGTCGTCGTCTGCCAAGTCCATGTCCTGGCCGACAAGCTGGTCAAGGCGCGGGTTCAGGTTCTCGCGCAATTCGACCTCGAGGATGGATTTTCTTCCCTCGAGCTCACTGCGCTGACTGGAAAGCTCCTGGTACTGTCGCCGGAGATCTTGAGCTGTGTTGTTGAGCTCCTCTAAGCGCGCCTCTTCTTCATTGCTGAGCGCTTTCTGGAAAGGCGACGACAGCTCCGCCTCGAACGCGCCAACTTGGTCAGTCACCGCTGCCAGATTGCCTTCGATGTTGCGAAGCGCCCGTCGCTTCGCATCAAGGTTGTCATTCTTCTTCTGCAGAAGGTCGCGCTTGGCCCGTAGCTCTTGTCGCATAGGACCACTGCTGTTTTGCACCTGGTGTCTCTGTTGTTCCAGCTTCTGCAGCTCGCCGACCGATCTTGTGATGAGCTGGTCCAGCTGCTCGAGCTCCTTTCGAATCTCAGAACCACGGTTCCTCTTGGTCTCATACTCATCCCTCCACTTGGTCAGGTTCTTCACTGCATCGAGGCGGGACTGTCGTGAATCGTGGAAACCACCGGTAAGGGCACCTCTCTTATCCGAACGGTCTCCCTCGGGAGTGATCGCATTGACACCGTGACTGCGGGCATATTGAGAGGCGACTTGAAGGTTCGGGCAGATGATGGTCTTTCCAAACACGTGAACAAATGCCTTCTCATATTTGGAGTCGTACTGAAGCTTCTCGATCATAGGAATTGTGTCACTTGCCCTGGGCATGTTGATGGGTCTGGATCGTAGTCTGTTCAAGGGCATGAATGTAACTCTGCCAGCCTTCTCCTGCTGGAGGATTTCGAGCACTTTTGTGGCGGTTTCATCCGTGTCGACGACATAGTGGAACAGACTCTGGCCCGCTGTGACCTCGACAGAGGTCCGGTACCTATCACTAACTTCGAACAGCTCCGCTAGCGTGCCATACACTCCCTCGAGGTTGTACTGGCGCTTGATTCTCCGGACAGCAGCAATGCCACGGCTCGTATTGTGGTCCATCATCTGGGACAGATTGCGCTCGGCACGCTCCACTTCGTGGGAGGCATTCGACAAGATCGAATCCAGCTTGGCTTCTTCTCTCCACAACTCCCTAGCATATCGTCAGCTAGTCAAGTTCATGGCCTAGTGAACGGTTACAGCAGCACGGAATACATACTTTCTCTGATCCATCAGCCGGTCTCTCTCATCCTTCGCAGATTGAACTTGCTGCTCGACAGAGTGGATCGTGTCGCCTCTACCATCAATCTGCTTGCGCAAGCGCTCGCTCTCCGGCTCTAGAAGTGCTATGTCATTTTCGAGTTCCTTGATATCCTCCTGGGTCTGTGCCAAAACACCCTGGACAGAAGTGATAGAAGCGTAGTTATCCTTGATCGCTGCTTGCAGCCACTTGTCGCGCTCACTCTTGTTACGGAAGCGAGAATTACGACCTTGCTTGGCATATAGTCGCTGACGGGCGGTCTCTGCCTCGGTAAGCTGCGTCTTGACAGTATCCTCCTGATCCTTGGCGGCGTTGAACTGGGGCATCAATTGCTGCAGCTCTTGCTCACGTTCCTGGATGGCACTCTGAACGGCCTTCAGGTCTTCGTCGCGACGTAGCTTCGAGGCTTGAGCGGCGACTTGATTGTCCGATTGTGATTTTGCCTGCAGTTCCACTTGTGCAAGGGCCTTGGAGGCCTCACGACGCTCATCCTCCAGCTGTGCCTTGTCCACTTTCAGGAACTCAATCTGCTGCTTGCACTCGGCAATTTCAGCATCGATCTGGGCCATTTCCTTCTCTCCTTGGATGAAGCGGTCACGGTTAAGATCCGTGTCCTCGACGCCGGTTTGACGCTGTTCTTCAAGACTGTCCAAGAAACTGGAGATTTCTTGCTGTTCGCGAGAGTAGATTGTGTATTCCAAGCATCTGCGCTCCTTGTCCTTATCCTGGTAGTTTCGCAACTCGTCCTTTTCTTCTTCCAGCTCCGCAAGACGCTCGTTGATGAAGTCCAGTAACTCGTCAATTTTGGATCGCTTGTTGTTCGTTTCGTGCATAATCTTCAATGACTCCGCGCGGCGCGCTTCATATACCTGAGTTCCCGCGACTTCCTTCAAGAGGTTGAGACGTTCGGAATCCTTCATGTTAGTCAGAGCCGTGACACGACCCTGAGGCACGATGTAGTAGGGGTTCGAACGGGAAAACCCGGCAGATTCGAGCAGGTTCATCACATCGGACTTCGTCGCATTCTTGCGGTCAAGCGTGTATTCATCCTTCTTCAGTCCGATGGTGCGGCGAAGGACCACTTCCGGTTTGCCAGTGGGAAACCGATCGTCAGAGTTGTCAAAGATGATTTCAACGTAAGCCGACATTACAGCGGACCCCGAACCTTCCTATCCTTTTGTAAGCCTCTCAGCATTGGTTCTTGCGACGGGATACGCACGTGAAGAAGGGCCTGGCGTTCCTCTCGGCCCAAGTGGGTGTAAGCATCGCTGAGGACGAAACGAATGGCCGCGAAGAAGTTACTCTTTCCGGAGCCATTGCGACCAACGATGACATTATGCTTCGGGGAGAATGGCTCGATGACCGTCTGGTCCTTGTAGCTGTAGAGCAATTGCAGTCAGCCGGAAGGCGCACTGGAGCATAATGGGTACACTCTTGCAACATACCTTTTAAAGCCTTGGATAATGATCTGTTTAACGTACATCTTGACGAAGCACGCGCGACACGAGGAATCGGGGCAATTACAACAACCCAGTCATCACGCGCCCGAGGCGAAAGATAGCAGAAGCCTAGGCCCTGACTAGACGGAGCAGGGCGGCGAGGTGAATGGATGCGCACGGAGGTTGCTGGGGTCGATGCTTGACATGCGACGAAGCTGACTTTGGGGAGAGCCACGCGTTATCGAGGCGATCAGCTCCGGATCTTTTGCACGCGTTTACTTCCATTTGGGAAGCCCGCGGGGTTCTGCCGGGCGGTGAGCCATATGACTGTCCCACACCCAAAAGGTACCCGTTTTTTTCAGATCAATTGCAAGACTTCGCTTCTACACACATCTGGTTTTCACCCCTTTACATTCAGTCATGGCTGCTCCGAATGCTGACGCGCAAGCGTCCGGCTTGGCTGATGGCCTGAACCCGGCGCATACCTATATCCCCAACCAGGGATATGTCAACCCAGACGGCTCCCTCCCCGCTATGGCGGGGCAAGACTCTGCGGCGCAACAAAATGAAGACGAAGAGGATGACTACTACGATGATATCTTCGAAGAAGAACTCGATGAAGAAGACTTCACCTCATCGAACCCCGCCGACCTAACGAAATCCTACAATCGCCAGCGCAAAACGAACGAGCTCTCTGCGGACCCCAACACTCCCAAGTGGACCTTACCGAAGACGAACACCCAGAAACCGTCTGTCAACACTCGCGCCTCCGTGGACGATCAAGTGAAGTCATTGACGAAGCATGCCGGCAAGATCAAGTTGGACGATATGCAGTCAGGCCTGGCGGCCCGTGGTGATCGGGGTGGTGACAGGGCAGACCGCGCTACCTCCGAGCAGGTGCTGGATCCCCGCACACGTATGATCCTGCTACAGATGATCAACCGAGAGATTGTCTCCGAGATTCACGGATGTCTGTCGACCGGTAAAGAAGCCAACGTCTACTACTCCATCTCGTACCCCGATAACGAAGAGACGCCCCTCCACCGCGCCATTAAGGTCTACAAGACGAGCATCCTGGTCTTCAAGGACAGAGACAAGTATGTCACTGGTGAATTCCGTTTCAGACAAGGATACAGCAAGAGCAACAACCGAGCAATGGTCAAGCTGTGGGCGGAGAAGGAAATGCGTAACCTGCGTCGTATCTACGCTGCCGGCATCCCCTGCCCCGAGCCCATCCACCTGCGCCTCCACGTCCTGGTCATGGGCTTCGTCGGAAGCTCCAAGGGTATTGCCGCTCCTAGACTCAAGGACGTTGAGTTCAACATCCCCGACCCCGATGCCAAGTGGCGCGAGATCTACATGGAGTTGCTCGGCTACATGCGCGTGATGTACCAAACCTGCCACCTGGTCCACGCCGATCTAAGTGAATACAACATGCTTTACCACAAGAACAAGCTCCACATCATCGATGTCAGTCAGAGTGTCGAACACGACCACCCCCGCAGTTTGGAGTTCCTGCGTATGGATATCAAGAACATCAGCGACTTCTTCCGTCGCAAGAACGTCGAGGTCCTCACCGAACGGGCTGTCTTCGAATTCGTCATCTCCAGCGATGGCCCTACCACCGTCACACCCGCAGAGCCAATGCTCGAAGCCATCGAGCACCTCTTCGCCACCCGCAATGACAACGCCGAAGGCGACACTGAAGTCGACGCCGCCGTCTTCCGTCAACAATACATCCCTCAAACCCTGGAACAGGTGTACGACTTTGAGCGCGACGCCGAGCAAGTCCGTGCCGGTAAGGGCGACGACCTCGTTTACCGGGATCTTCTCGCAGGCGAGAAGAAGAAGAAGGCAGAGGGCCACGATGAGGATGAAGAGGAAGAAGGTTCCGAAGCTGGCTCCGACGGTGGCGTATCTGTTGATGAGGGATCCGACTCGGAAGACGGAGAGAAAGATCCTTTCGCGAAGAAGGCGCCCCGCGGTAAGCGATTCGAAGATAAGGACGAGAAGCGCGACCACAAGCAAAAGGTCAAGGAGGAGAAGCGCGAGAAGCGCGCGAATAAGATGCCGAAGCATATGAAGAAACGTCTCGTTTCTTCGTCTTCTAGAAAGAAGAAATGAGGGATGAAGCTGATTTGAACGCTTATTTTTCTTTTCTGATATGCATGCTGGCATTTTTGGAGATAATTGGGCTACTATGGGAAAAACACAAAAGTCGATTTTATTTCTGTTTTCGTTTTGGAATGCACATGATCTCATGATGTTTTATGACCTTTCATTGGGTGGGTATTGGTTCGTTGGATGCATATATATCTTCCAGTTTATACTATGAGCATATAGATCTGCATATGGGGGTGTAGGAAATGCAAACTTGATACGTCGGATTGATTGCAGCACTGGTGTAATCGCCTCGTCGTCTCATATCTGAATACAGTTAAGTAGTATGTTCCATCAAGGTCTGGATAAGTCCGCTACTAGTGCTAAGTAGTTAGTGTCACTCCCTACAGTACGGGCCTTATCATAGTCACACTAAGGCCGCTAACTTTCGTGGTGGGGTAGTATATAATGGTAATAAATAGTTTATGAACAAGTTGAAACAACGAAAACTTGAGCTTGAAAGCTGAAAAGTCGTTACTAACAACTGTGCTTATTTGGTTATCATGGTGTGAAAACTATCGATATAAACGTGTAGTAATCAAGTTGGAGTGCCACTAATACTCGTGGTAGTAATGCTCATCATCGAGAAAAAAAATATATATCACGGAACTTTGATGAATAGTTCTATAACAACAACAACAACAGCAAAAACCTGTCGATACTATTGTGTTAACATATATATCCTTATAAAATACATAATAGTCATGACAAGTCAGCGATCACGTACAGTTGTAAAAACCCATCTATTACCATACTGCAACTGTACCGCAACGGGTGGGTGATGCTACCCTGTGGTTATCATTAAACGGCCACTCCAGATTACAAGTTGCTGAACAACAATCACTAAGTTGCTAAGTAAAATGCCCGTTTAGATCACAGCTTATATTCCATAGACTAGAAGAAAGAGTAACATAGTTCAATGTAAGATCTATATATTTGATCAGTTACATGATTGATTGGACGACCTATCAGAGCTCTCTTTGATCTTCATTCCAATCCATTGCCAACTGCCGAATGGAAATACACGGTAGCACTTACGTCCTGAGCGAGTCGCTATGATACGCTGGAGTATGTGTCTAACGTATAGTTGACCATCTTACTGGCAAGAGGCATGGCTGAAATCGGATAGGACAAAGCCTGAATGTGTGTTCATCATCTAGGTCATCTACTATGTTTCATGACTGCCAAGAAATAACCATTTGACAATCCCAAGTGGCAATCATGGGATTGACGAGCTCTCAGATCCCACAAAAGACTACATGGCTTGTCTATTCCTCGCCTTGAGGCGATGGAGAGCCTCTTCAACCAGTGATTTGGGGAGATGTGGAATAACTTCTCCCTCCTCTGTGCTTTCAGAGGGCGCTGGCTGGGGCTCATTTGCTTCAACAGCTGGCTGGTCTTGTGCATCCGGCTGTTCGGGAGAGACTCCCTTGAGGTTACCCCCAGATATGCGGCGGAATTCTATTCGCATCGGCTCGCGACCGATACCAGGCCAAATGTCGGATGGTAAATAGTCCCCTTGCTCGACTCGGAACGTTTCGCGGGCATTGACATCCTCTTCGTACAGCTGATCCAATTTGTGTTTCGTTTCTCGAAGCACCTTTTCCACACGCTGTCGTACGTGCCGTCGGCGTGCCACTTCCAGAATCAAGCCATCATAGGCTTCTAAAAACCCGTCGTAAAGGGTGTTGAGGTCGGACAGGTCTGCTAGCCCACCGTTGATACGATCATGTTCTTCACCCCATACACGAGTGAAGCTGTGTGCCTGAGCAATATAACCCGGTAGACGCGCAGTTGCAAGAGACGACAGATGTCGGAAGACGCCAGTAGTAGCATTGTAGATGGAGAGAAGAACATCACGTTGAGACAAGACGTTCTCAAGTATTGACTCCATGTCGCCAATGCGATCCTGAATTTCCATGACCACGTCTTCGGCCTCTGCTGCATCCTTGATCAAGACATTCACCATCTCCTGGTAGTCAGACTCGCTCAGAGGATCAAGTGGGGCGTTTAGATTGTCATGAATGCCTTGCTCAATGTTCGGTACTCCACGGCCACTGACGGTGACGGCAGCGGGCATATCCCCGGTAATGGATCGTGCGGCAGCTCCACCGCCTTCCGTATGTTTTACAGCAGTTACACAAAGATCGAAATGCTGAACTAAGGACTCTAGCAGATTGGCCATTTCCTGCGCATGCATCTCCAATGACTGTAACATGGGTGGCATTGATGACAATGACGGCAGGCTCGAATTAGATGCGGATGACGACGATGAGGACGAGGAAGCTAACTTGGTAGCTTCTCGGTAATTGCCCAGAGCTTGCTTGATGGACTGGAGTTCATCATCGAATGCGGAGTTGGAAGTATCCAGTTCCGCCTGCGCCTCATTGGTGCGATCAATTGAGCTCTTCAGAGCCGCACGAAGCTCCTCAACCCCACGTTCATCCACAAAGTCATGTAAGCTTCTGGGTTCTTCGCCGTCAGGACGAAATGAAGAGTGAACGATTGTATCCCGTAAGGAGTCAAGCGTCTTTCTCAATCGGGCATCAGCAGTGTCCAGGCTCTTCAAGACACTAGCGAACTCCGACCGGCCCCTGAGAGACACTTCTTCGACTTCAGAGCGGACACTGTAAAGAAGCCGCAGTTGATTGTTAAGCCCGCGTCGGAGAAAGCCAGTCCGTGCGGAAATCACGACACTCTCTTCCAGTGCAGAGCGAGCGGAAGTTACAATCTCATTGGCACGCCACACGTGATTGATGGATGACAGGGACCGTTTTGCTGCTACCAGGTGGGAAATGAGAGAATCCAACTGAGGCAATGCGTTGCCCTGGTCTCCAGCTGGCGAATCGGGGCCAGACGCATCGCTGCCGGCCGATAATGACCCTGATGCTGACATTTCGGAAAAGGGGTCGGCGTAATTGGCGCTGATTGGAAATTATAGCGAAAGGAGGAATGCTGGCGTGATAGCCTGACAGAATGGCCCAATAATGCCCGATAAAGCAGCAGAGTATAGTGGTTCAGGGCAGAGCCGTTCAACGGCCGGAAGGAGTAAGTTTCGGGGCAACGTTACAGTAGCTATGTCGTAAGAAGTCATAAATCTAGTGCACAATCACCTCATGGGGTTGTAACAATAATGGAATCAGAAAATTTTCAGGTCCTTGATTTCGTCAGTTCTCGGTTTCATGTGCGATCGACATGGCTCTGCTGGAAAAAGAAGGATCTGGCGGTGAGTTTGCAGATGACTGGTCAACAAGACCTAGTAAGGTAACACCTGTGTAAGTCTCCGTCGACCGTGCTTCCTGTCGTACCGCCTGCAGTAGCAAACAAGGAAGCCTGCAGAAGAAGCAGGATGGAAGGCAAGAGGGGGGGGTTGTCGTGCCCAGGACTGGTCTGAGGGCTGGTGGTTGATACCCAACGCTTCGTCAGTGAGAAGCGCGATATTGTACGAGCTATGGGAGTAATTCCAATCCAGAAAGTCGACGCTAGAATAGGACCCAAAAATACCTGAGCGGAGCAATTGCGCCTCGCAGCAGGGGTCAGAAAGACCAGAGGCCTGAGAATGCGGGATTGGAGAGGGAGGTGACGATAGAGGACGGGATGGATGGAGTTCAGGCAGGCGACCTTAGCGTCTCGGAGAGCCCATGGGAGTTCGGCTCGAGGACCAGCTCGACTGCAGCTCCCTCACTAGCAGACTAGCTAGTTAGCCGATCGTCTGGAGGATCTGAGTCAAAGTCGGGGATCCGCAATTGACCCCGGCGATGGCGACAGCGGCCAGATAGCAATAGTTCGGGGGAATGATCGCTGGAGAGAAGCACCAGCAGCAGCGGTACTGCTTAGTAGCGCTTAGTGAAAGGCGAGAGATGTTGCGACGGGAGGCGGCGATGGCGCCATCGCTCGCACGTGATTGGACCCAATCGAGACTGGCAGCACGAGTCCATCATCAGCCTTTGCGTGATCACGTCTTTTTTCCTTCGTTATTCTTCTGGAATTCTTCTGTTCAGCACTTATATTTATAGTCCTTCCCCAGGGTTGTCTGGTCACTTTTCTTGAGATTGGCTGGTCCAGATCAAGCTCCTATCGTTTCTTGTTATCGGTCTATCTACCTACTCTGTACTAACAGCCTTTAATCGCCCTGCACCACTTGCGACCGTCTCCCGCTTCCCGTCCACCCTTCTCCGTCCTCCGCCCCGGTCATTGGCAACTTACTCAACTTTACTCGAACAACCCCCCCTCTCCTCCTCAGGGTCCTCACCGGTCAACTACTTCATCACCACCTTCTTTCTCTTTATTTCTGCGCCAGAATCCGTCGCAGAAATAGTATATCTTGGAGCCATACAGCCTGGTGCTATCCACGACTGCGCTTCTAGCTCGCTGGTTACAGTAGCCGAGGCCACGCTAGCGGGCGAGTAGCGGCGCTGCGGTTCCAGTGGCACAACTTCGGACTGCCGTCGCGTGGGAGAATCCACCACAGTTCTTCATTCAGCAAGATGGAAAGCACACGGTCTCAGGAGGAGAACGCCATATCCTCGCCTCCGGCCTTCACGTCGATCTTCGGTGGTCACGCTGAGTCCGCGGAGGAGATCGATGCTGATGCCGACAATAGCCAGCTGAAGCCCCACAATCGCAACAACGTAACAGCAACTTCGGCCAAGCTCGTGGGCAAAAGTGTCGCCCCTTTCCTCGCAAAGCACGTTCCCGACCAATACGCCCCCCTCGGATCGCAAAATAGAGAACCTGCCGCCTTGAGCAGCGCAAACTCCCGCTATTGCTATCGACATCGACCAGACCGCAAGTGTCGCCGGCAGGCCGACGAACCGACAATGGACAAATTGCAACGGGTATGTCCTCTACCATTTTCGTCCGAAGGACACCGCAAAAAATATTTGCATCCATGATCGTGGACTAACGGGGGCCTAGGAATTGGAGTCGCTCCCTCAGAGTGATCAGCAGGGCATTGCGCATGTCTGGTCGCTCTTCTCAGCCGCCCCAGCCAAGCACCGAAAACTCATACTCCAGGGAATCATGGCTCAATGCTGCTTCCCTCAACTCTCGTTCATTTCCACCACCGTCCGTGACCTCATCCGAATCGACTTCATTGCCGCTCTTCCTCCGGAGATCTCTTTTAAAATACTGTGCTACCTGGACACCACTTCTCTTTGTAAAGCCGCACAGGTTTCGCGACGTTGGAGGGCGCTGGCCGACGACGATGTGGTCTGGCATCGCATGTGCGAGCAACATATTCATCGCAAGTGCAAGAAATGTGGCTGGGGACTTCCTCTTCTGGATCGGAAGAGGCTTCGTGAATCGAAGCGCGAGATTGAGCTTCGCGCCACGACCTGGGATGTCAACAGCCCGTCTCCGAAAGAGACTCCTGCGCTCATTGAGGGTTCTTCGCCTGTCGCCGACAGCAGCATTGGTACTAGTACTGGTAAACGAAAGCCTGAGCCAAGCGAGGAAGAGACTGCCGTCGTCAAACGCCACTGCCAGTCGCTCGCGATGCGCCCAGAAGGAAGCGAAGATTATTTCAAAACCCGGTACAGACCTTGGAAGGAAGTCTACAAGGATCGTTTCAAGGTGGGCACGAACTGGAAGTACGGACGCTGTTCGATCAGAATCTTCAAGGGCCACACAAATGGCGTGATGTGCTTGCAATTTGAGGACAACATCCTGGCAACCGGATCTTACGATGCGACGATCAAGATCTGGGATACCGAAATGGGCCAGGAAATTCGCACGCTTCGGGGACACGAATCGGGTATCCGATGCCTGCAGTTTGATGACACGAAGTTAATCAGCGGTAGTATGGATGGCAGCGTCAAAGTCTGGAACTGGCGCACCGGCGATTGCATTTCCACGTATACTGGTCATCGTGGCGGAGTAATCGGGCTGCACTTCGACGCTACCATCCTCGCATCCGCATCTGTTGATAAGACTGTGAAGATCTGGAATTTTGAGGACAAGTCAACTTGCCTCTTACGCGGACACACGGACTGGGTCAACGCGGTCCGGGTTGACACAGCCTCTCGCACGGTGTTCTCGGCGTCGGACGACTGCACGGTTCGGCTTTGGGATTTGGATACCAAGTCCTGCATCCGGACGTTCCATGGCCATGTGGGACAAGTTCAACAGGTTGTCCCTCTTCCCCGGGAATTCGAATTCGAAGAGCATGATGTGGAATGTGAGAACGACAACCTCAGCACTGTCTCCGGTGACACCGAGCCGGCATCTCTCCAGGCCACCCTTGGCCTCGAGTCGAATGCAGTTATCTCGCAGAATTCACCATTTGGCCCTTCTTTCGAGTCTGGTCGGACAGCACCGCCGCGCTACATTGTTACTAGCGCTTTGGACTCGACAATCCGTCTGTGGGAGACCAGCACCGGCCGGTGCCTGCGTACGTTCTTCGGCCATTTGGAGGGTGTCTGGGCTTTGGCAGCGGATACCCTGCGTATTGTTTCTGGGGCTGAGGACCGGATGATCAAGATCTGGGATCCGCGAACCGGAAAGTGCGAGCGTACGTTCACCGGCCACTCTGGCCCTGTCACCTGCATTGGTCTTGGTGACAGTCGATTTGCTACTGGAAGCGAGGATTGCGAAGTGCGCATGTACAGCTTCCAGAGCTGATCTTGGCTTTTTTTCTATATTTATGTTGTTTCTGCTGGCCTTCAGCGCTGGCTTAGTTAACGTTCTTCTGACGATCAATACCCTTTAGTAGCGCAGTTCTTTTGATTGGATGGGTCTGGCTGGCAGAGGGATGGTGCATTTTTTAAGGACTTATCATGGGGTGTCTGGCGTTGTACTTCATACTGTGTACTTTAGCTACAGAAAGATTAATTTACCGCATCGGTCTACATTGTGCTTGTTCCTAGAAAGACACTTTCGACAGTCATGCCGCATCGGCTCCCTATGCTATCGTGGTGAGGCAGCAGTTCCAGACGCCACTACGTAATCACAACATAGCGTGTGATTCTCAGGAGAGGAAGCCAAGAAACAGCGTTAGAGCATATATGCCCTTCCATCTTTCATGTCATCCAAGTGAAGCATACAGTCATGAATTCTCAGCCCGCCATCATCACATAGGTTGCTACCATTCATCATAATCATCATCATAACTTTCTGGTCTTGCAGTTCTAGACACCCCCTTCTTGGGTGTGAGTGGTGACGGAGACGGGGATCTGGAAAGTTGACGCTCTATCGCTCTGTTAGATATTCCCATGGGTATCAGGTTCCTCGAAGACAGAGTGACAATTCTAGACGGGTTCTCCTTGAACACCGGTAGCTCCTTCATTCTCCTGTTGCTTTTCATCGGGTTTGTCAGCATTATCTTGAATATAGGAATCAGTGACCGATCCTCCACCATGCATTGCAACCATTCCATTACAGTGGCTAGTTCTGCAAAAGTCTTGTCTTTGTCGAACCAAGAAATGGAGTCAATGATGCAGTACACTCTCGTGTCGGCTGGGAACTGAGGCACAAGCGAGTAGAGTGTGTCGCAGAGTGCGTTTAAGTCGTGCTCCTCGAGGTCTCTCAGGTAGTCCCGATTGTTGATGAACTTCAAATCTAGGATATTCATCTTGACCAGTTTCATCAAGAGTTGCATGATAATCGAACGGACTAGACCGTTCGGCCCGTGCCAGGGATCCAGGGGAGCGGTATGTAATCCACAGAAAAATTGGACAACCACGTCGTCAGGATGCACTTCGATCATGCTAGAGACCAAGGTGGCGCAAAATACTGATATTGCGGAAACCTTTGACAGGCCGGATGAATTGATGTTCGCGTCGACGAGAATCAAATCGGGGTGATGGTGGGTTACCCATCGGTGTAACCGTTCATGTCGCAGCAGCGATTGGACTTGGCCTTGAGTGGCTGCATTGAACCTACTCTTGTGCACGAGGGCTCGTCTGAAGTCTTCGTTTGGGTGCTGGAACATGCGTTTTATATCGAGTGGCTTGTCTTCAGTAGAGCTGGGCTGGACTATAATCTCACAGAAACGATTCATGCTGACCACTGCACCGCGTTTCCGTTTCTGACTGAGTTGTTCTTTCAGCATGGCGATCTTGGCATCTTTCTCTGTAAGAATATATGTCAGCTAGACAGGTGGCTCGGGTGATCTTTTTCACCCAGGTCCATACTAGTCTTCACATACTTTTACCCTCGAGAAGGAGCGTCATGAGTTGGTTCTTTAGACTTAGCGAGCCGTCTTCCAGGGCGCTCTCTCGCTTGGCGATCTTGCTCTTCGCCTCAATTTGCCCGATGATGAAGTTGCATAACTCTTGGTGTCTTCTTTCGCTATTCTCACTTTCTCTCTTCATGAAGGTTGTGTTTTCATCGATTCCCTTCTTCAGGCCCGTGGTTTCCGTGGTCATGTGCTCCATGCCAGTGCTGATTTGAGACACCAAGCCATGCACCTCGCCCACCTCGCAGCCCACACTCTCAAGCCTCACACCACTCTTCTCGATATCTGACCTTAGGATCTCCGTGTTGTTCTTCGTGGAGCTCACCTCCCACTGGATCATAGTAGTTCTCATGTTGGTATCCTGAGACACCACTGCTGTGCTCTCGATGACCTGGTCTCGAGCCATGCCAACAGCCCGCTCGAAATCCTTGGTGTGATCTACTACATTTTGCAAAATTGTATCAGGATCGGGTGCAGGTGTCTTATGCTTGAACTTAGGAATGAGCCTTCGCCCTTAGCCATGATCAGCAACTTTGACATTCCAGGGAATGATGTATGGTTGTCACTTACATGTGGATTTCTCCTGCGAGGTCAATAGTATCATGTCCTCGATAGAATCCACAACGGTCTGATAGAGATGTTCCGCGCAAACTGCGACTTCCTTGTTGGCTCGAAAGCTCGTTCGTGTTGGATCCGCTCGCATGAGGGCATTTCGCAATTCCGCGAACGTCTTGAAGATTTTGTTGCGTTTCTCTGCTGAGTGTTCAGCAAGCTAGCAAAGTGAGTCCCAGACCTTGTACAAGACTGAAGAGGATATACATAGAACATGTGAGACGAACCTTGAACACCACTGCAAGACCAGTTTTGACTACAGTAAGCCCATACGCGTCTGGTATGAGGGCGACCCACCCGTCGAGCATACTACTATAGTCGCCCATCTTGTACCATATCAAATGCCAAAGACTTTCCTTACGATTGCGGTATCGATCTTCTATGCCATTTATTTTCTCGCACAAGCCATCCCAGCTATCCCCCTGGACACGGATGCCCAGGACGGTGTCTATGTAGATCTTCAAAGCCCTTTCCAACTGTCTGATTGCTTTTATTAGATACACATCTGGAAATGCCTCAGGTTGACACAGCAAGAATCGAATGCAGCTTACAAGTAAGGCCGAAACTTCACATACTCCCCTCGTTCCAGGTCGAGCTTGGACGACCCTCCAAACCCGTCATGAGTCTTGTGAGCTTCTGAGTCGATGAACGTAGCAGTTGTCGCGACCTCTCTTCTGCTGGGACTTTCCCAGTTCAAGTCCATTTTGTTTGACCACACATAGATGGAGGACTGGACCGAATGGGATGCTGACTCCCTGATGACTGGTAGGTGATAATGGTGGGATGAGACTTGAGATAGCTCGTCCAGTACCGAGGAAGGAGAAACAGCCCTGCGTTTACTTGAGGGATGTCAACACAATGGCATTGTCAGAAGACAAACTGAACCGCTCGATCTACATATTAAAGGTATCGGCTAGACTCTATGAACACAGCCTCGTTGTTCGTCCCGCTTATCGCGGCGTTAAATGATATAATTGGGCTGGCAGCCCGAAAGCGAGCACTGTGGAGCATGCTCTCTGCGTTGATCACGCAGCTCCATCCGGAACGAGTATGGTCCTGTCAGCTCCACGATTTAGCTTGTTGATCACCAACACGTCAATCCGGTGCGACAGGTTCAGCTGTTCAGCTTAGCCCATTCTGAGAACGCTATGTGGTTTTGACCGCAAGTGAGGTGCGCCGATCATCGAGAGGAGCCGTGTTTTCAATCAAAGTCGGTTTCTTAGGGGCTCCACAAGCCATCTTCAAGAGATAACCTTTATTCGGGGGATCCTGGTTCAGCATGACAGCCAACATGCGGCTGCTTCTCCATTCTTTTCAACTACTAAAAGTTGGGCCAATTCTACGATCCCACCATCCCTACGATCCGCTAAGGAGAATCCATTCATAAGTTTCAGACAGCTGCCAGCCAGCTTCTTGCTGTTGCAAATTGACAAAACTGCTGGTGGATCAGTCGTCTACAAGCCTTATAGACAGTTTTAAGCAAAACGGTCCTCTTGTCCAGCTACAATCAGGGCCAATCCAGACAGTGACATTGTGCCGCCAGCCGTCGTCAAATCCACCGGCACCGAGGCCAGAAGTTCGGAGGAAAGTCCTTCCCACATGACGAGCCCTGTGGATATCGCTGTCGACTCGGGCAAAGATGACACACCGGCCGACACAATGGCCGCTTCACCAAACGGAGATGATAGTACGGCCGAGTCCGAAAACGAAGAAGAGTCGTGGGAAGATACGCTACAGAAAACGCCAAAGGTCATCGACGTCAAATGGGTTGATTTCGAACATTTCAAGAACTGTTATTCCCCAAGCGCAGGCTTAGAGATAATCCAAGTCCTACGAGGCCTCCCGCAAATCGATCACGAGGTTATGAAAGAAAAGAACACGCGACTGAAATATCCGAAGAAATTGAAAGGCAGGTTGTCCAAATCGATCGCAGATGCTGAGTCGAGCTGGATCCAGCGCGTTCGGATCCAATCGCCACCGATTCTTCTTCTGCTCTCGCGCTTGACTGGACATGGTGATTACTGGGCAATCAACAAACCGCGTGTATTCTTTCCACCCTTCCGAGCATTCTACTACTACCTGCCTCTGATGAAGGAGTGTCTGGGAATTCTCGAGGCAAAGTGGGCCAAACTCGAAGCGCAGGTAGACGGGGATCGAGGAGCCGCTACGAGGGCCGAGACCAAGGCCAACACTGAGATCGAACAAGCAAAGGCCCCAGAAGACTTGGACGGCGACACGGATGATGAATCAATTGCTGGTGACGATTCAGGATCCATAGATCCTGAAGAGGCCGTTGCCGGACAAATTGTGGACTCGGTCACTGGACTCAGGCATGTTCGGCGATATATCAAATTTGTGGAAGCAGAGATCGTGCCGCTCTGGAACCGCGCTGCCGGAACCAGTCAACGTAAAGTTCGCTTTCTCGACCTCTGGATGTTATTCCAACCCGGCGAGCTTCTCTATGTGCCCCCCAGGTCAGAATTCTCGCAGACATCGCAGATAGCCAAGTCTGCCAATGTCAAGATGTACCAAAGTGCCTGGAGGCTCTATACCATGGCACTGACACGGTTCGATGATTACTACCTCGATGACACGCGAGTAAATCCCGAAAGGGGATTGTCACTCTCTGTCTATCACATCGACTACAACGGGTCCTCATATGGACCGGTTCAACACGAGTTCAAAATCCCTGATTATGCTGGGGAGAGAGACATTACGACCCTCGAAGTCTATCCGATGCGTTTCGCGAAGGATTTTGAGGGGATGAAGAAGAGCCTTCAAGACCAGGGATCACAATTTCAAAATGTCGTGAGAGAGAGGCATCTCTACTACGACGGATGGACGCTCGTCCATGGACCAACCGCGGATCCTGACTCGGAACCTCGAATAGCCTCCGAGCACATCGACGGCGATGTGATAATTGACTTCCTCGAGGGATACAAGGCAGAGTCTTCTCTGAGTTCACCATCGTTTGACGGTTTAACCGTATCTGATGACCCTGACTGGCCGGTAGGAGATGATGATATCTCCATCCAGTATTGGCTGAATGGTTCGCGATCGAAACTTCTCGGGGAGATTGCGGAGATTACACAGCCAGGCGAATGGTTCGCCGAGTGGCTGAAAAAGCGCCTTCTAAAAGAGGACACATTTCTCAGGGCATGGGGAGCGGGAAGTGTGCCACAGCTTGAGGGAGACGACCTCGCACTCCTTCCACGCCGCGTCGTCGCGTATGTGTTCCGGGAGCGCAAGTTCGTTATGCTCGATATTGGCGGCCTAAAGAAGAAGGATCCCGCACCTCAGAACGTCTTCAAAGATCTGAAGATCGACCCGGATCACAAGCACATGGTCAGGTCACTGGTAGGAACGCATTTTGCGAAGCAAGAAATGCAGAAGCAGCGGCATAATCTCAGCTTGAATCAGGACCTCATTCGAGGGAAGGGCTCGGGGTTGGTCATTCTCCTACATGGCGTTCCTGGTGTGGGCAAAACAGCCACAGCTGAGGCTGTTGCTCAATCCAACAACAAGCCTCTCTTTGTCATCACATGCGGTGATCTTGGCTTTACCCCGAAAGAAGTCGACGCCTCTCTCAAGGAAATTTTTCGCCTGGCTCATCTTTGGGAATGTGTTTTGTTACTTGATGAGGCTGACGTCTTCTTGTCTCGCCGAGAGGTGAGTGATTTAGAGCGGAATGCCCTCGTCTCAGGTAAGAATCCAGTTGCTTTCATCCTAACACCCTCCCAGAACATACTAAACTTTCTCTAGTATTTCTTCGAGTCCTAGAGTACTACAGTGGCATTCTCTTCCTCACCACTAATCGGGTTGGAACGTTAGATGAAGCTTTCAAATCCCGCATCCACGTCAGCCTATACTACCCACCGCTGGACAAGAGTCAGACCCTGGCAATCTTCGATGTCAACATCCGAAAACTGAATGAAATCCAAGAGGCAAAGCAAAAGCTGCAAGATGATGGTCAATCCAGCGCCCTCAGAGAACCGGCGCTGGCAATCGATGGTGAGTCCATCATGGACTATGCAAAATGGCACTACGACACCCATGAGCAGAACGAGAGATGGAATGGTAGGCAGATCCGAAACGCATTCCAGATAGCGTACTCGCTTGCACATTACGAAATGGGGAGAATCTCACAGGACCAATGGGACGAGGATGCCGAACCGATTATCAAGAAGGCTAGCAACGGTCCCCTGGCAACACATACACTGAACTATCGGCAGTTCGTTCTTGTCGCCAAGACCATTGAAAAATTTGATGACTACCTCTACGATGCCATCGCCTGTACTGATATGGACCATGCTAGGGACAATGGCCTTCGAGCAGATGACCATGATCCCAACATGTACCACAGACCTGACTACCGTCCTCAGCTGCCGAGAACTCGGCGTCCGATTTATGCCCCTGCACCTCGTGCCTCACAGCAGAGATACGATCCGCCACGGCCTCATCAATCTAGGCGTGGCTACAGTGGCCAAGGTCTGGCGCAGCGGCCTCGACACCCAGGTGCCCCACGACTAGATCATCAACTTCCCGAGGATCCAGGTCTACAACCAAAACATCGGCCAAGGAATCTAGCGATACCGCCGAAGGAGAATGGCCGGCTTCAACCACGGCCCCATCCGTCGCAAATGAAATCCCGGTCTAGGCTAACGGGCATGCGACAAGATGATGATGATGATGATTACTCGGGATGGAGCACACATGAGACCCATACTGCCGCTACCCCAGATGATGCCTATTTTTCGGACGATATGGACGATAGGGATGATGAGTATGTTGATGGTCACGATCAAGATTATGATGATGGGTATGAGAGATATTAGGCTTGTGGAGCTCAATTCCACTTGTCTTGCCGCGACAACGAAACACATTCTACATCAAGAGTGACTATATGGGGGCTTACACAGACCTTTCCGATGAGATATACGATGATCCAGTATGTACTACCACTACCTTCTAATAGGAACCTCAGCCGTTACTAAAGCTGAGATGTAAAAATACACTAATGCCCTGCATTGTAGGCTTATCTATAAATAGGCTCGATTCAATCCAAGTCTTTATCAGATACCAATTAGTATTACGCTGCAATCCATGGAACTTGTGTCGGATGATACCTCGCACCTGATGACTATTACAAGCCGCTACGGTTTAAGCTTCTAGGCTCGTCTTTAGACCTCCCATTCATTCCATTTAGTATTTCTTCGAGCTAGATCCTGCCCGCTCGGACAACGGTCCCCGGTTTCTTGGTACTACTATATATAATGGTCTCGTCAAATCCCATCCACTCAATCTGTCATTTCGATGAACCGAGCTACTATGTCCTGAACATGCTAGCTTGAGTTTCCCTAAATCCTTCCTAGCATACATGCGGAGTTCTTCTACTGTTCCCGTGTTCGCCCACAATGTATACCAGTCACCATGAAATCATGTATAGCATCACCCCGCCGTGATTCCCCTCCAAAACCGCAAAAGACGTCAAAATCACAACTATCATGATTCCAAAATTTCTATACCCGTCGAGTGGTCACAATGAGCTCTACAGAAAAATCTGTCAACTATAAAGCTCGTCCGAATTTCAGTGAGTTTGCTCCAGAACTTCTCCTTCGACAACCACCTCGTTTATACTATTCCACACTCAACTCGACTTTACTACAACATTCTCACCGACACACTCTTTATTAATATTTATTCCTGATCGAACCTTGGCTTCGACTTTTACTTTATCATTTCAGCCAACAAACTACGCAACCTTACATTCCTATTAATCATCTCCTACCAACCACCATGCCTTCCTTCTCTTCTACCTTCTCCTCTATCTTCAAGTCCTCCAAGAAGAGGAATATTACCAACAAGAACTCCTCCGATATTGTGAAAATGTCATCCATTTCTAAGTCTTCTAATAAGAAGATCACTACTACTGCAGCCAGTAATGGCAGGAATATCAACAACGTGAATAATAATACCAACAAAAGCGACAATAAGATCGCCAAAGACAGCTACAACAATATGAACAATAAGACTTTCAACATGGCCGATAAGAGCCCTAACAACAACTATTACAATAATAAAATCTCCGCCACCACTACTACGAACGCCACCAACAACAAAAACAACATCGGCAATGACGACAATAAAACTGATAACAACATCGCCACCAACGATATCGAGCCAGTCGACCTCGGTATACCTCGCAGAGGCCAATATATTACCCGCGATGGCATCGACGTCGTGGCAGTCCTTGAGACTTGGTAAGCTCAGCTGACTCCTATAATAAACAGCTGGCTAATATACAACAGGCATCAAATCTACACCGGATGGCAGATCGTCTCTGCTGAGCTAGAGAGAAAGGAGAAGATGCGCCAACGTCGTCGGTTATGTGAGTATATAAATCCTTACATAGTAGCAGCGTAGTAAGCTAACTGCTGTGCAGAAACGGAGTTACCCGACAACACAGACAGCAGTCGAGGAGTTGATTGATTCTCGGAGATGGGTGAAACATATTAAGGGCCTGATTGGATGTTATTATATATGGGGATGCTATTTATCTAGTGTAGTAGGGATTTCTGTAGGTTTTCGTCCCCATGAGGGTTTTCCTGCAGACTTTTATACCTATCCACAAGGCAATGTGGTATGTGGTATAGAAGATAGAATTATAATCCTGAAAATAAATATAAATGATTTACAGCCTGCATCTTTGGGTTTGACTTGTGTTCGGCTTTATCTACCAGTAGTTCGAGGATACCTTTGTACATGTTGGGTTGAGTTCGCAGCCTCGACTGCAGCTTCGTCAATCGAGTTTCTCAAGCTAATGTATCAGTGCTCGTAGGTTCTGCAAATAAAAGGATTATCGAGGATATATATCTCAGCGCTATATGTATCTGTTAAAGTGCAATGAATATCGTAGTTTCTGTATCATAGCAATAAGGTCTGTAACACTACAGCCTTGCCATCACTTGTTTCACAGCTAACATATCAAACAAGGAGACAGAATATCCTAGAGTTGTATTAGATCCAAACCATTATAATATCACAACTTATATCTTGGAAGCCTGAGATAAAGCGCTTCTCTATTTATAGTGACAACCCGCATCGCCAAATGTCAAAGTCATCTACATCACAATCGCGACACATCTGACTCACCAGCAACAGCTTCACCCTGTCATGACATACTATGGCATCATCACAACGGGATCTCCTATTCCTCATCACTAATCTACATTCCTTTCCTCTCTTTTCCTTTACCATGATACTCTCTAACCCATCAAACCCACTACTTTATCCACATCAACCACAAACACATCTAACCCTCAATATACTAAACAACCACCTCGAACTCACCTTATACTCCCAACAAAATGAAGTACACAGACGGCCAAGTCACCCATTACTCCTCCCAGATCATCGATCTAGAAGCCAACAACCAGAGCCCATCCACGGAAAACATTCCCTTGTCGACGTATACCACTGCACCGACTCAGCCTTGTGACACTCCCTGGCCGGGAAGTACACAGGGCCAGACAACGGCTCAGGAGCAAACAAAGGCATTGGAAACGAGACCTACCGAATCATTTGGTAAGAAGCCCTCCTGATATTGAGTTATGCAAAAAAGATCATGCTAACAAGCATTCAAGGAGCCGCGGAATGCTGTGGGATCTGTTTCATGCTCTTTATGTACATCATCGGTTTTGCGTCTGTAGGCTTTATAATGTTTGGGATTTTCTATTGGGCCTTGTAGTGAGTATATACCCTTTTTGTGTGACTAACCGATGAAATAGAAACCGTTGCTGATGGTGTGATAGCGTGCCTATCTTTAGTACGATGTAACCAAGACGATGCTTAGGGGTGACTGTGTGGATGACTGATGATTGGGATGGAACAGACCGAGTGTTTGAGTTGCTTGAGGGGAGATGAATGACTTGCTGATATGTGTTTGTCTTGGTTTTGATTTAGCGGATTTGTCAGTTCGATTAGGGTTGGATTTGAGTGATTCGCTTTTGGAAGAGTCTTTTCTATGTGTTGGTCAGATGTTACTGTTATACTGGCTGTGAGATATTAGAGTATCTGCGAGGGAGATGTGAGAGTACTTGATTGATACCCAGGTTCCTTGTCAACGACTTCTACATTGATTATTGAAAAAGTTGACCAGAGAAGTAAGTATAACCACTAGTAAGCAGCATGTCTTTAATAGTAGGGATTGATATAACCTCACTCCATAGTCACATCTGAGCACCCACACCCACAACCTATACCCACCAACCACCAGCCCAGTATCCTCACCTCACTCCATCCCCAGCCCTACCACCATACCCTATACCCTTCCTCCCCTCCCATTTCCAACACCTACAACCCACCACCACTACCAAACACAACACCACCACAATGTCCCCCCCAACCCCGCTAAATCCTCCAACCCTCCAACAGCTCCTCACCCGCCTCGCCCTCGCAAAGCGCCTCTTTCTCAAACCGAAATCCAAACGGCGCCTCACACAACAAACCACCACCACCAAAAAGAAGCCCACAACTACCCCTCCCACGCGGGAATACTCCCTCCGCAAACGCCCTCCACCAGTCACCACTCCAACTACCATACTCACCTCCTGGCGCGACGAAGACGACAGCACCGACGACGACGACTACGATCCGCGAATCGAGCGAGCGTACCTAAGACGCAAGAAGCCAGCGAAGCGAGCCAAGACAGAGAACGGGAACTTGAGTCTCATTGTGAAGATCAAGATCAACATGGAGAGTGAAGCCGGGAAGGCTTTTCTGGATACGTTGGGGATGTATCAGGATGATGATAACGATCCGATAGTTGACGAAAAGAGAACTAAGATTATGGGGGATGAGGATATAGTTGAAGGAATGTCAATACCATCATCAGCGTGCAAGCCATGCATCGAAAAAGGGAGGTCATGTTCCATAACCAGTACACATCTCCTGAATGATCAAGAACCAGACACAGGGACAATGAAGTACCCATGCGAACAATGCATCCAAGACACTATCATCTGTGAACCCATGCCCACCCAACCCATACCTACAGTCCCCAATCCCTATACATCACCATCAACTACACCACCCCCAGAAACCCATCCTTCAATAATCCAAACCATAACAACAATAACCACCTCCCTCACCCACCCCATAACCCTAACCCCAACATCCCAAACCTGCTCCTTCTGCCCCTCCCTCCCCTACAGCCTCTTCGGACAGTACCAACCCCCGCGAACAATCTCCGTCTTACCGATCCTGCCCCGGGGGAATAAACTAGGAGATTACATGGAACTACATCCGCAATTATCTACTACTACTAGTATTATAACACGCATATGCGTGACATGTGCATTGGAACGATTGCGGATAATGCTTTGCGGTACACACACACCCACATTATCAACATCATCACTAGCACCATCTTCTGAATCTTCTTCTACATCAGAATCGAAATCAACATCTCAATCCATCTCATCACCAACAACCCACAAAATCCTCCCACTAAAAGGCTACGACCCCAACACATTCGACTTCGAAACCGCGTATAAAAACCTCGCTTCTTCATCATCATCTTTTCTGTCCTCAGCATGTTCACTACAACCTACCACCACTACTACTACTACTAACCCCTGGTGTTCTCTGTGTCCGCATCCTGCGTTTTATGGATGTGCGAGATTGCAGAGTAGGGATGTTTATCTGGAGGAAATCACTGAGCCTCAAGCAATGGGTGTTGGATGCGGGTTGTTGCTTTGTGAGCGGTGTGAGGTGTTGATGCGGATGTTTAAGGGAAGGGTGGAGGATGTGGTGAGGAGGAATGAGGAGGATGCGGTGAAGAATTATAGTACTACTGGTGATGGTGGGATTGGAGGGAGTAGGGCCGATGTGGGGTTTTTGTTAAAGGGGGAGTGGCTTTGGAGGGTGTTTATGGGGGAAGGGGATTGTCTTCTTCAACCTTTTGCTGGTTCTGGGAATAGATAGTATTAATGGATGCATCGATCAAAGGGCATTCGAATTAACTTGATTAAGCCAATATCCGTAGATTAAAGAGTTTCAGTTCGCCACGCCTCGCTAATACATAGAAAATTCCAACGCCGTCAGCTGCAGATACAGTCTTACTGCAGTCGTAACAATGAATTTCGAGAATTCGCACCAAGTCAAGACACCTGCATCGACTCTTGTCCCTCCAGCGGCTTCCGTCGGGGAATTTGCACCCCGTTTCGCAGCTGCTCCAATTTGATCACTCCCGGTCCTGTGCAGATCCGTCCGGTCTGCATCAGATTGCGCAGGCGTTTGCGCCGCGCCTCGCCACTACGCTCCTCACCACGCCCGACACCTTCATCTACCCACTCGACTCGCTGCACCTTGAAGCTCATGCCGTCATGCGAGCCCTCCCAGGCTCGCGACTTCAATCCGAACAACACGCTGGAGTCGTATCGCTCCAGCCGGGGGAGAATCAGCAGCGTAATATGCAGATCCTTGTTGTTTGGTGGCACTGGCGGCACCCGGGGTCGCTCGCCATCTTCCGCTCCAACATCTTGCGCCGTTTTAGGTGCATGCTGATACGTGTCCCTGATTTCCAGGTCCAGTAGATCTACATCCACGTCCTCACCCCAAGCACCGCGAATAAAGCCAGAGTGGATTGCCGCCGCAACAGGGTCCGAGTCGTCCGTATACACGCCCGTGCCCCAGAGGGCGCGACGCGCGCAGATCTCCTCGCGATGGCTGGTGTCGATGCGGAAACGCGGCACACGAATCGTAAACGTGCAGTTCTCCTTGCCTTCAAAGCGAGGCAATGGAAGAGGTGTAGTCGTGTAACCGAACTTGGCACTCTCCAAGGTTGCCTTCTCAGTGGGTGCGCCGATCCGGGGCGCATACAAGGTCGAGCCCAAGTGGTGTCGAGGGAGATGGGCGACGCTTGACAGGAGTGGTTCGATAGTAACCACCGTGCGAGGCTCGCGCATAGGTGTGACGGCCGTATTTCCGGCCGGTCGGGGAGCATGATGGTGGTGATGATGGTGATGGTGGTGGTGATGTCCAAGAGCCTGGGCTGCAGCCGATGCGCTGCCTTCCCCGGGGGTGGCCGTTCGATGGAAGAAATTTACCGAAGACAGGGGACGGCTAGAGCCAAGAGCGGCAGCAGCAGCAGCGGCAGCTTCTTCTTCTGGCTTATGGCGATGATGATGATGGCTGTGCACATTAGCATGGGTACTGCAAACCTGAAGAATAAGGAATAACGTACTGATGATGGTGGTGATGGAGATGTCGGCTCCGTCGACCGCGGGCACCCAGGGCGGCCGCCTCGCTCTCGGCGCGACCATCCTCGTCGCGCGACTTTCTCGATCGCTTCCCATTCGCTGAGCTAGGTCGAGCAATCTTGGGATCATCTGTCTCCCCATTACTGGACCGACCAGCCGCACTGTCGCGTTTGAACGGGCTCGGGGCCATGGGAGTCGAAGGACCACTGCCACCAGTGGTAGCAGTAACCCCTCCCACACCACTTCCAATCCCGGAGAAAACTCGGCCAAGCTCATTCTTGATTCCGGCCTCGCCCGCGGGACCCAGGATCTGAGCCTGGGCACCCTGCACCGCTTGGGGCAGCGGCGATGCGCGCCCCCCTCGCTTCGCATCCAATCCAACCCCGAGAAGGTTACGATGCGCCATGAGTTCATCACTTCCTTTGCGTCGCTGGTCATCCGACGACGCGGAGTGAACTGCCGAGGGTGGGCCAGCGGACGAGGTGGGCGGAAAGGCGCGAGTCTCGGTCTGCAGTTTGCTGAGGTATGGCTGATCGTGTGACGGAGGGGGCGGCTGATTGGGAGGGGGATGGACGGAAAGCGAGGGCTGTCGTGACCCTCCGAGCTGGGAGCCCAAAGACTTGGTGTAGCTCTGAATAGCGCCAAAGCCAAAACCGGCGCCCGCCTCCGGGACGGAAAACCGTTTCGTCTCAGGCGACGGGGGCTGGGACCGGCCCAAGTCCCAGGCAGACGCGCCTTGTTGGCGATGCGCTGCAGCCTCCCGGTCCCCGTAAGGCGGCCCGTACCGCGATGGAGGGTGAGACGCGGCCTTGGTTTCAGCCTCGTGCGCCATCGCACGTTCTCGTTCACGATGGGCCTGTTCCTCCGCGTGTCGTTCCGCATACAGGCCTCCGTATCGGTGATGCTGGGCCTCATGGCCCATATATGATGCCGCTCGCTGATGCGCACTGGCAAATGGACCCTCTCCGGGCCCGGCCACGGCGGCAGGCCGTGACAGCGGACTATATCCAGTGGTGCGAGGCGGCGGTTCGAGGTGCTGCGGCTGGCTGTTGGGACGAGGGGCAGGTCCGCTGAAACTTAAGCGGCGTGGTTCGTTATACGGGGCTTCGGCGGACGATATTTGGGGCGAGGGATGGGTGGAGCTGGGCTTGTCGGGATACTGCGACGATGGCGGGCCGCGGGACAAGCCACCGAATTTAGCCTGTTCTGTCATGGGCTGGGGAACACCGCCGGAGCCGGATCGGTATGGACGTGACGGCTGGTTCTTCGCAAAGGTCTTTTCGGGTGTCTGGGAGCGTCGGAAACCTGGGTATTCGAGCGGAGACGGACGCGCTGGCGCGGTCGGCGGGGACATGGCACCGGGGGCCGACGGTGGGTGGGCGTTCCCGTACGGGGCGGACGAGACTGGAAGACGCGAAAAGATGGACGAAGAGCCTACATCCCGGCCTGGTCGGTCAGCGTCCGAGCCTAGCATGGACGATATCGACATGCTGCTCCCTGGACGGTGATGAGCCGGGTTGCTGGGAGGCTCACGCGACAAGAAGGGAGTGGACAGGGACGGAGCATTTCCCGTTTGGCCTCTGGAGGGATAGTGTTGGGGTGGTGAGGGAGGAGGCATACGTCGCGGCCCTAATGGCGGCGCAGCGGACTGCTCTTGGACACCTATGATAAGGGAAAAGTCGGAGTTAGCCAATATGTCCGATCAGCATAAACAACAGATACACTGCAAGAGAGAACAAGTGTGGTTGCAGCAAGCAAGATAGCATGGACATCAGGGAATTATTGCGCGAGTCCAACGATCTGCGACTCACCAGGGAACGCGGGACTGCCACTGCTGCCCAAGGACCTCCGGCGACCCTGGTCATGCGACGGGGGAGGATTCATGTCGCATGCAAAGGGGGAGAAGGGAGCTATAAAGGACCGCGACAATCAGGAAAGGGACAGATAAGAGTTCAACCGGGAGGATAGTAGGAACAGGAAAGGTAAGCAAGCGGCAGGGGGGAAAAGAAAGCCCGAGGGGGCGAAAAGAGAGGGAAGGGAGATGGGAGTGAAGGAGGGAGGAAGATGACGATGGCAGCAGCTGATGGGCGGCGAAGGAAGAAAGAATGGCGCGCGACAAGCAAAGCGAGTTCCGAACTGGGGCAGAACCCGTGACTCTGGGCCTGGACGAGCTCATGTCCGACGCTAGTCCCACTTGGGAAGCGATGCCCTGGCATCCCAAGCTAGCCCGGATCGGGTATAGCGCTCCCGAGGCTTCCTGGGCTGGAAGTCGATCAGGCGCCACAGACGCGCCGACTGCACCGCCCCTGATTGGCTCGCACTGCCGGGCACAAAGTTTGGGTTCCTTGTCGGAATCTGGCAGTGACGCTGGGATTGTAGTACGGATAAACAAATGCTGCAGCCGCGCCACACTGCACCCTCGCAGATGGCTAGACTCCGATCAGAGGAGTTTTTTCTTCTTCTTTGCATCCCCCCAGTTCGGACAGCTTCTGCTCCTTCTCGCATCTTACTTGCTTCTAGTCATGCCCCCAGTGGTCCGGTCATCGCGACGCGATTATGGTCTGACACTCCCGCATACCGGGCTCGTAGTCACATCCCAACATGGATAGAATATAAGAAAACAAAAGACCCAAAAAAAGGAGAGAACTGCACCGTAGCAGAGGATTATTTGGGGGTTATCGGGCAATTTAACATAACTTGAAGCGATATCATATCCAAAGAAAATGCAAGTTGCCTACCTTCACGATATACCACCCGACGTTCGGGCTTGTTGATGTGACTAACCGGGTAATGAGGGTCTGGACGATGTTCAGGCTCTCGATTGCCCCCGGGAAGACTCTGCTCTTTCAGCGAGACATGGCTCGCTGCTGATGTGTGATACCCATTGCTCTCTGTTCGATATGCCGCATAGGCGTTCTCATGGGCGTATGAGACGGGGGGCACGGAGGTAGGGACCGAGGAGGGCGGGTAACTGTAGGTTGGGGTGATACCGGATCGAGGCATCTCGGGCTCGCGGCGATGGAAATGGTCATAAAACATGCGTGGTGAGGAAGGGTGTGATGGTGGTGGAGGCCCGTAGGCGCGAGCTGGCGGCGCGGGGGGCGCAGCACGAGGGTCGTGGGCGACGACGCCCAACATGGACGGGTGCGTATGGTATGGATGATGAGGATGGTGTTTCTGAAAATCCATCATCATCTTCAGGGGAGGGGTGGATTGGGACGAATGGGGATTGCTGGCAGCATGAACGTTTTTGATTGATTGACTGGGGGGAAGGAAAGAATTGGGTTGGGGTTCGGGCGCGGATGGTTGTCAGTCAGTCAGTCAGTTAAGGTAAGGTCGCGAAATGGCGGTAAAAGTTGAGTTTAATCGACCCCGAACGGGAGAGTGGGGAAGGAAGAAGAAAAACAGAACACGGAGATCTTCAGTCGGATCTGGTAGCCGTTTCAATTCAACCGGTGATAAGGGGAGGGGAGGATATAGAGGGCAAGTGGAGGAAGGGGATGGAGGAATGGATATGAGAAATGGAACTAGAAGCAGCTCCGAAAGCTTTGTGGATGGAGGGAGGAGAGAAAGGATGGAAGCACGCAGCGAAAAGCAGGAGAAGGGGAGGGAGAGAAAGAGGAAAAGACGAGTGGAGAGAGAGAGGAAGAGAGAGCGAGAGAGCGAGGGAACGGGAAAGGAAGAGAATTAGGGAAAAACGGTGAGCGACGGAGCCAGGGAAACGGCGCAAGAGTTCCCTGTGAGGACACATCGGAGGGCTTTCAGGCCAATCAAGCGCATGCAAAAGAGCTGCTAGTCGGATCGATTTCAATCAGACGAAGCAGAAAGCAGAAAAGGACGAGCTCTCGACTTGAGTGTGTCGGAGAGGCTGCAAATCCAAGTTGGCCCGATGGGGCCGTCGTGGGAAAGCGGGGAAACCTGGGTGGATCCCTCCTTACAATTAATTCCTTGGGACTTCCAACATACTTCTTCCTATCTGAACAATTTCCTCCATTATTTTTATTAGTGTTCGATACATCACGGTTACAACTCTTTCAATTACTTACTACTTACTAACGATGCCCAATCCTTCAACCTGGCCACTCCCCCCCCCCTCTCCACCCGATCGCTGCCCGTTGGCATCCATGCCATGCAGCCCGGCGACGTGTCATGCGTCCTTCCAGTGGATAATCTACTTAGGCGGGTGGGTAACAAAAAAATACACTCACATTTTATTATTATTATTCTCCCCCAGATGTGCAGAATTCCTCACGGACATTCAAGTATGAAGGCGACCTCCAGCATAACACAGACAAATTGAAAACAATTTTTAGAGATAAGGGGAAAAGGGGAACTAGTAACTAAAAGTATTACTATCCCTACAACAATGACTGGCTAGTGTTTTTCGTTCCCTCCGCCTCAACCCGGCTAGCGACACACAATATACCAAGTATAGTAGCACTATACTTGTACACCCGTGCAGCCCGAAAGGCATGCTGCTGCTGCTGCGACCTGCAGGATGGATTGGCACCCTGAAAGTATCAAGCATGGAGTACAGGCGCAGCAAGCAGCAGCAGCAGCAGCAGCAGCAGCCATGACTAATGACAGCAAGAAGTGCCTCTTTTTTCCCCACCCTGCAATGTCTGAACCTGCCGATCCTGACCGATGTGACCCTCCTTTCTTATTCCTCGGTCAGCACTATCAAGTAACGTATCTAGTTATACTATTAATTTTTTTTCGATCGGATCTCATACACTGTTGTCGCATTTAGAGGGTTGTAGGTTGAGAAAAAGAAAATGGTAGTACTAATGAGAACAAAGGAGGTCGGGGGATTTCCAAGTCACTATACACTCGTAGTAATTACAGAGTACTACGGGATACTTAAGATAAGGATATCTATATGCAGAATGGGTAGCATAGTATACCATAACTGCTACTAGTCCACACCCCTCGGACGTGTCAGCGTACATTCTTCGGCTTCATCAATCATCCAGTCAATCTTGGCTCTGGATGATTGTAATGCTTAGATACCTGCCAAGGCATGTACTATGAGATCGATGGCATTCCCCACATTACTGATGATTTAAAGTCAAGCTCCCCTTGCATACCCCTTCTTTCACTTCGTTCATGTGGTCGGTGTCATCGCCACTCTGACCACACCATGTAACAGACTTGCCTGGCACACTACTTGGTCTGGAGCATTTACTGACGGAACAGATCTAATGTGCAGTACTGGGTATCATTTGCATTAAAAGCACTAATCATTATCATAGAAAATTTCAGCCTCACGGGACACAATTACTTGCCCCATGTCCTGGGAGGATGCAGCGGGTGGCTGGCGGCCGGAACGGTCCCCCGCGACCCGATGCTGAAGAATCGCCGCCAGCCCCGGCTAGCACACCCTGTCCAGTCCACCTCAATGAGATCGGCCCCCTCGTTCACCAAGATACGCCAGATAATGCGGCGCATCCCTTCCGAGTGGCACGGTATGCCTTCGTACCGAGCCAGCAACCCCTTTTGATGCGCGGTTTGCACTTGACTCTGAATCCTTTCGATCTGCTGTCGAGAAAATCGCCCGCGATGAGGCGATCCGATGATCTCGGCAAAGTTGACGGAGGCACTGTACATTTGGAGCGCCTTGATCAGAGATGGATCTTCGTCGGAGCGAGGAAAGGTCCCCGGTAAGCTCTGGTCAGAAAATTCCATTTCGTCTTCCGTCGAGGTCTGGACAGCAGCAGACTCTTCGATTTCTGTTACGACTGATTCATCCAAGAAGATAAAGACGCTCTCATGGTCGATGGAAAGACCATCAAGGTCCACTTGCTCTCGACCTGTCAGAACAACTGTAATAGGCCCTGGGACAACCTGCGTCCCGTTTCGGTGGGTAAGATACCCACGTTCGCTGAGAAGCGCCAGTTCAGATAAGAGACGAGGCCACACGTTGTCTGCAGAGGACCGGATCTCCAAGTACAATTTGAATTGTATTGAATCCTGTCCAAACAGTCCTGTCGCGACCATGGAGTCGTGGTCAGGCTGAGCTTTAGATAAGCTCATAGCATCAAAGTGGTTCAATAGTGGCTCCAGATACACCTTGCGCAGCGTGGACTCGTTCCTGAGGCTCGACCATGAAGAGCCTACAAGAAGGTCATCGTCCTGTAGCCAGATATCGGCCTTGACTCCAGTACAGCCCGCCGCAAGGGAGTACTGAATGGAATCTGCATGGGCTCGTGGGTTATAGGATATACAAGCAGCTGGCTGGCCTTCAAACTCCACAGGCCAATGAATAAATCCCGATTGTGCTTTGTACTGCTCGTGTAGGAAAAGATAGGAGACGCCGTATGGCAAGAGCGAGAGAAATTGAATCGCCACTCTAGAAGTGAGTTAGTAAGCCCTAATCGCATGCCAATCGGCAGCTGGTAGAAGACGTACAAGAACATCAAGAACAGACAGATCAGAGTAAGCGCGCGATCACTCCATCTCTTGGTCACTGCGGCACAGCATTTCCGAAGTACCCAAAGTACACCGGGACAACATTCCGTGGGATGAGAGCGCAACGGATGGTCCTCAAGCAGCACCCACGAATAGGCATCGTACTCGTCAGCACCGAGCAGGGGCTGGGTGCTACTCGCATCGCGGACGTTGAGGTGGGTTGTGGCGGCCATTTGGCGGTCCCAAGTCGCCCGCCCGACCTGCTGCATCTAGAAGGGGGGTGGTGGAAGGCGATCGACGGGTAGATAGCAGAGAACCCCGGACGGGGAGGTCGATGCGGTGAGTGAGGAGCAGGAGGGACGAGGATGGTCGGATTTAAAAGGGGGCAAAGCGTGACACGAGGGCAGGCCCAGACAGCAAGAGATCCATGGTCCTGTGCGACGTTGGGAGGGCAGAGTTAAGTAACATGCCGACGAGCACACGAGATGGAGAAAGTGGATGGGGATGGGGATGATGATGATGTATAGCTCCAGAGCACGCCATTGTCGGCGGCGATGGTTCGGATGTCAGGGAGAAGCACCTCATGGAGATCCCGTCTGCGGTGAAGGGAACACGTCGGTCATGCCCATCATCTTGACTTTCTGACTATTGCTCCGACTGCAGCTGATCTGCAACCTCACTGGCTGAAAAACAGTCCTTGCATTCAATGCATCGATTGCCATTGTATTCCACGCTTCTTCCAGGGGCATGCTCATATGTTTGTGGTTGAAGAATAGTAGACATAGAAGCATAGAAAGCATCAAGTCTGGGCAACTCGCGGAGCCCCGTTCCGAATATTCGCACCTCTCGTCTTGCGTGAGTTTAATTCAGAAGACCCCATTTATCTTGCGACTAGTGGCACTCCTACGGTAGCACCAGCTCCAATGGGCGGACGGACCATCCAATCAAGATGATCCTATCCCCTCTCCCTCATGACGATCATCATCACCCATTGGTGCATCGGTGTGATGCAATCGGATGACTTATTGGGTGCTGCATGCCAATCCCGGCAATTGCAGGCCGGCTTCACTTTGTTCATTCGTATCTTCATCAACGCCCCTCTTTTATCGCATGCTTGCACTGTCCATGGAAACTCGAAGACGAGACTAACAGCCGGTTCCTTTGCTGAAGCCGAACCCCGATCACGTCCAGCAGTACCGGAAGCGGGCCAGGCACAGTAATGGGCATACTTTTTCCTTCAGATCATTAAACTAAAGCCGCCGTCGTGTGTTAGCGTCGGGTTAATCACCCAGCATTGTTCAAAGGTATGATGCCACTAGCTGCCAAAGAGAGGGAACGCGTCCCAGCTCCCGACCGTGAAAAGGTGTGTGCCACAACGGTCGGTCTGTTGCTAATAAGGATTGGATGGTGATCACGTAGGAAAATTCGGTCGCAAATGATAAGATGATAAGCTAGAAGAACAATTTTCGCAGGGCCTCACGACTCTGGTCAACGGAGACAAGAAGATAGTCAGCGATCAAAGTTCGATCAGCGCGTCTGGTGCGGACCCAATCCAACAATGGGTTGTTCACGTTTAGCCCAACAGAACCGAGAGTTTGAATTTTGAAGCGATCCTTAAACCAATAGTTTAAGGTGTTCGCTCGATATGGATATATCGGCCCAGTTATCCGACTTGAACGATCTGCCTTTTGAGCCAGACTTTGGAGGTCTAAGCTTAGCAAAAGTCCCAACCCCCGGGCCAGCGCCACGACTTCCTCTATGGCTCGCGAATCTATGAAGCCGCAATCATCCAGGGACAACTTGATGACCGTAAAGCACTTCACGGGGCGCTACCGAGGCCGGATGAACGCAATCGGATAGGAGAAGATGGAGGGCATATTCTTCTTACCCCGTCAAACGTGTCGCGCTCTGGACTTAGATTATCAATCATCTCCGGTTATGCAGCGATACGGTATGCGTCTATCGCCCCATTTGGTTCGTTGAAGTCGTCATGCTGCTTGCCAGTAACAGATATAGTAGACAATTTTAAGTCGGGACTTCATTCAAGGCAGTGGGCTCGAGCGTCACTCGATACAAGTCCTTAGTACTTTCCTTATAATCAGCCGGGAAGATGCATACTGCGGGTTCCCCTCAGACAGATAATACAGCCGAGTCAGCTAACCCCATGGTCTGGGCAACTTATATCTTCTCAGTAATCTCCCTGCAAATCTACACACAACTTCGCTTTGTACATGCTAGTGCGAGTAGCGGTTTCGTGCGAAGATCTCATGCGGTCGGTTGGCAAGTATGTATAGATCTGTTAAATCCGTGGATGTCTAACGGCAACTTAAGATGAATCGGGACTCACATCACGAACCGCTCATTACTCGGGGCTATTTGACCAACAACATAGGCTCTTGAGCACAGTCTCATTTCTTCCAACATGACTCCATGGGCTTCATCGCGTATCGTTCTAAAATCAGCGTAGGATTTCTGGAAGTCTCTCGTTCCACATCTAGTCGAGAAAAGGTGTTTTTTGGGCATTATTCTGCAGCGTGTTTTTCTCCATAAGGTCTTTCTTAGAGCCGAAGCTGCGGTTCGGATAAACTCTCCCTTGGAAGTGTCCTGGTCTCAAATTCTTCGGCTGTAAGCATCAAGACGGTTCGTATGTTCTAGTCCACGTCAACAAAGCGGCATGCCACCAGCCAGGCACTTCGCCAATAGGTGAACTGCTGATCTAGGGCATTAATCCCCTGCATGATAGACGATTGATTCCGTACAGCTGTGACCCAGTCAATAAATGCGATTGCTTTTTCCACGACACGGGATCATGCAGAAACATGCTTGCTTTTCCACGAGAGACGTCAAAATTGACGTAAGACCCATCTTCTGCAAGCGCTTCGATACATAAGAGATCAATCAGAGCACTAAAAGCCGATGATTAGAAAGCGGGAGTTTTGGTCAACTCGGGACTGACAGCTCCATGGCTTCAGGAGTCTTCTAGAGAGAAAAAAACCTGTAAATATGAGAAGGCCGTGGTTTGTCCCATTTGCAGCGTCATGTGAGCGTAGCAGACTATCAGTAGACTTGCTTTCGCCATCACTGCCCACTCCTACTCCTGCAGGTTTCAGACGCTCCCTGGATTCTCGATTCTAATGCCCCTCTGTCTTTCAATATTACGATGCAATGCCTTGCAGATTGGGTTTTGATCTTATTGATAAAGACGGAAACAGATGGGTGTTGTCTTGGGACGGCTCCTATAATGGCCTGCAGGTCGGAAGGGCAATTGACGAGGCACAACTGGGTTTTGCAAGCATCACGAGCATTGCTTAAAACTGTTGAGTATCAGCCAGCCACGCTGTCAATTGCTGCATGCAGGCCCAATATTATATTTCTGGAACGACTATTCTTTGTGACAGAGCCTGTGGATGCTCGGGGTCTCTTCGTGTCCCGTGTTCAGCCAGCTACAGTATACGGCAACTTGCATTGCCTATATGTTGGAAATTTGCGGCCAGTGATGACCAACTTTCAGACTTTCAAATGAGCATATTGGCTTGCTAGCTAAGCTCAAAGGTATGCTTTCGCAAATGTGACTGATGTTGGCCGAGTCCAGGCGGTCCTAACTATGTTTCGGAGATTTGTTTGTATAGTGCGTTGGAGACCATCTTCGTTCCCATTCTTCTCTAGCTCAGCTCGTGTACTACTGAAGCTTACTGTTGAGATAGGTACGATAGGGTTCCACACACACTAGGTTCTCGGTCAGTGATTGGTACGCTCGTGGGCCACGGGTTGTATCGGTGGTCCGTGGGAACAACCCAACCCTAAGGGACCAACAACGAAGAAGGAATGAATGATTTTGAGCCTTTCAGTGTCGGCAGGAGGCCATTGCAAAGCCGACGCGAAGCGTGGCTGTGGCGTCATAATAATACGGAAGTGGAGGAAGCCTGCGTCGGTTAGTTAGTATCCCTGCATATCCCCCGACCCGATATCAGCACATCATCATTTGCCCTGATAATGGCCAGTCATTCGACGTCGTCCTGAGCGAGTAGCTACCGGTAACCTCAAACCTACATCCTGGCGAGTGGATCGAGTTCAATTTCCTCAATTTCCTCATCATATAACTTCGCTTCGTGATTCGCAGGCGCGTTCCGCGACTAGATTGCCTAGTCGATGTCAGTATCCAGTTTCCTGCAGATCCGATGCTTTCACCGACCACTTCAACTGCGGGCCAACGTTACCTCTCTCCAGACCCCGTCCGGCTCTCCGACGGCCTCCTCTTAATCCCCTCTCAAATCAAGCGGAGACCTGCCTGAATAGGGAGAGTTTCTCTATGAGCCCACACGCGATTACCTCGCTTCCGCATGAGATGGGTCCATTGTTGGCAATGCTGCCTAATGTGCAAAAGGGCCGTCCTTGCCTCGGGGGAACTACATAAATAGGGACCATCCATGCCCCAACGATGGATGAAACTCTCAGAATCCTCCGCTCTAGTGAGTTCTTTTCTCACACCGTTTTCGAGAGAGAGTCCACAATATGCGGATTACATCGGCAATTGCTTCGTTGCTACTGGTCGGCACGGCCGCCAGTCTTCAAAATCCCCATCGTCGGGCTGTTCCGCCCCCTCTCACACATCGCAGCATAGCGTCTCGCGCCGTACCCGTTGAGCGCCGATCCAACGACTTTGAGTATTTGACAAACAAGACTGCAAGTACGTCATTCCGTCTCCAACCGCATATCTCCGTCTTACTAATTTCAATTGCAGGATTCCTCGTCAATGGCACAAGCATCCCCGAAGTCGATTTCGACGTCGGCGAGTCCTACGCCGGTCTTCTCCCCAATACGCCGACTGGAAATTCCAGCCTGTTCTTCTGGTTTTTCCCCTCGCAGAACCCAGAGGCCAGCGATGAGGTTTGTAGTTGTTCCATTCTCTCGGTCCTGCCTCAGCGGGCTAACAATTGACAAAGATCACCATTTGGCTCAATGGCGGCCCCGGCTGTAGTTCTCTAGATGGCCTGCTCCAAGAGAATGGCCCTTTTCTCTGGCAGCCGGGCACTTACAAGCCCGTCCCCAATCCATACTCATGGACCAACCTCACCAACGTGGTCTACATTGACCAACCCGCCGGCACAGGTTTCTCCCCTGGCCCCTCGACAGTCAACGACGAGGAAGACGTGGCTGCCCAGTTCAACAGCTGGTTCAAGCACTTCGTCGACACCTTCGACCTGCACGGCCGCAAGGTCTACATCACCGGCGAAAGCTATGCGGGCATGTACATCCCTTACATCGCCGACGCCATGCTGAACGAGGAGGATACAACCTACTTCAACTTGAAGGGTATCCAGATCAACGACCCGTCCATCAACAGCGACTCAGTGATGATATACTGTACGTTTCCCCTCATATACTTCATAACCAACCACCAACACCATCACTAACCACATCACCCACCAGCCCCGGCCGTCCGCCACCTCAACCACTACAATAACATCTTCCGACTAAACTCCACCTTCCTCTCCTACATCAACGCCAAAGCCGACAAGTGCGGCTACAACGCCTTCCTCGACAAAGCCATCACCTACCCGCCTCCCACCCCCTTCCCCACGGCCCCCGAAATCACCGAGGACTGCCAAGTCTGGGACGAAGTCGTCATGGCCGCCTACGACATCAACCCCTGCTTCAACTACTACCACCTGATCGACTTCTGCCCCTACCTCTGGGACGTGCTCGGCTTCCCCTCCCTCGGCTTCGGCCCAGACAACTACTTCAACCGCTCCGACGTCCAGAAGATCCTGCACGTCCCTCCGACCGACTACTCCGTGTGCTCGGAGACCGTCATCTTCGCCAACGGCGACGGCAGCGACCCCAGTTCCTGGGGTCCTCTACCCAGCGTCATCGAACGCACTAACAACACCATCATCGGCCACGGCTGGCTCGATTACCTCCTCTTCATGAACGGCTCCCTCGCCACTATCCAGAACATGACCTGGAACGGTAAGCAAGGGTTCCAGCGACCCCCCGTGGAGCCGCTCTTCGTTCCTTACCACTACGGTCTGGCGGAGCTGTACTGGGGCGATGAGCCCGACCCGTATAACCTCGATGCGGGTGCTGGGTACTTGGGTACGGCCCATACCGAACGTGGGTTGACTTTCAGCTCGGTGTATTTGTCTGGTCATGGTAAGTTTATCCTATCTCCTTGCAAACAGTCTACGATGAATATTTTAATGTGCTGATCGTTCTTTCCTTCGCGTGATAGAAATCCCGCAGTACGTTCCTGGCGCGGCTTACCGCCAATTGGAGTTCCTGCTTGGTAGAATTGATAGTCTTTCCGCGAAGGGGAACTATACCTCTTGATTTTAGTTGATAGAGACCAAAAGATGACAAGGAAGTGATTGGATGATTTCAGATGGGAATGTGTTGCATATATGAGATGAGATGATGTATCAATGGGGGTCTGGTGACTTGTACATATGTAGATCGGTAGTCAAAAGGAAATTATAGGTTAGGGTATGCGACGTAACATTGAATGCATGTACACCACGTGGATTCATTCAAGGGGCTTACTGCAGTTTCACCCAATTCCGCGTATAACCGGTATCAAACACAGCCTCGTGTTCGTCAGGCGATGTCAAAAGATTGCTACTTCCTGTATCAATATCCTACAGTTGCTAAATCTGGTACATTTTACATAAGGTATGCATTCTCGCTAAAATGCTCAAGTGTAGTAAGGTATCTATATAAGCTCACAAAAACCAATACAATGCATGCACATCCCCCCAAAGCGGTAGCTAAGGCGTCCTAGCACCCTCGCCAATTCCCATCAACCCTCCAGCTATACCATTCATGCGCCGGTCAATCAGGTCTTCCTCGCTGGCAAGGCTATTGATACTTCGGTTCCTCTCCCGCAAAGGAACAGGACTCGGCGATCCAGAGATATACCCGTCTCGAGGAGGTATCGTTAACTTCATGGGTATGGGACGCTGTTTCTTGGTGATTCCTGGTCGCAGAGTTCGCCCTCGGGAGACGCTACGAATGCGTTCCTTTTTAGCATCCTCGCTGTCACCATCCTTGGCAGCGATAGCTTGACTATCAACATCGGTACTGTCGATGGGTGCGCTGGAGCTGCGATGCAGTGGCGTCAGTGGTGTCAATTTCTTGGTGCCTATCTCGAGAGGCCTATCCTCGTCGCCGGATGACTCTCCGGTGAGATGGCGTCTATGATTGCGCGAGTTATTTCCGCGAGGAACGGACTTAGGTCCCTTTGGTATCTGTGTACCGTTGGCGAGGGCTTTGGTAAAACCAGAGGATGATCTTTTAGCCTGAGCGAGATCGAATAGATCTTGAATCCAACTTGCGCAGCGATAGATGTGCTTCCAGCTATCGGGAAAGAAGCCTGCCATTTGCATGAACCCGTGAGAGATACCGGGCAATAGGGATACCTCGACGTGGTCTTTAGCGTTGAACCTACGATAAGACTTTTCGAGGCCCAGTTCTTGTCGTTCCTGAAATTGGCGGAGCTTAGCTTGTCTTAGTCGCCCGGCGAAGATGACCGTGTCGTCGACTAGAGGGTCACGTTCTCCGGTGATAATGTACGTCTTGGGAAAGCGTGCTAGGAGGTCTTCGGGAGCCAAGGCTGGGGAGAGTAGGTAGTCCGTATTGAAGTCGGGGAGGTTGTGCGGTCCGATATATAGGATGATCATTGCCCTCATCATCTCAGGGGTTAATATACGATCATTGACGTAAGATATCATCGACGAGACGGCCAGCCGTGTTTGGATCTGCTTGGGCTGGTGCTCAGTGATAGCAGCCGCTTCATTTTCAGGAATGTCCATCTTCTGTTGCTGCGCCAATTTTTCCGAGGTCGCGTCAACCAAATTTCCAACTTCCAAGTCTGCATCAGAGAAAGAGTCACGCTGGAAATCTCCGAACGACGTTCCCGGAGAAGTAAACGGCGTCAACCGGTGATAATCCATATCTTTCCTTCGGAGCACGCTCTCATTGGTTCGACGTGTGCTTTTCTCTTGGATCAACGCCATTTGCTCTTCCGTCATCCAGCTTTCTATCTTCATGTTTAGCGCGGGATAGGGTAGAACCAGCCCGTCCGGGGGTGGAAGCATGTTTTGTCCTTGCCATCTAGAGGCATGTGTACTGCCGGATTGAAGGATCATAAGGGTGACGCCTGTGGCGAGATTACCACCAGCACTATCACCAGTGATGACGACACGAGGACGAGTCCGTCCGTTGAGGCCCAAGCACCGCCCACGGGTAGAGACAATGGAATGATATACATCATAACACTCGTTTAAAGCATACGGATACGGGTACTCCGGTGCTTTCTTGTAGTCGAGACTCAGTACGGGAACTTTGGTTCTCGCCGCCCAGGCCAGAAGTCGGTCTTCGGAATGCCGAGGGCTCATCGAAACAAATCCACCCCCAGGAACATCGAGGACAATGCATGTTTGATCACGTAGCGCAGTCAATGACCCATCGAAGTAAAGCCATGCATTTGTCGGCTCCTTGTAGATCGAGGACGCTGGTCGGGAGATACGGATGGCACGCGGAGGGTACCTCGTGAGCCGCGGGCGGCCCAATTTGGCGAGTGCCCAGAGATACGGTGTGGTGCTCTTATTCCAAGACACACGCATATGCTCTACTGTGAGTGTAGCACGTACCCGGCGAACTTTCTCATCTGCCTGTTCTGCTGCGATAAGGTAGTAACCAGAGAAAACCAGAGACGCAATATCTCGTAGCCACTTTGGCTTTATCCCCATTGCCGTCCAAAACCCAGCGTCTAATCCTGTCGCGATCCATGTTGCCCGGAAAAAGGAGCGCGAGTATAGGTTGGCTAAAGGCTCAGGGCACTCAAGGCCGACAATTTTCGCAAAATTGCGGCAAATGTAGAGCCAGAGGAAAACAAGGACAGTGGTTTGCCAGACGCTCAGCTTTTTCGAAAGGCGCGACGAGATCTTGCGGATAAAAGGAGGGCCATTCTTGTTTCCTCTACGATTGACCTGTCAGCAAAACAGCGGTAAGGGACGAACAAACGAGCCGCACCTTAACAGATAGGTAGACCAGAATACAAGTACAGCGAGAACCTGGATCTTCCGGAACTTTGTAGATGGCCGCCCAAGGACGTGGTCTGGATGTATATATTAGCAGAAGACTCATGACATCCCATGAGGTTCGCTGGGCCGTCAGTTACCTATCATTTTACCAAGACAACCCCGGGTATGAATCAGGCAGCAGCAGTCTATAAGGGCTCTGGAAGACGTTCTATGAAATATACAAGATGCTTAAAAAGTATACAGAAGAGAAATAGTGGAAGATAATCAAACGGAAAAATTCATATTTCAACTGCGCATTGAAATGATGGGAGGGGCAGTAAGGAAAGGACAAAGAATGGACAAAAGCGGCGAACCACTGTAAAAGAGGAACAGGTGAGCAACCGGCAAGCAGAGCACTAGCCTGTTTATGATCGAAGTATGTCAATAATGGCACAGTTCAGTGACCCAAGTACGGGGGTATGTGGGGGGAAAGACAGAGGGTAGTTAGTTGGTGTAGAGCGAGGGATCCATGGTTCAGCTGAAGAAACGTAGTTGCTGCATGTGAAATCCCCACCAGTGGATGCATGGTGATCCAGTCATCTGGGTAGCGTCAGTAAGCAGCCCTCGAATAACCGGGATTGGTGTCGATCACTGATGGCCCCCCGCGGTGGCTAGCTGAATGGTGGATAGCAGGATAGTACGGACGTAGTTTGTTGTGGGCGAAGGGAAAAGGCGGAAGATTGCCCGTGCCAGGTCACGGGAGAGCACGGTCACATGCAAATCCCGCCACGAAAGAACTCATGTGCCATTCCTCTTCAGGCATTTCCGGAATGCCTCTACGGAAGCCAATGATGCATGAGGGATTCACATCTAATATATATATGAATATATATTATACATATTATATATAAGTTAGAATAGTATAGCATTTCTTTTCCCTTATCTTTCTAGACTCCTCTACTCATCATAATTTCCGGCAATAGTCGCGACCGTGGGCGACCTGCCAATCACACAACCAGACCTCAAACACCATTCCCAGAAATCCCGCTATACAAATTCCGGCGGAATCGCTGACAGTCGTCGCTCCGAGTGAGAATTCGCGGTCCTCCTTCGGTACCCGGTCCCCAATTTCGGCGAAAGTATTGACATAAACCAGTCCCCCTAACAGCCCTTCCCAGAAGATGATTATGAAGATTATGTACACGCTTGGGATGAAGTCAAATAAGGCGTTTAACGTCAAGACGACCAGATTGATGATCTGCAGCAGTGACGGAAGGTAGAGATCGTGAATGCGGAAGAAAGGGGTCGACGATCGAGAGATGAAAACACCAACCTGATAGATCGCATTGTACGCGGGATAGAACGCACGGTAATGCTCGAACGGCGAATCTTCAAGTGGAAACAGAAGGGTTGGAGAGACACCTTGATTGATCGTGTATTCGGCCACATAGACTAGCAGCAGGGGAAGCATACTGTGCGGGAAAAGAGTAAGCATGCCAATCATTGCTTGATGACACTAGCGTGCACTTACAAGGGAAAGAAAAGACCCCTGGCTCGCTGCAGGTTGGCTTTAAACACCCGCAAGCTAAGCATCTGACTCGCGTCGCTCCCTTTGTTATGGCTTGGGGAAACTGACGAGCCGAGTAGACCGTGCCGCTCATCGAGAGGGTCATCCTGATCCCGATCCTCCTGGTCAATCGCACGATACTCAACAGGTGCAGCAGGCAATGTCCGTATGGGGGCCCTTGGCAGAATGGCGAAGAAGCTCACCACCATGATCGCTGGTAGGCAGGCAGCTGCTAGGAGCGTCGACTTGACACTGAGCCCCATAGAGGTAGTTGCAACGGCGTACGCACCAGCACCGACCAGCCCGGCAGCTCCGGTACCACTGCCCCAGGCTGCCAGACTAAACGGGCCGTAGAAGTGCGTCAGTGCGAGGAAGCTCAGTTCACCTCCTCCGCTCGACAAGCTCGCCAGAATGATACCCGCGATCTTGGTGTAAATTGAACCGCCATCTGTATATGCTGGGCTCAGGGCCACTAAAAGCATACCCAGAGCTGAACATAGCACACAGAACAATACCCGAGCAGGATATGGAACCAAATGGATAAAGTAGGGTGCAATCAGCTTCGTTCCGAATGAGGGAATGACATCTGCGAGAAGAACAACGCCCTTGGGGATACTAGGCCCTACCAAATCGAGGGCAGCGGACAAAATGATAACATAGAGGACATTGTTGATCAAGCCTATTGCATTTCACGCATGCCGGTTAGTGAGCCACGAAGAGTTCTTATCAGTTCGCGGAGTCTACAAGACAGTCGACGGCTTACCAAGTAGCCAGAATGCAGCACAGACCCTGGGGTCAGCGCCATGGAACAGTGCACCGAATCTCTCACGAAACCGGGACCATGAAGAAGACGGGGCTCCAGGAAGAGGCAGCATTGGTTGCCCGTCAGGAGCAGAAGACATAACCTGATAGGGGAAGGAAGGGATCCGAGTGGTTCTAGTATGCTACAAATAACGTCCCAGAACGAATACAGCAGGACTGAACACAATATTCAGTACGATCAGGGAGTAGGGAGGCTGCAATGGGGCATTCTCATGGCGAAACGGATTGACGGTGAACGTGGTAGTTACTTGGTAGGTACCTGAAGGATGATAAGCGTGTCACGCTCATCCGCCCAGAAAGGGCGGTCCCACGTGACGCCTTACTCAATGCAGTAGTAGTTGTCGGACCTCGATTCCATCTCGCGGTGTCGCATATGAAGCATGCATACAATGATAAGTAGAGTGAGCAGAACCACCAGACATCCAGAATAATTTCACTTACGAGCAATCAAGGCACCCATCTCATCATGGCTTACTGTCCATCCAACCCACCGCCGGGGGCGCAATGCACCCGGCAGAAAGGCCGAGTGCTATCGGGACGATCAGGGCTTATCGGGTAATGCTTTCTGCCATCGCGATTCTTCCTTCTTCCGTCCCGACCTCCGCCACTCCGCATCTTCTTTCTCCAATTCTCCACCAGCTTCAAGCAAGACCAGATTATACCACGGAGATTAACATTATCTCATTATCTCCTGAACAATAAGACGAACTATAATCAACAACCACAATGTTCCTCCGCACCGCAATCCGTCTCCCCGCCAAATCCTCTCTCCCTCTCCGCGCTTTCTCAACCCGCGCGGCCCTCCTCTCCGACAAGCCTCCCTTCGCATTTGCTAGCGGTCCGGCTCCTCCTCGTCTCCCTAAAGAGGAGCAAGAAATCTTCGAAGAGCTCCAGCGCAAGTCTACCGGCGCCTTCAGCACCCCGCAAATCAACCAATCGCCCGACTCGGAGCCTGCAGTGGCAGCTGAGATCAACGCCACCGGCAAGGGCGAGGAGCTTCATCCCGATGTGAAGTATGGAGTGAAGCCTGAGTTTGAAGGAGAGAAGAACCCCAAGACTGGAGAGATTGGTGGACCGAAGAATGAGCCTCTGAGGTGGGGTGCTGAGGGTGACTGGAGCTACGGTGGACGGGTTACGGATTTCTAGAGACTGAGATGTCATTTCTCTGTTTGATGTCCGTGGATGTTGATCTATATAAAACAAGGTGCATGTGGAGGTTGACTTTGGTGCATGAGTGGCGTTGGTTAATGATTGTATAATGGTTATAGAGCTCTTTCTTCCCCCTCTCCTCTCTCGTCCTGAGCTATATTTGTATATTATTATGCCGGCATCGAATATGTTTCGAATGCTCCTGATCTTTCATGGTCAGTTGTGAATACATCTCTGAACCATTGTTGATAAAGTCTCTTTACATCCGGTTCCTTTACCTGCTTGCTGATCTATACTCTAGATAAAGTGCTTTGGAGCGAATAGGGCCGGTTTGTTATTGGCCAAGCAGTGCACGGGAAACTAAATACAAAGAGATAGATTTGGGACCAGAGTGTAAATACTATACTTTCTTATTGACAGGTCAATTTCAAGGAGTAATCAACCGTAGTCAGTGAGCGCCAAATCATTCTTCTTGATTGGTGCCACATCGGGCTCGGCTTCAGATAACATAAGGAGTTAGACACATTCAACACATACCTAATAGCAACCGCTGCCGTATACGGTAATTATCCGGAGATATTAAACCACGAGCAATCATGCTCCGGTCTTTGCGACGATCACGATTTCCCTTATCAGTCACACAGTCTCTGCGATCCTCTCGCTCCTGGCAACAGCGGCAATCGGTATCCGAATATGCAAATGAACACAGCACTCCGTCGTCACACCCCTTCCTTGATCACCAACTCTCAAAAGCACATCCTAGTGGGTATACTTTACTCTATAGCAGAACTACGTCGTTATTAACCATCAATTCTAGAAGACGATCCATACATATACACCGGAGAAAGATGGCTGCATCGCGACAAACTCCAGCGAGACTGTCGCCGCATACAGTTCAATTTTCCTGCACTCTGTGACAGAGTCATCCATCTGAATCTAGGCGCAACGAAGGTTGCGAAGTACGAAAAGAAAGAAGGTGGATTCAATAGGGTCTTTATCTTTACCATGGACACAGGCTCTCGTATCGTAGCAAGGCTGCCGACTGCTACTGCTGGCCCTCCAAGATTGACAACCAATTCCGAAGTCGCAACAATGACATATTGTAAGGCTGGACCTGGCCCTCTTGTGCATGATACAACTTGCATAAGACACTGATAATGCCAATGATGTAGTACGATCCAAGCTGTCACTTCCAATACCCAAAGTCCTAGACTGGAGTGACGATCCAGCTAATCCGATCGGAACCGAGTATATCGTCCAGGAGCATGTTGAAGGAGTGCAACTTCATCAGATCTGGCTTCACATGAACTCAGAGCAACACATGCTTTGCACCAAAGCTTTGTCGATGACAATCAAGCAGATGGCGTCTCTGGACTTCCCAGCTTATGGAAGTCTATACTTTGCTGATGCGCCTCTCGAAGCGCACTTGAAAATCCCCTTCGAACAAGGGTTCTGTATCGGGCCGCACTGCAGTCCAGTCTTTTGGAATAGAAATCCAGGAGAGCTGGAGCTCTACGGAGGGCCAAGTCCTGATTGTGGTCCTTGTTAGCCTCGTACCCTCATATACTACGCCCAATTCCTAACACAGCGTGTCAATATAGGGCGTGACCTCACAAGCTATTGCACAGGTCTGATTGAGACCGGCTTCTCTCGACTACCACAAGAAGAAAATGGCAAGCATAGCCTCCCTCACCAAGGGTCGATTCAAGATCACGTTCAATTGCTCCGTACAAGCCAAAAAGTGATGCAGAGGCTTATCGAAGATAAACGCATCCAGGATGCCGCTGCGCCAGCCCTAGTGCACCCTGACTTTCACAAGAGAAACATCTATGTCTCAGCAGAAGATGCTACTGTCATCACTGGCATAATAGACTGGCAATCAACAAGCATCGAGCCTTCTTTCATTTATGCCAACGAGACTCCCGACTTCGCCACTCCTCCTCAAGACATCGAAGGAGAGATATTCGGAAACAGGGAAGGCGAACCCACTACCGTTCATACAGAGAAGGAGCGGAAAGATGCCTTGATTTGTTATCAGAAATACGACGTATGCATGAAAGGTCTAACCCCTAAACTTCGACCCGCAAGGCTGCTTGATCCGACCTTATTCCGACTCTTCCACTACACCCACACAACCTGGAGAGATAGCGCGACTGCTATTCGTCAAGAACTGATTGAGCTATCGGATCGGTGGTCTGAGCTGGGATTGCATGGGACGTGCCCGTATTCTTTGACCGATGAGGAACGGGAAAAGCATGCTAAGGACTATGAGGACTTTGAAGCGGTGCAGAGTCTGAAGCTGTGGCTCAAACACTCTTTGAATACGAATTCTGATGGCTGGGTTCCGAATGAGGAGTGGGATGCGGCTAGGGATGCGCATCGGGCGGCTTATGATGAGTGGATTGAGACGGCGAGGGAGTTTGAGGACAGGGGGGAGGAGGGGATGACGGTGGAGAAGGCAGAGAGGTTGTGGCCGTTTGATGAGAGATAGTCTACTGTTTATGGAAATTGTGCAATATAATTCTGCTCTACTGCGAAAGTTGTATGCGTCGAAAGTCTAAAGTGTGCACTTAGCGGAAGACCAGCAAATACATGAATGATGGCTAAGGTTGCTATGTAACACGACTGTAAAGTTATCTGCAAGCACTGATTCACTCTTCCATCCGCGCCAGTATGGCCTTGCCTGCGCGACTCTCATTAGCCCGACCCAGCTCCCCACTAATCCAGGAACCAATCTTGGCCATCTCCTCCAAATTGATACCGGTGTGCATGCCCAGACCGTGAATGGTGTGTACAAGGTCCTCCGTCGAGACATTCCCCGTTGCACCCTTCGAGTAAGGACAACCACCAAGACCACCCACACTACTATCGAAGATGCGGATACCATGCTCCAGACCTACAATGGTATTGACGAGAGCCTGTCCATACGTATCATGAAAGTGCAGCGCCAAATCATTATTCGCAATTCCGGCCGCCTTCAGAGCCTGCAGTAACTTCATGGTGCGGGGTGCCGTGCCCATGCCCGTAGTATCAGCCACCGACACCTCGTCGGCTCCCATTTCAAGTAGCGTTGCCGTGATATCAGCTACCTTGGCTGGGGATACATCGGGGCCCTCGTACGGACAGCCCAGAGTAACAGAAACATAGCCTCTCACTCGGATGTTCTTCGTCTTTGCCAACGAGACGATCGGACGGGTGCGTTCTAGTGACTCCTCGATTGTGCAGTTGATGTTGGCCTTAGAGAATGCCTCTGTTGCTGATACAAACACGGATATCTCGGTTGTTGTCGGAGGTTTCGTAGCAGAGCCTGTCGTATCTGCCGGGACACCTGTGGCATCCATGACTTTGATCAGGCTCTCTAAACCCCGCACATTAGGGACGAGGTAGTTGTAGGCAATAGCGTTCTGCGACTGTGGGGGAGTCTGGAGGAGGTGCTCGCAGATCTCTGCAGTGCTGGCCATCTATCATACATATGTGTGTTAGTCTTGTATTCCAAGGAGGAATGGCGTCGTTGCTTCTCAATCCGGATGCGGGCTGTTCGTACGTACCTGGGGCACCCATTTCGCTGGGACAAAAGATCCTGCCTCAATTGTCGTTACGCCCGTTTTAGCCAGCTTCTCGATGAGCTGGAGCTTTGTCTTGAGTGGGATCGACTTCTTCTCGTTCTGTAGACCATCCCGTGGCCCTACTTCGACGATGCGGACATGGTCCGTGGTTAACCGCGCCTCAGTCGCAAAGCGGCGTCGAGCTGGGGCCGTGCGAAGGGCAGAGAAGAGGCTCATTCGAGGTCGGAAGGTCATCATTTCGGCAATTGATATCAGCGGTGATACATGTACAAAACACTCATAAGCAACAGGAATGAATATTCAGACCACGCGACAGCTCCCTGGAAAAGAGGAGAAGTGATGATGGCAGGATGAACTGATCAGCTCGTCCTGCGGAATGCGGAGAACCGACCGAGGCCGAACGGCGTGACCCCACCTGACCCGCCCTGCTGACTCAGCCTAAAATATCCATCATCCCACTTTGGAGTCACTTTATCGCTGCTCCATAGCGTACTCTATCACACCCATATTACACCATGAACGGCATACCGGAAGACTCCGCGCCATCGAGCGCCCCCCTGCGACAGCCCAAGAAGAGATTCGTCGGTCGCCGAACAGCAGACGCCCAAGCACAGAAGGATGCATCCACCGCACAAAATGTCGAGACTACCAGTATACAAAAGGGTCAGTACCCCTCCATCAGCCAACACTACATGCTCTCACAACTTCACCACCAACTTCCCAACCAACTGACACTTTTATCAATATACAGCCGCCCCCCGCCGCACCCCCCGCACCCTAAATCAAGTCCCTCCGGAGATCCTCGAAGACCCCGAAATCCTCGCCGCCATCGAACTCCTCCCACGCAACTACTCCTTCGAGATACCCAAGACAATCCACCGCATCCGCACCTCCGGCGCCAAACGCGTGGCTCTCCAATTCCCCGAAGGCCTGCTCATCTTCGCTACCACCATCTCCGACATCCTCACCCAATTTTGCCCGGGCATCGAAACCCTCATCATGGGCGACGTGACCTACGGCGCCTGCTGCATCGACGACTACACGGCGCGCGCACTCGGGTGCGACCTACTCGTCCACTACGCCCACAGCTGCCTGATCCCGGTAGACGTAACCAAAATCAAAACCCTCTACATCTTCGTCGACATCAGCATCGACACCACCCACCTAATCGCCACCCTCGAACGCAACTTCCAACCCGGAAAAACAATCGCCACTGTCGGCACGATCCAATTCAACGCTACCCTCCACGGCCTGAAACCCGTTCTCGAGCGCGCAGGCTTCAAGGTCCTCATCCCGCAGATCATGCCTCTCTCCAAGGGAGAAATCCTAGGATGTACCTCCCCGACCCTCTCAGCTGACGAAGTCGATATCCTTCTCTACCTCGGCGACGGCCGATTCCATCTCGAGTCCGCGATGATTCATAACCCAGCTATTCCGGCGTATCGGTATGATCCGTATTCGAGGACGTTGTCCAGGGAGACGTATGTTCATGATGAGATGCACACGCTGCGCCGGGATGCGATTAATACGGCGAAGTCGGCAAAGAAGTGGGGGATTATTCTGGGGTCGTTGGGACGGCAGGGAAATCCGAATACGATGGCGATGATTGAGAGGCATTTGAATGAGAAGGGCATTCCGTTTGTGAATCTCCTCTTGAGTGAGATTTTCCCGGGCAAGTTGGCGTCCATGGCGGATGTGGAGTGCTGGGTGCAGATTGCTTGTCCGCGGTTGAGTATTGATTGGGGGTATGCGTTTGCGAGGCCGTTGTTGACGCCGTATGAGGCGTTGATTGCGTTGGGGGTGAGGGAAGGGTGGGAGACCGAGAATAATGGGGTGTATCCGATGGACTTTTATGCGAAGGAGGGGCTGGGGAGGACGAAGCCGGGTCAGGCAATTGCGGCGTGAGGTTTATGATGATGTCAAGTGATGTTTTTGCATGATGCATATGAATGACTATAGATGTGATTTAGGTTTGTCTGGGATACAAAAGCTCATGGTTATGAAATAGAATTACCATGTTCTCTTTGCGGAACATGTGGAAAGCATTCGTCTATTTTCCGAACATGTGGGTAATAATAATAATAATACATCATACAAGTACGCTACAGTGCGGCATACATCGTTCATGATCCTTTGACCTCATCCGCACTATCCGTGTTGAGGTCACTGGCACTTCCTCGCCGCAGCGAGAGAATGCTCTTGCTGGCGAACTCGTCCGCCGTCCGCTCCGCCGCGCGCCATCGCGTAACAGCTTGCTCGACATCTTCGAACATTTCCAGCGTGTCCTTGATGATACCGCCCTCCTCCTGTTCGGGAACCTGTGTGCTCTCTCTTGACCCGCTATCACTGATCATAGGGAAGGCAGGCCCAAAGCCACGTTGAGGGATAGGGTTGAACATCACGGCGTTGGCGAACATACGGATCAGTTCCTTCTCCAGCTGCGCCGAATTCACAATACCCTTCGGGGGAATAATGTCCTCTGTCTTTTGCAACATAAGGACTGCATTCTTCGAAGGAGTCCCTGTACCCGGCGCCGGTGATTCCCCGTCGCCTGCCGGTGTGCTCGCTGCCTCTGTAGCCGCCGCCAGCGCCCTGCTACCCTGGTGAATCAGTGACTTGATGGTCTTGATATCTTGCGGTCGGTAGATAAGATCGCGGTATCCCGGTGCGTCACGTTCTGTCAGCGGCTTTGAAAAGGTGCCTGCAACCTTGTGCATGCTAAGCTCACTCATGATGGGAGCTCCGGTCCGGGGGAAGTTGCGCGCGCAGACTACATAGGACGTCGACTGATTAGGATCAACGCGAGTGAGCTGGCTCAGCTCCGACTGAGTAGGTTCGGCCTCTAGGCTCTCACTCGGAGCACGCTTGCGCTTCGGCCGCCCCCTGCTCGGCCGACTGACCGAAGGACGTTCGGGCTCTGCCATTTCTGAGATACCAGCTGGAGTACTGGGTACTTCATGCTTGATTTTCGCCTGGGAGCCAGTCCCCGTATCCGCTGTGGACTCTTCGTCCCGCGACAACACAGACCTTCCGCGGCTTCGGGACGACGCTGTGCTTCTGTCACGGTCCTTACCGCTAGACAGCGTTCCCCTCTCACTCTTCCGTTTAGTCCCTCCTTTGCTCTCTGCATCAATCGACAGGGTCTGATCAGCGCCAGTTCCATTGCTTTTCGTCTCGGTCCTCCGCTTTCGACGGCGAGGCTCAGGCTCCTCCGGCGTCGGCTCACGAGAACCCGGCAAAGACGGCGCTTTCTCACTGATAGGACTGATCTCCTCAGGCCGTGGCCGTTCGGGCGAACGAGGAGAGTGGGGGATGCTCAACCGTGGAGTCCGCTTCCATGGTGTGAGAGAGCCAGGTGTAAGAACGCCCGTGTCAATCGAAGGCCGGAGAGGCCGCGTGCTCGGTGGCCGCGAAAGGATGGAACCCTGCGCAGGTCCAACCGGGGTCTGGAACGCGGGTGGTGGTATGTTCTGGGCAGGTGTGTGGGCGGCCGCAGGCACAGGTCCTGGAGTCGACGGAGCAGGTGTTGGGCGTGGTCCTTGCGGTCCCTTCTTGTTTTCGAAGGCTGGGGTAGGTGGAGGGAAGGGAGACTGAACCGGTCGCCCAGAAACAGCGGCGTTCGTCGGCTCTGGTTTCGGCTTTGCGAAAGCTGGGGGAGGTTGTGGCGTTTGTGGAGGTTTGTTTAGAGACCACTGCTGGAAACTAGCCTGGGGCGGAGGTCGCTGAGGCGCCGGGCTAGCAGCTGGAACAGACTGTCCTTCCTTGGCAGAGGGCTTGCTGGCCAGAACTGGCTGTTGCGGAGTGGAAGGGACTGGCACACTTGCCTTCTGTGGAGCTTGCGAAGGTGTAACAGCGGGAGGGCGTGCGACACTTGGGCTGGGTACTGAGGCATTGAGCGGTCTTGGCGACGGAGCCGGTGGCGCGGCCACTGGTGCGTGGTTTACGGGGGCATTCTTGGGCACAATAGCTGGTTGAGATGGTGTCGGGAACGCCTTTCCATTCGGGGCTGGTTGAGGCGGCCGACCGGTCGCTACCTGAGGATTGGACTGAGGACGAGGTGCCGGTTGTAATGGCTGTTGAGGTTGTTGTTGCGGCAGTGGCTGAGGCTGAGGCTGTTGCTGGAGCTTTGCCTTGTTTGTCGGTGGCAGTTCGACGGGCTGTACCGACGGCGCGGCCAGAGGCTGGGGTTCCTGCGGTGGGCGCGCGACAGGTTGCGCGGGCTGCTTGCTTGAATCCAGCTCCTTCCGCTGCGGTTCCAGTGGAGGCTGCTTAACATCAGCAGCTACCGACGGGGTCGCAACTGGCAGAGCTTCATCGCGGGGTCGTTGAATTGGCTTCTGTTCCTTCACATCCACATCCATTGGTTCTGGCGCGGGCTCCTGCTTCGCTGGCGCAATCGGTTGCGCTGGTGGGGGTCTTGCGGAGGTCTCCGAGAGCGCATCGCGTTCCTCCTCCTGTAGCTGATCGATCTCTTTCCTAATATCCCTATACCTCTGCTCTTCATTCTGAATCTCCCGCGTTACCAGCTCCTTGTATCTGGCATATAGGTGCGACACTAGCCTGGGCACTTTGCTGGCGTGGTTGTAACCTTTGTCCGCCAGTCCGTCCGCTCGAGGGCTGGATATCTTCCGCTTCTTGGGGTTACTGGGGGCCGGGCTCTCAGCATGGTGACCGTTGGGTCCCGCGTTTGCTGAATCCCAGCCATCTCGCATCAGCGTCGCATAGAGATCCTCCAAGGCTTCGGGGCTGAGCCTTGCCGCATCGTAGGCGGCATTCTCTCGAATGAAGGGGTTGTTGCGGAGCACATCGGAGATGGAGACGAAGTTCGCGGGAGGAGATTCTAGGCCGGCGAGAGACTGGAAGAAGAGGAGGGATTCAAAAGGCGTGTAGACCGATAGAGGAGGCATCCCCCATTGCCCGTCGTATCGGCCACTGGGGGGGAAGTATTTAGGGATTGGGGCCACGGTGATAGGAGTGATCGCAGGATTGTCGGCCCGACGAGCTCAGTCCGAAAGGCGACAAAGTCCCTCGTCGTACTACTGGAAAGAGTCGTGGGTAGCACCGAGGCAGGATGAGAGACAGATACCTGAGATTCCAGGCCGACAAGACGCGAACGTGAGCGAAGGTCGGGGTGGCGGTTCAGACCATCCGCGCAGAAAAATGAAGGGCGACCGCAAGGGAAAAATCGGAGAGAAGGTCAAAAAGGACGGAGAACGCGATAGAGTCGCGAAGGGAAGGCCGTGGGATGGGAAAAAAAAGAAGCTAAATTTGAATTACGTACAGCGGTATTTGGATCGTGAATAAAGGGTGATGGAAAGGATAGGCGAGATGACGGGGACTGGGGATGGATGGCTGAAGGGGACGGACGGGGGGAGGGATAGGATGGGATGGGGATGGGATGGCATCACCTTTGCGGGCAAATTCACCGGGAGGAAAGGACTCTGGTTTCCTCCAGAATGGGAGTCCCTCCCCTTTCGTTTCTTCTCCCAAACGGGAAATGGCTGCTCTTGGGTCACGTGTGGGACTGGAATGCCTTTCCGAACACGCCGGACTTGTTTTCCTGCTTCGGAGTCACTGGCGGCAGCTTTTCCGAGAGCACCCAGTAGTCCCAGCCTCCATGTCTCCTTACCTGCTCTTCCTCCCATCCAAGCCCAATCAGCGCATTTTCCATATTCTGTACTTGTCTCTTATTTTCATGGATCGTGTACCTTTTGCGCTTCATGATATATGTCCGATTTGCTCCGTTTCTCAAGAGCAGCCGAACCATAGACACAGACCGCTGCCGGATAGCTAACATCAGCGGGGCTTGTCTACCCACTGTCGCGCTACGCGGATGATATTCATTTACATCCGCTCCATACTGCAACAGTATCTCGGCAATCTCTTCTTGTCCAGCTATCACGGCCTTTTGCAATGGCGTCCTATGCCGAGACTCCCCATTTGGACTAACTCCAAGTTCCAGAAGCAGCTGCACCATCTGTGATATTCGCTGCCAGGCGCAGGGGCCTTCCATAGCGCTGAGCAGCAACAGTCTACCCTGGTCAGGTGTAAGAGGAGCGCTGAGACGAGCAAACAGCCATCGCACCGCTGCAAACTGTGTGAAGCAAACAGCCAGCCGCAACGGCCCCAGGAGATCATTCAATACCCGGGGATACCGCTTCACAAAGAATTCCATCAGCTCTACATCGCCCCTGCGCGCCAATTTCTCAAATGCTTGCCTGCATGCATAAAACGGCTTAGTAGGGTCAGCGTGTTTCTCTTGGTGATGATGCTCAAGCCATATTCCCAGCGCCTCTTTGTTCCGAGATATCGCAGCCATGGCCAAAGCACTCATGGGGATTCTATAGATCAGGGTGTACCACATGGAACATCCATGCTCCACCATAATTTTAGCGATCTCTCTGTTCCCTCTTTGAGCTGCGACACTCATCGGGATGACCCCAAATCGTAGACATGGCTGCTCTGGATCCAAACCGTTCCGCAGTGCTCTGCTCAGCTCCGCACAATCCCCCCGTAAGATGGCCATACAGGCCAAGATAATCGGCATCGACTTTTCAATCGGCTCATTGAACCTGTTGTCCACTTTATCAATCCACCACTGACATACCTGGCGATGGAACATGCTTGATGGATCATTGTTCCCCGCTATCGCCACATCAATCAACTCCTCAGTCAATTTCTCCTTGTCCTCCAACGCAGGAGCATCCCCCAACTGGTACTCTATCACTTCCTGCACGAAATACGTAAAAGCACATGGTCTGTGCGAATGCTCTCGTAACTTTCGCTGCAGGTAAAGCCGCTTCAGTCGATCAGGGAAAGTACCCCATGGTGATGAGTCCAGTTTCTCTTTAGTCAAAAAAGTAAATAACTCATCCAGATCCTCGCCATTTATAAGATAGTCGATGATCTCTTCGTTGAAAAGGCCTGCATTTCTGTCAGTAGAATGCTCAGGGAGAAGGATTGAGTGGTGGTCACGCACTATTCACTTTCCTCGCACGCAACAACTCCGGCAGATACAGTTGGGGTAGGAGGTGGTGGATGATCTGGCGGAGTATCTCGGTGGGGAGGTGCGTCTTTGAGGATCTCATTATTAACTCGAAGTAATGATGACTTTGTGGCTTTCTTTTTCGTTGTTTTCTGGTGTTGGGTTGAATTACGGGCTGGGATTCCTGCGCAAGATAAAGAAGCTAGTACAGAGTAGATGTTAACGTTAACTATATCAGGAATCGGGCTGACATTGGGGCGGAAGGGTCCGTAAGTAATTCCTGCTAGTAAGTCAGCCACAACAGTAAAGTGACCAGTTGGCTCCTAGTCAGGGTAAGAAGCTATTAATTGTCAACTCCTATTTGATGGCGTTGTGACATGTGAAAATGGCACTGTTCCAAATAAGGCTGACCATGTAGGAGACGCATAGCGACAGACCAGCTGAAGCTATACAATGACAACCAACAAACCATCCATCGACACATCTACAACAAAACTAAAAAGCTCTGAAAACTTTACCCCTAACAATCCTCTCTATATACCCATCACAACCACCCCACCCTCCTAACAACCCAACTCCCACCCCCCACCAACCCCGTCACCCCCGTAAAAACAATCAAACTCCCATACCCAGACCCAAACCCGAACCCCAACTCCCCAGCCCACGGCATCCCCTTTAACAAAGCCTCACTCAACGGTCCGGAGACAATATTTCCAACGCCCCTACCAGCCGCCAAACAAGCAAACACCATACTCGACTCAGCGGCACCATCCTTCCTGACCACCTCCCTCATAATGCCCGGCCAAGTACTCGTATACGAGCCGGCAAAAAGCCCATACACGATAGCAAAGACAAACAACGGGCCTAGCGAAACACTAAACCCCCAGATCAGAAACACGCCCACGGTCGATCCCACAGTCGAGACCAGAATACAGGTCGTCACGTCCCACCGGTCGATAATCGCCCCCATAACTACGCACCCTACCACGGAGGCAACGTTGAACAATATCACCGTGAGGGCTTCCAAGCTGCCGGATGAGACGCCGATGGCTCTTGCATATGAAGGTAGATAGATAGACGGGAGGAAGTACCCCACTGCTTCTATCATGTTGAATAGCTCGAAGAGGAGGAATGTTCCTGATGTCCAGAGGAATCGGATCTCCTTGAGTCGCGGTCGTGGTGATTGTTGTTGCTGCTGTGTTGGGTCGGTGCTATTCCGCAATGCAGGCGGCACTCTGGGCTTAACGAACCAGACCAACGGGGCTGTCAGCACGAACAGCACGACCGCGAACCCTCTCAGCGCTATCCGGAATCCGTATCGATCGAGGAGTGTTTCCATGACAATGGGGAGGATCGCGCCGCCTAGACCGGTGCCGGCCCACATGACGCCGAAGGCGAAGCCCCGGCGTTGGTCGAACCAGTCTTCCATTAGGAGGATGCAGGGTGAGTAGGCGATGCTTCCGCCGATGGCGTAGAAGATGCCTTGGGAGATGATCAGGTGGGTGGTGGTTGTGGAGAGGGAGGAGAGGCCCAGTGAGAGACACATTGTTAGGACGCCGAGGGCGCAGCCCAGACGCTGGTAGTGAGGGTAGGTGCGGTAGAGGGTGAAGATTATGGGGAGGTCGAGGTACATTATTCCCTGTTTTGGGGGTGTTTTAGTTAGTTGGAGGGAGGTGAGGAGAGGGATGGGAAGGCCGACTTACCATTGCGCATGTTCCGATGATGGCGATGTTGTTGGAGTTTTGGAACATGGGGAGTGTGCTGTAGTAATCTTGGAAGACACCGTAGGTGAAGGCGAACCCCCAGACTAGGGCTTCCATGACGAAGCAGGCGGCGAGGAAGAACCAGGCATCTTTGCCGTGGTCGATGGGTGGGAGAGAGGCAGAAGACTGGTTTGTTGGATCATGGGGTTTTTCGTTAGGAATATCTTCCTGGTCTGATAGTCTGACCATGATGAATATTATGGCAAAAATGATAGTATGCAATTGAAAATGAAGAAGAGCGAATGTCTATATCATAGTATGTTTAGACGGCATGCAAAAAAGCAGATAGTATGTCGTCTGGGTAACTGGATTGAGCGACTAAGCTCTATATAATACTTCCTTTCTCCATATTCAGAGATCTAAATAATCAGAAACAGCAAATCCTATCTTATATTGATCAATTATGAGAAACTGCGCTTGGGCCATGTCAGCGACGCCCTGTCACTGACATGCACCCGTTCACGGTTCCCATTGGTGGATTCGATGCTAGCGTCTTCTGCATTTCATGCTTTTTGCGTAATATTGGCCTTACTATAACTCATAACTAGCGGAAGTATACTTGTAATTATAGAGAACTGATAGTAGTACTCTGAAGAGGTTATTTCAACGTCAAGTTATGCGGCAATTATCCTGAGCTGGATGTGATGAACGTCCGGGATCTAATTTACCTGAGATTGGGGATGTAACGCGAAAACGATCTTCGAGTATCACTGTTCAATTAGAGTGACGAGTCACATATCTTTTCAGATATAAATGATTGAAAAGGTCTAACAAGTTTTTTGTTTTAAATGGCCATATGGCCTACATTCCATTGGAGTCAACATATTTCCCCTAGACAAAAAGCACATCACTACAAGTGCTCCTTGAACCACTGAACAGCCTGCAAGAAAGCATTCTCCTTAGCATACTGCACCGTGCGGTTGGCAGGGTCTCCGCGGACAGCAAAGCCGTGCGCAACGCCGCTGTAGAGGTTGATCTGGTAAGGGAGACCCGAGTCCTTCAGGATCTCTTCGGATTCATGGCGCTTCTCAGCGGGGAAGATTGCATCAGTCTCTGCAGCAGCAATAGCCAGAGGACCCTTGATGGCCTTCAGTTCCTCCGACTCAACGAAGGAAGGGTGGGCGGTGTATCCAGCATCGATCTGGCCGGGGCGGAGATGGCGCACAACGTACTTGCCACCGAAGCAGTAACCCACGGCACCGATTTTCTGTAAGATGTCAATATCTTTCCGAGTCACTTCAACTCACTCGTGAAAGCCATACCTTGCATCCATACTTGGTCCTCATCTCCTTGATGCAGGCCTCGATGATAGGATCGACGACCTCGGGAGTATGGGGCTTCTTGTCCTTGTGGTATGCGCCACCCTTCCATGCCATGATATCGAAGCCGTCAGGGCGGTTGAGCGGGATGGCGTCGTTGTCGAAGAGGTCAGGCATCATAACGAAGTAGCCATTAGCGGCAAACTGGTCGGCAATGAGCTGGGCGTTGATGAAGCGATGGCCGATCACATCCGTGATGCTTCCTTTTGTTAGTTTTGGCTGTTTTGGAATTTTCCTAAGAAAAGTACATACACCAAGATACCATTCTCGGTGGACTTGTCAGCAGGAGAGCTGGTGTAGATCTCAAAATCATTGAGCTGCGAGAAGCTACCCTTGGCTTCACCTTCGTGCTTGACACCTTGGTAACAGCAGCTTCCAGCGGGGAGGGATGCCATGATTGCTTATCGACGATTTATGCTGTAGGCTGATTAAATCTTGGAATATTGAGCTGTGAAAAATGACAGCAATTTTGACCGAAGGGATGAGGGGAAGGGGACTAAATAGCGGGGCATGAGCTGCCACCTCCGACACACTCGGAGGTACTTATCCGTTATATCCGATAAGATGTTAATTCCATGGTTAAGCTAGCTTCACTCAGCCTAGATCGATGAGAAGGATTTATCCCAACGTAAAGCCGCCACGTTTACTACGATTACATCGGCAAGCTGTAAGCGGAGCTGCTTACCGGCATGCCGTTCGTATCATACATTCCCGAGGCTTTGATGCGCAGCAACGCATACAACGCAGATGAGCGAGAAATCATACGTTATAACCAAAAGAATCCACCTCGATTATAGCTACATTGAGAATCAAGCCTACCGTACAGAAACTATGTTCAATGATGGAACCTGGTCAAGGCAAGCTCAAAGCTCAGGTGTAATGAATCCCATCAAATATACCAGGCTCCTTTATAGAATATGATGGGACATCCACTGCAGCCCGGCAGCTGTTAGCTGATCCTTCGCCTCTTCGTCGTGCGTGGTCTCCCACCACCTCTTCCATCCACCACTCAACCTCTTGAGATCAGATAGAGAGAATAGTATACATAATATTTTCGACCCTTCGTCTTGACAGAACTATGAACTGAGAGTACGATAGCATGGCCGGTCGTCGTAATCATTAAGATAGCTTCACGATGAGCTAGACAAGATCAATGTTACCTCCCACCCGGCCTTATCTCCATGTTTCAGACCCTCTTTTGTTGCATCCTTCGGGTTTTGCCGTCGGATCCGCGCAGCGTGCGGCATTTCAAAAAGTTACCCATAACTTGTTCTGGTGACCATAGTGTTGGTCACATATTCAGCTGGTGTTCAATCAAGCAAATCCCCAGCTTTATCCAGATATGTAGCCGCTGCCCTACTGAATTGGAAAAATGGCTTCGTGCATGTCTTCGGGCCAAGTTTCTCTTTTATTTCCTGTGACCAAGACCAACAAGTGGAAAGGAGTCTATCTTCCGAGCAAGGTCATGGTGCGATGGTTTCGTAGTGCTCCGTAGTAAGTTCTGTATTATCAGGCAGCTCATAGTCAGCCCGATGAAGTGGGTGAGGAAGAGTGTTGTGCAAGCCGAAAATAGTATATGCAGGTACACACGGACGTCTTGCAGCACATCTGTGATATGTAAACCGATCGTCCTAGCTATAAATACACTGGACCAGGCCTATAGACAGATCAAAGACAGATCAATGTAATATCCCAAACTAAGCATCGGTGCCTGAAACGCCAGAGGCTACCAAACCCTTCCTGGAATGCAAAATAGGAGCTAGCTCATTCATACTTGCAGTTGAGCTGACACCGACTCCGCGTAACAAGCCGAGTTCTATTCTATTTCTGGCAAGCAAATCCAAGCTGAGAGGGAAGAATAGGGATCACCGCATTAGTGGCCGCTCTCGTCAGTGACATGCATAATCGCGATGGGCTAAACGGTAAGGTTGCGATCTTCTGGAGCTTGCTTTGCTGGAATTTGACATGTAAATATCAATAGCTGGAGTGGTGTACCAAAATTGGTCTCTTTGGCAGTCTTTATTGGTCACTACCTATGCGAGTATCTCTAATGGGCACATCAAGGAAAAAGCAACTCTTCAAAGGCGGATCAGGATGTGATTTATGAAGGACATGTATGGAAAGACGCAAACGTTGATACTGTCAGCCCATGAGCCCGTGTGGAAAGACCCCGTGAGGAGATAGTAGGGTATGACCACCGTAGTTGCAATGTTTCAGAAGATAAAATGGAAAACGGCGTCGTGCAACAAAATGTATAGATGGATGGCAACTGGGATCTGCAATAAGAAAGAAACGAGTGGCCGGGTGGCAATAAAGAGGGGCGGGGGGTGGCAGCAAGGCAGTCATGGTGAGTGGCCTCACCAAGACTCAAAACAGGGGCAGATCCGATCTCACGTGACAGTATAATTTCCCATTGGTTGCGGCTCCGTCATGGAAGGATGGGACAGGATTCAGGGGCATCCAGGCAAAATGGACGATGCAATTCCACTACCGCCCAACTAGTGAGGAGGATGGAGCTGCACTATTTACCCTCAAAGGCAATCATGGAGCACCCGAACCACCCATGGATGAGTTGCAACTTACCTAAATTGACTATTCTTTGACACAGACCTGACACCCAGCACCCTCCGTCTATCCTTCCATGTTCCATCACTCTCCTTCTTTCTTCGCCATCGCTTCCATCGCCTTTCTACGCCTGCTTCTTTACCTGCGACGAAATTAAAGCCGCGGACGGCCCTGCATCCCACCTCCATCTTTCCCCCCCAGCGCTTGCCATCGTCATCCCCGCCGATCGTGCCGCCCCTGTCATTATCCATCCATCCCCATCGGACTCAATAACCCAAAAGTGGTCCCTCCCTACCTGCCCGGTCTCCAGTAGTGCGACGGCGTCCGCAATTTTGCCGATTTTCCCCTCCAGCCATCGCTCGAGTCCTCGCTGCCCCCTTTTATAGTTATTACTTAGATCCCGGCCGGTCCTGGTCGCCGTCATCAAAGCTTCTATATAATCAATTTCTTCGAATCTTCGGTGATTTTTCTTCCTCGCCTTGTCCACTCTAGAATACTCTGAGCGCAAGGTCCACCCCGTCCGTGCTATCATATCCACTTAATTACCCCCTGTTCCGTTCTTGACGCGCGCGCGCGCTTCTAAACTCCTTCCCACGTCTTGGACTTCATTTCACATACTCCTTTTCCCCCCCTTCCCAACCTTCTCGCATTCATCTTACCCCCCCTTTCGCTTCGATCCTCCATACCAGTGCTCCATAACCAACGCCCTTGACAACCACTAAACAAAATGTCGGACATCGATCAAGAATGGAAGCCCAAGAACCGTCCACAGTCGTTCGTTCTCCTCTCTTGCGACCTTCTTCTCTCCCGAACGTTGGTGTTGACCAAGACGTGGCAGGACCATGGCACAAGCCTTCTCATCCGCGCTGGATAGCGCCTTTTCGCTTGATTCCGATGTCAATCACCTTTCACAGACCATCGATCAAAAGTAGGTTCCACTTGGGTTGTTGATGATTTGCGATCTTGTCTCGCTTCTAAGCTTTTGTCGATGCGGCGAAACTGACGAGCCTGTCAACCATAGGAGACACCAAATGATGATTCAGGAGCGAGAATTAGAACAGCTTCAGGCTAGGATCCGGGAAGCTGAGGAACGCCTCAAAGCCCGACAGTCTTTGGTCCTCGACGGCAACAACACAAGGTCTCCTTCGGCGCAACGAGGGGACCGGTTCTACCAGTCAGGTGAGAATTCCCAGCTGGACAATATCTGCCACGGTCGTCAGTGTTGCTGACAGCGCTTGGTTGCAGCATCCACCTCAGCATCGACATCCCCCACGGAATCCGCAGGCCAATACTCCAGCGGCGACGAACAACAGCGTGGTCAGGGCCGCAACTCATGACTGCCTTTGACGGGCCGGGGTCGGTTATTATCAGCATATAATTTGGGTCAAGGTTTGGGATGGGAGATTACGGATTCGACTTCACTGCTTTCATCTTTTATATATCCTCATTTGGCGGGCATGTTTGGAGAAATCGGTTCTGTTGGCTTGGACGCTCCGTCATTGCTTCCCTCCACCACGTCAACGCCGACCAAGGCTTGGAGGGGAAACAACGCCGGCGCGGCTCGCTTGTCGCTCCCTCCCCTGATGTATTGGGTGTTGACCACATCCGCCTCTGTGCGGGCCATCCCAATCTTCGAAAGTTTCGGAGAGACAGTCGAGCTTGTCGTCCAGTCAGATTTGGCGTTAAATATTGTTTACACAGTCAATATGTTGGCATCTATTTGGTCTTCAAATTTCTGGCATTTGTGTCTCAATATAGCGAAAGCGAAAGACCGGCATCCATGTCGGCCACGTAATGCGGTTATATTAGGGTGTCATGTTTGAACCTCATTCTTTGCACACCTATATCAGACGGGTGAGGGGTGGTCAATAGATCAAGACCGATAGCGTGCCGAAATACGCGCAGGTTTCCATGCACAGTGCAGCATATCTGGTGCCAATATAGGACAGCTGTATGCAATTTAGAATCTGATATCAGTCAATGAAAGCCGATGCGATCGCATGGCTGCAAGTTGAAGAGCTTCCTACTGGCCTGATGCAGGGCCGCATCACGAATTGGGCCGACAACGTGTGGCTGCAAAGCGCACATCATCTTGTCAATATTGTACTTGAGGCGAGCATGAAGGTGGGGTAGGTAATACAGGCCACGTTAATGCCACTAGCGGAAGATTTTCTTGCCCTATCGCGGGCCATCCGCCAACAGCGTTTGCCCCTTCCCTTGGACTATTGAAGGAGTTGTTCCTATTCGGACTGCAAACGTCCTCTGCTACCAGCAATGCCACTACTTGTACTTGTACCGGTTTCTTCTCCTTGAGCGATACAAGAAAAGAGGTAAACATACAATGCAACTTCATCTGTTGGCGACGAGCGTCCGGCTATACCTTCACGCCTACAGGCCATCGTCTACATCAAGTTTCCCTATACCCAAGAATGAAGTCTGCAGGTTGTCCTCGCTGCTCGGGCCTCCAATATGACGCGTCTAGTACCTAAAGAAGAGGAGCGCGGTCAATTCAGCGAAGACCGTACGTCTCTGTCTCCCAATGGAAGAATTTCCGAGGGGAGGGTCTGGTCTTCGACTAGGTACTAGCGATGGTTATCAGATGCATAAGAGGACTACTTGGATGATCTGCTGCGAACAGGGCTGCCAGCAAACATTCCCGTCGTCTTGGCATGAGTGTCACCACATTGACATCTGCCTGTCCTGATATTAATATTGTCAACAAACTTGACTTTAGTGAGGCGGGTGGGCTGCAGGGCATGTTAATGGGTTTCACCATCAGCATCTGCAAGCCAAAGTCCGGCGAAGCACGACATTTTTAATGGATGCTGCTGGCCTGTCATCTGACCTGCTAGCCGAATCTGGCGATGCCGGGCCTGCATGATGATACCAAACCCGTACTGTACAGTATAGTATGTATGGTATCCGTTGGGTTTGCAGGGCGGCAGTATACTAGTGGCCTGAGTCTTGAGGTGGCAACGAAAATGGGGTATCTGAGCGCAGCAGCAGAACTGAACAAGACAGGATGCTATTTTGAATCGCTCAAGCAATTTCTTATATACCACTCTAAATTGAATTTATCCTCTCGGATTTTATCATCATCGGCCCCGAGTGGGAATGAAAACCTAAATTGCATTATCAACCAGCTTCACTCATGATCTCTCCTCGGGTAGGACCAATGATGTCAGAATCATCCCCCGGACCTTGGAAATCCCCCCAGACAAAAGGCGCCCGAGCAACGGTCCAGACCCCCCAAACCGATAGATAACTGAGCTCTGAACTGTGAAGTGTCCTGCAGGAGCTGCGTCGGTGCGACCTACCATGTCAGCCACTGGTCCCTGAGCTCCCGGTCATTCCCTGTTCCTCTTTCGCCTTTCCCAACCCCTCATCCCGGCCCTCCTCCTCCCCTTCGTCTCTTATCAGGCTTTTTTCTTCCGTCTCTCGTCCCCTCAATATCTCGGACTCCTTAATTCCTTCGTTGTTCTTTCTTCCCCGTAATTGTTCTTTGGAGCTGGTCTTCGTCTTCATCCACTTGAACTACTCAACATACTTTAATCCCATCATGGTGCTCATTGATAAGCACGAGTACGTATCCCAAGAAGAGCGTCGCCTGAGAGAGGACCGTGAACACTCGCGGTACTGGAAACGATGGGGGCCGTATGTGGCAGAGAGGCAATGGGCTACTGGTATGCTTCTCTACTACCTGTCTCATCCGAGTCGCACTGGAAAGTACCTGGACTAATGACCATTCGTGATGCCCCGCAGTTCGCGAGGATTACTCGTAAGTCTTCATGCATCCACATCCATTTGGTATCTGGACTAGAAAGCAAGCGACATATACTGATCCTTCTGTTTCACCGATTATCAGTGAGAATGGAGATGCTTGGAGCTGTAAGCCCCTCAATTCACATGTGTGCCGCGCGGCCAGGGCTGATCAAGTGATGTCTAGACTTCTCCCATGATCATGCGCGGTCTAGGACCTTTCGCTGGGGTGAGGACGGGATTGCCGGTGTCTCAGATACCCACAACCTGCAGAACATTGCCTTTGCATTCTGGAATGAGAAAGAGTACGTTGGCTCTGTCCCATCACGACTAATTGGATCTCAAGCTCACTATGGTCTAGCGACTTTCTGAAGGAGCGTCTATTTGGTTTGTCGAATCCTCAAGGTAACCATGGCGAAAGCATCAAGGAAGCTCATTTCCACGTTGATAATACCCCGACGGTTTGTCCTTCAATTCTCCAAGGTGGACGGATCCCGCGGCCCTTCTAACTCCATTGCGCTCTCAGCATTCCTACATGAAATATCTCTACAAGTATCCCCAGAAGAAGTTTCCGTACAAGGAACTCGTGGAAGAGAATGGCAAACGCTCAAGGCAAGACCGCGAGTATCAAATTCTGGATACTGGAATTTTCGACGACAACCGATACTGGGACATCTTTATCGAAACAGCGAAAGAAGAAGACGATGAGGAAGAACTGCTCTTCCGCATCATCGCCTACAACCGAGGACCAGAGCCTGCCCCATTACACATCATCCCTCATGTTTGGTTCCGTAACACCTGGTCCTGGGGCTATGAGGATCAGAAAGAGAAACCATCTGTCGAGAAGGTGCATCCCATGATAGCCAAAACATCTCATCATAAACTTGGGGAGCGATATGTGCAGTTCGCCCCCTCGCCGCCTGTTGGTGACGGTCAGGACGATGTTTTCCCTCAAATGATGTTCACTGAGAACGAAACGAATAACGAACTGTTGTGGAACACCAAGAACAGTCAGCCTTACGTGAAGGACGCCTTCCATCGCCTCATTGTCAATGGAGAAAAGGACACAGTCAACCCTGCGAACAAGGGTACCAAGTTCGGTGCCTGGTACGCCTTCAATGAGGGTGAAGGTGTTCCTCCTGGAGAATGCGCTGTCGTTCGATTTAAATTTTCGCGGAAAAGGGGTACATTTCTGGATGAAGAGGTCCTCGATAATGTCATCGATGAACGCAGGACCGAGGCAGACGATTTCTATTACCACATCAGCCCGCTTCCCATGAGCGATGATCTACGCAACATTCAGCGACAGGCATTTTCTGGCATGTTGTGGAATAAACAATTCTATCATTTTGTGTGGGATCAGTGGTCAAATGGTGACCCCGGTCTCATTCCACCTCCGCCCGGTAGGAAGCATGTCCGTAACCAGCAGTGGAAGCACTTGTACATGGAAGACATTCTCTCAATGCCTGATTCTTGGGAGTATCCATTCTTCTGTGCATGGGATACGGCTTTCCATTGCATCCCGCTGGCCATGATCGACCCTGATTTTGCGAAGAGACAGCTGGACGTTCTCACCCGGGAATGGTACATGCATCCGAACGGGCAGCTTTCAGCGTACGAATGGAACTTTGGTGATGTGAACCCACCTGTCCACGCGTGGGCCACGTTCCGGACTTTCAAAATTGAGCGGAAGATGTATGGCCGGCAGGATCTTGACTTCCTAGAACGAGTCTTCCAGAAGTTGTTGCTCAATTTTACATGGTGGGTTAACCGGAAGGATTCCGAAGGCAAAAACGTCTTTGAGGGTGGCTTTCTGGGCCTAGATAATATTGGGCTATTCAACAGATCGGAGCCTCTTCCTACCGGGGGTGTCCTAGAGCAGGCTGATAGTACAGGCTGGATGGCATTTTACTGCCTGTGCATGCTAAACATCGCCCTCGAACTCGCCAAGCACCGGCGGATCTACGAAGACAGTAAGCATACTATACTTTAAGACTTTCATCGGCTAACAAATGGCGCGCAGTTGCATCTAAATTCTTCGAGCATTTCATTTTGATCAGTGATGCCATGACATTCAAATCTGGGGGACAGGAGACGTCCCTTTGGAATGAGGATGATGGGTAAGCCGTGTCTACCTCTACTTATATAGCTATCAATTACTTACCTTGGGTAGATTTTACTACGACGCAATCTCCTATGGTGATCCTTGGACACAACAGCTTCCCGTCCGGTCCCTCGTTGGCCTGATCCCTCTGTACGCGGTTCTCACCCTCGAGCCCGAGCTGATCAACAAATTCCCCTCATTCAAGAAGCGATTGGAGTGGTTTGTTGAAAACAGACAAGACGTGGCAGAGCGCAACATTGCTAGTATGAAGCACCGTGGCAAGGATGAGCGACTCCTCTTGTCCCTTGTGAGCAAGAGCCGTTTGGAGCAGATCCTCAAGAGGATGCTGGATGAGACGGAATTCCTTTCGGAGCACGGCATACGATCCATGTCAAAGCACCATGAGGAACATCCATACTCGATGGAGGTTAACGGCCAGATGTTCCGGGTCAGCTATGTTCCTGGCGAGTCTGACAGTGCCCTCTTTGGCGGTAACAGCAACTGGCGGGGACCGGTCTGGTTGTGCGTCAATTTCCTGCTCGTCGAGTCTCTGCTACGATTCTACATGTTCTACGGCGACTCATTCAAGGTGGAGTGCCCTACGGGCTCCGGAGAGTATATGCATCTGGGACATGTGGCGGAGGAGATCCAGCACCGGCTACAGCACTTGTTTGCGCGCAACGACGAAGGACGTCGTGCCGTCTACAATGGTTCCGACCTTCTCGACTTTGACGAGCACTGGAAAGACTACATGTGGTTCCATGAGTATTTTGACGGAGACACTGGTCGGGGTCTGGGAGCATCTCACCAGTGTGGATGGACTGGGTTGATCGCTAAGATCATCCACGATACCGGGTAAGCTATGCGACCCAATCCATTTTCCTTTTTTGTATCATTCTAACCAGTTCAACAGAATCAATTGCCGAGTCCCGCAGACCCCCCGCTCGCCATTCGCAGCAGCATCGCACTACTTTGACGACATCTTCTCGCGGACGGCGCGACCACGCGGGAGCCGTCGCCCCAGCGTGCGCCGCTCATCCACCAGCCGGTCAATCGGAAACCGCAGTGACTTTGAGTCTGCTTTCACAGGTCGTAGCACACCTGGGCCAGAATCCGCTTTGGATGACGATGAGAAACTCGGCGAGTCAGGACTGGGATTTGGAGATGACGAACATGTGTCGCAGTACGTGGAGAGTCAGCTCGAGCGTGTCCGCAGTCGGGCGTCGATGGGAGCGTATGAGGACGAGTTTGAAGCCCAGGCTGATCGGGTACCGAATGGACATTGAGCGATACATTAGAGGGAGGCTTGCACAGGGGATGATATGGTGCGATGATATGGTTCCCTGTTAGTAATGGTTGTGGATACATAGGATGTAGATGATGTAGATGATTATATATTCGTTGCAAAGTCACAACATCATGAGCTAAATACCAGTGCATACTACCTGCCACTTTGATTGAGTGTCTCAATTTTAATGACTACGTTTCAATAGCACCAAAACTTAAAAAGTACTACATGAATTGTGAAACTCCTAAAGTAGTTCTCAGAGAAGTCCTAGTCTACTACTAAGTAGTACTGCCAGTAACTAGGAAGATCTACATCCTGTACAAAATCACCAGAATTCATTCCATTTCATCTAAATATCTATCTAATCATAACAAATCTTTCTTCTCATATTCCTAATACATACCCCCCAATCGCAGACGCCAACCACATCCAGTAAGTAAACTGATTAGCGCAGCGACAATCCTGAAATGATAGGCCATTTAGTGCATAAATCATATCTTTCTATCACATTCATATCCAAAGCACCATCTGTCCACCATCCACCTACCTCATTTCATGAACATATTTCATACATAACGTAACATTACGTATCCATCCAGTCCAATAATCGCATATAGATTGGTGATCATCTCACAGAGACGATTAAATCAATCAATCTAAGGCAGACGGGACTTGCCCGCCTCCCGGCTCTTAGCGAGAGCACCCATAAGACCGAATTGGCTGGCCAGTCCGTTGATACGGTGCGTCGAGTTCAGGTTCTTGACTACCACCATCTGGTAGCAGGTTGCGGAGCCTTGGCGGGAGGCGATGACGGACCAGGCGAGGAAGAGTTCCCAGATCTAATAGAGTTGAAAAATTGGGGTTAGATGTGTTGAGATAAGATTAAGAAGTAGAGGGGAAGGGTATACGCACCCTGTACCATCTGGGACCGTACTTGGCCTTGATGGCCTCGATGTTGCCGACCCAGTTGCGGTACCATCTCCAGAGGGTGCCGGAGTAGTGGACGCCGACGGTGTCGATACTATTCAAAGGGGTTTGATGTTAGTGTTTGTTTGGAGGACTGAGGGTAGGAATGGTGGCTTACCCCTTGACTTCGAAGCCAGCTCCTTCAAGACACTTGACGTAGTACCAGAGGGGAGTGGAAGCGTCGGCACCACGGAAGATGTACTTGTTCAGATACAGACCCCAGATGAAGTCCTCGTACTGCCAAGCCTGTCTCAGACCCGAAAGCTGCACATACATGCATCCATCATCGTTAAGCATGTCATAGCATTGGCGGAAGAATCCAGTAAGCTTGCGAATACCGACGTGCTCGCCCATTTCCAGCTGAGTGATCTTGTCGTACTTCGTGCGGGGGATATCACGGTAATCCATGCAGACAATGCGGCTCTGTTCCTCGGAGATGCCAGCCTTGCGGAGAGCATCGTTACCCCAGGCAGTCTGGTTCTCAGCAATGGTGAGACCGGTCACCTTTGCGCCGTAGTTAAGACTGGCGAACTTGGCCAGGGTACCCCAGCCGCAGCCGATGTCCAGCATGGTCTCGCCTTCCTTGAGGCCGATCTTCTCGCAAACAACGGCCATCTTGTTATCCTGCAGTTCCTCGAGGGTTTCTTCACGATCGGGGTCGGAGATGATTCCGGAGGTGTAGATCATGCGAGGGCCAAGGAACCAGGCGTAGTGGTCGTTACCCCGGTCGTAGTTGGGACGAATTTGTTCCTCATCCTGGGCCTTGGTGTGGAAGAGCACATCGACGAAGAAGGTGCCGACGATGAACTTGAACAGGTCCAGGGTGAAGGCGAAACTGGCCCAGTCGTGGCGGTATTCCAGGATCTCGAGCACATCGCCATTGAAGTCAACCAGGCCGTCCAGGTACATTTCCGAAAAGGTCTGCATGGGGATCTTGTTGCGTCCGCTCCATTTCGCACGGTCTTCGTCGCGCTTGAAGGTGATGTAGTGCTCAACGGGGCGGCCGGGGAGCTTGACTTTCTCGTTGGTGCTGGGGCTGAAGGTGGAGGTGTAGGTCCAGAAGGCCACGAGGACAGGGAGAACAGTTACGAGAGTGAAGAAGATGAAGGTTTTCTTTCCACCACCAAGCAGGTAGGTCAGAAGGCCGGGGACTCCAATGATGGCGCCGCCCAACAGGAGGTTGGAGAAGCTCTCATTTCCAGGACCATCTGCTGGCAGGGGAGGATTGTTAATGCTCTTGGCCTTTGGGAAGAAGTCAGCACGGTTTTGGACAGGTTGGCAATTCGCCAGCCATGGGGATGGAGGAATTGACTGACATTGGTCAGGGCAATGCCACAGCTCTCGCCGGTTTCAAACTTGGGAGGAGCTTGGGCGGGAGTTTCAATCCATTGGATGTCGTCGGACAGCTCGACATCTTTAGCTTTGGTCGTCATGATCAATTGATACCCTGGTCACGGGTTATCTTGGTTGGGGGACTGGGGACGAGGAGAGGAAGAAAGGACATCTGAAGGGAGGACACTTGTTTCATAAGTTAGGATGCCGCGTCGATCGTCCCGTGCCGTGTCCCCAGTTGCCCGCGGGCCCCGAACACAACCAAACCGAATCCCCCTTCAAAGCGCATTTTTCTTCGTAGCTGCTGCATAGATAAATTACTCATTGGTCGGATATTTTAAATGTTAAAATAAATAGTACAGTAGTCTACGGATTTATTCAACTGTCAAACTACTAATGAGAATCCGCACAGTATGTTCTGCCAAAGTGGGTGATATAAAACTCAATTCTGTCTATTCGACTCCAGAACTAGAGCTCATGCTAGCAAGAAATATAGAGGATGAATGAGGTAGATCGATTCGGTAGGGGTACAGGGAGTTGATATAAACTAAATATGGAAGCTCAAGAGACGCCTAATGTGAACATGTGCATCCCTCTTGTGTTTTAGGTGGATTCTTTAGGTAATTTACAAAGCGTCGGTGAGGGCCTTGTTGAGCTTGGCAATCTTGGAGGAGACGCTGAGGTCGATGGTGCGGTCACCGATCTCAACAACCAGACCGCCGACGAGCTCGGGGTCGACCTGTTTTCAACATGAGTATACATAGCGTAAATCGGGATGTAAAGGATAATGTACCTTGGTGACAACCTTGAGCTTCTTGCCCTGGCTGAACTCGGACTTGGAAACGGCCTTCTCGAGACGGTTGACAGTCTTGGTGTCGAGCTCCTGTTTCCCAACAATCAGTGTAAAGCCCCCCAATATAAAAGCCCAAAGGAAGAAAGTACCTGAGCACTGGTGATGTTCAGCTCAATCTCACCACGGTGAGCACCCATGAGGGTGGTGAACTTGTCGCAGATACCCTCGAGGAGACCGAGACGGTTGTTCTCAGCCAGAGTAGCGAGGAAGTTCTTGAGGATGTCGCCCTTGTCGGCACCGGCAACCTTCTGCAGCTCCTGGACGATCTGCTGCTTGTCGGCGACAGTGAGGGTAGGGGCGGAGAGGATGGTGGTCAGCTTGCGGTCGGCCTTGAGGGTCTGACCGAGGTTGGCGAGAGCCTTGGAGGTCTGGTCGAGGCTGGCGGACTTGGCAGAGGCAGTGAACTATACAGAGAAACGCAAACGATCGGTTAGCCAGGGAGCTTTCCTGAAGTTGTCCAGTTCTGGAATCAAAAGGTTGCTAGAACGTGGGAATCTCTGTTTTTGTTTTCTTAGGTCTCCCGTCCGCCTTTTCCCCCTCTTTCTTGTTTCTTCCTTTCTTCCGTGCCATTGAAACAAGGGAACCTCAGAGCCACAACTAGCAACCAACGGGTAGGATCATGGTATCGCATACCAGAGCGGTGGCATAGGTGCCGTCAACACCGAACAGGGAGACAGGAGGCTTGACATCCTGGGCCGGGGTGGCATAGGTCCTCAGACCGTTGACGGCGGCAGTGCGAGGCACGGAGAACTGCTGGGCGGTGGCACGGAGGCCGGCACGGGCGACGCGAACGGAGAACATGGTGATCTGGAGACGGAGACCTCGAGGAGGAGAGGAGGAGAGATTAGATGCGAGACGGACGGGGCGTCGGGGAGGGGATTGAGCGAGCAGCAACGGGCTGGTGGTTCGTCGTGCTTTGGGATGGACGGGCGACGTCCAACTTCTGCCGGCTAGCGGTCACGTGAGATCCCGCACACGCCGGGTTTTCGGCTATCCACTACTGCGAGTGACTTGATCCTTGAAGATCTTATCGTGATTGCGGTGTATAAACATGCAGCATTTCTCAATTTTCATTCCTTGACTTGTTCTCAAAATGCAAATTACAGTCGCACACGCTATGTAACGCCAGACTGCCTCTACGAGTAAAATGCGCCCTCCCGAATGCCAACACCCGAAACGCCATCCTCTCAACCTCTTTTCTTCATGGTCGTCTAGCCATTCGACCGATCTGATCTCTAGTCACTGCGCAGCATGCTATCCACAAGATCTCCCAACGGACCCCAGAAATCCTTCCCGCTGGCCAGACGGTGCTCGTCAATGAAGAGCACGTAATGCTTGAAGCTGGTATTTAAATGAGGCTCCAGTCCGAGATGGACCACAACCGGGTAGTGGTGGCAGTAAATGTGCGCATATACGCGATACATCCGCTTAAAGATCTGGCGCACGAGGCTCGGGAACACCTTAGGGAAGGGGACACCTGTGAGGTAGCATATTATATTAGCGCCTGCTCACTGCAATCGTAGTTTACGTAGTCTGCTCTCCAGGCACTCTCTCAAGATGCGACTTACCAAGCCTGCTGGGGAAAATCTGTTCGTTGTCGATACTGCTTTGCACCCAACTCATCAGATGTTCGATATATTCTGGGGCCGACATCTTCGTCGGTCGCTTGTAATTTTCCGAATCTTGCCAGAGATATTCGAATCTGGGCATCCATCGTCAGCTCTGCATTGCATTGACAGGTAGCGGGGATAGCTCCGTACTCATCAGTTGCCTTCATCTCCGGACATGATTGCGGAGAACAGAATTCTGTGATCGCGCCATAGAGCAAGTTGATCTGGTTGTAGAAGTCGACCACTGTTGCACGTTGGACCAAACAGTTAGCATGGCTTTGATGATACTGCTGCTGCAAGCCTTCAGAGTATGTTTACCATTTACTGCAAGCCACTCATTTAAATCCTCGCCTTCTGGAAGCTTCACGGCCTTCCGCAAGCTTCCACTTCCCAGGGTTGCTTCCGCGAACTGTCTCAGTTGATAGCTAGTGGTGCCCTTGGCTGCCGACCGCGGCTTGAAGGGAGCTCGGGTCCGAGCGTTGCTGGGAGGTGTCAGTCCAGCGGGATCATATTTCAGGGCGCGTACTGCCGGTGAGAGATATGAGGGGGGCTCAGAGAAGGGACCAGGGAAAGTTTGAACAGTGCCATAGCAGACTGAAGGGGAGATGATGGACGGAGAGGAGGGGAGCGAAGGTTGGGGAGAAGATGAGGATGGCGGGGCAGGCTGTCCAACATCGGACGAAGCAGTAACAGAAAGGATGGGGACAGACATGGTTGTGATGAAGGATGCCATCTCCTTGCAAATTTCTTTTCTTTCCGTTTGGTTCCTCCCTTCAGTCAAATACAAAGCCACGGGCGCTTTTCCGGTGTTCGTGGTGGAAACGAGGTGTTGTGTAGAGTTCCGTTGGAAGAATGCGCCTGCATGCCGATGCCAACCAAGTCAGCGCCTGTCAGTCACGTTTACGGGCTCAACAGTGAGAAAATCCGGGAAAAAGCGATCCGCCATGTCTTAATGTCTTACCTCTTTAGGGATACCTGAATCAGGACAATAGTAGCATGCGCCGATGAGGGGGAAGCAATAGACCGACCGGCGGGATGAGTGAAGGGACAAGAGGGTAGTAGGAGGCGAAAGTTGGAGTATCAGCGATGGAGCCGCTCTGACCAAGTGCAGACAGGCGCGACAACAACCTCAGGAAATGAAAACAAAGCACAAGGAACACACACACAACTGCAAATGAGGGGCGATGAAGGGCGATCTATATCGATCGCATTTCCGGCCTGCCTTCTCCACGATCCCACAAGCGGAACCTTCCCCCAAAGGACCGGATCCATGGGTGCTGCAGCGTCCAGGGTGGCAATCGCCCCGTCCGTTGCCCCGGCGACATCAGCCAGCCGCAAGGAAACCGGCCCTTTATTACATCGTCAAGGTTGTGGTGGATATTCTTCAATTTTATTACGTAGGTAGGCTGCCGCTTGATGGCATAAATTGTTGAAATTGTGAGAAATATTAGATGGTACCTAGGAGTCTTCAAGTCTGCTGTGGCCGTCGTATTCGCCGTCATAGCAAACAAAACCCTCCGCCGGGTCGGTGAACCTTTAAAAGACGAACTGACTGATGGAACAATAGATGTGGCTTGTTAATGAATGCGCCAAGCTATCCCAGACATGATTCAGATAGAGTATCCTTCATTCTCCTCGGGCAATCGCTCCCGGACTGTCTCTCCGTAAATCGTGATAGGAATGGCGATTTCGAACGATTCGCAGCCCAAGTTCTCTAACGCGGACATGATGCGCCCGCGATCGTCTTCCGATACGGTTTCGAGCAGCCGCGCTCCCGAAGGGGCTGAACCATCGTGAATACTGCTAGTGACAAACTCGAACCGTAGTTCCCACTCATGATTTACCCCAGTGGTTATGACGGTCGGCGTCGCCGATACCGGAACAGCCGGACTGAAAACAACGCGCGTTGCATACAGGGTATTTTCGAAATAGGAGGCATGAATCTTGCGAGTCGCACGGCGGATGCTGGCGTTTGATCGCACGGCTAGATGCCCTGCAACTCTCTCTGAACTTTCTAATGTCGCCCGCAGGGCGTAGCAGGGAAGTGCCGCGTCTGCAAAATTGACGGTGGCGATGATGGTTTCGCCTAGCCTGTGCGCCGGACGGTTAAGCACCACAACAGCAATTCGGCGCCCGTCTCGGGCAATCTCAAACCGGTTAGGACTGCGCGAGGAACCGAGCGCCTGGTTGCTTCGCAGAATGGCCAAATCAATAGCGTCCTTGCAAGTGAGGTGCCCGGTAGATATGTCGCGACTTGCGCGCTTCTCAGGCGTCGCTTCGGGCGGCTGCAGTGAGTTTTGGCGTGCACTCTGCTCCAGGATGTCATCCACATACGACAAGAAGTCCGGGGCTGACGTCCACGTCGGCCCACTGATGCTTTTGGGCTTGGCTGCCGGCAGCGGGGTAGGGCCAACTTTCTGCACTCGCGCCTCGTCGCGAAGGAGCACATACGGGCTCATCAGGTCATGACCCATTATCTCGCCATGGCCTATTGAAGAGATTAGTGGCAGTTTGCTACTAAGGGAAACAACGACAAGCTCACCATTGACGCCGCTGAACACACGGAAGGGTATGCTGATACGGTTGACCCGTTGGGGTTCATGATGGCCACTCGGCCGCTGTGTACCGATGACGAGGTTGTAAGATATCTTAATAGCTTTCCCCTTATGGCTGGCTGGAAGTCCCGATGGCAGAGTAAACGTGAAGGAGTAAGATTGCTCTTCTCCCGGTGCCAGTCGTAGGTCCACGAAGAGAAGGGACTGGGTAGTAGACAGCAATGGTATGGACTTCGAAGACGAAACTCCTCGCATATCTCGTAGGCCATCCAACTCATTATTGGAGAGCAAACCGCTTAGCGACTCTTCGATCGCATTCCATTTGAAGGCGCCCCAGAAGCCGCCGCCCTTGCGATTCTTGTCGCTGTTCATAGCCGGTTTCCCGCTGTTCATACCCAGCGCAGACCCTGCACCACCGACAACACCTTTTCGCTTTACTTCCTCGAAATGTGACTGATGAATCAGCGAACCGTCAACAGTGAAAGACGCACTGATCTGGGCATAGCCCATGAGTAGAGTCTGGCTCTTGGGCAGAACTCCCGGAGACTCAATACTCGACATGTGTCGCGCGTGACGAGGGATATTCTGGCGCGGCATCGCCATTGAGTAGTTGGTGTACTCGGATTGCAGAGTTTCTGAAGAATTGTCGCTGACAGAGTTATACTCATTGCTGCTTCTATGACTACCAGTGAGGCTGGAGGTCGACATGATTCTGGTGAGTTGAGGCAGATGGCCCGGGGCAGCTAATGTGGCTGACTCCCTTCCATTGGGCTTTGTCTGTCCGGGGCCCTCTTCAAAGGGTGTCGCGAGAGGAGATAGAGTAGGGCGAGACTGTGTATCAGTCCCCGGCGAAGGTGGAAATTTGAACTCGATAGGTGGCAATTGAGGCCGACGCGCAGGTGTACGAGGTGACTCGAATGAGGGCTGGGAAGTAGGTCCTCCTACATCATCAATGTCTATTCGTGGGTTTCCAGGAGACGAAGTGACCGGGGACTCCGGGGGCGGAAAGCCACGATACGTGTTGCGTCCTGCTAGCAATTGACTGTAGTCAGCCTGATGATCGATCAATCCCCGATCGCGCTATTCATTGAAGGTACCTTTTGCAAACGATTCCTCATAGAACTCATTCCTCCTCGGAAGAACCTGTAGACTCGCAGCGCGCCCATGGCCCCTAACCGGCCTCGATCGACTGAACTGGGAAGATGTTCTGGGAGTCGGCTCTCCTGTTGTTTCGCTATCGATAGAAAGAATAGATACTGAGCGTTTGTGCTTTCCACCAGCAGGTGGACCGCCGCGAGGGGTGGACGGGGGCGGAAAGCTGTGAGAACCGATCAACGGTGAGCTCACTGATGAGGACGGGCGATGCGACGGGCTCTTTTTGGATACGCTAGAGTATGAGCGGCGGTGTGGACTGAAGAAGAATTTCTGAGGTGACCTGAGCGAGAACAGTGACTCTGAATGTGAGCTGGTAGCTCGCGATGGATGTCTCTGATGCGAGGACTGCCCCCCGTTCCGGGATTCTCCGTTCGTCTCCGCGACGTTCTTGAAGGTAATGATACATTCCACATCTTCCCCGGCGAATATCGTTTGATCCTTCCATTTCACGAAAACCTGGATGTCTGAGGGCATGGCGACGAACGCAAGGCCACCATGTGGGCGGGTGACCGCAGACAAGAATCACGAAGGTCCGGGGTAGATGGCGGGTACCAGCCGCCACCAAAACGAGGGCTGAAGTGAAGATTGGCAAATATGATACACTGAGAGAAAGGGTAATCGACGCCAGCTAGGGCATACCATTAAATCGTGTAAGCCATAATCGTTGGAGGATGTGGAGGGAGGAAGGACACAGAGCGGGTGCCATAACGTTCTTGTCGGGGTGAGGACGCGCTGGTGGTGGTTGGTGGTGCACTACGGCCGACGGGAGGGAATTGCAATCCCATGACGAACCACGTAGAGAAGCTGTGCCCCTCGACATATGATAGATATGCTGTCGGACTCCCGGTTAGGATCTTCTCCCAGTCCGGAGAAAAGCAAAGTTGATCTATAACCATTGTCTAGTTCCGGCTGGGGGATCCCTTTATCCCCGCAAATCCCTTTCACTTCTGTGAAACTGTATGTTACAAATGACGGCACTCCCTGGCCATACAACCTCGGATCGGAGGACTTGAGAAAGCTTTTGGAGAACAAAGAAAAGAAGCAAATTCTCCACAAATTCAATCCAGAACGCCTCTTATATGCTATTTAATGCAAACAATATAGATAGCTCGTATGGTACATGTGATAATATACATGGTGACTGCCTGCACAGGCCTGTCCATCATTACTTACGCCTTTCCCCCTTTCTTCTGGTTATTGCCATAGAGCAGTTGCTTTGCGTCTGTCAAATCTCGGGTGCGCTTCGTACTTGGTCGTAGGCCGAGTTCCGATAAATGGCCCCAGATTCGATCATGTCGCTTCTCCCATCTCTTCCGTCGGTCTTCGATTTCGGTCTCAGAAGGCCTCCATTTGCTCTTCAATATCCGTCGAATAGCCTCCGGTGAGACCTTGAATTCTTCCGCAAGAACCGGTGTAGTAAACTTTTCCGGGGCGACCGCGTGAAGGTGCCGAATACCCTCCAGCGCATCGGGGGAAAGCTTCTTTGGAGGGTTCCATCCCTCCTTAAATTTCTCTTTCAGGGCTTGTTTATGAATCTGCCATTTCTCCGGTTTCTTCTGAGTTATGGGATTGGAAGGGGGTTCTTCATGACGTGAACGGTTCTTCGATCGAGATGATTTGGTACGCTTTTTATCGGGAAGTGTATCGGAGGTAGGTGTCTCAGTTATGGAGTCCACATGGCTGGTTTTGAAGTCATCCACTTCTGGCGATGCATTTGCTTCGGTCGAGGAAGATGTCTTATTTTCTGGGCTTTCCAGCGGCGCGGTATTGGAAGGAGCTGAGGTGGAAGGGGAGGAGTCATGTGCTGATAGATATGTCGCGGATTGGCAGAGGTGAGGTTTAATAGAGGCGCTGAAGTTCCGTCGTTGCGTTTTGCATCTGGTATGAGAGAGAGGCGCTATGGAGAGGATTCTCCGAGATGCGGGACCCTGATGGAGGTCCGAGGCGATTTCTGAACGAAGAGCATTTCGCAAGACATTTGGGAGGGAGAGTTTGAGGGATGAAGCGCAGACACCTGCCATAGTAAAGACCCAACAGACAAGGTGATCCTTGATTAAAAGAGAGAGATGGAAGCTGGGAAAATTATCCCGGACACTAAGAGACTTGCGACTGCAGAGAGACTTCTCTGGAAGAGGCCTAGAACAATTAGAGCCTGAGGCAAAAATATCATGTGACCAAGTGATCAAGCCACAGGGAGGAAGCAGACCTGTCAAAGTAGAAGGAGCGGTGGAGAGAAGCAAGCCTGGAAAGACCGGTCAGTTGCCCTAAAGGTGATAAACCATCAAAATGAAGAGCATGAACAGTTGCAGAGCGGAGATTAGTCGCTCTACCCTTTTGGTAGCCACATCGAGGTTGGCCCGATACGATATATCGCTCCACCCATCTATTGATATTAATTATACGCACGAGGATGGCTGATGAGGGATTGGACTAATATTCAAGATCTATGTAGTAAATGTCTAGATGTCTCTAATAATTCGATTCCATTCTTTACCCGGGTAAGGGGCTCATTGGTGCAAATTGAAGGCATACACCGTAATATCCCGTTTAATCACGATTGGCCTAAAAGTCAAGGCTACCCAAGCCGATTGTCTGCCTTAATCTCCAGCTCTTTGTCCCCTTGTGCCGCACTAGTCGGCGTGCCATACAGCATGTCACAAGTACAACTTTCGTTAGTGCCAAAGGTTACGGACCGGATTGTAACCTGAGTTTCATCCTCGCCTTGACAGTTGCGGTACGAATTGGCTACTTATTGAATATGTTTCAGCTAATACTTTCTTTCTTCTTTCCACTATCAACTGATAACAGACCACGCATGGCAGTGGTAAGAAGGATGAATTGGCTGTGTCATGGACGATGATTACTCACGACAAGTCAAAAGAACCCAGAAGGATTAGCAGATCCCCACCGAGCCGGGGCCACTTAATGCCCTGTGAGGAGGTCGATCAAGCCTCTCAACTTTCATTCCCAATCTCGCTGGGAGGTTGGCCCGATCACTGGGCAAGACATGATGGGAGGAGACACAAACACAAAAGTGGGAAGACGTTGGTGTGGTGGTGGGAGTAACCACCATCTCATTTTCTTATCCCACTGCCGTGACTGGCAGCATCTCTCGCTTCTTCTCCCCACCGGATCAGGGATGATCGTCTAGGATCTTGGATCAGCTCGACGGGATCTTTCAAGTACCCCCCGAATTTAGCTTTCCCGAAGCTAAACACGACTAGAAGCAGCCCAGCGCCAAGGGTTCGTCCATCATTTTTCGGCTCTCCGCCCGTGGAATGTTATGGTTGTGGTGGTGCTGGTGGTGGTCAAGCTGGGAGCTCTGTGTTTATCTGGCTCACCTCGCCCACATTCTGCCTTTGGCTTCGTCAAGGCCTCAATCATCCCTTCCCTACATTCTCTTCTCTCCCTCGCTCCTTTCCCTTGACCATCTGACCTAGTCATTCATTTAGAGCGATTGTTTTTATTTTGATTCCTGCCCCCCCTCCTTCGCCGGTCCTTTCGTCCTTCTCCCCGATCTCCGCCGCCTTTTCTTTCTGTCTTCACTCCAGCCTCTTCGCCGCCATCCACGCATAAGGAGAAAAAGAAGAGCATCTACGGAGAACGAAAAGAGACTTTGCTGTCGACACCGAATTCCTCGTCCCTCCCGACCGAAAAGTTCCGTCGCTCATAAGCAAGGCTCCTCGATATTCCACACTTCCTCCTTCCTCGCTTGACCTGCGGCTCTTTCCCCGAAACCAGGGCCTTTGAGAGCCATACAGTATTTTCTGTCGGAAGCAGGCATAAAAAAGACATACAAGCCCCCAGTTCACCAATGCGTTCGAAATCCTGTCGACTGAAAGATCGTAATCCCTCGTGAATGAAGCCGACGCAATGACGACCAACTCGTTGAGCGCAAAGAGCAGGCCCGCTTCATCGCTTCGCATCACTCCTTCGAATTCTCCAATCCTGAGACCGCCAACGCGCTCTTCCATACACAAAGCACCGTCTCATCAGACAGCCTTGTCCCTGCGGACAGTACTCGGAACAACCACAACTACCCCCCATGGATTCTCGAGTCATGAGCAAAGCAGGTCTTTCGCCCTCTGTGCTGGCTCAGTGGCGGTACTGGTTGAATTGGATGACAAGGACTGTGTAAATCAACGCTTTTTCAGGGCACGGCCCTCGGCAGCCAGTGTAAATCCAGTTACATCGTTCTACCACCAATCCACGCCGCCTACAACGCCTGACAGTCGAGCAAAGTTCTCTTCAAGCCTGAGATCGACCGCCCACAGCAATGCTTACAATGGCTCTCCGTGCCATGACACGGCTGATCCCGGTAGTCCCCGTGGTTGGTCTTCCCGCGAGAGAGTTAAGGCGGTTACGTGTACCGCAATCAGCCCTAATGGGGAGTTCCTCGCAGTGGGAGAAGTAAGCCAAGTAACCCTTGTGCCGCCGTCAACAATGCACTGACTTCTGCTAGACTGGTTACAGCCCCCGAATTATGATCTTCTCAACAGCGAAAGACACATCTTCGGAAATCCCACTTTCAATCCTTACGGAGCATACATTTGGTGTGCGTGGCCTGGCCTTCAGTCCAGATTCCCAGTATCTAGCGACGCTCGGTGATGTAAATGATGGATTTCTTTTCGTATGGACCATCAACCCGAAGACTGGTTCGGCAAAACTCCACTCAACCAACAAGTGCACTTCCCATGTCCGTGACATGTGTTGGATGGGTCAGACATTAATTACGTACGTCCTAGCGGTGTATGCTATATGTTGAGTGGGATATTAACTAACTCGTGTTATAGTGTGGGAGTCCGACATGTGAAAGTTTGGAGACTTCCAGATGCGAGGCCTGGTTCCCCTCGGTCTCGCCTTACTGTGGAGGTCCCAAGCAGCTCCCCGAGTCAGATTCCCAAAGCATTTTCGGGGCGAAATTGTTTACTGGGTTCACTGGCCGAAAGCACCTTTTCTAGCGTAGCAAGCTTTTCCGATCGGGAGTCGGTCGTAGGCACTGATACGGGGGCTTTATGCTTGGTGGATGATAGTGAGGGATCCCAGAAATTATCCGTCGTTCAATACCTGGACTTTGGCATAACTTCCTTGGCGGTCGACTGGCACCGCTCTTGTGTTTGGGTTGGCGGAAGGGGTGGACAGATTCAACCTTTCAGTTTCGAGAAGATACGCTCATCGGCCGCTCCCCTGTCTCCCACACTTTCTGGCAGGTCATCAGCAGAGCAGGCGCTCAAGGGCCCTGCAATAATCTGCATCGGTTCTCTGGGGTCTCGTGTGGTAGCGGTGGACTCGACTAATGCAATTGAGATACATTCGGGCGACGAATTGGGCGACGAAGTCGACCAGAGAACCCCTCAAACCATGGTCTCTGCTCACAGAGATGCGGTGCTTGGGATACGTGGACTCAAAACTCCGAACCAGTATGAAGCTACTTTCTTCACATGGTCTCGCAAGGGCAGCGTGAAGTTTTGGGACTCCCGAGGGAAGTGCAAGGATTCGCGTGCAATCGTTCTGGAGCATCCCCCTGGCTGTGATGAGGACATTTCCAATGAGTTGAAAGTAGTACGAGCTACGGATGAGATTGACCTGTTTGTCTCGGGTGATAAATTCGGTGTCCTAAGGTGCGTTTTCGTTATTTGATAGGAGTCAAGTTCATCGTTTTGCTGACCAGAGCGACACAGGATGCTGCTAGGCTCCTCATGGGAGCCCTTACATGAGGTCCGAGCCCATGGAGGAGAAATCACTGATATTGCTCTGCATACAACACCGGATACCTGCTTGATCGCCAGCTGTGGACGTGACCGCATGGTCCAGCTATTCGAGAGAAGCAATAACAAACTTGAGTTAGTCCAAACTATGGATGACCACGTTGGGGCCGTAAACCAACTCCTCTTCCTTGACAACGGAGAGAAGCTCCTTTCGTCATCTGCCGATCGTACCATTCTCATTAGAGACCGTGTTAGCCGGGAGGTCAATGGCACGCCGATTGTTGCTTACTTGATCACCAGGGTGATCACAATGAAGGCATCCCCAGTGTCCATGACTCTTTCTACAGACACTGATGTCCTTGTCGTATCTACTGCTGATAGATGTATTCAACAATATGACCTCGCTTCCGGTCGTCAGATCATGTCCTTCCGAGCTATAGATTCGGATGGAAATGATACAGTTGTCATGAACTCGTTGACTGTGACTTCTGATATCTCAAAGCAGAGTTTCTCGAAGCTACTCTTCGGAGTCTCAACCACAGACAAGTCAATACGTGTATACGACTTGGAACGTGGCGTGCTTCTCTCAGCTGAATTTGGGCATACAGAAGGCATGAGCGATGCTTGCCTACTTGCAAATCACTCCAATGACTCCACCCAGTCAGACGACCGGATACTCATCAGCTCCGGTCTTGATGGGCTTGTTATGATCTGGGGAGTATCTGTGCTCCCTCAATCATCATCGGAGCCCTTGCCAGTCCTACACAAAGACGATGATGCTCCTGTGAAGGAATTGACACTTGCTAAGCCCCCTCTACGCAAGGTTTTGTCTAAAACCGAGCTTGCCGGGCTCCAACGACAGGAAAACATGGCTGTCACCCCCACTCCGGCTCGCGGCCATTCTCCGACTTTCTTACGGAAGCTTTCCAAGTTCTCGCTGTCTCCCGCAAAGCACGGGAATACACCACCGCCCACTACGCCTTCGGCGACATCAAATCGTCGCTCCCCCACCTCTAGCGCTTGCCGAGACAAGTCACACCCCACATCTCCCTCCTTGCATACTTCAAAGACCGCAAGCACAAGAAAGGCTGGCAGTAGTCGAGGCGAATCCCGCCGTTCCTCTCTTGATATTCGTGCTCGGGCCAGACTTTCCGGGAAAAGCGATTTTGGAAGCCTCAACACGTCCACCGAACAAGTGTGTCGTACATTGAAAGCTTACAGGAAGAAGCTCAATGGTTCAGTGGGAAATATTCATGCCCAGAAGGAGCTCGAGAGAGAGCTGAACCTAACTCTACGGGCTCTCAACCTTCGAAGTAACAGCAGCGAGAGCGCGGAGACTGAGACTGAAAGCAGCGGAAAGGAGAATGAAAAATCCCTTGCATGATGCATCCAAGAGATCCATATATACATCCTGCCAGACGCTGTTGTCGGTTGTACGCTCGAAAGAGACGCCTGACGCTTCATGCGGATAGGGTGAGCTAAATACGAAGGCGGTTCCACTGGCGCCTGCCTTTGTTCACGCATTTATATCTTTCCAACCTTCGTTCTTTTCTTTCTTCCACTTCTTTTCTTTATTATTCGCCCTGCCCTTCTTCGTAACACTCAGGAAATTCAGTGCTATCCTTAGACTTCATTTGTTCTCATGCGAGGGGTCTGCTTGGGTATGGTTTCATCTTATTTGCGCATTGCAGGTGTTTGATATTCTGCTTCCACCCTCTTGCATGATATTCGGGTCGCGGAAAGTTCAAGGAGTTTGGGGCGCATGTTTTCGACTTCTTTCTCCAAGCCTTCCCTTGCAAGCTGACCAAGTCTGTCCTCATTGAACGCTCAGTGTTTCACCACGCGAGATGTTCTCTTGCAACCGCCATTGCACTATTGCCCTCTCGAAGATTCCTTCACTTTACTGTATCGGTTCATTTTCAAGACTTTTCATCTACCTTTCATTCATATTTTCCCCGAATCTTTATCCATCGTTCGGATCTTACCTACCTTCTAAATGATACCCAAAGATTGTCGCAGATAGCGACAGAAGACTGTACTCTTCTGACTTTTATTTATATGCCATGTTGAACTTCTACCCAATGTCAATATTGATATGGCTCTGCTGTGCCCTTGAATAATTTGCTTACATTCACAGCCAGCGCTGGCAAGACTCCCAGTCGCCTCATTCTAAACGATAGCACTATAATAAATAGAAGATCCGAATAGAGAAATAGCTCCCAATTTATCATCTTTTAGGACTGATGCCTACCATACAGTGAACAGGACTAACGATAATGACAACAGTACTATCTAGTTACATCTTCTGAGTAGTACGCGAAGGAGATGGTAGCTACTAGTAGTATCTAAGGAAACCTTACTACAATAGCACCCTAGCTGATACCATTAAGAGTTATAGTCGCTTTTCAGATAAGTACACAAGAGACAAGATGACATCCATCAAATTTCGGCAGTCTTGTAAACAACATCATCTTTCTCTACTATAATACCGAACTAATCCAATGAGTAGGGGAAGGGGTTATGCATTCAGTTTATGGTTATGCAGTCGCCTACTGTGTGTGCCTGGTTACCCAGAAAACCGCCTAAACTCAATTTCAGGGAATTTAATAGTAACGAGCATTCTCCGGAGTCTTGTTATGTCTTCTTATGCAAGCTAGCCCTTATTTCATTCTAACATCTTACAGTATTACTACTGTGTAGAGTTGTACTTTTTCCTTCGTTCAACCGGGTTCTTCTGCATTTATATATAATCTTTCTTCCCTCTTTAGGGCCCTAACGAAATACTAAATAACTTAAAGTATTTGATAAGAATGAATAGTTTGTAGAATTATTTACTAGTCTCATAGTAATTGGAGGTTTATTTTTTACGATTCTTATCTCCGAACTCTGGATGGAAATAGAAATAAATCCTAATCTAGAACTTCCATCCTTACGGGCAGTCCAGGCTGTGCCACCAACGGCCCCATCTTCTGCGCCAAGGCATCTGGCTGACGCTTTTTCAGCCAATCAGATTAACGAGATATACATCCTCTTCTACCTCGCTTTTTCGCAAGGTCCACTCCTTTTTGAGGTTTCTTTCCGTCTATCCAGTACAATGGATAGGTATAAACTCCCCCACCCCCGGCAAAATCGCTTGTTCTAATAGCTTTATCCTTCAAACTTTAACTGGAAAGACAGGATTAATAGCTCGAATCATGGTGTCTATTACAGCAGTACGGGATCATAACGGCGCTATCCCTCGTCTGTATGGGTCTGATCTGGTTGCAGTATTTGGTGAGTCTCGAATTTCGTTCCCAGACATATACAAAGTCAAAACTGATTTTTCATGTAGTCGGCGGAACAAGCGGAATAGGCCAATCGACGGCACGCGCATTCATCCGCAATACAACCGCCTCCCGTGCCTATTTGATTGGGCGCGACCAGGCAAGAGCAAGTCGGATTATCGAGGAATTGCGGCAAATCAAGCCAGACTCGCAGGTTGAGTTTATCAAGGCAGATGTGTCTCTTCTGCGGGAGGTCGATGAGGTTTGCATGGATATCAAGAAGAAAGAGGATCGATTGAATCTGTTGTTTTTGAGCCCCGGGACTGGGTCGATGAATGGGCCAGATGGTATGACGACCCGTAAATGATGATTTGATGCTTATTGCTAATAGTTGTCCTTACTTTAGAGACTACCGAAGGGCTCGACAAGAAACTAACGCTCCACTATTATGCTCGGATGCGGTTCGTGGCAAATCTCCTCCCGCAGCTTCTCAAGGCTGGCGAGGGTCAACAACAGCAACAGCCGCACCAGCTTTCGCGTGTGGTCTCGGTACTTGAAGCCGGAGGCGAAGCAGCACTTCACCTAGACGATCTCTCTCTCAAAACCAACTATTCGCTCCGTAACTGCTCAAAGCATGCGATCACCATGAACTCGGTTGCCATGGAGCATCTGGCTGCTTCGTATCCACAAGTCTCGTTCATTCACTCTTTCCCCGGACTCGTGCGGACACGTCTAGACCGGGACCTGGGTGGCATTGCCAAGACTGCATTAAGCGCCTTGCTTTTCCTCGGACGGCCATGGGAGATTGCATTCGAGGAGAGTGGAGAGAGACATTTGTATGCAGCGACGAATTTGCGATTCGCACCGCGGATGTGTGGAGACAAGATGGATGCTGCTGAAGGTTCGGATGGAAAAATCGGGAGTGGGTTCTATCGGCTTGATTCCACCGGATCAACCTATAAACCCAGTCGTATCATGCAGGTTTATCGCGAGCAAGGGATAGGAGGGCTCATTTGGGACCACACACTCGGTGTTTTTGAGAAAGTCCGTGGCGGGTCGAAACTTGGTGATGAAACGAAGTAGAGCGATGCTCGCTGATTCAAGAACATCTAATCGAGCAGCACCAGTCGAATAATATACGTATGTAATCATAGAGCGCTCACATCGAGCTCGTCCAGTCCTCGTTTAGCTCTCCAGTAGTTACTAGAGACCAAAAGTTCCTGGCATCCTTTCATAACCCACGCCCACTTCTGAACGAACAATTCGGACACTTCCCAACTCTGCGGAAGCCAAGGGTCACCCCACACCATAATGCCAATGTCCCCGTTAGTAGGATCCATCATGTCCTCGCAGAGCTCGCAATCATCAAACCCCTCCCCAGCAGTGATAAGATTATCGCGCATCTGCGGAAACGGGAAACAGTCAAACCAGGGATGATGAGGGACGGAGCATTGAGTAGTGGTGGGCAAAAGATTTAGCGGAACACTTGTCTCTTTAAACTGCTGTTGTAGGTTCCAGCCGGTAAACGGAGAGACAGCCTCATTATCCTCCATCGCCTGTACACTCCACCCCAGTACGCCCATGATATCAACGAACGCACGCAGAACATTCAACTTGGACAAGGTCAACAGATGATCCAGACACGGATCCGCCGCGTAGTACCGTTCGTAGGCTGCGGCGTGGAAACTCATCATCATGGCTACAGCCTCCGACAGCGATGTTGGTCGCGGAAGCAGCAGTTTCCGCGTGCCTTGGTTTGCTGACACTGGATCTGGCCGTGGGAGAATCAATGCATAGTGTCGTTTTTCCTTACTCCTGGCCTGCTGCTGTGCAATGAAAGCTCTTTTCTGATCACGTTTTCGAGCTCCTGAAGGTGCTATAATTAGATCGGTTCGGGCCAAGAGCCGCAGTAGCCGAATTATACTCCGCAGAATAACAGGATACTGGAGTAGATGGACTTACGCAAAGCACGTTGATTTATTCTGTTCTGCAGCTTCTTGCGAAGGGCGGAATCGGTGATGCCCGCCCAATTCTCGTTGAGGCGAGAGACCCGCTTCTGCGGAGACATGGGAGGAAGCATGGCTAGTACTTTAATACGATGGATGACGCGAGCTGAGCGAGTGAGGATTTATGTTCTACAAAAGGGCTGCCGGAAGAGACGGAGATAGTAGGCAGACAAACTCCGAGGCACGGGGAGGCAAAAATAATTACATAAGAAGCAGCACTACTGGTACTGGTACCGTATTTCAGTGCCAAACGGCTTGAAACTTTCAAATGTCCAACAATGCAGTAACCATGCACCATTACCAATAGTAGATGCATTAGTGATTATTGTGTCGGCAACATATCACAATATATCTGAAGTCATTCAGAAATTCCAAGAGGTTTAATATGACTTCAGCGTGTTGAAGTAATTTGGCAGCCATCTCTTTCACATCAAAAGCGCATATAGAAATGTCATCAAATGAGTATTCCCCATCATGACATCTTTCTTCTTCCGAAGATGATATGAGATGTATGAGATCAGAAGCATAATTATCTACTAATGTATCCAGTGTCCACAGCACCATCCTCATCATCCAGAAGCATCAATCTCCATAATATACCCAGATGAGGCCAAAGACCCACCGAACCGGTGCAACTGGATGACTGCTCTTTAACCAATCATCGAACAGCAGGGTGTATACAAAAACCACTCATATCAGAATTATGGCTATATAATGACCTCTTCAACCCTCATGTCCCAGGCCCATGCTTCATGCTTGAACCTTCATTAGCATTGATTAGAACACTTCAAGATGACAGTCACCCCCCAGACCCCGGCCACCGAGATCACGGCTTCCTTCCCTGAAGCCGTGCAGGGCAAGACCATCCTCATCACCGGCGTCTCCCCAGGCAGCTTGGGACTCGCAACCGCCGAAGCCTTCGCCTCCCAATTGCCTGCAAATCTGATTATCTCAGGCCGATCCACCGAGAAAGTCCAAGCGGCCATCACCCACCTCCAATCAACCTACCCAGCCACCACCTACCACGCCCTAATCATGGATCTATCCTCCCAGAAATCCGTCCGCGCCGCAGCATCCCAACTCCTGGCCGACACCTCCATCCCCACCATCGACATCCTGATCAACAACGCAGGCGTCATGTCCATTCCTACCCGAACCCTCACCGAGGACGGACTCGAGACGACCTTTGCAACGAACCACATCGGCCACTTCCTCTTTACCAACCTTATCCTACCTAAGCTGATCAAGGCCGCTTCTACCACCACTACCAAAGCCTCCACCTCTGGTCTTGCTCCCCCAACAAGAATCATTAACCTCAGTTCCTTCGGCCACCAATTCTCTCCCGTCCGCTTCACCGACCTCTCCTTCACCAAACTCCCCAACGAACTACCCGAGTCCGAGCGTCCCGACCTTCAAAAAACAGAGTACCTCATCGGCAACTCTCACGCAGACGAGACATACTACGGCTTCTTCTCCTACGGACAGTCCAAGACCGCCAATATCCTGCACGCGATATCCCTCAACCAGAAACTACTAGCTAAGTACAACATCGCTGCGTTCGCCATACACCCCGGCACTGTCGACACGGGGATTGGTCGACATGCGACACCTAGCGAGATTGAGACTTCCCTGCAGAGGGTGAAGGATTTGGGGATGGATCCTACGCCAAAGTCAAGGGAGGTTGGGGCTAATACGACGGTTTTGGCGGCGGTGGATCCGCGTTTGAAGGTGGTGGATGTTGATAGTGAGGATGGACAGGTTAAGGGGGTTTATTTGGCTGATTGTAAGGTTGATGATGGGGGTGTTGTTGCGTTTGCGACTGATAGGGGGATTGCGGAGAGGCTTTGGAGTGTGAGTGAGGAGCTTGTGTGGGAGAAGTTTGAGTTTTAGATGAGTGTTGGTTTTCTCTGTTGTTGGTGATTATAGTAGAATAGTAAGTGAGAAAGGGAGAATCTGATTCGTTATGTTATGCCTGGATATAGTAGACAGCATACAGCATACACATGTTGAGATAGAATTGTTCCTACGCTCGTAGTATGTTAATAGCAAATCTAGACCGCAGCTCAATTGGAACATCAAAGTTAAAGTTAACGCCAAGGTAGTGGTTCTACACTGTCCATACTTAGTAAATTGAAGTGGATCTGGCGATACTTAGGGAGAACTACTATAGCCTCTGATCGGTCAAAAAAGCGTCATCCAGGTGCATTAGCGCCAACTTTGAATCTTGAAAAATGGAAAACGAAAAATACAGCCCTATGAAGGTACTTAACAGTGTTACAGTTGCGGAAGATATTGTGGAGAGGAAAATTAAAGACTTGGGATGAGTTGGTACTAAGATGAAACGCGTGTGTTTATACATCAAAGTCTCGAAAGTACATGCATGTTAAACTAATACTGATGACATTGCTGTTTCACCTCGGTAAAAATATATATCTTCATCTCCCTACTGAATACCATTCTCCCTTTCCCTTTCCTCCCTTAGAATTCCCACGATGTCATTAAATCTGGACGCTTCATATCAAGTCAGCATCTCCAGCTTGCTCCTTAATAACCTTCCCAGTGCACCATCATCTTTTGCCATATCAGCAAGGCTGATTGCTTTCTCGGCCCATCGTCGGCAATCCGCATCCGCAGCAGCGAGGTAGTAATCCACCGCTCGATTGAATGCTACGGTTGATAGCCATCGTATCTCATCTTCGGGATAGCCCGGTAGTGACAGATTGCCATTGTTCCCGGCTTTGGCATCTTTTTCTTGAACTAATATGAGAGACTGATCGAGAATCGACTCTGCGATCTGGTACTCTGCTGCGTCGAGGGAGAGTTGGAACAGGCAGCGATTGTAGCGGGGAAGGGCTGGGATGATGAAGGTTGACTTGTCTAGGAAGGGGGATGGCGAGGTGTGCAGGGTTCGGAGCAGAGTCTGCCATGCGTTGCGTTGGATAATCAGCTTGCGCGCATATATATTTGGGCATTTAGCAGCAAAGGGGGTGTGAAAACCTGGCTGAAATTAAGGGCTGATAAGTGTATGCATACCTTGGCTGCTTGTACTCTGGCTTTTAGGTGACCTTCAGAGCGGAGAATACCGTCTAGGAATACTGAGCTGAGTTTCTCGTCTAAGAATGGACTAGCTTCTTCGATGATTGTGCAGACACCGGTCCAGTTGTTCAAGAAGATAGATGCCTCGAGATCGAGGGCAAGGGTAATACGGTGCTGGAAGAGCCATTTTTCGAATCGAGCATTAGTGCTGTGTTCGACCCTTTGGCTCTTGAACAGCTCTCGAAAGTGTGTACCAATTCTGTGGATAGCGCTGTAGTGCTTTTGCTGGATGCTACATTAGATCCTATGTAGAAGAGCTCTGGCTGAAAGCGAACCTTCTCATCGACGCTAATTTCTTTGCGGGCTTCTACAACGACCCTAGCTATCTTGAGTGAGTCGCATAAGAGATAGTGTTCTGATGGAACAATGTGCTCTGTTGAATCCGTTTTTTGACATGTATCGGCGAACTATGCTATATTAGATGAAACCGATACGCTTCGGAAGGCTTATACTTGCTTTAATAGATATGTCTAGTAGATGCATGACAGGCTCCAGATCGGTCGATCTGAATACTTTGAAAGCAATGCTATAACTAGCCTTGGCAAACCATGCAAGCTCTTCAACAGAAAATACGCGGTTGTCCGGTGCTCCGCGACTTGCCATGACCAATCCTGGCTAGTCAGTCAACAGCTGCCAGGCTCCTGCGTGAGACTTACCTTGATTCATCAATGTCTGAATCTTGTTCAGTAATGTTTCGTTTTCCCATCCGAAGTTCTCGAATTCGGTAGAAAGAAGTTGAAGAGCAGGCATATTTTGAGGTCAGCACGAGCATCTCATAATAGAAGACTAGCCATACCGTAACAGTTTTCCGACATGGCATCCCTCTGCGCCAGAACACTTCGCGGACTTAAGAAGTTGCTCAAGGCTCTCCAGCCCCTGCTGAGTCTTCCCAAGCTTGAAGGCTTCTACTACACATGACAAAAGGTAAGGAGTGGCTTCTGCGTCCTCAAGGAGCGACTCGAGATATATGTTTGCTATTCTGTGTTAGATTAGATGTCTATTAGAGCGCTTGAGGTTTACTTACATGCGATAGGCTCGCTGCTCTGCAGGCTTCGTGTGTACATAAGGTACAGTGTTGAAGGACATGATCTGCATTCTTCGGGCATTCGATTGAATATATTAATCGCTTGTGAGGCATTCGGATCATGTGCAGTACATCTGAGGAACTGTCTGCTCAATGTTAATTCTTCTTCTGGGACAGATCTATTAGGCGTCAGCTAGCTACCTAAAGAGCTTAGCCTTATTTGCAGCAGAAACTTGAAACAGTGGCTCTTCTAACAAACAGAGACACCATTTGCCTGCTATTAGTTTGTCGTCATTCGAGATCGCATCATTGACCTGTTTCCAGATGAGCTATATCTCAATGAGCCCTACTATAGTAGCTGGAGCTATGATAAAGGCTAACGTACGATGAGTGTTGCTTCCGTTGCCGCTTCACTCAAGGGCTGTTTATAATGCCTGCTTAAGCTGGCAATTGTCTCCTGGAATACTTCGAAGCTAGTATTTGCACATTTCTTTGAATGCATCAATCCATGTACGAATGTTATAAACACTTTCTCGAGCGAAGTTTCGTTATTTGGGAGAAGAATGACCTGTTCGAGCAGTTGCTTGAGCATCATAATGGAGACCTCTGGGCTAATTTAGTGTTAGATGAGTACACGAATTTGATCGATACACTCACGATGTACCAGGCAGCTTCTGTATATAATACATGATGCTACTCGCAACTTTTAGTACTGGACCGCATACACGGGTCATACTGGACCATTTACATTGTGAGGTGTGAATCTTTGAGTTCAGGCGATTCAATGGTACTTTGTAGCACTGTCAACCCTTATGTTAGTCAAGAAGGTAGGGCATCCACAGAATATAATCCAGTGACCTTGCAAAAAGACGTTTTCATTTAGTTCTTCCTTGCCCAGCAACTCAAGTTGGATGACCAGAACAGGGAACATTCCACTGTAATGCTGTTCGACATTAGCCAATATCTAATAACTGGACTTCATGGTTTACAATTTTCAGTGCATCCAGGGCTTTAGCAAGAAAGCCATTGGACTCTTTGGTATCAAGACGAAGACCGGCACGAACTGTCCTGCATGAGATATTTGCCATGATCATCAATCAGGAGCAACCTACCAGAAGCATGCAGTATCATCAGCTCTTTATCCTTTATTGACAAGACCGGTGACTGGTCCATATGCCTTGTGAGCTCACATGCCCTCAACGCCCTTTCCAACCACTTCACAGAGACATCATATTGCTTGCGTGAAAGCGCACAGCTACCGATCTTATAGCATATGTCCATGACGCGTTCTTGACCCCTGCCATTGTCTGATACTGGTATCTTTGAAAACAGGTGTTCTGCGATGTCGAGTCTCCCTTGTAGCCATGCCTACATAGATCTAACAGTCAGCCTGATGTAATTTGTGGACGGCTAGACCATACCAAGTAGACACGAAGCATGTAGTACTCTATGGTATACTGTTGAAGCTTTGAGCCCTCAATGCCACTTTCGGATTTCTCAAGCTTATCCATCCGCACAGCTGCAATTTCAATAATCCTCTGGCTTAAATCGAGACAGCCGTTATCTATAGCGAATATTTAGAGCTATGTCCATGGAGATAATGGAGAAAGTAATAAGCGTTTAATCTTACCTATGCACGTCGATGCCATGCTAAAGGCTGTCTCTAAGGCCCTGTTGCTTCCTGGGCGATGTTAACTGTCCTTTACACATACAATAGTTAGTGGGTTATACTTACCCGTGCCTCGATATGGTGCGGCATACTCCAACATCGCGTAAGCGAATGCCTTCACTATACCGTACTCAGTGGAAGTCCCTGCGTTGCTGAGAGACATGATAGTACCTTTGCACACGAGGACAACTTCTTCTTTTCTGTCTCTATAGATAGTCATGAGCTGTATGCAAGTATTCCATAACTTTGTTCCTTCTTGGTCAAACCGGCGCCGAGTCGAGGACGAGGGACTCGCTATCAGCAAAGGAAAATCATTCAGTTGCTGGTTCAGTTGAGCCACAGATTTGACGTCTAAACCTAGATGACGCTTCTTTTGGTCGATAGCGAGCTGATAGGTTAGGTCAGCTGCGAAGTCTGTTGCTTCGTTCTTAGTAGATGAGGCAATAAGAGGTATGGAACGACAGGCAGAAAAGGTGCTTCACCTAGAATGACGTCCATTTCTGCTTTTGAGCTGCGATGTGCCGTTACTTTAGTCGTTGTTCTAATGGCTTAAAGAACAGGATTGTAGTCCTGCGGATACTTGGCCGACACCCAAAGCGAAGTACGGAATGACACCTGACCAATCTAGTCCATTTTGGGTTCACGTTATAAGGCCACAATCTACCTTCCCCTGAAAATAAATCACGCCTTGAAGATGTTATGGTACATTTTGATGGTCGTATAAATCAATGACAGAAGGGTATGAAGGGAACAATATCGCGAAGCTCCTCCATTGGGAGGACTAGTAAGCACCAAGAAAGAAGACAGTAACTAGGCGTCAGCCCACGCGAGCATTTGCTAGGCAACAATAAAGAAATGCGAGGGAAATAACTCCAGGGCTTATTTGGCCTTTCGCTGTGACGGCAGAAAATTCCCAATAATGAGTGATGGGCTAGAACAACAGCAGTTAGCACCGAGCCATCGCATCGTCTGATGATGTCACTCACATGTTATGGGTATCTCTTCGGATTGTAAATGAGAAGCAACAGGGGATTCCATCTCCAGGGGAGTTGGAATTGGGGTTTTTCAGGGTGCAGCTTGTGAGCATGGCTTTTTGCGTGTTGTCAAAAGCAATAGCTCCGAACTTCTCCCAGTAGCTCACTAGCTGGTCTTCCACGATGATCTCGTGGATTGCAAGCTTTCCCTGAATATGACAATCATATTAGATATCGACCACAGAGAGTTATGTCTGCAGAAATCACTTACGTCTCGGAGAGTCTCAATCGGTACGCCGATTAACTCTGCCATTTCTTTATTGCCACGGAATATTTCACCCGTTCGTCTCCAGCAACAAGCAGGAATAGCCATACTGGCGAAAACTCGATCATATTCCATCAGGCTTCGTTCAAACCACATCTCCACGAGGATGAGTTCAATGTCGGTCAGGCTCTGCATTCGCTCGCGAAACTTCGGCCGAAATTTATCTAATTGTCGGAGGATCTTCTGCCGCGAGGCTTGTTGCAAGTGTCGCTCCATATATTGATTCAGCCTGGCATAACCCTTCACATAGTTGAATGGGCGAAGGAGTCCCGCGTCATATTTCGCTTTAAGAAGCTTGTTCATCCGCTCCTCCGGCGGGTCGGACCCTGATGGATCTGCTGCGGTCATGTAATAGGTCTCTCTCGCCTTGTCATTGCTCACTGCAGGGGTAGGCCCTTGTAAAGGTTCGCCCTGCGCCTGTTGATTAGGTTGGGGTTGCGCAGGTTGAGACTGCTGAAGAAGGGTTTGACTCGAGTTTCCCAGAGTCGCCATAGAATTGAGTAATGACGGATCCGAGTAAATGCCCTGCAGCTCATCATTCTGGAACACTCCGCCATCATCCAAAAGGCTATTGCTCAGAAAGTCACCAAGGAGGTTGTACTCATTAGTGACCTCTGGTGCATTGAACATGTATGAAGGGTGAAACGTGTGCATGTCCTGGAATTGGCTTTGTCCACCAAGCCATTCGTTGTACCCAATCACTTACTGAAGTCAATATGATGCACTAGACGAATTAATAGGTAGGACTCACTTTGCTGTTGAGCATTAAGACCCTGGCCAGAAGAAGCCATGTTGCTAGGCTGCTGCACAGAAGTTACAGAAGCGGTTGGTAGGCCGATGGACCCGTCGGGTAGCATTTGCTGACCTGCAGCTTCTGGGCCATCGACGTTTCTGGGCATTTGGACACCGGAATACTCATTATTAGAAGAGCCCTCGTCATCGGCAGCCGAATGATCGTTTTCACTCCGCGACCGTTTTGAAGGTTCCCGAGGTTCGTCGTGGCAAAGGTGGCCAATATTCCGTTTTATGCATCGCGTGCAGGGTCGCTCCTACATTTCCCGCAAAGCAATAACCGTCAGCAACTAGATTTCCGAAGGGTAATTGCACTCCATGTTTCACAGAAATGCGCTGGAGGGTAGAGCTCAGACGGGTCGTACCGAGTCGCAAGTCATATGCTGTGCCACGCGAGCGAGTGCCTTTCAGTTAGCAAATTACTCCTCTAGGCGTAGAGCCCAACAAGTATCAAGGGCGATGTTTGTTCGGGTTGATTGAAGTGAGGGGCGAAGAAGGTAATCTTGTTTGAGGGGAAAGACTTTACCGATCGCCGACAGTAAACGCATGCTGCAAACGTGGCACTCTAATTAGCAACGTGGTCGAAACAACAGGGGAAAAAAGCTGAGTCGCTGCCTTGATCCTTGTAGGATGCATAGCAAATAGCGCCATACCATGATTGACTTTGCGACGTTTTTTGGGACTTGGGTGAGCCCCCGCGGCAGCACCCTCAGTCTTGAGGGACGGTGTATTCTGCGAGTTGTCTTTCGCACCAGCATCTGCCCCAGTCTGTTCCTCCTCTGTCACATCCGATTTTCTCTCCGCTGTCCCATTGCTGGTTTGTTGATCGGGGCCTGGACCCGTTGACGCCGCACTTTTCTCCGTCATTGATCGCTAGCCGCAAGGTGTTGCGCAGGGTTTGGTTCGCCGTTAACACTGTTGCTGTCGATTGAAACACAAACGGGGAGCAAAATGGCCGTCTGCAGACATTCGACTGGGCGTGAATGGACCGGACAAGCAGAGGGCGAAGGTATCGGGCTGATCTGTAACGTGAAAATGTGAGGGCACGCGCGATGCGATCGGCTCATCGAAGTTCCCCGCTGGTGCGGGACTTGGATCTTTCATTTCCCGGGCCCCTCCGCATTGGGGTCGGCAGCGGCGAACCCGGTTAGTAGCCTCGGAAAAGCATATGAGCGGCTAACCCATGTGCGACACTATCCCTCACGGCGCGAAGCAGAGCAGCCAATATCAGTTGTTCAAGCGAAAAAGTAAATATAAATTAAACAGAACCCTCGTTTTCTGACTTTAACATATAGGACGACTATCTGTTATTGAAAATAGTTACAAGGTTTCTACCTCGGTTAACTTGCATCTAGCATATGCAGCCACATGCTCTTACACTGAGCGGTTGTGCAGAGTGGGCAGTAGAGTTATTAAATTTCTTTCCAAAATCAGACGTTGTATTAAGTACTTTGGGGTGGCTAAAGACCCGTGAATGATGCCTCATTAGCATTACTAGCCACAAGCTTCTTATAAAGCCCACTAAACTTCTTTGCCTGTAGTTAACTTGTGGGGGTCCGCTGTCAATATCTTGTTAAACTCCACTGGGACCTAGAGGAGTCCCAGAGTCTGAGTCTTGACAGGAAGCGAGGTAGAACGCGATGAGGCTTAGCTTGTCCTGAACAGGAGGACCAGTTCTCCGAGGCGCGGGAATTCGTTTAGCCCCATATATCACTGGTGTCGCGTGAGGGATATATACACACTGGATGCGGTAGACCTTCCAGGTAGCGTCAAACTGGCTCGCGGATGCCTTGGTCGACCGTAGGATGTTAAATCCCGTCCTGCGGATGACTCGTCTTCCAAGATGTCTTGAAGACTGGCATGAGGCTTGCATCTTCGAGTACGCGCTCCAGACGGCGTACAAATTGTAACGGCACAATCGTTTTGAACATGCCATTGATACAGGTATTTGTGGATTCAGTCTTCGGGCATAAAAGTTAGACTTAGTGCTGCATGCGACCTGCCAATTGCGTCTTTCAAACCGGCAACGGGTGCGGTATTGTTTTGCATTGACTTCAGATGCCCAGTCAGTTGTTTCAAGATATTCGAGACTTCTGGGTCATTTTCAAGCTAAATGCGGTATGTCAGCAACAGATATCAAGCACGGGTACAGAGGTGAAAACGCACCTCGTCGAACATCGTTTGGGTTTCTTTCCCTCCCGCAAGGGTAAATTCGGTCTGCTTCTGGTTATATTCGTCAGGCAAGCTGTTGACCTGCCGCAGAACAGGGTGCTCCTAGAAAAGGTCAGCGTCAGCGTAATTCCCTTAACTTACTCGCGTCAAGGCCACACTTACGTTCTTCGATTGCCTCTTCCTCTCCGCTTCTGCTCGCTTCGCATTCCTCTCCATCTCCTGCAGTTGCTTTTTCTCTCTTTCGAGCAGAGCTTCTTCCTTTTCGACTTCAGCCTTCAAGAGATCAATACTATCAGTCACTGTGGCTAAAGTAGCCTCCAAGGAACACTGCAAACATGTGTCAGCCATATCTTCAATGGAGGTTTATCGAGCGTTACTTACATGCTCCTTAAGCGCTGCCTCGTACTCAAAGACAGAGTCTTTCGTAACTGGAGGAAATGGCATGCGCGGAAGCCGCTTTCCCAGACTGTAGCCATAGATGATTACAGGTCAGTATAATCATTTCTCAGGAGACAGAAGACCAGGAACTATACTTTTTCACAACAGCTTGAACAGCAGCCTGTGCTTCGATGCGTTTGCCCTCGTTCTGCTGTCTTACAATAACTGGACGCTCCAGGGCCCGAAACATATCGCGCACCCTGTCTTGAACCGGCTCCGGAAGTGTGGACCACTTTGATTTGATGGTCCTTTCGGAGACCTGCCGGACCTGGGGCTTCAAGTAGGCATAAGGCTTATTGCGCGCCTCACTCCTTTGCTCGGGTCCATTGCTGGAACGCTTCCGCTTGGGAGGCATTTTTGACCTGTAAATTATCCTATAGGTGAGGGAATAATCTGGATTATATAGCTTTGATCACTTTTGATGTAGTTACACCCACATGCCCAGACGGAACCCGGACGTAGCGTCATCATAATAAACGCGCCGTTGGCCCGTTGCTGAGAAGATCACATGACCACACTGGGTATTCCGGGTTGCGCTAAGCCCCTTGGAGCTGGTGGGGCCACCCCCGCGAGTTAGTAGCTCTGCCCCTGACGGTGGTGGGTTATCGCTGCTATCTACGGAGTATATATCTATCTATCTACTACGGAGAACTACTGTATGTTGCGGCATCTGTTGAAGGTCCTCTACAGTTACCGTGTACATGGGAAAGAAGCAACTGTCATCGCATCTTGTACATGTATATCAATTTTACGCGATTCACATTACATCCTTGTGGCTGGATTTACAATCGTGAAGACTAATGATCCTTGCTTGAATCAATGATTGGGAAGCAACGAAGGCAGAGCACCAATGGAGAACGAGAAGAACTCGCGGGAGAGCTTATACTCCCGGCAGAATGCATGCATCAAACTAGATACTATGTGGTATTTAGAGAATTAAACCATTATCGCCAATCCAAGTGGGTATTATGGGGTGACATGTAATAGGCCGGGATTATTAATGTGACTGCAACCAGGTGCGTCGGCACATCAAACCCTGGTCGATGTAGAAATCAAGACGGGCGGCCGTAAAAGCAAACGCCTGCATAACCGTTTGAACAATGCGCATCCTTCCAGAAGATCGCTGAACTGCTCCAATGTACAAATGGGTGAAGATCAGCCCATGCTTTCGATAGAATAAGAGAGATGATCATGGTCGCATAATTGAGGTGACTACCGAGGCATCACCAAGCCATTCATGGCCTTCAACTCCGCTAGCTGTGCTTTGAGGATGTCATTGCCGCGCAATACTTCTTCCAACCAGTCAGCCGCCTGCGTGAGCATTGCGCTTTTGCTAAAGCCGCCGCCTTTTAGGCCAGGAACAAGGGTGCATAGATCATCGAACCCTTGTCTGATCAAGTTTCTTCGCTTTTGCTCCGAAAGGATATGGTTGCTTCTCTTTTGTTCTTCGGTCAGGTTCTCTCGTGCGGGCTTTGGACCCTGGGAAAGCCTTGATTTCCGAACGGCGTCATGTGACATTCGTCTTGATGACGAAGCCTTGGACTTTTTCGATCGTGGCCGCGAGCTTTCCTCGTCCGAGTTATCGTCTTCTTCCTCCTTGACCAAAACTCTTTGCTTCTTCTTAGGTTGGGAAAGATCTTCCATGCTGTCCTTGAACTCTCTGCGCAAGTTGCTGAGTTGTCCAGCCGCATCTGTATCAGTCCATGTTGCATCATAATTTCCGGTGATGCGCACGGGGCTCGGCGCTCGAGTGTTTGCGGCACTGCTTTGTGCTTCGAAGCATGCCAAGTGACCGAGCAACTCTTTTGTGCGCTGCTCTTCATCTGGTTGATCCGGCGGTGCAATGTATCCTTGATCCACAAAACTTTCATCCGAGCCCCAATGCAGTGGACGAACCTTGGCGGTCTGCTGTTGCTCCGGCGATATCGGTTCACGGACATCGAAGAGCATCTCTGAGGTATGGTACCCATGGGGTAACCGAGGACGGGATGAGCTGTTGGGTTGTTTCAAGGGCACATGGCTGGGTTGCGGTTGAAATTTGCCATGAGTGGACATTCTGAGGCTGTTGAAATCTATGTCAGGGGATGGGTATGAATGTGATCCTAAGTTGGTATTGAAATCGGCCCCGTGTATCCCATTATGGTATAGCATGGAAGCAGCCGCGAATATATCTGAGTTGGCACTCAGGTTCCCCGGCATTACGTCCATGAGCGGTTTGTCTATGCTGCGATGAGAGAGGGAGGGTTGTGATGAGAGAGAGGTCGTGGACCCTTCGAAAGTCGGGGGGAGGAGCTCGTCTGAGAAGTCGAAGTTGGCGGTGCCAAATGGCTTATTTGATTGACTCTGCAGCCAAAAATCACTGGAGAGCTGATTGGAGTTCATCGTAGTAAAGAAGTTATCCAGCATCAATGATTCATCTTGATCCAAGAGTGCCGGCCCGGGAGGTGGCGCAGGAGCAGGTTCAAATGGGGTATCTGTAGGGGAGAGAAAAGAATCTAAAGCCCCTCCACATTAGACAGGACGTGGCAGCAGCGAAGGAATACACTTACAGCCAAAGGGGCCAGGCTGCGGAGTATTCTGGCCTTTATGTGTCCCCGACCTGTTTGGATCCATGGCGATGATGGTGGATGGGGGCGAGAGAAGGCAAGTATGTGATATCGCAAAGAAACTCGACTAGCATGTGCTAGTCTTGAATGAGAGCGGCGCCGAAAGACAGTGCCAACATGCCTTGACCGGCAAAGCGGATGCAGGAAAAGAGAATAAACCCTTTCAGGAATGCGATGACAATGTGGTGTCAAAGAGTTCCAGTGATACCAATCACCGGAAAATTGGAAGCTAGCTAGCTATAGGGGGCGGTGGTCGCGGAGGGGAGTATCAATGATCGAGGGTGCTGGGGAAGTACGGGCGAATGTCTGGAGGTCTAGGATACGAAACACCGTCAACAAGACCAAATTCACCTGACGGAAAAGGCATCCCCCACATTGAAAATGACAGATAGACGGGAGGGTTGACGGCAGAATCCGGGGATAATGGACGGTGGAGAGAGTAACCGTAGATAGACAGATCGATCGTAGCATTCAGACAGTCAGTCACTACTACACGAGTTGCTTCTCGTCGCTGGGAATCCGTCGGCCTTTTCAAGGCAATCACATGCAAAATCTGGCGCTCCGGCAGAGGTCGCGTGACGTAAACCAATTACCATTGATACCCCCAATTGCCAGCCACGCAGCAGGGCCAATTTGTGTAATTATGGTTTCCAGACGGTATGAATCGGACCAATTTCCCAGTCCGGGGAGACTCGACCTTATCCGGCCCGATCGATTCCCATTTCTGGTGCCCATCCAATCTATCCATCCACCTATCCACATCTCCATTCATCCACCATGTACACTCACTCTCTGTCTGTCTGCTTTTTTTGTTCCCTTCCTGCTGACAGGAATCCTTTTCCTTGATCATCCCTTGACCAAGGCGAACCGTAAAACTGCTCCGGCTCCTCCGATCTGGACGATTCGCTACCATTGTGTCTACTGGAGTTCATACTTTCTTGGCTCCATTACACCAGCTGGTTTCCCCAGGTGACGGCTAGCGGTTGGTTGATAAAACCCCAAGTTTGGAGCGTGGCATAACGGGGGATCGTCGCCTTCCGCCTGGTCTGTAACCCCTGAACCACACCTGGATTAACGGCCATTCCCCTCGTGTCTTGAACGACCGAGGTTGAATTTCTAATAGTCCGTCGCACGGATCCACGGCCGATCCTACATACAAAAAGGGCTGCCCATCACGGAGCACGTACCACTCTGGGTAACCGCCGCGGAGCCAAGTGTTTGTGTTAGTTTCCTATTCTGTCAAGATCTTTGGGCCGGCTAGAAATGCATGGATCCTAGTGCAGTATGTCCTGCCACAATTCCTTTGATTTTCTGCAGAATTCACTCGTCTCTTTTTGTGGCCATGGTCTCGATTCTGTTAATCGGTGGCATACTCCCAAGATACAGTCTGACCCCAGCAAATAGGTCGTTTCATTGTTTCACAACTCAAATCCAGACTTCAATGGCACGGTCATGGACTAAATGAGTTGAATTGCACCATGGACTCGGCCGCCATCATTCGCCAGCATCGAAGCAGTATCCGCGTTCTACAGCCGTAAGTATTCATTATACCCATTTTCGGCCACTTCTGGGCGACGTCGATACTGACCGTAACAGAGTTCTACGCGCATACGCACTTGGTTATTTATCTTCAACTACTCCTAGAGTAATAACCTGTCTACGGCGAATTCGGGGGCATGGCTTAAGCTTCGGAGAGCAGCTCAAGGAGGTATGTTAATGTTACCCTGATAGCATTAAGCCCGCTGCACCTGTGCATCGTTCGTGATGCGTATACACACATGGAAATTTTCGCTGCCCTACCCGTCTACAATCAGGATAAGGCCGGTGTACTCACTCTGGCTATGCAGTTGTCCACCACATTGACAAGTACTCTACGGCTGGATGCTTTCCCGGCATTCTGTGCTGTACTCGTAGGGGGCTCAACCGTCTTTCCCTTGATCCTCTTACGATGTCTTGCGCATCTCGTTCGTAAGCTGGGTTTAAAACCCGGTCGTTCTAATGCATTGCTTCACATGCGACTGGCTAGACTTGTTTCTGCGTTACTGTCCGCTTGGTTCAGTTTTAATATTCTGAATCAGAAGCCTATCAGGTTGCAGAGAGCCTGCGACGAATGTCAAGGTGGTACTGATCCAAAGAATGCTGCAGACCAGAGAAAGCTCGGACCGGAGCCGCATAACCATCCCCAGTTGGCAGGTAGAACCATGGACCTCACTCTTTTCAGCCTTACAAGAGCGGTCGATTTGATGGTCTACATAAGTTGGGCAAATTGGCGGCGATGGCGAAAGTCCAAAAATCAGTGGAGTCTAGTGGAGCGTGTTGCTCCTCAACTCGCAGATGCGGGTGTGTTTGCCACGAGCGCAGCGATAGTTATGTGGGCATGGTTTTATATGCCTGAGAGGCTACCAAGATCTTACGGTAAATGGATAGGAGAAGTAGCAAAGGTGGATGGCCGCCTGATCGAAGCACTTCGCCGTGCTAGGCAAGGTGTCTTTGTGTACGGAAAAGACACCGGGCAAGCATCACTACTTCAGTCCATGTGCAAAGATTATAATTGGCCTGTGGAATGGGGAGACCCTTCCAAGACTATCCCGATACCGTGTGAGATGGTCCACATGGGTAGTGGTCATAGCTGTGAAAAGCATGCTCTGTCTCGGTTCACTCGAACATTCAAGTTCGCCTGTGCTACCTACATACCTCTGCAGATCATCTTTCGTTTGCGGTCAGTGAAGTCCATGGCATCCCTCAAACAGCCTATAGCTGCTGCCTTGCGCTCATCTGCCTTCCTTGCTTCATTTGTGAGCTTGTTCTACTACTCCGTCTGTCTTGCAAGAACGCGGATCGGCCCCAAAGTATTTCACCGCGGAACAGTAACTCCAATGATGTGGGATTCTGGGCTCTGCGTCGGCGCCGGATGCCTGATGTGCGGTTGGAGCATACTCGTGGAGAACGCACGGAAGCGACAGGAGATTTCACTATTTGTGGCTCCAAGGGCTGCCGCAACTGTTCTGCCAAGATACTACGAGAAACAGGTGAGTTCAGATACTTTCATATTACCCAGTGGTTGCAGAGCTTGGGAGTTGTCACACTCGTCTTGCCGCTCTCTGCGCCATCCCATTCTAGCTTCGTCGAACATTGTACCACTTTCTAACCGTTGTGGCTTATCTAGTATCAACACCGGGAACGTATAGCATTTTCTATCAGCGCCGCCATTCTTCTGACTTGTCTCCAAGAGAGACCTGATATGGTTCGGGGTGTATTTGGTCGGATCGGTAGAAGCGTGCTGGCGTGATTGCGCTGAGCAAATGGCGTTTGCGACCGGACCTTTACATGTATAGACTTATTGTTGTTTCTTTCGTCACTCTCTCTGTAACTATACAAGGTATCATTAGCGGTTCTGATATGTATTATTATGCTATCATTATTCGTCGAGGATTCAGGGAACAAAAGCAAATAATCTAGCCAGGTCTGTAGGTTTTTCTCTCTCAGAACAAAGCCATAGGGCAAAGAATCGCCATCTTGGTCAAGCGGAAATCTCCCGCCCAGATAAGATTATCTGATCTCATGTTTTTCTCCTAGCCCATCATAGATGCCCGTTATTGGGAAACCGGCACCCTAAATTTGGGAAAGCCCAAGAATAGAAACCCGACGATCTCTTTAGATATTCAGAATGTCTAGAAGCTCACCTGAAACAGAAGACAAATGTTTCAGAGCTAATCTTGACCTAGGGGAAGATCAACCATCCTTGACTTTACATTGGCAAGATAAAGGGGTCTCTAATATGACCAATATTCGGAGTATCGCTTCATCGGATATTCCTGCATCCAGGATGATTCTCAACAAGCTCTCTCTGGGTTTGAGGCATCTTATTATAGAACTCAGGGTACTGCATACTTCAGTACACCTAGAGGTACTTCTATTTGAACATAAGGCATGTAATCACATCATAAAAGAACTTCGTTACAAATGTGTGGTATGCTACTAAGCACCTACTACTACTTGCCCTAGAGGTATATATTGCCGAGGCCAGAGGTGTTCACATTTGCTTGTTAATCGTTCTCATATAGCCAAGCACCACAATTCTATACAGATAACCACAACGAGAATAAAAGTGCTTAACTTGTCCATATTTTTAAGAAGACCAAATTCATAGCCCTGGCAAGATGAACGAGATACTGAATATGGTAGTCATTGAGGGATATATTTCCTAGAACAGATAAGTCCCGGCTATCATCGGGAGCGCGGAACAAGGAAGGCGGCACTAGAGGCGGTATAATACAACCGACAGAAAAGCATTGCCTGATCATATCACGTGCTTCAGGTACCTTATCCCAATCGGAGTTCTAGATGGCATCTCTCCATATCTCCCCGCAGCGCATATAATCATTGACGATGTTCTCGCGCCCGATCTCCTCATGGGGTCGGCTTCCGTGGTCGGGCCCCGGCCTCCGCCCGGCCACCATCACAAATACACGATGTGTTGACTCTGGGAGGAGATTCTTCACTCGCAATTCATGTCTCCGGCAGAATATCAACGCACCTTTCAATACGCCACAGTCGAAAAAGCGCAATGCGTCGACAATGTATGTTGAAGGGTCGCAATGGCATCGGCACTTTCCGTTCTAATAGGTTATAGGTACTATACAGCCAGTCTTATTCTCGGAACCGTTGCGCTTGCCTATGGCTCCGTCCCTCTGTACAAAATGGTTCGACAACCCTGCCCTTGAATTCTAGTCTGCGGCAGAGGCTAACGGCTTCACTCATACAGATCTGCCAGCAAACCGGCTGGAACGGTCAACCCGTAGCTACTCACCGTGTAGGTGACGGCGATACCTCTTCCCGCGTCACCCCGGTCACCGACTCCCGTCGTTTGAGAATCACGTTCAATGGATCAGTTTCGGATGTTTTACCATGGAAGTTTACACCGCAACAACGTGAAGTTCGAGTTCTTCCGGGCGAGACAGCACTTGCATTCTTCACAGCGACAAACAAGGGCCCAACGGATATCATTGGTGTAGCGACGTATAGTGTCACACCCGGACAGGTTGCTCCCTACTTCAGCAAGATTCAGTGCTTTTGCTTCGACGAGCAGAAGCTGAATGCTGGAGAGTCGGTTGACATGCCGGTGTTCTTCTTCATCGATCCCGACTTTGCCAATGATCCGGCAATGAAGGGCATTGACACAATCACGCTCTCATATACCTTCTTCAGTAAGTCTCCAGATCAAACCAATGATGAGGTATCATGTGGCTAATCAATGTGAAACAGAGGCGCGATATGATGACAACGGTGTCTTGAAGCCATTGCCGTCGAGCTAATGGCATGACTGATTGTTATGTACTACATACCAGGAGCCAAGCGATTGGACTCTCTACGACAACAGACTCACAGTAAAATGCTTTTGGAACGTATATACCCGGAATCACCCTGGCCTTGTGACATCCAACGGAATGTCCTAGAGACCTGGCTCGCTCCGATGTGACCCTCCAAGCAAAGTCGGAAGACCCATCTCTCCTCTTGCAAGGGCCAATTATGAAAACCTGAATCTGATGGTCCCAAGCACCCCACTGACCATCTTTGTATCATAGATAGAGCATGTACATACAGAGAACTACTGAAGCTTTTCGTATGGAATGGGTGGGGTGTTAATTCATGTATAGTATTTAGGCGTTCAAACGTGAAATATAAACAATCCCAAGGAATCAATGCCATACATCCATCACCTCAATGTAGACAATGATCTGTAGTGTTCCTCTGGCTACTAGACCGTTTCGATTGTACTATATCTGCAATGATTTTGTAGGGCTGAACGTGATTGGTGAGTCCGCTGCATAGTCAGCATAGCGCACGGACCGCCAATTAAGCTCGCGTGTCACGTCCGACGCGTCTGCGCTCGGCCTAAGCTATCTATCGGCTCTGAAGGGAAAGCATACTTCTGAGTGAAGACCTAGAAGCCTTAAACTATCAAACTGCACACTCAATTGCAAAATGGCCTTGCTAGTCGACAAACTGCGGCCGCGGTCGCTAGATGCCCTCACATACCACCCGGAGCTGTCCGCGCGACTGAAATCGTTGGTAAGGCAATTCAAGCTCACAGTATCTACCCCGAGTACAATCCTCACAATGATATTAGGCGCAAAGCGGCGACTTCCCTCATCTGCTCATGTACGGACCCTCAGGCGCAGGGAAAAAGACACGAACCATCGCGACACTCAAGGAATTGTACGGTTCCGGAGTCGAAAAGATCAAGATCGACGCTAGAGTCTTCCAAACGACAAGCAACCGCAAGCTCGAGTTCAATATAGTGTCTTCGGTCTATCACTTGGAGATCACCCCATCGGATGTTGGAAACTATGATCGTGTCGTTGTGCAGGAGCTGTTGAAGGAGATTGCGCAGACCCAGCAGGTCGATCTCTCGGCGAAGCAGCGCTTCAAGGTCGTTGTGATCAACGAGGCCGATCATCTTACTCGTGATGCGCAGGCGGCGCTGAGACGGACGATGGAGAAGTATAGTCCCAATCTGCGATTGATTCTATTGGCCAATAGCACCTCGAATATTATCGCTCCTATCCGGTCCCGTACCCTGCTGGTCAGGGTTGCTGCTCCGAATGAAGAGGAAATCTGCACTGTACTGAGGAACGCGGCTAAGAAGGAAGGATGGCCTGAGGCAAGTGGGTTGAATAAGAGGATTGCTAAGGAGAGCGGGCGTAATCTTCGTCGCGCGCTTCTGATGTTTGAGGCTATCTATGCTCAGAAGTACGTCCCAGATTGGTTATCTATTGGGGTGTTAGAGCTAACGTAGTCTGCTTCTGTTTCTAGTGAGAAAGTTACGGATAACACGCTCATCCCACCGCCCGACTGGGAAGCTTTGATTGCGTTGACAGCCGAGGAGATTCTGGCTGAGCGATCGCCAGCTCGTCTGTTGCAAGTCCGCGCACGCTTATACGACCTTTTGACGCATTGCATACCACCGACTACCATTATCAAGGTTCGATCAGTGCGTTTTGGGCGATTGAAACAGAAGTGCTAACTGGGCTCTAGTCTTTGACATTCAACTTGATCACAAAGGTCGACGATGCTCTAAAGCCTGATGTCATCAGGTGGTTGGCGTTCTATGAGCACAGGATCACTCAAGGCAGCGTAAGGGCTCTCACTTGCTGCATGCATGTCCAAGATACGCGACTAATATCCTTCGCAGAAAGTAATCTTCCACCTCGAAGCATTCGTTGCCAAGTTCATGCGCATATACGAGAGGTTGGACTACCCCCAAATACCCCGAAGCTGCTCAATTTATTCGCTAACCCGTGCACAGTTATCTTATGGGCATGGAATTCTAAAATTACGAAGATAATAATACCCAACGATTCTTAATGACTTCATTGTACACTACCGGGGGTCCTATCTCATCTGGGCCACTATGGGACTCGTAGCTGAAACCCACCTCAATATTTCAAGCATGCATTACTTCTATATCTCTTAAAAGCCACAAGATTTAGACATATCTTGCATTAAAAGAATGCACACTGAAACCCTGGTCCCGACTAACAGCAAGCGAATCAACACCCAAATAAGCACAAGCAAAGTACTACCACCAACCACAAGTAGCACATCCTCGTATCCCCCAAACCCAAGCTAACAACATGTGACCAAGCATCAAGATCATCCGAAAACAGCCAGGAACAAAACACGAAGTGGGCGTTACTTCTCCACAGAACCTTGGTAGAGATGACATCTTGATCGTCTAGATGGCTAGTAGATAGACTACGTCATCATCCCATGGGGTGATGATCCACCACAACCACACATATCCCCCCCGACATCTTCTAAAGACTCTGCGAACTATCTAGCTACCTTCAAGAGCAATTAACTATTCATTAAATATCACACATACTAAACATCCACTTTGAATAATGTCTGGCACTAATCTCATGGATATCGAGCCTGGTGGTGAGAACACGCAGTATGTCTAGCCTTACTACATTTGTTTCTTAAGGTTGAAATTGATGCTGATGGTGGTTGTAGGTATGAATCTATCCGGTTGTTTACGGAGACACCGGAGAAGCAGACGGGCCAGTTGGGTGGTATGTTATAACTATCTTCATCAGTCCTAAAGGCTATGTAGCAGCCGACTAAGTTGCTCGCAGGCCACTCCCAACATACCGTCAGCGAGATGAGAACAACACTCGACGACAACCAGAACGGAAACGAGGAGCAGTACAGGGATACGCCCCTGGCACGACAGCTGGAGAAGGGCGAGGGTACGACAGGTCTCACGGGAATTACAGATATAGGTAGGTACAGTTAAGTTTGATATTTCTCTTTTTCCTAACTCCGCATATTCATATGAAAATACATCGACACCTGCGACAAAGCGGAAAAGAAAATAGAATAAAACATGACAGATATAGAGAGTCTAGAAGCTGATGATGATGATAATGTACACAAGACCTGAAGCCCGAAACCCCAGAAGAGGGTGCTGCGCTGGCGGCGAAAATCAGGAGAGAACAAGGGTATGGACCTGGTTCGGGCGTCGGGGCTTAGATGTCATGACGTTGTGAATGAACCGGGTTGGATTGACGTGATTGAGAGGTTTGGTTGAGAGAAAGCGCTTTGAATTATTGGGGAGCAGAGGGACTGGAGGAGGACGAGGTCGAGGTCGGGGGGTTCGGTAGGTCCTGAGTACCGAGGGCTGGGCTTCTGCGTGCGCGTTTGAGGCTCTCCAGAGTCACTCCATTGCCAAGTTTCGTCAGTCCAACGACCGGCGGGTCGCCCTTCTTTACGAATTCCCAGAGGCCTGCCGCAGTTGTATTATTAGTTCACCGTATGTCAATAATTGAAGGTATATCATCAAGTGAGAGTAACGTACCGGGCAGCTTGTGACCGGCCAGACGGAAGGCTTCCCTGGCGACCTTTTCGTGCAGATCACCCTTGAGCTCAAAGACGATTCTGCTCACGCCAACCTTCGCGGTCCAGTAGTCGAACTTTCCCTTACCCTTACCCATACGCTGTTCATTGCCCTTGGTGTAGACACCGATGTTTGCGCTCACGCGCTTGTACAATGTGTAGTTCATACCTCTCAGACGTCTCTTAATCGTATCCTCTGCAATTTTCAACGACGCAGCGGGCAGCCGGCGGTCGTGGTCTTTCATCCGCAAGCCATAATCACCCCAGACGACAGTGGTACCACGGGAAGAACCACCAGTTGCGACATGCGGACGACCCTTCGGGGACTTGGATCTCTCGGCGAACTTAGGGGTAAGCCAATCGAGGGCAGGCGAGGTCGTCGAGAAGCATCGCGATAGCGGGAAAGCCGTGAATGGCGTCGACAGACCTACTGTACGGCATCGAAGTCAGGATATAAAAACTTTTCTTGGGGAGGCTTGCGGGAATCTCACACGACGGCCGAAGGAAGGCCATCTGAGGCCCCGAGAACATCTTCAGCTGCGGACCCATTGTGAATCGTGGCAATCGGCCCTGCTTGGACTGAATTGGGGGGACCGGAAGGATGATGGATGGACCGCAGACTGACTTTCAGGCCATCGGCTTCACTCCAGCGCCGATTCCACTTCCCGAAAGGGAAGAAAGTGCTGCGCACGTGCCACACGCGTGCCACCCTTAGGTAAGCCAATTAAGTCACGTCTCCCGCCGGCGAGCTCCAGGCAGCGCGTCGTGTTTCTTGGGAAGCTGCCTGTGCTGTGCTAGTTGGGTGTGCATCAGCATCGTTTCTGGGTCGCTTAAATATCCTGCTCAACCATTGCGCTCCGGGGCATGCTCCATTAACCATCTGTCGCCATGCCTGCTGATATTCGGAGCTTTTTTGGCGGCAAGTCTAGTCAAGGCTCCAACCCATCTCCCGCGAAGCCCGCGCCGAAGAAAGAGGTACCTAAATATCCCGCTGCGCATAAGCATTCTATACTGCATGCGAATCGCCGATGAATTACTGACATTGGTACCAAATTAGGAGCCTTCTTCGAGAAAAAAGAGTAAGAGAACTGGTCATCAGTCTTGTCCCGCAATATCTTATTGATGCGCGTACAGGGACTAGAAAGGTTGTAGACGACAGTGATGAGGAAGAAGTTGTCGCTACCAAGACCGCAAGCCCGAAGGTGAAGGCTCCGAGCAAGCCGTATGTCTGCCCTAATGCGACTGCCCGCTGTAGTTTGCTGACAATTACTCAGAAAGCCAGAAGTATCGAAGGGTGAACCTACAACTTCGTCAGACTATTTCGCATCTAGCAAGAAGAGAGGCAGGCCTGCCAAGGAGACCAAGACATCTCAGCCTGCTGTCACCGAAGAACCTGAAGCGAAGCCATCCCCGAAACCGAAAAAGTCTACGAGCACCGAAAAACCTGCACCAAGACCTCAACGCGGTACACGAAAGGCTACTACAGTCGTTGAAGACGAAGAACTCGGTGACGATGACATCCATGCGACAGAATACAAGAAACCGGGCAAGGGGGATGATGATTATGTCGAGGAAGAGGACAAGGACAGCGACAGTGATTTCGAGGAACTTGCCGTAAAGCCAGCCAGTGCCGCCTCCGGAAGACAAGGACGAAAGAAGCAGGCAGCCGCGGAATCGGATGAGGATGTGGTTATGGAGGACCTGCCCAAGCGACCTTCCAGAGCTGCCAAGTCAGCCGCCTCTCAACCAGCGCGCAAACGCAAATCCGAAGTTCTTGAGAAGGACGAGGATTATGACACCAAGACTAGTCCTAAGAAGGCCGCGGAGACGAAAGCCGCTCCCCGGACACCTAAGAAGCCAAGGGCATCAGCCAAAACAGATCGACCTGAAAGCAAGGAAATTCAGGATATATTTGACAGCATACCTACGATCAGACCACCCTCTCCTCCGCGCGAGACTGGTGAAAAGGCCAAATTCAACTACGCTGCTCACGCACAGCGCTCGCGGTCACCAGTAGCTGGGGGGGCGGATATACCACAGGGAGCGGAAAATTGTCTTGCAGGGCTGTCTTTCGTTTTCACTGGTGTCTTGGACACGCTCGGCCGCGACGAAGGGCAAAACTTGGTGAAGAAGTATGGTGGTAAAGTCACTGGGGCACCTAGTTCCAAAACCAGCTATGTTGTCCTGGGAGCGGATGCCGGACCCAAAAAGCTGGCAACGATTAAGCAGCACAACCTAAAGACAATCAACGAGGAGGGGCTTTTCGAGCTTATCCGTCGACTTCCAGCCAATGGTGGAGATGGGAAAGCGGCAGAGCAACATGAGGCGAAAAAGAAAGCAGAGGAAGAGAAAATTCGCGCGATGGCCGCTGAGATCGACCGCGAGGAGAAGCGCAAGGCGGCGGCTGCGCGCAACACGGCTCCCTCAGGACCTCAACCGCCTTCAAGTTCGCAAAGTACGACGCAAAGCACGAAGACTGACGACCGCCTGTGGACCACCAAATATGCGCCGACCTCGATGAATATGATTTGTGGTAACAAAGGTGTTGTCGAGAAACTACAGAACTGGCTTCGCGACTGGCACAAGAATGCCAAAGCTGGCTTCAACAAGCCAGGGAAGGATGGGTCAGGAATGTATCGCTCTGTCATGATTCACGGACCGCCTGGAATTGGCAAGACCACAGCAGCACATCTGGTGGCAAAGCTAGAAGGGTACGATGTCGTGGAGACAAATGCAAGTGACACAAGAAGCAAGAAGCTCGTGGAAAACGGCCTTCTCGGTGTTTTGGATACGACTTCGCTACAAGGCTACTTTTCGGGTGTTGGGAAGAAGGTGGAAAGTGCGAAGAAGAACTTGGTCCTCATCATGGATGAAGTTGACGGCATGTCCGCCGGTGATAGAGGTGGTGTAGGAGCACTCGCTTCCATCGCCAAGAAGACTCACATCCCGCTGATTTTGATCTGTAATGAGCGAAGGCTCCCGAAAATGAAGCCTTTCGATCATGTCACATATGAACTTCCGTTCAGGCGGCCGACGGCCGAGCAGATTAGAGCCCGGCTGTCGACCATCTGCTTCCGCGAGGGCTTGAGGATCCCGCCTCAGGTCTTGGACAGCCTTATTGAAGGCACCAACGCGGACATCCGGCAAGTTATCAACATGCTTTCAACCGTGAAATTAGACCAGACAAACCTAGACTTCGAAAAGGGGAAGCAGATGTCTAAAGCATGGGAAAAGCACATCGTTCTGAAGCCCTGGGATATCGTCGGCAAGATCCTCAGTGCGCAAATGTTCTCGCCAAGCTCAAAGGCTACGTTGAATGACAAGATTGAACTCTACTTCAACGATCACGAGTTCAGTCCTCTGATGCTTCAAGAGAACTATCTGAAAACACGACCGGCGTTGACTGGCGCCTATCATGGCAGAGAACAGAAGCTGAAACAGCTTGAACTAATGGACAACGCTGCTTCAAGTATCAGTGATGGTGATCTCGTCGACAAGATGATTCATGGTACTCAGCAGCAATGGAGTCTGATGCCTACCCATGCCGTGTTCAGTTTTGTCCGGCCAGCCAGCTTTACGTACGGAAACATGATGGAGCGGCCCGGGTTTACTAGTTGGCTGGGACAGAACAGTAAACAAGGTTTGTGCAATCTGTTGGCTAAAATAGTTTGCAGTGCTAACACCAATTATAGGCAAGCTTTGGCGTTACATCAAAGAAATTCAGGGTCATATGCGTCTTCGCGCATCTGGTGATCGAGATGAGATTCGACAACAGTATATGCCGCTCCTCTGGGACAGGCTAGTCCGCCGATTAATGGTCGAAGGCAAGGATAGTGTCGACGATGTCATTGATTTCATGGACAGCTACTTCCTTACGCGCGAGGACTGGGATGCCTTGGTAGAACTTGGACTGGGACCTATGGATGAATCCAATGTGAAGCTGCAGACACAGACGAAAGCAGCATTCACCCGGATTTATAACCAGCGCTCCCATCCCCTCCCCTTCATCAAGGCCAGTAGTATCGCTGCTCCGAAGAAGATGCCGAAGGAAAAGCCCGACATCGAAGATGCCCTTGAGGAGTCGGATGAGGAAGAGGTGCTCGAAGACGACTCAAAGGACAATGCCGAGAGCGAAGAGCTTGATTTGAAGAAGGACAAGTATGTTCGCGTGCCCAAGAAGGCTGCGAAGGGCGGAGCAGCCAAAGGAAAGAAATCGAAGAAGGCAGCAGCGGGCGATGATGATTTTATCGACGACGAGGAAGAGAAACCCAAGAAGGCTCGAGGCCGGAAACCTAAGGCCAAATGATCTAGAAATTGGGAGAGCGACGGAGTCATTACCTCCGGTTTATGTCCATGTATTATCAGTTCTGTTAGTATAATGAGCGGACTACTAGCGATTTCACCATCAGCAGTGGATGATTATTGTTTTTGTGTGATTGCCATAGCACTATCTTGGAATGAATCACTCCAAATGTATAATAGACCATATTATAGAATTCCAAGGGTGTACTGTGATTTCTTCATTATAGAGAAGGAGAGAGAGTGCGTGCTTCGTATACTGGGTAGTACCCCGCATCTATCCATCGCTGGGACCAAAGAGTTGCACGCTGTGAAGAACAGGGAATGCAACACTATTTTAATGTCCCTCGGTAGCTAATTTGCCTTGCATAGACTAGTACCCGTGCAAGGATAAGGGGACCAACCCCTTGGTGTGTGTCAGAGGAACAAGCAGAAGGGCAGGCGGGAAAATGGCATGGTTGCGGCGGCGGTGCGGAGATCGGCCACGGGATCTCCAGGCCATCCATCTTCTGCCCGCGACGGCTGAGCCTGCAAGTGCTTTTGATCCCCACACAACCTCATCGCCGCAGGACGCTCTTCCTCGTCCCTTTGCGTTGCTTATCCCTCATTTCTTACCATCAGGCTGGTCCTGCATTCACATCCCACGGTCGCTCTCTTTTCCTACTACTTCTTTTTTCGGCCTGCTCCAGTTCAGCGCATCCATCCATTTCCCCTTGTTGCACCAGCCCGGAGATCATGCCCACTCGAATCCCGACAGCGGTTTCGCTCTTCCTGGCGTAAATGGTCGTTTTCCCGTGATTGTGACGAGGCCTACTCTATCTCTTACTACTCATCTCTTTTCTTGCAGCGATTGTAACCATGTCTCTTCTCCACAATGAAGAGTAGGTGTCTGACCCCGCGACCATCTCGCGTCCCCCCCTCCCCTCATCTCCCCCGGTAATCGCACACATGCAGTATTAGGTCAACAACTAATCCCGATCGCAGTTTCACAATCTGGCAGTTGCGCACTTCCTATCTGTCTACCATAAAGGACGGCATAGGCGACAGGCTTATCAACGTGAACAACACCGTGCTCAACACGCCAGGATTCCGCGCAGCTGGCTGGTCTTCGGCTTCTACGAACCCCAATACGCAGAGCGCGGCTGCTCACATTAAGCGGACAAATTCACCCCCAATCCCCACGACTACGGCGGTTACCTCGGAATATTACCAGTTGGGTGTTGCCCGAGACGATGCGCAGAGATTCGGCCTGGTGGATGAAGGCGACGATGACGAAGGGGGAATGGTGACTGGGAAGACCAATACGGAGTTGATTGGGCGTCGAAACCGCGGAAAACGAGTCCACCGGAGGGAACGACAACAGCATGAGCAACAGAAACATAGAGAAGCGGAGGATGATGACAGCAGTGACCTGAGTGATGAGAGCGACGATGATGGGGACAGTGCTCGAAGGTGAGTCAATTGGCTCAAGGGATGCAGAGGACCCGCCTGTGCAGCCTTATGCTCACAATTCATAGTGCTGCGAACCAGATCAAGTTCACGAAGATGCCCATACGAACAAGAGCCGGATCTTCACCCATACGCTCATCAGACCGCCAGGAAAGCCCTCAGGTTATGGTCACGTCTCCATCGCATCCAACAATGGGTACCCATTACCGTACTGGGTCATTGGGAACAGCTGTTAGCAGCATAAATGAGCGGCCGCGGCGCGATACTACGACTACAGCCAGCAGTGACATATCTTCGGACAATGACCTGGATGCATCTGCCTTCAGAAGGCGTCAGATCTCGTTCTCTAGCCATGACCAGGTCATAGAACCTGCGAGAAGGAGAAATGGCCCACCGGGCCCTCGAGACCTGGAAGAACTTCATGAGCAAGCCGAGGACTCAGGAGCTGAATCTGTGGGTTCGGCCCTGTCATCTGATTTCGACGCAACGACGGGTTCTGCGTCATTACTTGCAGGGGTTGGGATCACTGGTAGCTTGGATTCATCATCGCCAGTTGCTCTGATGCACAAGTTGCAGAATGGCACGGGGTCACAGACGGCATCCCCAAGGAAACCCAGAACCCCAGCACCAGAGCTCCAAGATCTGCCACCTCCGCGGCCAATCAGCACTGTCCAACCAGTTAGTTTGCTTTCCAAGGCACTTAATGCGCGCAAGAAAGCGCCGACGAACCCGGTGGAGAAGTTCGCGGTGCTTTCAGGCAAGGGCTTGACCGATGTCCTGAACATCAAACTCTACCTACCATTCTCCGCCGATCCCGATGAACCACTCGATTTGCCAATTGCGCGCGAGTCCAAACTTGCAGAGCAGCCTGCACCAGTAACAGTTGTCGAAGCAATCGGTCTAGCTCTTTGGAGATACAGCGAAGAAGGTCGCGAACCGGCTGTTGAGCGCAGCAAGCTTACCGTGAACATGTGGACGCTGCGAATGGTGGAAGATGGCGAAGTCGAATATGATTTTCCCGCTTTAGGTCGAACATCGCCAATTGCCGACTTTACCTCGAATAACAATCGGGCCGCTGGTCGACGGACTCGGGGGAAACAGTATGATGAATTCGCGCTAGTCGAAGCATCGAAGGCGGAATTCGAAGCAAACGAGCGCCAATTCCCCCAATTCAGCCAGACAGCTGCTTCTGAGGATAGCGGAGAGGCACCTGCACCGACGAGTGCCCCAACAAGCCAGCCGGTCCCGCAAAGCAAGGCACCTCGCCCGAACCCGATTTTGGGACAACCCTTCTCGTCGGCTTTGAACGACAATACACTAACACCCGCGGATCGGCCTGCCGTGCCCACGTCCCATGCCACTCCTCGCCTGGGGGTGTCAAAGACCCTGAAAATCCGGTTCATCAATGTGGAAGCGTCCACCCAGGTGACGACGCTCAACACGTCTACCGACAGCTACATCGCCGAGATCCTCGATTCGGTGTGCAAGCGATGGGGTCTAGACAAGGGGAACTATCTACTGAAGGTGATGGGCTCCAATACGATCGCACCGCTAGACCGCACCGTGGAAGCCTTGGGCAATATCACGGAGCTGGACCTGGTGCGCCGACGATTCGGGCCGCAGTCGCTGACGGGCTCCCCGGGCAGCTCCTCCCCGAACGCGCCGCTCCTCATCGACAGCACCAGCGCGCCCAGCAAGAAGGGGAAGAAGAGCGGACAGCGCATGCTACACCCGCTCACGCAGAAGCAAGATCTCATTGGGGGATATTACCGGCGGTACTACGTCTGGCGCAAACAATCCATGGGCTTTACGCAATCCAACCACCGGATCTTGACGTTTGACAACGATTACATGCATATCATGCCGGCGGACACGGGCAAGACAGCGTCGGACACCAAGACGCGGTCGATCAGCTTCAACGATGTCGTGGGATGCAAGGTGAGCCGGCGACACCCGAAGAATTTCCGGGTGGTGGTGTTGCGCGGCAACGATGCCAACGAGCAGAAGCGGTATGATTTTGAGGCACGCAATGCGCTGGAAGCGGTGGAAATCGTGGACGAGATCAAGAAGAACATGGCGCATTATCGCATCTAAGGGACGCATTGCTATTGTTATTTGCTTGCTGTTTTATAAGGAACCGAGAAGTGGAAGCGAGCCCTCTGACCAATATTTGGAGGGAGCGGCGTTGCAATCTTTGCTACTAGGTAGGAGTACATAAGGCCGGGCAGCTTTCGGGTTGGATTTGAAGTTTGCAGCAGCATGGAGCCAAGGCTACGGGGGGAATCAACAACAATTGGAACAGACTTTTTCTTTCATACACAAATTCGCGGAGATAGCATCTATTGATAATGGCGGTGCGCATCCCATCCGTAGCGTGTACACTAACTGTGGTATCTCAGGTGCTAAAGTAGATTAAGTGGATGCAAGCGTCAAGATCAGTTCATAGTGAAGCCTCCCGACCAACCAGGAGGCCGCCGGACGGGGGAATTCCTGACCGGTCAGGGGGCAGCTTGATTGGCTTCAAGCCTTCAACAAAGGGCAAGCCAAATGCCCCGAAGGCGGGGCGGTTTCCACTCGCCTTTTTTGGAGGATCCACCGGGGCGGTGATGAAGTCATCTTTCAGCGGTAAGCAATTAACTAACTAGTTAACTAGTAGTTGAGCTGCCAGCTGCCAGCTGCCCAACATGCATGTTGTTTGGGTTTTTAAAAGTAGCGACAGTTTGCATATATCATAGATAGATAAATACTTCAACCGTAAGAAAGAAAAGTACGGAGAGTGGTTGGTTTTGCACCAGCAGTTTCATCTTCCCAGCTTCTCTTACCTACTAGTACTAAGTAGTAGTAGGAGGCTCCTCGTTTCGGAATTCCAAGCCACACACACACGAGAGATCTGAAAACAGTGTTTGATGATGACCTCATCGGGGCGAATCTGAACCCGGAACCCGGAAATAAGTTTGGGAAACATGGATCTCGATAAGCGAGAAGGAGTGGAAAGAATGCATCATTGATGATAATGTAGCAATTGAAGGGTCCATGGATCGAGAAGGTGAGATCGGCTGGACCCGGTGGGTTCATTTACTTATTTTGCCTTAAGCAGGAGATGATGATGTTGCAACTTTGGTATCTGGGGAAGGCTTATCATTCCCAATGTCATGATGAGTGTATGTATGGTACCACTGCAGTTATTTGTTTGACGGTTCTTTTACTGTGGGAAAATTACTGGCCCAGACAAAGTATGTTTTAGCGTTGGGGTGGAGTCGACAAGTTAGTGGTGATGGAGATAGTTAAGTAGCATAGCTTCTTCGACTGTGGCCGGCCGACCGACCGCTTTTAGACATAGGGAAGGGTGAGGTGTTGTAATTATCAACTTGTCTTTAGATGGGTAGTTTGTTTCGGTTAAGTTCAAGTTGTAACCTTGTATAATAACAAGCGTATTTGGAAATAACAACTAACTACTTACCTTCTTGATGAAATGGTTGACTGACTGACTGACTGACTGACTCTCTGTCACTGTCCACTAAGCCCAATTCATGCCGATTTCACGCCAATCCAACCCCGCCTCTCTCCTCTCTCTTTCTCTTTCTCTCCCTTTGCTTTCCCTTTTCTCTCTAATTTTTCCCACTCTCTCTGTCCATCAAACTAATCAGAAAATAATTATAATGAATTAGGATAAATTATTGCGGTGCTTGTGCTCGTAGTTATTTTTTTTTTCAGCTAGTAGTAGTAGTAGTAGTAGTGCTGGTGGTCACTGCAGCATCTCTTTCCCTCCCCTCTCTCTCTCTCTCATCTCCTCTCCTTCTCCTCTCCTCTCTCTTTCTCCCCCTCATATTCAGCAACATCATTATCATTGATCCTCCCGCACACCAGCCATACTGCTCTCTCCCTCTCTCCCACCCCAGTCCAACCCATCCTCTCAAAGAGGTTCCCACACTCCCCGCGTTACATATTTTCCCTTCCTATCCGGTCATCCTTACGGTTGCCCGTCTGTCCAATTGAGTTTCCGTTGACCGCCGTTCGGGACCAGTGTTTTGTTCCAGTTCATTTCAGTTCTGTTCTGTTTGGGGGGCTCCGCTGTATCCGCGCCCGAACCCGTCCCAAAGAGAAAAAGCTCGCCGCTTTCCCTCTCCATATTATTATTCTTACTGTGTTGCTTCCTTTCCCTTACCCCCCCCTCTCTGAGAGCATCTCTTAAAGAGGGGTCGCGTTGATCGGCTATCGCACGCATCGTTAATTCTCCCTTACTTATTTTTTCCCCACGTGGAAAAAGACCATCGTGGGCTTTAACATTTAATCTTAACTGCCTACAGCAACGTTTTCTCCATGCCTAGTTTAGGAGGTTTGCTGAAAAAACGGCGAACGAAAGATTCGCAGACCCTCTCCAAAGAGCTTGAAGCCGGTTCGGCCCAGACGCAGACGTCACCAAACGCTGCCGAAGACCACCACAACCACTTCCACCACCACCACCTCTTCCACCACCACCATCAACCCCAACCCGCCACCAATTCTAGCTCTACTACGAATCCCCCCGCTCAGCCTCAAAATTCCGTTCCTCAACAACAGCCCAATCGGTCTTCGGGTGCAGACAAATCCTCCGACGGTCAGGTAGCCTCCATGCAGTCCGCTGTGACGCAAGCCTCGCCGTCTGCCCATACCTCTGGCCTCCCGCAGCCCAATGCCAATGCGGCTAGTATACAGAATATAATCCATCCCTCCCAGCAAGGCGCCATGCATTCGGCTTCCAGCGGTCATGCGCAGTCTCACCACGCCGCTCGCAGTGATGCCCGCACCACCAAAGGGAAATACTCTCTGGATGACTTCACCCTTCAGCGCACCCTCGGTACCGGTAGTTTCGGTCGCGTGCACTTGGTGCAGTCGAAGCATAACCACCGCTTCTATGCCGTCAAGGTGTTGAAGAAGGCGCAAGTGGTCAAGATGAAACAGATTGAGCACACCAACGATGAGCGCCGCATGCTGAACCGCGTCAGGCATCCATTCCTAATCACATTATGGGGTACATGGCAGGATTCCCGGAACTTGTACATGGTCATGGACTTCGTAGAGGGTGGTGAACTCTTCAGTCTGCTCCGCAAGTCACAGGTGGGTTAATTCTGACTTGGCCCGCCCGACCAACGTAAAGCTGATGTCTGGTACCTCTTTTTCATGTAGCGGTTCCCCAACCCCGTCGCCAAGTTCTACGCAGCGGAAGTCACTCTTGCCCTGGAGTACCTCCACACGCAGAACATCATCTATCGGGATTTGAAGCCTGAGAACTTGCTGCTAGACCGACACGGCCATTTGAAGATCACCGATTTCGGTTTTGCCAAAGAGGTGCCTGACATCACATGGACCCTTTGTGGTACACCCGACTATCTCGCCCCGGAGGTGGTTTCCTCCAAGGGCTACAACAAGTCCGTTGACTGGTAAGGGTTGCCATAATTGATGTTCATGCCCCTTTGGCGCATTTACTGACAATGTCGAAGGTGGTCCCTGGGTATCTTGATCTTTGAGATGCTGTGTGGTTTCACACCTTTCTGGGACAGTGGCTCCCCGGTCAAGATCTACGAGAATATCCTGCGTGGCAGAGTAAAATACCCGCCCTACTTGCACCCGGACGCTGTTGATCTGCTGTCGCAACTCATCACGGCTGATCTGACCAAGCGCCTTGGAAACCTCCATGGCGGATCCGATGATGTCAAGAATCATCCTTGGTTTGCCGAGGTCACCTGGGACCGTTTGGCCCGCAAAGATATTGACGCTCCTTACGTGCCTCCCATCCGCGGTGGTCAAGGAGACGCGAGTCAGTACGACCGCTATCCGGAAGAAACTGAACAGTATGGCATGGCTGGTGAAGACCCGTATGTGCTCCTTTCTCAACCCTTTCTATTCTATGACGAACACATTACTCATTTTTCTCTTCTTCAGACACGGCCATTTGTTCCCAGACTTTTAGTGTGTGCTATGAGTTATGATGGAATGATTGTCTCGCTACCGAGATGGCATCGTGCCATCCGATGATCCTGCGAGCCCTGTAAGACAGGACTATCTCGCTAATCCTTTCCCTCGCGCTACCAACGGTAGCATCCGCTTCACCATTCGTTGATGTCCCCTTGACGTCGGTTTGTCTTCGTTTTTGATCGCTGGCCGACTTGCTTTTTGGCTGCCTTTGACGTAGAGCATACATCGAAGAGCTCTGTCATCCTCAGCGTATGCCTTTACCATCTTTCAAGTATACGCGATGGTCTTGTCTGTTTGCTTTTCCGATTTCCGGACTGTTGGTGGTCTGCATATAAGCTTACCCTTATACTAGTTCCGGGGAGATCTGATGAGTAGATGATCCCCCGGTGATTTTATCTAGGTGGGCATTGTCTATATTTCTTCGCGTTATGCCAGGCAGGAGGGTGTTTGCGGTGGTGTTTGTGCTGGAAGCTTCGGGGGGTCCTCGTGATTATGCCGACCGTTGACTGGTGAATTGGTCACCCACGGCACCCGTTTCTTTTTTCCATTTCTCCTGCTTATTCTATAGTCATATTGTGCAAATACTGGGGAGCCACTCTGGGTCATTCTTGATGTCATCTTTCCTGTTATCCCTTTCCCTGTCCCTGTGGAGGCAGTTGTATAATGTACATATTTGATTTGGCCATTGCAATAAAAGTAGTCTTGGATAATTGGACGCTGGTCCCCCAACAGTGTCATCATAAGCATAGCCGGCCATTCAAGGCTCTATCTTTTCAAAACGCCACCGGCAGCCCGAATCAAAACCGTCCGTCCGTATAATATACACACAAATATCATCACACCAGTGGCCACTGCCGCATATCACACCAGTCATTGAAAGAGACCTCTAGATCGGATCACAACATGGCCAAACACATGGCAGAGAAATGGACCACTCCCAACCAAGCACGGATATCAAAGAAGAGTGTATATGACAGCAGATCACAGCGCAAGCATCCTCTTCTGCTCGGTGCCCACGCGACGGGTATATGTGCGGCTAACGGTGTTCCAGAAGGCGATGTACTTCTCCATGCAGTCGGTCAGGCAGGCCTGTTCGCCGGCGGACATGGAGGTTCCGGGATTGGGAACGCAGGCTTCGAAGCAGTGTTCGTTGACGTTCTATTAGAGGAAACAAGTATGTTAGCACAATTATGAAATTATGATCTCCCGGTCAAGGATGTAACGTACCGAGATCAGAGTGCGGGCGTTGCTCATAGCGGACTCGGCCTGGACCTGCTTGAAGAGGGCCTCCTTGACTTCCTTGCTGGAGGAGTCGGTGGAGGGGGAAGAAGAACCGCCGAAGATACCCATTGTGAAATTTAGTTGTGTGTGTGAATAGTGTTTAATAGAGATGTTAGGGTCGTGGTTGTGGGATAATGCAAGTGGTAAATGGATGCAATACGTAGTATGCAGTATATAGCAGTCGATGAGACAAGATCTTTTGAGCTCCGACGGAGGTGTGGCTAGTGAGCCACAAGGAAAAAGGAAAGTAAGGTTGCTGCGCCACCGCCCCGAGCAGATGTGGACACTTGGAGTTCTACACTTCCTTCCCATCGCCCAGCTAAGTTATATTATAACTCGGCTTTCTTTCTTGCGTCGATCTCTGATCTGTCCCCTCCTCTCCGCTTCTTCTTCTTCTTCCTCTTTCTCGTTGACTAAAGTTCCCTCGGTGTTCGTTCTTTCATTTATCCTCCTTCACACCTCCATTTCCCGGATCTAGCTCTCTTCTATTTACTCAATTGAAATCCCCCGCTCACCCTGGTTTTGTTGATGTCCCGGTGACAATTGACGATATCGCCTACTCTATTAGCTGCAGTCTATCTTTTCACCACACCTACACTTATCTTTCTTGCACGGTCGCTTGGCTTGAATCTTACTTAAAGGTTTACTGTGCGCTTGTTCCTCGGCAATCATGCTACTTCCGCGGCTTTCGTCCCTTTTGTGCTGGGCTGGCTTGGCCAGCGTGCCTCTGGCCAGCGCCTACGATGGTGATGACAATGTCAAGAGCATTCCGGTGTGTATGCTGCTGTCTCTGGTCATAGGATGAGCTGCTAACTGTTGGGGATAGCTTCGCACGCACAGTCTTTCACCGGTACGTAGCTTATAGCTACAGCTAAGCTCGCGCATCATGTTAATGTCTTTGCAGCCATACTTGGATTCCGACTTCCAAAGCCGCTGGTTCGATTTTGGTGGTGACACGATAGTTCGCGCCGACAAGTATGCTCGCCTGGCTTGTGGGGAAAAGGGATTGGGAGAGAGCTTATGCTGATTGACTTCCTAGATATATCCGTCTTACGTCCGATCGCCCGTCGCAGCAGGGATGGATCTTCTCCCGTGTGCCTTTGACCGCGACGAACTGGGAGGTTAGTTGATGCGCTTTCTGTGGGCTTAGGATGGTTCTGATATGTGTAGATCGAGGTTGAATTCAAGATCGAAGGATCCGGCAACTTGCACGGCGATGGTTTCGCCATGTGGCTCACCAAGCAGCGCGCCACCCAGGGTCCTGTTTTCGGTTCGACGGACAACTTCGAGGGTTTGGGTATCTTCTTCGACACGTACAAGAACAACCGTCCCGGCACTTCGTTCCCCTACGTCATGGCCATGATGGGCGACGGCCAGACTACCTACGACCAGGCTCACGATGGAAAGGCTAATGAACTGGCTGGCTGTTCTGTAAGTGTGGTATGCAGTGGTGGTGTCAATGTTAATCTAACGACTGGTATAGGCTCGTGGTCTCCGTGGTGCCTCCATCCCTACCAAGGCCCGCTTGACTTACTTCCAGGACAAGTCCTTGACCCTGGACCTGCAGTACAAGTCCGAGGACAGCTGGATCCCCTGCTTCGAGCTGACCGCCCCCGAGTACAACATCGCCATCCCGTCCGTCGCCTACCTGGGCTTCTCCGCCGAGACTGGTGAGCTCAGCGACAACCACGACATTATCTCTGTCAAGGCCCAGAACTTGTACAGCGTTGGTGGCGGCAGCGGCAGCAGTGGCAGCGGTTCCCGCTCGGGCAAGGGCCGTGACACTGGTCGTGTCAAGCGCCGTAAGCAGAAGGGCAGCTGGGGATGGTTCCTGTTTAAGACTGTTCTGTTCTTCGCTGTGGTTGTTGGAGGCTATGTTGGGTACACTGCGTACCGCACCAAGCACCGCTACTCGCGGTTCTAGATGTGGCAGAATGAGGAGATTGAGAGAGAAACAGAACCAGAAACAGAACAGAAAATGTGTCATTTATCCTTGCATAGCCGTGTCGCGTTATATCAGTTGTATCTATCTATGAGCTTGCTTGCTTCCTTGCAACGCGAAAAGTTGACGACCAACCTAGTAAACAAAGTACATAGTAGGGTATCATAATGAACGCCAACCAAACAGTATACATCAAAAGAACTCAGTGGGTATAATAAACCTCAATCACCCATCTACTGGTTTCCTTTCTTCCTCTCCTCACTCCACATCTGATCAACAATCTGAAACACCTCCGTCACACTCTTCAACACTCGCTCATCAATCCCCAACTTGCCATACCGATGTTGAATCTTATCCGGATGCCACCGCACCCTCTCCGTCTTCAAGAGACCCAGCAACCCCCTACCACCCTCATCTTTATCCGTGTCCTCCTCATCAACCACCCTCGCACACTCCCTCATGAACTCCTCCACCTCCTTCCTCCCCACATCTCTCCTCTCCCCACTCTCAACCGGCCAAAACACCACCTCCTCAAACTTTCTCCCTCCATCCCCTTCCTTAACCACCCCATCCAATACTCCCCAACAAGCACAATACCTCCCCCAAACTCCCCTCCACCCTCTCCTCCTCTTCCTCTCCCTCCCCCTCCTCAAACTCTCCTCCACAGCCCTCTCCCACTCCCCCCTCTCCCTATCCCTCCTCCTCTCCTTCTCTTTCACCCTCCTCCTCTCCTCCCTCATCCTCTCCTCCTCAGCAAGCATCCCCTCCCTCGTCCGCTCCCACATCTTCCGACGCACGTACGCCGCGTACTCCTCCTCGTCCATCATCTCCAGCTCGCCATTTGGGCCCTTCGGTACCTCCGGCACAGAGTATGTGTGGATCGGTTGGCCGTATACAGACTCCCAGTATGCTGCGCCTTCGTCGTCGCCCAGCGCGTCGAAGAGGGATTCTCGGAAGGCGGTGCTAGGAGAGAAGCGAGATGTGGGCTGTGATGGGGAGGGAGGTGGTGAGGTGGTGTGCTTGCGGCGGTGGGGGGCGCGGTGTTTTTTGCGTTTCGGGGAGGGGGTGCGCTGGTGGGAGGAGTGGGAGTGGGAGTGGGAGGAGTGGTGGTGGCGATGGCGCTTTCGGGAGGGGTCTTTGAAGCGGAATTTCGTGGGGCGGGCGTGTGCGTTGGTGGTGGTGGTGTCTGGTGTAGGTGTGGTTGTGGTTGTGTCGGGGGGTTGTGCTGGTGGTGAGGTAGTCATTTTTGTGGTATGGATGATGTGGGTTGGGATACAACGTTGTTCTGAGGTTGTGGTGTATAGTCCGTATGTGTTAAAGCATTGCGCTGGGTGTAGAGGTTGTTTAAAATTGTCTAGAAAAGAAAGAGTGTATGGTGAATGAGGATGTAGATGGTGCAGAGAAAGTGATTGATTGGAAGGCGCGACATTTCGAGGGACCTGAGTAAGCCGATCTTATCTTATCTGATCTTGAATATTTCTATATCGTTGATGATGTCATTGCTCTTACCTCCCTTTCCCATTCATAATACTGTTATCATTTACTAAATAGTCACTAGAGAGACTAACACGCCCATAGTTTCCTCTACCTCTTATACTAACCCCCAAACCCCATCGATCGTGGCGTCAACCCACTGCACCGAACCCTGCACAGCTTACTAATCTCAAACATAACTCATCCGCAATCTCGCCCAACCCGAGAATATCACTTCGCCGCAGCTTCAAGCCTCCAACCCATCCAACTTCTTCCCTCTCAACCATCACATCACACCCACGACCAAATTCTACCTACCAACCATGGCCCTCGTCGCCTACTCCGACTCCGAAGCCTCGGACTCAGAGCCCGAAACCACCGTCCCTCAACCCCAACAAGCCCCGAAGAAACCCACCACTACTACCGCAACCACCACCACCAACAACACCAGCAACAACAACAAACTCGTCGACCGCACCAACCCCCGCAAAATCCGCGTCGCATTACCAGACATCAAACCCGAACACAACGATGACACCGATAACCCGCGCAAGAAACCCAAACTAGGCGGCAGCGGCGGCGGTGCATTCTCCGGCTTCAATTCATTCCTACCTGCGCCGAAGAAAACCACAACTACTACCGCCAGCAACAGCGCAACGGAGAAAAAAGCGCCCGCGCGCAAGATATTCAGCTTGAAGACGGGCGCAGCGCCGGGGTTCGATCGCGAGGCGGATGCGGAGATGCGGAATGAGCGGGCGTTTGGGGCGTTAGGCGGTAATGGAGATGAGGATGAGACGATACCCAAGGCGGGGAGTATGAGGGATCAGGAACTGGATTTTGGGAATGAGGACAAGAATGGGGGAGGAGAGGAGGTTGTACCGCAGATGAAAAAGCCAGAGGAGGTCAAGTTGAAGGGAAACCCGATGATGTTCAAGCCCTTGTCTGTGGGGAGAGCGTCGCAACAGAAGAAGAGGAAGGCTGTATCGGATCTCATGCCCGCTGCTGCGGCTGTACGGAGGAAGGAGGATGGGCCGACGGCAGCTTCGTCTACATCTGCATCTGCATCTACATCTACGCCTGCGGCGGCGGCGGCGGCGGCGGCGGCTGCTGCTGCTGCTGCTGCTGCACCACCACCAAAACCCAAAATCAGCCTCTTCTCCCTCTCCGCCGATAACGACGACAACTCTACACCTACCACCACCGCCACCACCACAGGAACAACCTACGAACCCCTAGTCTACGCCCCCCTCAACTCCGCTCCCGCCGGGCCCTCCCCCGCCCCTGAAGATACCACCACCACAGCACAGCAACCCACATACCAAACCGCCACGTCCGACAACAACAACAACACACTCAGCACCATCGCCGACGACCTCAACCTCTCAAAAGCGCAACGGCGCCAACTCTTCGGCCGCAACGCGCCGGAATCCGTGGCGGCCAGTTCCCGCGTCCTGCACTTCAACACGGACCAGGAGTACGTTACGAACCAGGAGCTGGCGCATACGGAGCTGGCAGCGCAGCAACATAACCCTGTCAGGGCGATTGCGCCGGGTAAACATACGCTGCAGCAGTTGGTTAATGCGGCGAGTACGCAGCGTGAGGCGTTGGAGGAGAGCTTTGCTGCTGGGAGGAGGAATAAGAAGGAGGCGGGGGCGAGGTATGGGTGGTGATTACTTTCATAGGGTATGGGTGTGTGTATAGTGTTGCGTATGTAGTGTAGTGAAGTTGGTGGTGGGGTGGGGGTTGCATGGACGGAGTTTATGATTGTATGGAGTTTGTTGATGGTAGTACTGCTTTGGATACTAGAATAGTAGTTGATATAGCCAGATAATCCTATGAGATGGTGGAACTACCAATCATAACCGGGAAGTTAAGGAAATAGATGCAATAAATGAAATATTCTAGATACACTAAAGGCCGTATATACATCTAAACCATTATAAAACAGAACATGCTAACTTTTATCTAATCAAACAACAAATCAATAAATCAAGACGACACATCCACCACCTCAGCAAACCATTGCTTCAACGCCGTGGCCAAAACAGCCGGTAACTCCCTGACATCTCTAACAACAAGGTAATAAGGGAACGGGAAACCCTCTAGATATCTCTTCATCCTCAACTTCATCTCTCCACTACCATCATCTTCAAAGCTCGCCTGACTCAGATCCAAGATCGAGCTACCCTTAACAGCATCCACAATGATAAACACAATCATAATGCGCTCCTCCTGCGCCTGGCGCACCAGCCGTTGAATAGTCTCGTGGTCTTCACAGATACCATCGGAGATAATCAGCTCCAGCTGCCAGAGGTCCGCGTTTCCACTACCGGGTGACTGCTTCCAGCGGGCCTCGCGGAAGAGGGCGATGGAGTCGGCGATGAGCTTGCGCACGTTCGTGCCGGTTTGCTGGTAGCTGAAGTGTTGGAAGACTTGGGTGCCGGCCTCGGAGGAGAAGGGCTTGCCGAACTCGTGGGCGACGCGGACGTGGTCTTCGTTGCCGAAGCCGAGGACACAGAGATCGCCGGCTTCTAGCATGCTGAGACTCTTGGCTACCAGAGCGAGGGTTTCGAAGGCGAGTTGGCCGCTGCCGCTTTCGAGCATGGACTTGCTGTCGTCAACGGCGAGCATGATTTGATAGTTGCGCTTCGAGGGGATGGAGCGGCGCATCCAGATCTTGTCGCGCTTGTATTGGGAGGCGATGTAGGGGATGATGCGCTTGATGTTGAGACGTTTTCCGGTGCGGAAGTCGCCGCGTAGCTTGGTGGCTAGTGTAGGAGCGAGGATGAGGCGGAGTTGTTCGGTCAGGGAGAGGGAGAGGTCGGTGGTAGCTGATTCGTAGTAGGACCAGAGACGTTGGGCCTCGTCGCGGGGGGTCAGGGGAGGGAGGTTGGAAGAGAGGTGGATGGCAGCGAGATGGGCGTCGACTTCATCCAGCTCCTCGTTCAGTTCTTGTTGACCGGTAGTGTCCGTGGTCCGTTCCTGGGTGTGGGTGTTGCCAGGAATCATGGCACCGGCCATCTGTGACTCGGAGGGAAGACCCTGATCCAGCTGCATTTCGTCCTCGAGCTTGTTGTCTGGGAGCTGCTGTTGGTCGTCGTCTGTGACATCCGGTAGCACGTCGTTGCCTTCGGGTTTGACGTCCGACTCGACTCCCTTGTTCTGGTCCAGAGCCTTCGCCTGTTCTTCACTGGCTTGACCCAGAGCTTGGGTGTCTGCCACGTCGTCTTGATCGCGGAGATGTTCAAAGTCAGCGTCGGCCATGTCGGCGTCCTGGGGCATGGGCTCCTCAGTCTCGCCCTCTTCTTGTTTGGAGGATTCCATGATCTCCTTCTGGCGGCGGTGCCATTGTTCGAGAACGTCACCCAGCTTCTTGAACGCCTGTAGTTGAGGGTCGTCTGGGTTTGCATCATTCGCGCCACCCTCTTCTTGGTGCCTTTGGTTCTCGTCACCCTCTTGGGCTGCACCGGTCTGCTGCTCCTTCTGGTCGGAAGGATCAGTTGAGCCGTTCTCCTGCTGTGCGTTACCAGACGCGCCCTTCTCTTGGTTCTGATCTTGATCAGCCCCAAGGCCACCATTGACCGCTTCACTAGGAGCCACTTCCTCTCCAGCCATCTCGTTCTCGTCGCGCTGGGCCAGGAAGTCCTCTTTTTCCTCTTCAGCCTCCTCACCGGCTTCGTCCGCCTCGTCATTGCCCTCGCCTTCATTGGTCTCGGCGGCCTCCTCGTCCGGCATGCCCTCTTCCGTCTGCTCGGGCTCCTGTTCCTCGGCGCCTTCTCCTTCCTCCATGGCCTCATCCTCGCCAACATCCTTGCCGTCCATTTGCTGCTCATTATTCTCCTCAAGAGGGGGGAGATCGTCATCCATGCCGTCAAGGCCATCGTCACTCTCATTCTCTTCTTCGCCCTTCTCTTCGCCGTCGAGTTGCATTTCGTCCGGAAGGTCCAGGGCCTCTTCTTCCTTCGCCTGAGGATCGGTCACATCCATATCCTCACGTCCCACGGCTTCGCCTTCATCATCAGGCTTATCTTCACCTTCCTCATCTTCTTCTTCCTCCTCGTTCTCGTCCACCTCACCCTGCTCGCCTTCCTGAGCCTTCTCCTTCTCCTTCTCCTGTTTCTTCTCCTCTGCCGCCGTCTGTTCGTCGGACTCGGCCTGACCCTTGCCTTCGTTGGTCTCGGTCTCCTTCTGCTTGTCGTCGTGCTCACCGTCCCACATCTTTTCATCAACTGCCGTAGCATCGAGATCATCAACACTGCCGACTTCCTCGTCAATGTCGCCATCTTCCTCTTCGTCGCCGCTTTCATTGTCTTCCTCGTCGCCTTCTTTCCGCTCGCCTTCTTCGCCCTGCATTTCCTCATTGTCCATGTTCACTGCGTCTTCTGAGTTTTCGAGGTCCTCGGTAGACTCGCCCTTTTGCTCCTGGGCAAGCTCCGACAGATCCTCGTCATCTCCAACATCTTTGCTGATGTCTTCAGCACCCTCACCCTCTCCCAGGCCAGTGCCGCTCTCGAGCTTGCCGGATTTGCTCTCCTCCGTAGATGCTTCTGCGGGACTGCAGAAGCCTTCGGAGGCGATTTGAGCGAAACACTTGGTGAGAATGTAGGACATTTTGCAAGTCTCCCGGTGTACAACCAAGTAGCGATCCACAACATCTTTGCTGATATGGAAGTACTTGTGCATAATAGGCAGCAAGCTCGCCACAAGTGCGACCGCAAATGGAATGCCAGAACCTGAGCCAGCCTGGATGTGCTGCAATTGATCAAGAACAGATTCAAGCGAGGATTTGATGCCAGAGATATGAAGGGCCTTCAAAGATTTGACGAAGAACTCGTCACTCCGCGCCAGAGAACCAGGATTGGCAAGCGAGGAAGGAATCTCCTTCAATTTCTGGAGGCTGACAAGGATTCTGTCAACGGCTGCAATGAGACCCGCATCGAATTTCTCGAGGGATACGGTGGTCTCATCAAGTTCACAGTCGGGAGACATCAAGTTGACCTTCACCCAAGGAACTATTTGGCCAAGCACAAAGGTTAGGTCAGGACGTTCTTCAGCCCATCTTGTGAGGTTGCTGCTCAATTGCTCAAGGGATGCAGAAGCCTCCTGGACAGTGTCCCTGTACAATTGCGAGGAGACACCGTGTGGCAGCTGAGGAAGATTACCCAGAGAAGTCTTCAACCGATCTAATGTGCCCTTCCAAGTCTGCAGGCCGTCCAAGATATTTCTCGAATCAATGCCAGAGAACTTGGCGTGCAGACCAATAACAGTGGCGGCAAGTCCAAGTACAGGCGTCAGCCATGCCACTGCCCTCGTTACCTCGACTCTCTCAATCGGGAACTGTGGGTGATCCTTGGAAATAGAAGAGCAGCCAGAATTCCAAAGATTCGAAACCTTCAAAAGAGTCGACTGTAACGCTGTCAGATCAGTAAGCGCTGGTGAGATCGACGCTCTCTGCTTCCGGGCGAGGAACAACAAGTGTTCGATAGACCCAGAACTCCTGGATACTTCGACATTGCTGAGATCTTCCGCATAATTGTGTGCTGCCACACGAACGCGAGGAAGCAAGTCCAAGAACCTATGGTAGTACAAGTCCGAACTCTTTACCAGCTGCGACAGCACAGAGTCAGCTTCCAAGGCCGGGCTCGAGGCAAGGATTTGTGCAATAGATGCCTGAGTTTCAATCAAGCTGGTACTCGCGCTACGCTTCACTCCCATATCCATGAGGCGTCGCAAGGTATCCGCGTAGAAACGACGCTTCTGGACCTTGAGATGCTGGACATCATCTGTATTCTCCTCGGTGAGAGTCTTCGGCGTCCGCGACTTGAACTCCTGGATACTCTCGATGACATACTTGACAAAGCTGTCGAGATCTTCTGCGACGTCAAACTCGGCGGGAATCGAGGAATACAGTTGCATCATGCTGCTAGCAGTCGCATCAGGGTTCTTGAATCGCGGGGGTCTATCGGTCCAGACTCCTTCCTTCTGGCACATTGCGAGTGCTTCAGGGAACACGCGTGAGGCTATGACAACATCGTTTTGGGGAACTCCGCTGTCATCGTTATTATCCGGCATGTCCTGTTCCACAATGGGTCGCGCCGATTGCCCCAGGGCTTCCCGGTATTTGCGGACCAGCTTAAACAACTTGGTGTGTGACCGGCGTGCACTTTCTTTGAGTGCGACGATATTGGTATCTTTCCAGCTAGCCAGCTGAATCTGCTCCTTGATATCCTTCTCGAGGGCTGCCCGCTTCTCCACCAGTTGCTTGTGCACAATAGGCTCGAATTGCTTGTAGCGCACAATGAAGTTGTCCAAAGCAGAGATAAGCTGTTTCAAAGCCGGCATATCCTGGACATAGAGCAAGAGCAGAGACTGGAAATTCTTGACAAGTTGAAGGCGCTCACTGTACTGTCCCAGGGTCGTCGAGTTGAAGAACTGCTCCAACGTAGCAGTAATCTCCTGCACGTGCTCGCTCATCTCCATCTGACCGGACTCTGCAATTTGCATGGGGGCCCGAATGATAGCCTCATAGGCGATGAACCACCATGAGCCTACATCCTGGGTGCATTTTTCGTTCTCGATGTCCAGAAGTTTCGCCCACGTTGATAGCTCAAGTCGTCGCCAGCTGATGATCAATGCGGTGATCTCCTCATACACAGACGCAGCCGAATATTCTCTGCTCGCTACGAGCTGCCATTCATGAACAAGTGCATGAAGCTTTTCAACCTTGGTAATGAACTTGGCAACAGGCTCAGTATGTTTGAATTGGAGAATCTCTCTGCAACACTGGACGACGTCCTCCAACACAGCATGGTCGGGCCAGGCCTTCTGAATCTGAGTGAACCGAGCCTTCGTTGACAAAGTCAAGGTCACCAGCTTCTTTGCTTCGGCTATGTTCGCATCCACATAGAAGTTATATTTGGCTGCCGGCTGATTCTGGCCTGTGTTGATGGAGTCTTCCAGAAGCAAGAGGACACCTGAGAGCTGATCCTTAGGATCCACATTCGGTACGGTGAGAGTGTCCTCTGACCACTTAGATCCCAGTAACAGGGAAGCTTGCTTGACGTACGTTGACAAAGCTTCCTCGCGATCTTCCGACTGGAACAGTTTCGCATGCAATGATGCAAGCCTGATCGAGATAGCCTTCGGATCGTAGCGAGCCGGGCCTTGGCCTTCTTCCTCCTCTGCATCTTGATCATAGGTGGGAAACAGCTGACGTAGTTCATTTTCATCGACCTCCTCGCTATCCTCCCAAGAGCCCTTGTAGTGGTAGAACTCGGACTTCCTTGCCTCATCTTCTTGATCTTCGCGCAACTTGGTTTTCCATAGAGCGTGGAACTGCTCGAAAAGGCGGCGCAGAGTATCACGCCCAGCCTGAGTACGAATAACTCCCGGGTCTGCATTCTCAGCCAATCTCAACGAGGACAGTTCATGGAACCACAGATCCGTGTTGACGGTCGAGCTGGTTTCCGATCTAAGCTCTGAAATAGGATGGATCATTCCTCCGAGGAAGGGCGTAGACTCCTTAACAGCCTTCAGTATCTGAAGGTCATTTGATTCGCCAGATGAGGTTGAAGAAAGGTAGAGACCCATGTCCAGAACCTGAAGGAAGCGGACAACAGGTGTCGTAATGTCATCGTAGGAGCGGTAGTTTGTACTGAGGCGGTGGCTGAGCTGGCGAACATTATCACGCAGCAAACCAAGCATCCTCTGCTTTTCGCCCTGATTTTCAGTGGCAGAAACAATTTGCTCGGGGTGCCTTTCAAGCACCGACTTCACCAGGCTTGAAAACTCCCCATGGAGAAGATTCACCTCGGAAATCGGAGGTCTGCTGACAGAAGATGGAGGTGGTGCCGAACCAAGGTCGTGCAGTTCCTTCTGCAAGAGTTCAACCCGTATGTTGGAAGTCTGGCCAGAGAAGCCAACCTCGAAGGAAGTGATAGCTTCAGCCTTTGCCGTAAGTTCCGACGAGCGTTGCGCGTGTCGCTTCCTCTGCACAACCAAGCCCAATGAAGGATCAAAAGGTTTATCTGGGACAAAGAGGCGCAGGAAGATGACAGCCAGTTGAACGATTGCGGCTCCAGTGCTTTCTACCGGAGCTTCGCCAGCTTGTGCATCGGCTGCAAGAGAGGCAACCAGCCTGGGAAGGTCCTCTCTTACGAATCGCCTGAAATAGTGTTCTTTAGGCAAGTTCGCTGCCGCGCGAAGTTCTTGAACCGCCGGACCAGCATATCGACCAGTCTCTTCGACTGCACGAAGAATGCTAGCCAACGCCTCCAAAGACTGAGACTCAAGGAACTCTCTGTGCACGAAGACAAGCTCCAGTGTGAGCCTTGCCAGGACCTGCCGTAGAACCTTGAATTGGTCCAAACCAATCTCTCGGGTCGTCAGAGTCAACGCCTGAGAAAGAGTCTTCTTCTCTACCTCCAATGCATTCATCTGGCCCAAACTCGTAGAGCCAACGAAAGCCAATCTCTCCAGTAGCGATAGTGATATTGTGCCGCTAATGGCCGATCCGAACACAGAGGGATTTTCGGATCCTGAGAATAAGGAAATCTTGTGAAGGAGGTTAGGTATGGGACTCTGGAAACTCGACCCGTCCAAGGGCCGTGCAGCACGGCTGGCAAGTAAAGGCAGGATAGCTCGCACAACCTGGTCATCACCAGCCTGACCCTTGCATAACGAAGCGATATCGTTGTACTGGCACAAAGTCTCAAAGCTAGTCGAGAAATAGGGGCGCAGTGTTGGATCGGCGTCTTGAACGCAAGCTGCCAATTCGGCGACCGTTTGCCGGAGGACCTGTAATCCATTAGTATCAAATGCAAATTAAGCAGCAAAATGTGGAATAACATACTTGTGTGGGATATCCTTCGTCAGAACCGTTCCGGAGAATAGCTTCCTGGCCGGCAATGAGAGAGTTGCGCACCTGGCTCAATTGAGCCAAGTCCAGATGAGTTTTCGTCGCAACCTGGGTAAACTCTGAGGCAACGCTCTCCAATTCGAGCAGCGACGTCAGTTGGCTTTGCGTTGAAGGGGTTGCCGGTCTCCATGACTCCCAAAGCCGTTGCATGCTTAGGCCTGTGGTCAACGCCCAATTCTCTTGGAACCGATCAAGGGCTTGGGAGAACGCGAAAGCAAGCTGCTTCAATGGCGCCCACGTGTCTACCAGCGAAGCGCACAATTCCTTGCCAATCTGTAGATAGATTTGGAATTCGCCCTGGTCCAGGTCATGGGCAGCTGTCATTGCGAGTACATCTTTGATGAAGTCGATGATAGCTCGGAGAGCCCGCACCATTTCGGGGGCCTGAAGAACGTCATGGTCAAGGTTCTGAATGAAATCGTACATGGCTTGGCCGCAGTCAGATAGGAACGGGCCAACCGGCTGCGTTGTATCTTTCATCAAAGAGGGTATCCTTCCAGAAGCCAATGACCGCTGGAGGCGACTCATTTGACTTGGCTTGAGCTGTTTCCCTAATTCGTCGGCTTGCAGCAAGTCTTGTCTAAGGCGGTGTAGGTCAAGCTTGTATTCTTGCAGGTAGGCCAATATCATGAGCCACACCAAAGGCACATCTTGGTGCAGGATGGAAGCCAACGGTTCGTTTACCAGAGGGTGAAGAGGCTGCAGCCTTCCTTGAATAGCAAAAGAAGCACGGCCAAGCATGACTTCCTTCTTGGTGCTCTCGAAAGGTTTGCTTGACGAGTTATCATGTATGGCAGAAACATATCGATCTAAGGCCAAAGAGAAGGGCTCTCTCGCGATGTCTGAGCCGTAATGCGGCGTGAGCTTGAGTGCCCGCTGAAGATATGACAGGTCTGAGAATGAAAGATGGTCGAGGCACACTTCATGGAGGTTGTCGGTATTGCCCTCGCTAGGCAAGGACAAATCCATTTCCCAGACCGACCGAAGGCGATACAAAGAAGATTGATGGGTGTATGCAGGCATCGACGTGGCGATATTATCGTTGTTATCCTGAGACAAGAAGCATATCTCAACACATCGGTTCCGCATGGCTCGAGACAGCTCACCATGGCGAGGGTCCATCGTCAGGAACAGTCTGAAATTAGGGTGAGGCCTGATGATGCGGGCATTTCCATCCTCAGTGCGTTGCTCGTTCAGGATGAGAGCTCCGTTTGGCTCTGTAAGAGAGTTCAGCCTATCCAGAACCGATGGGTTGCAGAGATTGGCGTTGTCGAGAACAACCCACTGTCCATGTTGAACGGCTTGTGTTAATACTCCCTCGGTCCACTCAAATCCCACCTTCATGCTATCAGACTGCTTAGTGACTGTCAGCAAATGCTGAGCATGGTTGAAAAGCTTCTCCAGTGCATCATGGGGCCATGATTGACAGAGAGTCTGTAGTGACGAGCATACAGCATCTAACTGGACATCTGGACTTTGCAGTTGCTCGTAAAGTGCCAGGAAAGCGGGAGCAGCAGCCGCCAAATCCTTGCCTGCATAGGCAGAGATAACATGGCGTCGGAGGAAGACCGTGATTTGTTGCACAAGAGATGAAATTTCTCTCCTGTAGTCGATCTGCTCAAATCCACCAACCAAGTCCATCGTATCGGTATCCGCGCTCAATGCTAGCTCGACTAGACTAGCACCATTCAGGGCAGCAAGCTTCCTAATAAGAGTCGTTTTGCCACAGCCAGATGAGCCCACCAGAATACTAGGCCAAGACTGCTCTATGCACAGCATGAGTGACTCTAGGACGGGAAGGTCTCCTGGAAGTATTCTCATTTGAGGGCTGGCTGTCTCCTGCAACAGCAAGTCTCGCTGCATGATCCCAAGTCCGACTTGTATGTACTCCGTTGTCAGGTTGTGGTAGTAGCTCTTGGCATGCGCCGAAGCGTCACTGAAAACCGTCTTGTACAACTTGGAGACCAACTGCCGATCTTCCTCGCTTCTAAACCGCTGGGAGATGATAACTTCCAGGAAGCTCTGGGTAGGAATTTGCAAGCTGCCACGGTCTGCCAACTGGAGCCATCTTTGAATGTCTCGCAGGTTAACCTCCCAAGGGCCGCCGATAGCGCCTAACCGTCGCTCCTGGATAGCTTTGTTGAGGAGAGACACGAACTCAACTAGTCCTTCGGTTTGATGAGCAGGACTGCCCGGGAAAAGCTTGGCGCAAATCCTCTTCAAATCAGTATCTGTGAAGCTGTCGGCATAGACCACGGTAAATCGGTTGACAAAAGAAGCAGGAAGACCCTTTCTACCGCCACCTTGATGATGAGGGTTTTGCGCGGCGAAGAGAACAAAGTTGGGATGTCTCTTAAAAGTTTGGTCAAGCTCGGCGACATATACCATTTGACGGTGATCCAAGCAAGCATTAAGACCCTCAAGGACCGACTGCGAAGCCAAATTCATCTCATCCAACAGGACCCAGTCACCGCGTTGCATTGCCTGTAGAAATGGCGCGTCTCGCCAGGCAAATTGGCCGACGTCACCACCTTCGACAGGGACGTCTGAGCCGAAAAGATCAGTCAGATCCGTCTGCTCTGAAAGGTTAATACGTGTAAGCGGTTTTCCAAGGGCTCTCGCAAGCGCTGTGACGAGCGTTGTTTTTCCAACACCTGGACTACCCTCAAGCAGAATAGGCTTGGGCAGCTGTAAGCCTCTAGCGATGCGCACAGAGTTAGCAATCGTAGTGGGCGCGTCCATGATGAATTCGGGATCAGGCATTGAGTCGCTGTTCATCGGCAAGCAGAATGGCCCAACACGCAGAGATGAGCCTTCGATATCGACGCTTGATCTCTGTCGATAGATCGCCGATGCATCGACATCAAAGATCTCACGTAGTTTGTCAAGACATAACTGACGGTTGCCATCGAGATTATGCAACGCTGTTGCAAGCATAGCTGCAGGGTTCGCACCCAAAGTGTCTATGAAAACCATAGCTGCACCTTGAACGATGGAAAAGAGTGTGTCCGAGCTTTGGCATTTGTTGACAAAGTCAACCCAAGCAAGAAGGTCACGCAGAGAGAGGGATGAAGTGGAGGAGTTTTGGAACACTCCCTTGAACCATTTTGCAAACTGTAGCATTCCCTTGGGTAATTGCTCTGTGCCCAAGTCCAGCTTCCTCTGTAGAATCGGTAGAATGTCCTCGTCTTCAGACAGTTGGGGCGCCCAGATCTCGGTCATTCGATTCCGAAGAGCTGCCGAGAGTTCGCGCTTTCCATAGTCACCACCAGGATTCATTGTAGATAGAAACTGGAATCCTTCATCGGCAACCACCATAGAATCTATCGGGCCCTTTTCTGCAAGCAATATCGAACGATGGGGCTCGAGAACACTGTTCAATCTTTCCAAGACAGAATCGTCTGCCAGAGAAATTTCATCCAGCAGGAAAAATTGGCCAGTCTTCATTGCAGTTATCAAACTTCCATCAGACCACTCGAATAGAGCGTTTAAGCGAGCCACGTTTCTCTCAATGCGCGAGACCAATTCGGCATCAGAAGATTGCAGTTGGTCTGCGTTCAAAGCACCAAAGGCTTGCTTCAGTTCCTCGAGAGATCCTGAATGTGCGTTCTCCGGGAAAAGGCTTTGCAAGTCACTGAGCAATTGGCTCTCAATTGCTGCCCTGTTTCTTACGGGTCGTTGAGCTCCTATCAGGTCTCCCGTCTCGAGATTAACGTGGGCATTGACAATCAATAGTTCCTTCTTGTAAATCTCTGCAACTGCCTGGCAAAGCTGGGTCTTTCCGCATCCAGTTTCACCAACAAGCAGAGTGGGCTCATTGTTCTCAATCGCAGTGGCAACGAGTACGAAAAGCCTCCTCATTGCCTTCGTCCACACAACGCCAGGGGCCAACTGAGCAAGATGGGGGGCACGCTTTTCCATCTCAGAGGAACTGTAAATAAGGTCCTCGTCGATCTTGACCCTCATCACTTCTTCAATCACGCCCTTCACGGCAGCTCTTTCGTGTGGATTTCGGACCCGCTCCGCGAGGAGCATGAAACCATTAATCGCCAATTGCTCCCGATCATCTGCTCGGCGCAGCGCCCATCGGAAAAGATCACGCAGGGTAGCAAAACTATTCTTCTGTTCAAACAGCCTGTTTGCCTGGCGTAACAAGGACAGCTTCCGGTACACAGAGACGATTCTAGTGCAGAAAGAGGGGGCGATTTGAGACCGCTCTTTCAAAATGTATTCCAACTCGCTCTCAGGTATGTCATCAAAGTGCAACTCCAAGAATCGGTTTCGGAAGGCACGCGACAAAACCTTGCGACCACCGTAGAGGCCGGCAGGGTTTTGGGTCGCAAAGAGCATGAAGTTGGGATGAGGGTGCACTACTTCCTGCGTCTCGGGGATGAAAAGTTCCCGGTTGTCATCAAGTAGTCGGTTCATTGCTTCCAGTACGTCAGAAGGAGCCAGGTTCAGTTCATCCAAAACAATCCAGTATCCGTTTCTGAGCGCCTCGACAAGGACACCTTCTTGGTAACGTAGTGTCCCGTCATCACTGGAGACATATGTTCCCAGATATTCTTGAAGATCGGTATGCTCATGGTTGTTGATACGAACAAACTTGTTTCCTGATACCTTGGCAAGATATTCAATCATACTCGTCTTTCCTGCAGAGGTCGGGCCTTGGAGCAAAACAGGGAATCGCCGGGTGGAGCTAGCTCTCACCAAGTTCTTCAAGTTCTTTTCGATGAAAGGCGTAATGATATAGTGAGGCTGCTCTTCGGGGGTTAGGTGACCACGGCGCATCCAATAATGCTTGAATTGGACATAGTCATTGCCGTCAGTTGGTGGTCGTGGCGTCTGATTCAGAAGACCTCTGGCATTCTTGACATTGCTGAATAAATGTCTCTCGAGAAGTGGTGCTAGCAACCTCTCCGAATCTTGGCTGAGCACAGTCAGGAAGCTCATAGAAAAGCCTTCATACATTGCTCGACGCAGCCCATATACGTGAGCATGATCAGCAACATAAATTAGAGCTCGGACGAGCGTTCTAATACTGAAATGGGGGCGCTGTCCAGCACCATCAGTGAGTTTGTTTTCGGTGCTGAGCTTCTTGGTCTCCATGTAAAGTTGAGCTAGATCGGGGACGGCTCTGGAATCCGTCATAGCCAAGTCACCAAGGTATTTGTGGATCAAGGCCAGAAGATCATCCAAATCACTGTCCGGCGACTGGACATAGAATTCAGTGAACCGAGACCGGAGACCAGGGGGCAGATCCTTCTTCCCTGCGTCTGTTGCAGGGTTCATCGCGCCGAAGATGCGGAATTCAGGATGTCCAAAGACTCGTTCCACATCACCAGCCTCAGAAAGTAATACGGATGGAGATCCCTCACTTCCATGGTGCAGAAGACTGGCAATATTCTCGAGCGTGTCAGGCGATGCCAGGTTAACTTCATCAAGAAGAACCCACTCCCCGTTCCGCAGGGCCCGAACAATTTTACCTTGAACAAAAGCAAATGCGAACTTGGCATCACCTTGTGACACTTGAGACTCGAAATCATTCAACTGTGCCGAAAACCTTTCCCATCTCTGCCGCAAGAACTGATACTTTGGTGAATCCAGTTTTCTCTTCTTCGTCGGTTGCTCCTCGGCACCCGGGGTACCGCCGCTTGATTTGAAGACGCCGTCAGCCAAGCGAACGGCTTCATGCCACAAGTTGACTAGGCGTACCCAGTTTCCTGAAGCAACGCTTTTCCCGACAGACTGGAGGAACTTTTGATTCTTCTTGGCAGAAAACGTCAATTCAAACAAGGACACGAACTCATCATGCATGGGCACAGCCATAGTCCGGATATTCACAGGTTTGAAACCTCCCAGGAGATCAGAGCTTTCACTCTGTTGTGACAAGTTCACAACTGTCAGCTTCTGACGCATCAAGGTAGCCAGCTGCTGAATCACAGTCGTTTTACCAATACCAGTTTCTCCAACAAGGAGGACAGGTTCTGCCATCTGGATAGCAGCCGCGACCTGTTCCATTAGACCTAAAGCAGCCCTTGTGGAGGCAAAACGAGACGAAGCAGCAGCAGCCTTTGATGCCGAACCTCCCGGGACCTTGATCTTGCGACAAACTTCCCTTCCAAGGGTTATGCTGTTTCCCTGGTCTGAATACGTCGGCGTGCGTTCGTGCAGACAAAATCGTGCCCGTTGCGGTGAAATCTGAAGAGCCTCAGAAACAACCAAAGCAAGGGTGTCTGCTGTATTCTTCTCAGGAATATACTTCAAGAAGACATCGACAAAATCCAGGAAGATCTCGTCCTCGGCACCCTCCGGCGTCGCTTCGTAGCCAGTCTTAGCACCAAGGCGTTGCAGCCGCCTGTGCATCCGGCTGCAAAGCTTGATAAGATCACGTAGTCCTGGCGTACGTCCTTGGGAGCTTTTAATTGCAAGACTGCCATGGAAGGAAGCACAAAGCCTTTGGTAGACATCCATGATTGTCCGAACCCGGGACTCAAGCAGAGGGAACTTCTGCGTGATTACCTCACGAACTTCGTCTATGGTCAAAGAATCGATTTGTACTCTCTGCCACAGCCTGCTGCCCAGGATATTGGTGCTTGGGGCAATTTCTTCGCCGGCAATGTTGTAAGACGATTTCATGGTCGCAATGATCTTGAAACCTTCGGCGCACTTGATCCTTTCCCTTCTACTAGCGATGGTCAACTCTCCTCTTTCGATGATTGGCAGGATAAGTCCGATGACTTCAGAAGGGGCACGGTCCAGATCCTCAATCAAAATCCAGCGGCCCTCTCTTGCAGCCTTGGTGAGGACACCAGGCTGCCACGAGAACGATCCCGTGGCAGGAGATGTAGAGTACATTCCGAGAAGACTCTTCGCATCAGTCTGCTCGTTCAAGTGTAGTGTAACCATCGATTCAGACTGACCCATTGTCGCTGCAACATCGTTAATCAATGTGGTCTTTCCGGAGTTGGGCAAGCCGATCAAGAGTAAAGGCTCAGGAGCGATTAAGGCTGCCGCGATCTTCCGCAAGTTACCCACAGCTGTAGGCGTTCTCACAATTGAGGACGGCGGAGGTGATGTGCCCTGCTGGCGGGGTATGAGCACACCACAGACCTCAGCGGTTCGAGTGGTGAAGTAGTCTCTCAATGCCTCGATTTGTGACAGGCTCTCCGAAGCAGACCTGGAAGATCTTGCAAGTTGGACTTGCTTCTCCAGGACATTCCACCGGCGTTCCTCCCACAACCCGAGGCAGCGGTAGTCGATGGTGATACCTTCCCATTCCCCCTCAATAATGTTGTCTGCAAATTTTGCCCTGATTATATCCTCCGTCGCAGCATCGGCTGCCCTCATATACATAGCAAAGCATCGAATCGCCAGATAACTCACGGACGGGTCTCCGTGTCGGAACAGGGTCTGGAGTTGTGATGGCGATACGGCTTTCGAGAAGGTCTCTGTGTCGTAGGAAAGAAGTCGGAAAATCGCTATCAATAGGGCTCGGAGGGTGGCATCATTCATTTGAGAAAGCGTTAGCTCATCGGACGTAGCCAAAGCCGACAGAGGTCCAGCCCGAGACATGGCATATTGGCTTGCAAAGGAACGCAGATATGGCGCGAGCGGAAGTATGCGCGAAAATGCGGATAGAACATCGGTTTGATCGACCTGGGACTCCGACAGAAGCCAACGGGCTGCCAGGTCCACGAAGATCGGTTCGTACAGGCAAAAGAAGCTTTCCGTGCATCTTTGCCTCAACGCGCCCACCGCAAGCGCATTCAGGTACTGAGTCCCCGATGCGGTGCGAATGAGTTCCGCAATCTCATTCGGGAGCTGTTGAAACAGCTGGGACTCGTTAAGAGTCCCCTCGTAGGAGGGTCTAGCATTCATGCTGAGCCCTGCCGCCAAAGGAACTCTGGATGATGAGAGGGGAAAGAAGAAGAGGCACGCCAATTGCTTGCACTTTTTTTTTCTTTTGGAGAACCATTTTCTGCCGCCGCAATGAGCGGCACCGCCCCACAGCGCGGGCCTTCACCGCCCTGGCCCGGCCGCGGAGGTTCAATTAATTGTGGCACCAGTTGCCGGTCGGGAACGCAATCAATCGCGGAGATCAATCGCTATTCATAGGCACCCGTCGACCATCGTTGTTTGAGATGCCACTTGACACGTCCCTATGATACGTATTATTCGCGATGTCAATGAGTCGACCGGGGCCACAGTCAGAAGCCCAGTCATCGCTGATCCAGCCTTATAGCGACGATGAACCAGCACAGGACAGCAGCCGCCTTGATCCACAGCATCCCGATGTACCTTTAAGCGGCGGGCTACGTGAACCGTGAGTTTCTGGCCAGCTTAGCATCCGCTTCGAGGAGTCGTGCGCTAACAACTGTACATAGCCTGTCATTCAAACGCAAACAGAGACAACACTCGCGCTCGAAATTCCGATTTCCTAACTTCTTCTCGAATAGTTCTGCTGAGCCTGCGACAAGTACTGGACTTGGCTCGTGGTTTCGGAATGAACAACGCTCGGATGACGCCCAGCCCTTAGGGGAGCCAATCAATGGCAACGGCAATGGGAACTTGGCGCACAAAGACTCGGGATTCTTGGACTGGTATGTAGAGGGCCCAGGACGACGAGTTGGTTATGACAACCTTACGGCAATCGATTGGATTTTCGAATACACCAAAGAAAGACAAAGGAAGAGGCTCCTCTATGCGAGCGGACAAGGCGTTGTTGGATATCTACGCAAGCTATTGGACGCCAGTAACGTCTGGATCGTGTTGATTGCTACAGGCGTATTGGTTGGGATCATTGCGGCTGGTATCGATGTTGCTAGTGATTGGTTAGCAGATCTTAAAACTGGCTATTGTAAAGCCGGCCCCGGGGGCGGCAGGTTCTACTTGAATCGGAGCTTCTGCTGCTGGGGGCATGACGGTGAGCCGCTAGTACTCAGAGATCTCAATCCCCCTGCTAACGGATTCACGCCAGATATCTCTGATTGTTTAGACTGGACACCATGGAGGAAAGCCCTGGGTGTCTCCTCGCGGGGTGGGGGATATGCTTTGGAGTATACCTTTTACATTCTTTACTCTGTACTTCAGCCTCTCCGAATACCGTTCAGCAGTGTGTTAATCAAGAAACAGGTGTTCTTCGCCATTTGCGCGTGCGTTTTGGTTCGGACCTACGCCATCTACGCAAGACATAGCGGTATTCCTGAAATCAAGACCGTCCTTGGTGGTTTTGTAATAAGGCATTTCATGGGGCCTTGGACCCTTGCAATCAAATCGTTGGGTCTTGTATGTACGAACTTGTGCCCATCATTGCATCCTTGCTGACATATCTAAGTGCTTGTCTGTCGCATCCGGCATGTGGCTCGGTAAAGAGGGCCCTTTAATCCATGTCGCATGTTGTTGCGCTAGTGTTATGATGAAGCCATTTCATAGCCTCAATCATAACGAAGGTATTTCTCATGGTCCCTTACTGGATGTCTTGGGCTAATTGTACAGCGCGGAAACGCGAAGTGCTATCAGCAGCGGCCGCAGCGGGCGTCTCCGTCGCTTTTGGAGCGCCCATTGGCGGTGTCCTGTTCAGTCTAGAGGTAAATTTCAAAAATCATCACGGAAATCTGGATTCTAACTATATTTGAACAGCAACTGTCGTATTATTTTCCGGACAAAACAATGTGGCAGAGCTTTGTCTGTGCCATGGTTGCATCCGTCACCCTGCACGCGCTCAACCCGTTCCGCACGGGCAACATCGTCCTTTACCAAGTCAAGTATACACGCGAGTGGCATCGCTTTGAGATGATACCTTTCGTTATTCTTGGTATCGTCGGTGGTCTTTACGGGGCATTCCTCATTCGTTTGAACATGAAGATTGCAACCTGGCGACGATCTCGGAATTGGGCTCGCCCGATCATTGAGGTTGCGGTCGTCGCTCTTTTGAGCGCTCTGATCAATTTCCCGAACCTGTTTATGAGGGCTCAGAATTCAGAACTTGTTCATTCTTTATTTGCAGAATGTGGGACTGGAACTGTAACTGATGATCCTTTCGGCCTTTGCAAGACGGGCGCCTCGTCAGCGGGTACTATCGCTCTCTTGCTCATGGCTGCTCTCCTGGGTTTCTTTCTTGCCTCGTTAACCTTCGGTCTGGACATACCCGCGGGTATCATCCTTCCATCTGTTGCTATCGGAGCACTGTATGGACGTGGCTTGGGAATGACCTTTCGGATGTGGCAAGAGGCTTATCCGGGATTCTTTTTGTTCGGCAAATGCGAACCAGATGTCCCGTGTGTGACCCCTGGAATATATGCAATCATCGGTGCAGCTTCGGCACTGGGAGGGGCCACGAGGATGACTGTATCAATCGTGGTCATCATGTTCGAGCTTACTGGTGCTTTGACTTATGTCATTCCCATCATGATTGCAGTCATGTTGTCCAAATGGTGCGGTGACATATTTGGAAAGCGCGGTATCTATGAGTCTTGGATTCAGCTGAACGAGTACCCTTTCCTCGATCACCGTGATGATACGACTCCACCGGACGTTCCCGCTCATAAAGTGATGACCACTGTTGATGATATGACTGTCATCACCGCTGTTGGTCATACGATCGATTCACTTCGTGGCCTCCTCCTAACGACCTCTTACCGCGGGTTTCCGGTCGTTACCGATACATCGAATCCCATCTTGCTGGGATACATTTCGCGCAATGAGCTTACGTACGCTCTCAAGTACTCTACCAAGCCGTCAGACAATGAGTTGTCAGGTGCGACGCAGGTCTTCTTCAGCCACCAACCCTTTGCGGATCCTGCTGAAACCCTGGATCTTCGACCTTGGATGGATCAAACGCCCATTACACTCAACAGCAACACCACGTTTTTGATTGTGCTCCGCATGTTCCAGAGGCTAGGTCTCCGCTATGTTCTGCTCGCCGATAAAGGTGTACTTCAGGGACTGCTGACGAAAAAAGACGTATGGTCTGTGGTCAGCGGCCCGGACGCCTACAAGGACGAAAGTCTCCGCGATAGGACGTTCAATCCGGGAACTATGGCAGAGGAAGTTGGCTTGCTTGACAGCGATGATAGGACCAGCCTTGCCAGCACTATAGAAAGACGACAGTCGCTTTGAAGTGTCTCTTGAGCGATGCATCGAAACATATACTTTTCATCTCACGCTCAATGTCGACTTGAATTACCTATTTTGCATGTCGTGATGTGTCGTGATATCTTGCTATAAGTTTTGAAATATGTATTGAAATTGGGTAACTCGGAGTTTACTAACGGGATCTTGTTTTTCTTGGTTTGTATGCCTCAGATAGTGGCTTACGGCGGGATTGTTGTGAGCATGTATCTAGACTTTGCTTCAGTAGTGTAAATAGTACCCTTTTAAAGAACCCACCCGTCCTTTACCCCAAACTATAAAATCATCCCGGAGTAAACACAAGAGAGAATTGATATGCATGAAGCAACAACGGTGATGTCAATTGGTATGCTCAAAGCAAAGCACATGACAGGACAAGCAAATGAACCCCACAATTTCTGCCCGCCTTATCGCATCCCACCGCCTTTCCAATCTCCAATCGGAATGTCCCATTCAGGCCCTCCATCCATCGGCCTGTCTCGATCAATCGCCGCGGCATGCAATCAGTACACTTCTAGTCCCCTTATAAACGATCGGATCTTCTTCCTCCCTCCACTTCCTCAATACAAACATTCGAACCACGCCCCATCCACCAAGATGATGGTCGATCCCTTCGAGGTGCGCATGCGCTTCACAGCGCAGCTGCAGCACCTGAACGCCTCGGTGACCTCATCCCAAAAAGCAGCGCATTATGCGCTCAAATACCGCGACATGGACGAGGACCTACACTCGTGCATCCTGGAGCAATTAGAAAGAGTGAGTCCTCCCACACCTTCTTTCCAATTCACCTTTCATATACGCAATTAAGCTAACATGCACTCTCTTTCTCCCCCAGAACAACATGAACAACCGCGCCAACATCATGTACTTCATCGAACAATTCTGCGACATGGCCACGAAAGAAGACCACGCGCCCTACGTTCGCATGATTCAACGCGACATCCTCCGCATCGTTGATTGCGTCGCACCCGCCGACGGCTCTGGCGCCGCGAACGTCAAACACGTCCGTCGAGTCCTGAACGGTCTACAGAGCAAGGAGATCCTCTCCGCCGAGACAATCGCGGAGATTGATGCGGGCTTGAAGGATCGGGAAACTCACCCTGCGCATCTGGATCTGGAAGCCGAAGAAGGGGGTGCTGGTGGTGATGGTGGTGGTGACGCGAGGTCCAAGCATGGGACGCCGAGAGGGTCGAAGGGCAGTGGGATGCGTGTGGATAAACGGCAGATTGAGCAGCGGATTGAAGAGGATCGAGAACGGAATAAGCGACTACGGGAGAGTATGTGGACGGTTAGTGGGGATGATGGGGATGAGCATGGGAAGTTCTGGGATGAGGCGAGTGATATTGGAGAGGATGATTTCTTGGCTGCGAATGAGGAGGTGACGGAGCGGAGGCAGATGATTGGTGCGAGGTGATGCTGGTGTTGATTGATGATGTCGTCGGGGATTATAAAAGCATGTACTTGCGATGGAATGGTGTTTTGGCGCTGTGGGTATCGCTTTGCTACGGGGTATTTGGCATGCATGGGCGTTTTAAAGAGAATTGCAATTACAGGACAATTATTTTACAGCATAGACCAAATTACTTTTTACTTGACATGACCAAATTGAAAATGAAGCTAATCATCCTGCTAAACTATATCCGACCCACTTGCAGCCGCCCGCCTTCGGAAAATCCCAGACGCCGACCAAATTTGCTGGATCTCGATCTTGAATTTTTGAACGACTTTTGAGCGCAATAACATTTCTCCATGTTTTTACATGTCACACGGGGGACTTTCTAGATCCTCTATGTTCTCTCAGTTTGTAACAGCAGCAAAGGGGTTATTTTCTCGACAGGACTCCGACGAATCTTCTCCCAAAAATCTGCGCCCTACAACTACTACCACTACTACCACCTCCTCCGGCGCCCCATCTGAAAATACATCGAAAATGGTCACGGCAACAAGACAGCGGAAATTCTCCGCTGAGAAGCAACAATCCTCGACAGAGCCCGAAGTCAATGGATCGAATGGAAAGCGCAAGTCCGAACCGGTGGGCGCTGAGCCCACTGAGACCCAGAGCAAGAACAAGCGGCGGAAGAGAAGCAGTCTAGAGGCGACGACACAGGAATCACAGACCAAGCCTTCGAGTAACAAGAAGTCGAAGAAAATGACGGAGTCGACTGGGGAGCCTGAGCAGCAGCAAGAGGAGGAAAAGAAACCTTCAGCAGCGCCGGCGCCGAAGAAGCACTTCCGCTTTGATAGCGAAGAGCCGGAACTTCCGGAGGTTGCGGCTATTGAGGAAACTACGGAGGCACAACAGGATGAAGATGATGACAGCAGTGATGATGACGAGGCCCCAGAGACGGTCGATAACTCTGCACAGCTGTCGAAGATGAGGATGGAAGCTAAGAAGCAGGAACGGGCTAGGCAAATGTGAGTGATGCGCGCATTCCTTATTTTTGGCAATATATTTGGGTATATTCTGACATTCTTTACAGAGAGGAGCAATTGAAGAGGGACAAACGGAAACAATTGGATGAGCTGCGCAAATCCCAGGCGAAGTTGGCGAAGAAGAAGGAGGCTAAGGCCGAGGACCTGTTGTCAGAAAGCACAGAAACTCTTCAAGGAACTACCACGCAAGATGCGCGACGATCGGCCCTCCCCGCTCTTCTTCCCGATGATATTCTTAACGCAGCCCCTGATGTCCGGCCCCCGACACCCCCCGCGGAAGAGAGGTCTATCATGCAGAAGAAGCCCAACAAGCTACGATTCCTGGATAAGAAGGAGAAAGCGCCGAAGGATGCGCGAGTTGGAGATGTTACTATCCGGGTGTTGGATGACGGTGTATCCAAGAATCCATCAAAGACGGTCCTGCCGCCCAAGGCCTCCAAAACCGGGCGCAATGCCAAGCAGAATTGGCTGAACAAATCCCGCAACACAGGCGCTTTGAATGGGTTGAGAAGGACGACTGGCGGTTCCTCGGGATTCGTGCGCAAATAGCAGGTCTTGGGCGCTCTTTTACGCTTTCCCGTCTCGAGAATCAAACAAAATATTTAATAGAGCAATTTTGTGGATCCAACAATGGGCGTAGTGTTACGGTGTGCATAACATAGCAACTATTTACTCTTTAGGGTTAGATAAGTTCGAAGGGTTGTTACTGAGCTTTGTAGCGGAGCACTTGCGATACTGCCAATGGGTACCACTGAAACTTTTACCATAATAGGATATCAGACGACAGTTGTAATACAAAGACATCCCTGATATAAAGAACAAGTACTACGGCAGTTGTATGCATATTTGACCGGGAGTCGTACAACCGGGTAGAAAGTTGGGGAAGTGTACGATCTACACGCTGCAGATCATTGCTTTCTTTTTCTCGAAGCAGCACCAAACCAGGCCGTCGGGGTTATTCAAACGAGGGTCTCATAAATACAGACAAATCTCAATTTTACCAGTAGGGAAAGGAAAGAAAAAAGAAGAGAGAAACATAAAGAGGAGGGGCACCGGATTGGGCAGATTGGCAGCCTCTGGCGGGCGCACGTGCAGAGCTTGGAGCTCCATTTGATCGGTTCGACTTTCTTCTCTCCATCAACTTCTCTCTCTCCCTCTCCCTCTTCCTCCCTCCTGTTCAATTTTATCTGTCCACCTTCTACCAAAGATTCCCTACCCTGCGATTCGCCATTCATTTGCAGATTATGCTCTGAGCAGTGTCTCATCCCCCCCACCCCCTATCCCACCATGGTTACTACAGAATCCTCTCCGCTCCTCCCCCAGCATCACCTCCCGACTTCCTCCAATACGTCACCGCGAGGAAACCGTCCGCCGCGGACAGTCACCTTCAACCCATTGGCAACTGTTAGCACCTACCATGACTCTACCTCCGCAGATCCCACCTTTAGACCTCTCCAATCCGGCTCGTCATCTGCACCGCATTCTCAGGAGAGCCATTACCGACCGACCGGCCTCTCCGCCCTGAATAGCAAGCTCCGCCGGCGGAACAGCCATGGCGCTCCGTTCAGCACCACAAACACCCCAATCGCTGCAGCCCCCAAAGTCGGACCGCAAAGAACGACGAAAAATGCGCAGAAGCTGAAATTGCTTCCCGATCCAGTGACTGAGGCTGAGGAGGAACTCGGTGGTGATGACTTTCCGTCCGATGTCTATTCGCAGATTGCCCGAATCAAAGAACCGACAGCGAGGAGTCATGCTGCAAAGTTAGGAAAGGCCGACAGAGAGCGTTTGCCGCGAGTGACTGCATACTGCACGGCCAATTCGTATCGACTAGAAGGGATAATCAAGTTTCTCAAGTCTCGCTCCAAGACCCGCGGTGCCAACCCAAAACTCTACGACGAATGTGTCTACTCGCCATATGACTACGGCTATGAGGAGAAGCAAAATGGCACATGGGGTCTGTCGAATAATGGAATAAACATGGGGGATGGCCACCCTAATCAACGGCCGTCCAATGAGCGCCGCTACTCGGACAGTGTGGTTGAGGTCCAGGATAACACAAACTCTCGGCGGGAAGATCTCATAGACCTACAGGACTCTCAATCCCACGCCACCGATATGGACCATGCTTCGACTACTGCTGTCTCGGACCACCAAGGAGATGTACATCCCGACTTTGACACGACGATCCATACCCCTGAAGTGTTCCTGTTCGATTACGGCACCGTCGTAATATGGGGCATGTCACCTGCCCACGAGTCACGATTCTTATCCGATGTTTCCAAGTTTGCTGCTTCCATCCTCAGTCCCGAAGATACCCAGGTCGAGAACTTCAATTTCTACTATGCTCGCGAATATCAAGCCCGGATATACAACGACTTCATCTCTCTGCGCGACCCGCGTAACCACATGATCAAACTGGCCATCTCCCACGCATTGGCACAATCTGTCAAGACCTCCCTATTTGAAGACCTCGTCTCTGAGACCATCTCCAACACCGCACCCCTACCCGCCCAGATTGCCCAGACAGGCAGTGTCAATCTCACCCGGCGCCAGATCAACATGCAAATCGGCGAATTGTTCATCCTACGAATCAATATCCACCTGCAAGGCTCGGTTCTAGACTCTCCAGAACTCATGTGGGCTGAGCCCCAGCTAGAACCGGTTTACCAGGCCGTCCGCAGTTACCTTGAAATGGACCAGCGTGTAAGCCTGCTCACTGAGCGGTTGGACGTGATAGCGGATCTTCTTGCCGTCCTCAAAGATCAATTAACTCACCGCCACGGTGAGTATCTTGAATGGATCGGTAAGCACCTTCTCACCCCCTGCATCAACCTGTTCTAATCGACTAACACACGTCACAGTAATTGTTCTCATTGCGGCAGAAATTCTAGTCGCAGCCATCAACATCGTAGTTGACTTGTACGCTGGCGTGGAGTGAACACTACCTACACTTTCTACTAACAATTACTACTACTTTTGCCTTGTTTACATCACCCAATAACACCCTTTGCTATACATCTACAGCCCCATCATCACTGCATCACACCACACCACACTGAGTGTCCTCTTTCACTATTCGTTCACTTCAGCGGAGTTAAGGGGTTCGGGCATACATCTGTCATTTAAAGTGGGAACAGGAGTGAAAGTGGGAATTACCAAAGCAAAGCCCTCCTTGCATCGCTACGGACAATACATATCTATCTATATTTAGTATCTATTATCGATTCCTCTACAAATAACTTATCTTAAGCTGTATATTACACCCATTGATTGCTCCACAGTCGATTCGAATCTACCATGAACTTATTTAAGCTGATGTCAATCTGATCATTATGCAGCTCTGTCACTCTGGAGGATTGACCAGTCGGTATCTCGTCCTGAAAAAAGGGCTTTTCGTACATGAACCATCATCTGTCTGGCCTTGTATCATGTGATATGATCCATGCACATATACTAGTAGCTACCAGCTACACAGAGCAACGGATGACTATTCTATAATGAAGAAGGCAGGTGTCTCCCCACTTCCCCTCCTACACATACACACAACAAGAAATAATAACGCTTTTTGCCCATCGTATACTATAGAACACATAAGAAGAGTAAAGAGGGAGGATAGAAGAGGGGCCAGGAAAAGGCCCCAAACCCCCAAGACGAAATGAAATATAACCCGACGGTTGAAATAACACCCATTACCAGAATAACACAAGAAAAAAAATAGACCACCACGAAAGGAAACGAAAACAGTCCATATAAAAGTAGAAATAAAGTAAAAAAGAAAAGAAAAGTCTAGGGTATGGTTATGGTATAAGTTGATAATCACCCCTCCCTCTCCTTAGCTTCCTCCTCCTCCTCTTCCTTGGCATCCATATCCATCGGCGTCGTCTCATCCTCCACACCACCATCACCCCTCTGCTCCGCAGATTCAGGGTTATGGCTCCCGCGATCACTAGTAGCACCCTCCTTATCATTCGCGGACCCATTACTACCGGGTTGAACGCGGAATGACGAAGTCATATCATCCTGCGACGGGGCGGGAGCTAGTCGCGGCAACGAGGACGACGAATCTCCATTACCGTTATCACCATCAGCAGCTGCGGCGCCAAATTCCGTCGCATCCTTATCCTTGGCGTCTTTCTCCTTCACTTTATCTTTGCTGTTGCTTTCATTGTTGTTCTCATTGTTCGCCGCCTCATCCTCTAGATTGGCATCATTGGGCAAGTTGGATTTCCTGGATCGCTTCACGCGCAGAGGCCTTTCCTGGGGCTGTACATAATCACATCCATTACCATTAGCGAACCTTCAACCCTATACCAAAGAGGTAGAGGAAGGTAGAACTTACAGTAGGCGGTTGCTCATCGGAACTCCCCTCCGTCTCGTCCTCCAGGAACTGCGGCGCACCGGCAGCACCATTCTTCCCTGTCTCTCCACCCGTCACGGCCGCGACATTCGTCATCATGGCTGATGCCCGGGCGCGCAGTTCCGGGTTCACGCCGGCCTGCGCTTCCTCCGTCATGCCGGTGACCTTGGCCAGTCGTTCCAGGAGAATGCATGACTCGAGGCGCATCTTCTGGATGTATTGCCAGCCACGACGGTTGCGGAGACGCATCAATTCATTTTCTTCTTCGATCTCGTTGAGGCGCTTCTTTAAGGCCAGGCATTTGCGTTTGTAGGCGTTTTCGACGCTGGGGGGGTTGGAGGTTGTCGAGGGTTGGCGGGCTTCTTCCATTGTGGTGATGGGTGGTGTGGTGTTGTTATTGAGAAGTAGAGGGTAGGCTTGAGTGGCGCGATTGATGTGTTGTTGTGGTGTTGGTTGATGGTCAAGGGATGTCGGAGGAGCGAAGTGGTTGGGGAGGAATTTAGGATGTTCGGAGTTGCGCGATTAGGGGGTAGTTATAGTGAGGCGGCGCGAGTGACTCCGAACAGGTAGAAAGATTACCCAGGGTAATTGATGAATGAGAAGGGAATCCCCGAGGTGAATTGGATGGCAGCGAGGCGGATCTGAGAGGAATGGATGGGACGAGAATCAGGTCGGAGCTGAAGCCGAAGCAGAAGCAGAGCCAGTCACGTTCTGCCGGTCGGGGAGGCGGGCGGTCAGCGGAGTCTGGGGTATAACACTACACTACTATACTAGTATTTAAAGGCGCAACACACTAAAGCTTCATTATCGTCATTACATTGCACTAACTCCTAAAAGCTACTGTCCATGAGAAAAAAGACGGATCTATCCGTGCAAAGAAGTAAACATAGCGCTAATGTCCACCAGTAGTCGGCAACCCAAGGAACACCTTGAATGAGTCGTAACTATATATTCGCGTCAGCATCCAGCCCTCAATCTTATCACAGCATCATCATCATCACTTACATCAACCATTGGAATCCAGTCAATGTACCCAGCATGACAATTCTCACAGGCAGTCCATTCCACAAGCCCGAGAACCCAATATTGCTATAGATCCTCGACACAGCAGTCATAGCTCCCTCGCCAGCTAAACATCATCAGTCATAACCCTAAACGCCATAAATCGATAATAATGAAAACCAGGATAACTCACCTTTCCGATCCGCATTCAACTTACTCACCATAACATCCGCCGGGTGGCTGACAATGGCACAGAAGATACCCGCAATATAACCTCCCAGAAAGCTGACTCCCGTCTGCTGCAACCCATTGAACTGCTCCTTAGGCTTGCCCAGCGTCTTATAGATAAACTTGACCGTCTCCTCAAATGTCGCAAACTTCGTCATGGTATAGGGGATCTGTCTCGCCCACAACGGATACAATCCTTTATACAAGCCCGACATGCCCTCCTGCGCCACGATTTTGCTCCATCCCTCGCGCAGTGTATGCGCAAACGGCGGCAGCGTCGTCTGCATGCGCACCTTGATGGCCTCCATCGGACAGAGGGCCATATCAGCGAAGAACTCGGCCGAGGCACTGGCGCCTAGGAAGACGACGGTACGGTTCGCATTCGGGAAGAGCTGGTCTCCATAGAGGTATTTGAAGTATTCGTAGAAGCCGTATTTACCGGCGCCTTGGAAGGAGTAGCCAACGAAGGTGGGGGTCCAGCCGAAGAAGATGCCACGGAGGCCTTCCTTGGAAATGATGGTGCGCCAGGCGGAGAGGTTGGAGGTGTAGATCTTGGGGTCGACTTGACGGCGGCATTTTACAAGGTCGAGGGGGGTAACGGCTGTGTGAGTTGGGCCTGTGGGGAGAGATTGGAATTAGGAATGGTGATGTGGTTGGTGATAGGATGGTTATACGTACCGCAGGCTGTTCGAGGTGGTTAGTATAGAAGCTCTGTGATGCAAAAGAGGGCTAGATGGTAGCCTACTCACCGATGATTCCTCCGAGTGTGCAACTGGCAAAATACTTGGCCGAGTTAGGTTCAATCTTACCCAAGGGGTACTTGGGCTTTTGTGTCGCCATTGCGAGAGCTTATCTAGGAGGGGAGCAATGGAAGCTTATCGATTAAAAGGACAAGAGTGGAGAGGGGAGAAGATGGGGATAAATCTACCGAGCAAGGTACGTGAACAATCTGGTATAGGAAAATTCAATGGATGAAAACGTGTACTACTATCCACACTACTTATATTTACTTTGTACCGTGTCAGCCCGCAGGCCATGTCGTCAGAGTCTCCAGTTAGGGAGGACAAACAAGTCGCGGTCCAGATCCATTCGCCAGTCCAACGGCTAATCGGCACCCGCGCAATGAACTCTCCCTGCACCGGATACGTTCCGATTTGCCGTTTTTGGAATGGATACTTCTTTGTGAGAACCTGAGATCTACATAAGCAGTGAATTAATCACTTGGTGGTTGTTCTTTTATTCATAAGTAATAGTTGGGTTGTGAGATGGTGCAGATCGATGACGTCAGTGCATCCGGGGTGGCCGGAAGGAGTAGGGCAAGAATGTTATGGATCTCTATCTATCTTCTATAGACATAACTATAGATCATGTAGCAATATTACCATTTGGTCGAACAAGACAAGGTGATCTAGAATACGATAAATTCATGGGTTATTGGGATTAATAAAGTACGTCCTAACCACTGCTCTGCTGAGTCGAACTTATCATCCTGCTGCAACGCCTGTGCATGGCAAAAACAAGCTAGCTACACCAACAGCGGCTTCGAGTTGAATGTAGCCTTTAAAGGCAGCTCTGCACTATCAGGTGTCGGCATCCCAATTCTCGTGGTTTGCTGGGAGGATTAGAAATACCACTACTAGTCAGAGAGGACGCTCCTCCAGCGTCTTAGACAAGCTGGGGCCCAGATTCCCATCCCTTGTCTTGGGTCCAGATGTATGTTCCCATGGTATCTTCTTGATCGATCATAAAATAAGCCAATATGATGGTTTCAGGACTGTTATGGCGATCTTCTTGAATCGTCGCAGACAGCGAGGAGAGTCCATCGCGGGCTGTCGTGATAGGAGTGCCGACGATGTGCGTTCGAGGTTCGTTGTATTGAAATTCCTTCACATATCCATCGGAGAGTCCGAACAGGCGAGGTTCACCAAACCAACGACTGACAGCACACAGTTCGGTGACTCCCGCAAAGTCGCCCGGCTGTCCCAATGGCCTTTCTACAAGGATTCAGTTAACTTGAGTCCATTGGGTGACATTCAAGGTCTCTAGTGAAGTTGCAGAGAGAACCGAAGGACATACTTGTATATTCGTCTCCATCATATGCCTTATGATAAGACCAACCGTTTCCGGTTTCGGCTTCGATAAAGTAGACATCGATGCCTTCCGTGTTTATGCACGAGGCAGTCTTGCCCGGATCCACTTCGTCGATGAGCTTGATCTCCCAGTCGGAGTCATTAGACTTTCTATGAAGCTCATATAAGTTCTGCTCTGTAAAAAAAACTATGTAAATATCAGCAAATGGCAATGAAACGGCAGAGAGCGACAGGTCACAGCAAAATACATACTTCGGGACACAGAATGCCCATTGCCAGTCAATGTATTCAAGGGCAATATCACTATTATGGTTTGCAGTGGTGCAAGGAGTGATATAAGAGACATAGGGCCCGCTTAAATATGGGTTACAGATTGCTTTCTGGACTTCATCCGTATAGGGTCGTGTTTCCCACTGAGCATCTTCGGTGACACCGATTCTTAATTCGGTCGACTCGGTAAAACACACAATCTTAGCATAGTCAGGTCATCATCCAAACAGTAATTCCACCCCTCAATAATTCAAGGGCTATCTTCGAGATTCTGACCAACTTTGCATGCTTTTCGCTTCCAGGGTCATGGAACCAACCACAGATTCGTGACACAGGAATGACGTCTAGTCGGTACTCGTCTCTAGTACTAAGCACCCATTCATCCTTGACAAGTCGGTACAGCTTTACTGTCCATGCAGAATAATCATCTTCCGAGTAGACAATAAGTGCAAAAACCTCCTTGTCGGGCGTAGTGGTAATACTAAATGTACGTTTCCAAACCATATTATGGGACGAAACTAAGGCTGACACGCTCCGTTTTATGAAGCTGAGATGGGACTGGGATAGTAGCTTGTTGGCTTGTAAGAGATCAAGAGCGGAGTGTCTTACAGTACTCAGATTTCTGGGTGGTAAAGATCTACTATATATAGTCTTCATTAATAGGCAGGCGATACCATGATGGAGTATTGTACTCCTTACTGCGGACCAGTCATGGCAACCCTGCATGGAGTAGTTTCACCTCTCTCCGCGCACCCAGCCCTATCAACTTGTCCTCACCTCACGCAATGCTACTAGAAAAATGCAAGGCCGCCTCTGTGATCAACATGCCTGGCTAGCTGAGGAGGTCGGGCTGATTCGTCCTCGGAGCTGCATATGCACGGAGCCAACCCGCAGATTCCTCTGCAAAAAGGTTGAATATTACCCACAGAAGACAGTAATGAGCAGAAGGCCTCAGCTACTAGTGTAGACGTTGCACAGCATGTTGCAGGATCATCTGATCTCCGCATACAAAGGCGTATGCAGATAGAATGACGGCAGCCAGCCCAAAATTACGGCCTCAGTAGATCATTCTATTCGCAATTTAGCAAGTAAATCTACTAGAGTTCCGTAGTAGTGTCTATATTTTCTGGGGTACTATACTCCATGACATACAAGATATAGCTTGACGAATTAATAGCAGCGACAACATTGCAGATGCATAGTAGTGGGCTCAAAAGCAATCTATCACTGATGCTCAGTGGCTGCCTGACTCCCAGGCGCTCCTACTACATGTTCTTTACACCACATAGATGAGAAACACTGGAATATATGCCTCATGCACTTTATCGCTGAGCACTTACTCGATGGGTCGATAATTCGGTACCTCTGCCTAGCAGTGCAGAGAAGATCAGGTAGAATCGTGAACTCAGTTGCATACTATGTGATCATCTGCCTGTTGAAAGGTGTCCTGGTCTCTTCATGTTTGTTTTTGTTGGACTGGAAGACGTTGCAGACTTTACATCATACGTCAAGGCAAATATGAGATTGATTATAGTAGTGTAGTACAGATGGACATGATGGCTATATATGGACTACATAATGGATGAGTTATGAACTGGAAATGAAATGCAGCCGGAACAAATGTAGAAGCAGTGCTGCCCCCGCACAATGACTAGAGCCCTCTATCCAAGGAAATCGGTCTTGTTGCTTTTCTCCTCCAGCTGGTGGCTGGCTGGAACAGTGCATGCGAGGTTGCATGCAATGCACGCCTGGCGCTAAAGACTGGGGTGTCATGGGTTTCTCTGCAGAAGCATCAAGGGCTATCAAAGAGAAATCACGGAGCACATTGCTTAGTTTGTCGGGAGACGGGCTCTCCCTGTCGGGATACACGTAGGTTACAGAGATCGGCCGGTGGCCTGAGACGATCCTAAGCCAAGTTCAAATTATTGCGATTGTTCCTCCCAAGAAGTAGTAGTTGAGTGATTACTAGTAGCAATTATATACATATTAATTTACAGGTATACTTGAAAAGCCCCATGTAGCCCCGAGGGATACATTTTATGTGCATGAGCCCAGCCTGCCCTTTTTATATGACGGAAACCTCCCTCACCGGCCGTTCCAAAGAATACAATTGAGGCATGCTCGACATAGCATCCCGCCCATCATAGGTCGCCAACATAGTAGCCAGCTTGATGCCAGCTTCCGAGCCCGTCCGCGCCATCACGCCTCGGATCATCTGCGTCTGTTCAGGTGTAGCCAGCCCACACGACAGAATATACCACAGAGGCCACAGCATAGTATAGAGGTAGAAAGCTCGGACCCGAGACATTCCCTGCTCAGACGGTGGCATCGGGTTTCCAAGCATATCAATCTCCCCAAAGCAGAATGGTACACTCCGACAAGAATCGGAGACCATCTCGAGGCTTATTCGTAGGCCATCTGCCTCATGCTGAGACGCTTCATGCTGAATACCGGGGGAATCAAGCAGAGAGACTAGTGCTCGGAAAAGATCTGCCATCACGCTATGGATGAAGATCCGGAGGACACGGTAATGGGCCCAGATAACCGCAGCAATCATCTCTCGGTACGTGAGTACATCCTCGCCCGTGTGTGTTCGGGTCTCGAGGGGTAGCCAGATGTCCGATAAGGTTTGGGTCCATTGGAACAGTTCTGAATCCAAGCGTCTGCAGGAGTCGATCCATGACGCTAGCTTCGTGATCCCCGCAGATTGCAAGGAATCTGAAGCAGATGTTGGCTCTGAAATCAGCTGTCTGACCTTGGACGCAATTATCATAAGGGATTGTAGCGGATCTGCGCTGTCGAGACGCTCAACTAGTCGGTCCGAGTCCAGACTGGGTTTCCCCTTCAGCAGAAGGAACTCGATTTGCTGGATTATGCGTTAGCATTAACACATCCACTTTTAAACAGAGGCATCCGAATTGACTCACCATGCGAACATACGCATACTTGAACATATCCAGTCCCGCCGCATGTCCCAGCTGACTCTCCCCCCTCAATCTTGTGAGCGCCTCAAAGCCCACCGTATGCGCACTAGTAAGCCCATGGCGATCTCCCGAGATATCCTCAAACAAAGATAGAATGACCAAGGTCGCAAACGTCTCATCCTTCGCCGCCTCAGCCGGCAAATCCAACGCCTCCTGCAAACGTCGCAGCGCCAACCCAAAGCGATATCTCGCCTGGGTCACAACCCCGGGCACATTAACCCTATTACTGAGGGCCATCAGGGCCGTTGCATCGACAGCTAATCGTAAAGACAAGGATGCGGGGTTACCCAGATTCTGATCTCGACAATCTGCATACAGCGACGGAAGGAACCCCAGATGTCCCATGCCGCCAACTGCGTTACACTCCACGATGGTAAACTGATCAAAGAAATAGCAAATTGCTCTTTCTTCCCATGTGGAATCACTGATTTGATAAGCGGGCAATGTCGCCACTTGTAGATCCTTGCCGCCACTCGATACATCATGGTTGCTGGGCTGCTGTTTACGTGATGAGGAAGAGCAGGGATTGGCCTTGCCATTCATCAGTTGCTGCACTTTGTGCGTTTCATTCCGGAAGATCCCATCAGATCGGTAGCCCGGACATGGCTTGCCGTATATGCCGCAGTTCCGGCACCCCGGACGGCCTTCATCGCACTGGGAGGCAGCTTAGCGTGGGGTCATACAAATGAACAACATACGCATTGGGGTAAAATGCTATGCAAGGGGCATGATGTGCCATGACATATCAAGGCTGCAGATCTGTCCTACCTTGATTTTCCGTTTGCGACACAAATGGCACCCCGTACTTGGCTTCCCGCCGTACACCATCTTCGTCTACTTAATAGGGGCCCAGCTGCGGGATAGATTATGCAGTGGAAGCGACATAGATGAGGACAAATTTTTAAGTGCTTCGTGAAGCGAATATATCAAATGCTTGATGGCGTCGTCGCAGCTGGTGCCTTGAAGGATCGACACAAAGAACCGTTGAATACGGGGTCTTGCCATTTAGAGGGGCGAGTCAGGTGATTTCCATTATCAACGAGAAACAACCCTGACTACAAATACCTCCCCACAGCATTACGGCACTTCATCAACCACATTCGTTTATTTAATGCATACGCAGTTGTCTATCTGGTCTCTATTCCGCTCATCTCGGAGCCCTTTCGGGATACTTCTAAGAACTGACTATCTGAACACAAATGAAAGAAAAACCCCACCAAGGGAGACAAGGCACGCTGGGGTGTAGTCGTGGTGAAAGGTAAGCTCAATGTCTTCGCTTTGTAGGACCAACAGTAGAAACACCAAATCGTCTGTAAATGGTAAATACATCATCTCCCGAGGCGGGTATCATCTAACCCTCGAAAAAGAAAAAGTAGAGGTAAACATATCATGAGCCAATCACGGTTCCCCTGAGACTCCTGCAGGTACAACGCATCAAGTAGCCCACCCTTTGCCATTTTGTAACTCCACTGCACGTTTCCCATGAAAACTTCGAGAATAAGACCGGAAAATTGAAAGAAAAGAGATCCGTTTAGACCAAACACCCAGAATGCGAATGCTGATATTCGATGACCTGGCAACGCTGACCGCGCCTCGTTTGCCTAGCGACACTCAGGTTGGACCAGCCGGGTCGTTGAAATCAGGCGCTAAAACAATAGGTATATAGACGGTAACGCTTGGATTCGTAAAGCAAGAAAGAAGGACGTGCTAGTCATTGCGAAGGTGGAATCCCCAGTCAGGAGGCGGGGGCATCCACCATGGCCTGGTCATCGTCACTATTGAGCGGCACACTAGGCGGAGGGTCCGAATAGCGCTCCCTATGTCGGCTGTCGTTACTCGTGGGGTGCAGACCCGGCGTGCTGGAAGCACTCTCCACTATCACCGCATCGTCGCCATCTTCTTCGGGCGGTGGTGAGAAAGTCCAGACCTACAACAAATTCATTCTGGTTAGTCTGTGATAAAATGTAGGAGACAACGGAGTAATAAGCGAATGTTCCTTACCTCCATCACTGTGCGGCCTGCTCTACTAGCCATGATCACAGCTTTCTCTTCCTCAAAGGCAACTCGCCAAACAGCCTCTGCCGGTGTCGACAGTTCTCTGAGTAGTTGACCGGTCTGCAAACTCCACACCTTGACACGACCGTCACTACCACCACTGACAATTCTGGAACTGTCGAACTGCAAGCTGGTAACGCTGTTGTCATGAGCCGCAAGTCGGTGGATGGGAGCCATCTTGGTCAACGACCAGACCCGGACAGACCCATCAGAACCACCGGTGACCAAGGTATCTCCCCGCATTTGTAGCTGTCCTACTAGGGAGGTATGGCCCTGGAGGATAGCATGGCACTGGCCCGAATGCGGATCCCAGATCCGCACGCTGGTATCCAAACTGCCGGTGGCGATGCGTCTGCCATCAAACGCGATAGCATAGATCTGGCTGAAGTGGCCCGAGAGCGTCCGTAAGCACCGTCCCTCAGAAATGCTCCAGATGCGTGCCGTAGTATCATAGCTTCCCGAAACTACAAGATCTCCATGAATGGCCAGGCAGCGGACACTAGCTTGGTGCCCAACCAGAACGTTCTTGCAGGTACCCGAGGCCAGATCCCATATCCGCAGCGTTGTATCCCGTGATCCCGAGATCGCCGTGTTCTTGTCGGACATTTTGAGGCAACGCACGGTTGACGTATGGCCACGTAAGAGGTAGAGACAGGCACTGTAATTTGATTTGTTCGTCAGTAGTGACCTCCGACTGCAGGCCGTCATAGTTTGCTTACCCGGTCGCCATGTTCCAGACCCTCACTTCTCGGTCGCACCCACCACTCACAAGAATGTCATCCCAGGGAACCATCGCCCATACGCCCATCACATGGCCTTGAAGAGTTCTTTGGTTATCCCCGTTGGTATCGTATACATGAATCTTGGCATTGTCTAGCGCGACCACGATATACTTGGGGGTTAAATGCAGGCTTGTGACCACTCCCTGGTCGGGTGTAATGTGTCGCTGGGTGCAGCGCCCACCCTTGTTCCAGGCAGATTCCACCATGTACTTTTGCTTGAAATGCGATCTGTAGGACAATGGTCGGACCCGTCTCTTGCGTGACGGGTACCCCGATAGGGAGAGCCAGTCTCCCGACAAAGAGCGCGACGAAACGTCGGGCAAACCCTCTCGAGGCTGGAGAGTAGACACATGGGGCCTCCTTTGCAACCCGCTCAAGGACTGAGTACTGGACACAGCATGCAAAGGCTGACCATGGAAAGGGTCGACGAATTCCCGATCATCCTCCGACAGCCTCCGGGATGCATACGAGTGCTTTTCGCATAGGTTTTTCCACGTGATATCATCATTCAGCAGTTCCCGCCAGCGCTTCGAAACTTGGGATGATCTTGCCAATGTTTTCGGGTCATCAATGAATGATAGGACCTAGTGAAGCCAAGCGAGACAGCTGTCAGCCTTGTTCGAGCGGTGAGGACATCCGCACCGGAAGAGGTAACCAACTCACCCTCAGACATAGTTCATTTGGGAACACCTGAAACGGATCTTTTCTCAACCGGGGGCTAACATAGCTAGAAACAAAGCTGAGATGCTGGCTATCGCACAGCCCCAATATGCCTTCCAAAAACTTTTGCTTCCGAGCGTTGGAGAGAGAAGAGAAATGTATCCGAGCGTTCAACAAAAAAGCATCGTCTTCCTCGTCGGGTGTCTGCCAGGTGGGAGGTCTTTGATGAGGAGTTGGACTGGGAGCAGGCGTGGGAGGTGACGCAGGCGCTGAGGGAAGCAAGTTGGGGGGAATGGGAGTACCGGTCTTAGTGGACGAAGAGAGCGATCTAGAATGAGCACTAGAAAGTGAGGCGACCGAATCTCTGGCTGCAGATGACTTTGATGGCGCAGTCGCCAGCTGCTCAGGTACGCTGCGCGGACTCATCCCGGTATCTACTGGATGGTTGAGTGGTCGTGGACTGCCGCGGTGAGGAGCGGTTGTGTCATCCAGGGGATTGCGTATTCCACCCGACTAGCCTTTCACACGGTGAGAGAGATATCCCTACGCAAACCCCTTGCGACCCTTTCTCGTTCATAAACGGAGAAGGCGTAACACACAAAACGAGAGAATGACGTTGCTTTGATCCAAAAGAGAAAACGAAGGCGGAGGGGAAGAGTGAGAGATAAGACGGATGTGGACGATCTCCGCCGGGGCAGGGAAGACGAAAGGTTGGCGGGTAGACAAGGGAATAGGGGGGTGGGAAGGGAAGAAGAGAATGGGAGTGTGGGTGGTCGGGTTAGAAGTTTTATAGATACCAAAAATGGCTGAAGAAGGAAAAGAGGGAAGAAGAAGAAACGGCAAAAAAAGTTAGAGAGTAAGTTGGAGGTGAAGGTCACACTGGATGGGGGGGAAGTTTGGAAGGAGACCGATGGGGGGGAAGAGAAAGATGAGAGGATAGACGACGGATTGGTAGGTCCCGTACAGAGTACTGGTAAGTAACTATGTACTTCGGTACAGCGGACGGAGGAGGGCGGTAAGATCAGAACTAATCAGGACTGAGTGCGGCCTTCCCGACGCCATCCAGAAGCAGGCGGAGAAGAAGCGACGAAGGAAAGACAAAGTCTGGATCATGCGATGTCGTGACGGGTCAGGTGCAGCCTTCCTCTTCTTCTTCCCCCGGAAACCCTCCAAACCAGCCCAGATTACCCGCCAAGCAAAGCCGATGGCGCTTCTTCTCTGTCCCTGATTCGTGCAGCAGTATCGCTGGAAATCCACCCATAACTCCCCGTTGGTACTAACTTAACCCAGATTAGTCAGCTCCCAGAATAAAGTACCTTAGTAAAGTTGCGATGAACTAGTCCTGACTACTAAGTAGTAGTGCTACTGGCGCCAGGGCGCTGCTCGCGGTCGGTACCGACTATCCTGACGGCGGCAATGGTATGGAGATCTGGGATACAACGAGCACCAACTGTTGGTTAAGTAGATGATAGTTGGTTATAGAATAACCTCCGCTACGTCCCCAGTGGAGACAAGGCGTCATTGCTCGAAGTCCGTCTCCACGACCAAATATTGCCCCATCCGAACTCTCGAGCCGCTCTGGTCCTGTCTACGTCTATCGACTGTAGCTCTTACACCCCTCCCACGCCATACTCTCCCCTAGAATGGATAGGTGGATGATGGCCGGAGAGACGAGCTCAGCTGAGCAGCCAGCAAATAGGACCAAAGTGCCTGTTCCACACTATATATTCTCTGATACCTACAAGGATCATTACCATTGTCGTCACAAACTGCTTACTAGACGACGTGAAATTGACGTGGAGACTCACCCATCCCGGCTAGGGGAAACTAGTACGTAGTCTACCACAGAGAGACAGTTTCCAAAGCAAGGCACCCGAGCATAATGTCTGGTGCTTCGGTCTAACTTTTCGGTTCCACTGCAACTCGTTGGAGATATACTGGTCTCAAGGCGGGAGTGAAAGAACGGCATGCGTCGTACAACCATGGGTCCACGCAGGAGCCTCCAGGAAAAATTACTAATGATTCATTCAGTCTTGTCGAATAGTTTCATCACTGCCCCAATGTGGGGAAGAGGTAATTCTCCGACTTCTCGGCGCACCGTTATACCAACCACATCTAAGTCAAGTCTACGTCAAAGTGATCGCGAGGAAGGAAAGAATGGAAACAAATCAAAACAAAAAGAAAAGAACATATGCAATTATGATCAAAGTATTGGTTTCAACCGCACCGTGCAAATGCTTCAAAATCGTGGCCATGACGTGTGGCGGCGCTGACTCAAGGACAATACAACAAGAAAGGCATAACCCCGCAGGGAATATAACACAAATCGCCGCGGTCCCCCAAGACTGGGAATCCGCCCAGTAACAACTGTCAAGATCTATTACACAAGACAACCTCCATGGTGTCTAGAAACATGAATCGTCCGTATTCTATGAAACGGCGTGTAGCTCACTGACCCAGGAGAGCTAAAGGTAAGAGAAGGAGAAAGAGACATGGTGTGAATCCAGAAAAGGATTTTGATAGTATCTAGTGGGCATGGCCAATCTGCAGGAACAGTGGAAGAACCATGCCAACAACAGAAGCGATCAAGTCCCTCATAGACTTGTCCGATGCTGACGGTGCCTCTCTATGGTCGCCGTATCCGTTGACCTGAGACTCACGTGACGATGAGTTCGGGCTGTTTTCCTGCATCGTGTGCATAGCAACGTATCTAGAAACATCAGTATCACCATGTACCGTAGAAGTTAGATCTACATGAACTTACAGGAATGTGCCAGCAGAGAACAAGAGAAGGACTCCGGTTCGCCAGCGGTTCCCGACGTCATCACCTCCTGACCCCGAGCCCATTATCTGCACAAACAAGAATGTCATGAGAGCACCCACAGGAGCAGCCAGACTGAAAATCAATAGATGCGCTCTAGCGGTACGACTAGAAAGGCCCTGCTTCAGTAGCACTGAGGTGAGGCCAAACGATGCGGGGGCCTTGTGAACCATGATGGCCAGGAAGATGATGAAGCTCAACCCAGTGTCGGAGCTAGATGCACCCAAGGCAATTCCATCGGCGGCAGCATGAATGACAAGTCCAGTTGTCGTTGCAAAGCTGTGGCTTCTCCTGGGGATATTACCGGCATCAAGCAAGCCCCCCTCGCGTGACGGCGACGAATTACGCCGCAGGCCGGAACCCAAATTATCCAGAGAAATGTGATAAGGAATTCGCTCCTGTTTGGAGGATGACGCGAAAACAGGCAGTTTGTCGATGAGGTACATCAGTATAAAGCCACTAATGAGTGCAATTCCTATCCAAGCGTGGGGCGAGTTCTCTTCATCGTGATCCTCGCCTGTGTGATCGTCCGAAGTATCGTCCTTGCGTCCCATAATTCTGGGCCTTTCATCTAGTGTAGAATGGGCTGTAGGTACCGTGACAGGTGCGGATGGCAGATCGGATAGCACCGATCGGGGCGTAAGTTCGACATCTGAGGAATCTGGTCCTTCCAATGTCCTCGGGAAATTGGTCACAGGTACAGCCTGGTGTTGCCAATTGACGGCTGTCGTCGATCGGCTGCTAAGTTCTTTCCGATTGCTAAGGGAGTTTGCGCTGTATAGGGTTTCGACTCCCTCCGGAATAATAACGATCAAAGATGTCCCAACCAGAACTCCCATACCAAGGGAGGATATCAATCTCAGCTGAGAAGGAGAAAGTGTGAAGGCGAGCGGTAGTGATCCCACGACAAATGATCTATGTGACGCAGCGGGGAAAGGCAAATTAGCATTGACAGTTCGCACCAAGCAGGCGACAAGTTCGAAAGGGTAGTCGACTCACGTAATGGCCATCACAATGCTCAATGCGAGCAAAGTGAAGAGTCCCTCCATGGTCGGCCTCTTGTTCCAGAGCTTCGTCCGTGCTCTAGAAGGTTTCACTCATGTTGCCAATTCCAAGACCAAGATTCTCGATATACCCCTGATCCCGCGGCAGCGGTGATGGCGTCTAAATAGAAAAGCGGACAAGCGAGCTGGAAGACGAAAATAGGCCCGGAGAAGCAAGTGAGACAGGGGAGACGATGGAGAGCGGGCGGAAAGCAGGTGTTCCAAGGCGGTAGGAGGCAGAAGAACTGAAAACGTGGCGGAGGTGGACGGCCCTGATTATGGATTGATTGCGATTTGCCGCAGTGGGAAAGGCACGCCCCAGTCCGAGGCACGGGAGACCCACTGCCGCCCCAGGGATGGTTTATTATTATCTCTTCGGCTTCATCTTACATCTTCTACTTTCAATGTATGGAGTAAAAACATGAAACACATTGTGGAATTGCTCAATCCACCGCTTATATACATGTTGACGGCTCTCAAACATCGGTAAACAATTGAATCAGCCAGCCGTCTGGGAGTTTGCAGGCCGCAATATCCAAGCTTCTGCGGGCATCAGTTCCGGCAGGGCCATCAACATGTCTGTTCCCCTCATACTTCTGGTCCATCGCGGCTGTAACCCTTCATTTGGATATCTATGATATCTTTCAATCGTGCTTCCTTCATCTGGATTTGCTCCGCAGATACCGTTCCATAGGCTTCGTTCACTTGCGCAATGACCTTTTCCTTCCACTCTGTTTTTTCGTCGCCCTCCACGTTGATTCTCCCCTGCGCATCCCAACAAGTTTGCATAGTGCCACCAAGCTTGTCCAAGAAGGAACCTATGCCACCTTTTCCCCCGCCATACTGATAGCTCTCAAACACACCGTTTCCAGCCCATCTTGGTCCCAAACTAGCCATCAGTATCGTGTCCAGGTCCTTTGCATCTACGACATCTTCCTGAACCAGATAGCAAGCTTCCCGTAGTAGGGCGAAGGCTAATCGATTGCCCACAAACCCTGGAATCTCTTTTCAAATGACCACGGGCCTATGTCTCGACCCAGGTAGAGAGAAGTATTCACGAGCAAATTCCACCCGCTCAGCGGAAGTTTCTGGAGCCGGTACGATTTCGAGAAGAGGCATTATATTCGGTGGGTTGAAAGGATGCACAACAAGCAAGCGAGATTTGTCCTGCATCTTGGCTTGCTGAATAGAAGCAGCAATTCCAGAAGTGCTTGTCCAGAAATGCGCAGAAGACGGGGCTACTGCTTCGATCCCGGCCCATGTAGTTTGTTTCCAGTCAACATTTTCCGGTCCTTGCTCCTGGACAATGGTTGCCGACGCGCATGCGCTTTCTAGGGTCGAGTGAATTTGCAGACGGCCAGAAGAGACAAGAGACGCTACCAATGACGTTGATGGTTGAGATTCAGGACTTGACCTAGGGTCGGTATTTGTTGATGGCAGCTCGCTCATGTAGATCGGTAGCGTCTTATGGATATATTCCTCGAAATCCGGTCTGGTATCGAAGACATCAACTATGTTGCTCTCACGAGAGAGATGAAGCGCTGCCATGGATATGCCGATGGTTCCCAGACCGATCAAGGCTATCCGCTGTGAGCTGTACACTGACATGTTGATGGTGCCATAGATTTGAACGAGCTTATTGGCGCTGTGGAATTGCGTTTAGATGATTGTGTAGAGCCAATGGCATCAACTGGGCAAGTTGTATGATAGTCTGGGGTTTCTGTTAATCGCAGCAGCAGTGGCCCTCAATTGCGGGGTGCCAGACAAATCTTGCCCCGCCATTGTAGTTCTTAAGAACTACTACTACTACCACTACTACTAACAAATCAATGAGTCGTCTACTATTGGGTCGGGGACCTGGAGCCGAGGCACAGCACCTGATTTTCGGACCACCGATACTCTACATTTTATGGGGTACAGAGTATTGACTTCGTGCTCAAATGAAATCGTTTTCAAACAGTTCTTGAAGATTCATGTATGCGAGGTTAGTAGGTTAGTCTCTACATCGACGTCATATGTCATATGAGGTTGCCAGTTTGAAGGTACTCTGTCGCAACCATTCACAAAAGGCCGGCACAACTACTGTGCAGATGATTCTGATGGGGGAAATAGAGTGTCTCGACACATCCTTGGTAAGATTTTTGGAAAGTCAAAAATACATACAGAGCTCTTTCTTGTGTATCCTTTCTTCTACACACTATTTCCTGACTTACACACTGCGGAGGATTCCTACCGGCGCTAAACCGGAAACGGTTATAGCTAGCTAGCTCCGCGCAACGCGAGATTCGAAAGAGCAACACGCGCCATCTTCCAGGCAATCAATTAAAGCTCTTGCGCTCTCTCACTCAATCATCTCGAACCCAAGTCTCCACTATAGTAGCTGGCTATCTATTCGGCAACGGGCACAATGAGTGAAGGCGACTGTAATTATCACCCTTTCTGACTCCATTGTCCTGATATTCCATGTTGCGAGTCGGCTGACTGAATTGACCTCACTTAGGGACTTGCGACGCCAACGACGCCGTCCATCTGACGATCGTCCAACCCGGCGAGACGAAAGTCAAAACGATTTCCAGCTTTCACCCCCAGTTCACATATCCCATCTTCGGCGACGAGGAGCAAATATTCGGCTACAAGGGGTTGATCATCCGCTTGCGGTTTGCAGCCCATGACCTCCGCCCGAATATCAATATCTCTTACGATGAGAAGTTCAAGCCCGTTGGCGACATTGCCGCTGTCGACCTGCTGAAAACATTGAAACCCTGGGTTCCTGAAGGTTGGTCGCTATCTCTTTCAGATAGGAATAACATCTGTTCCCTCTTGGCTAACTCAGGCGCATGATTACAGAGGCCTTCGGTTTACTTCCCGACTATGAAAAGGCTGTCCAGGAGGACGAAGATGCAAAGGACTTTGTACCACCTGGCAAGCTTGTTCACAGCTATGTCACTCGAGACAGAAATTATGAAATCTGGGCCGGCTCTCTCGCTGATCCTCAAGTTCGACGACTACTGGACCGCGCGCAAATTTTTGTATCGCTGTTCATCGAAGCCGGTACACCTTTGGTCACGGATGATCCTGAATGGACACTTGAGAGATGGACAGTCTACTTTGTGTATGCTTCATCCCGTCCTATGTTTTCCTCTAGCTAACGAAGTTGAAGCTATGAGAAAGTGAAACCGCCCACGCCAACAGCCTCCCAGTATTCCATTGTCGGATATGCGACCACTTATCGCTGGTGGTTCTACCACCGAGACACTACACAGGGCCGCACAGTCGTGAACGATCCATTCCCAGCACCCGAGATTAGACCTGCTCAGCTGCCGGCTCGGCTGCGAATCGCTCAATTTTTGGTTCTGCCTCCTCACCAAGGCTCTGGACACGGGACTCATCTCTACACCACCATTCACGCCTCATGCTTCAAAGACCCAACAATCACCGAGTTGACTGTCGAAGACCCAAATGAGGCTTTTGATGCCCTCCGCGATACTGCAGACTACCACATCTTGTTGCCGGAGTTCCTCGGGCACAAGGTAGACATCAATCCGAACCCTTATGGAGAGCTCTCCAAGAGGCAGCGCCCTCGACGCGTCCCAACATCGGCACTGATCCCTACGAAGTTGTTACATGACATCCGTTCAAAATTCAAGATTGCCTCCACTCAATTTGCTCACATTATGGAGATGTATCTTCTGGGGCAAATACCTGCCAAGAATCGCCTAGCCGGGGGAGCCAACATGTCCCGACTACTAATCAAGAAGCACAATGCCGAGGATCCTAACGACCGCCGATACTACTGGTGGCGCATGCTCACTAAGCAGCGTCTCTACAAACGCCATCGGGATCTACTCATCCAACTGGACTCGAGCGAGCGCGTCGAGAAGCTGGAGGAGACCGTGACGAACGTCGAGGAGGGCTACGATGCTCTTCTCAAGGCCTTCAACGCCCGCGAGGAAGCACTGAAGGCCAAAGAAGAGGAGTCCGGTGTGCTTGCAACCCCAGAGTCGACCGCTGTCCTGGGCGAGGCAAGCAGCAGAGATCAGCGGGGAAAGCGAAAGCTTACAGTGGAAGATGAGGAAGATGAAGCCGAGAATGAAGAAGCAGCCAAGCGGACAAAGGTGTGAACGATGCGTCTAATGTTTCTTTATGCATACCATTCACCCACCATTTCATTGTAATATTAAACATTATGAAATACCAAAACCACCCTTTTGCCATGAGCTATAACCAAATCCTGAACTCCCATACTCCACGATTAGTATTATTACACATGAAGCCATAGTCCCTCATGAATGATAGCTGGGCGGCGGCGACCCCATACTATCCAGGGTGTCTATTGTCCCCGACAATGACTTACAATCCACACTCTTCAAGCTACTCGTCCCCGTTGACAAAGTAACCGTCGCCAACCCGACCGTCGACGACGCCTCCGTATCCGACTCCTCTCCACTTCCACCCTTCCCACTCACACCCACTTCCACATCATAACCACCCACTTCCTGATCCACTGCCACCTTAGCCCGCGGCGGTGCACTTTCCCTCACCAACTCTCCCACATACTCCAACGCCTGTCTGAAACCATGTATCTCCGCCTGCATAGTGACAGGAACAGGAGCATCCGCCCCAGCAAACACACCCTCATTCTCATCAATAGACAACCTTCCCATCTCCACATCCCTTTCCCGCACACCAACAGACCCCATCACAACCGCCCCATCATCATAGCTAAACCCCTGATCCTGACACTGATACTGATAGTAAGAAGTCTTCCCTTCCCACCATTGCTTCCATCGATGTCTCCTCGCAGCGGCTTTGTACGCCCTCCGAGCTTTCCGTTCCTCGCGCTGGGCAGCCCGGTCTACTCGGCATCGCTGGCAGCGCATCGTGTTACTGCCGATTCGGTATGCCAGGGCGAAGAGCGCAATGATGCAGATGAGGACGCTTAGGTTGATGAAGTAGTCACGGAAAGTAAGGGTCGAGAGCTTTTTCAGGAGGGAGGCAAGCCACTGGAATTTGAGGAGGGAGTGGATGTGGTCATTGTGATTGGGGTTGTCGTTGTTGGTGCTCTTCATGGTGTGGGTGTCTATAAGGTTGTTTAGAATGTGGAATATGGTAGATAGTAGTGAGTGGGGGACTAACTGGCTGCTGTTGAGATTGTAGTGGGTGATGATGATGGTAGTGGAATGGGTGCACCGGCTGCCAGGCGGGTGAAGTTGGTGGTGGTGAGACATATTAGTGTTAACTTTGTTAGTAGCCATTGCATGGTGGTGGTTGTGTGGGAGATGCTACATGGACGTAGGAAGGGAGACATGGGATGGAGGGTATTATAGGTTCATGTAGTTGGTGCAGTCAGGGTGGATTGTAGAGAGTGAGATAGTGGTTATGTAGTAATAGACCGGTGAACAGATACAAACGATGTTGTATTCAGAGCAAACTACCTAGGACAGAGAGTGAGAGTCATACGGGCTTTAGGACAGAGTTAAATGAATGGACATCCTTGGCCCTCGGGCCTCCTCTCCCAAGACCGGAGACAGACGGAGTTTACCAAAATACCCTGTCTCATTAATTAGTGAGTAATATAGCCAGACTAACCATAGTCACAACTCTAAGTAGGGCACGTTACTTCGCTCTTACTGGTGCCAGTCCAGATAAGCAGCAGCGCCGGGCGGATCTCGGCCCCATGTTTATCCGGCACTCTCCGTCGTTGTGAGCACCGCTGCTGGGAAGCTCGCGGGGAGCTTTCTTGGATTCATATTTACTCTGACGTCGTCAAGAAGGCTTTTATTTCTCTTTGAACTACTTCTTTCCGCTTGGGAGAATACGGCGACTCTATTAGCGTCTTTTCATCCTTTGCTTACCACCTCTGACGAAGTTGATTCCATCTGTGTTTCGATCCGCCCACAACGTCGATCCGACCATATTGATCACAAGATTGCAGGATGGTAATCACCTCTGAAGCCTACCAAAACTGATTATATCTGCTGCGGCTACTGACTTCCCATGAACAGTTACCTCTCGGTCTCCTGACGGCCGCGCAAGGCCACCCCATGCTCGTGGAACTCAAGAACGGCGAAACCCTCAACGGACACCTTGCCAATTGCGACAACTGGATGAACTTGATACTCAAGGAAGTTGTTCAGACAAGCCCCGAAGGTGATCGCTTCTTCCGGCTACCGGAGGTCTACGTCAGAGGAAACAATGTGAGTCGCTTGCCTGCGTTCACCCTGAATCGTATCCAATGCCACCCCTCTGTTCATCCCCCTAATCGCTTATAGATCAAATACCTGCGAATCCCCGAAGAGATCATAGAGATGGTGAAGGAGCAACAGGCGAACCAATCGCAAAATCGCAACCGCGGGCCGCGTGAGGGTGGTCGGGGTGACCGAGGTCGTGGTGGAGGCCGGGGTCGTGGACGCGGCCGCGGCCGTGGTGGCAGAGACGCTTGAAGTGTTATTGGTTTCTTATCTACGAAAGAATGAGAGAGATTATGAGCGATACCCCGGGGGGCAAGGTTTAGTAGGGAATGAGTTCGCTAGGAAATGTCCGTTTTGACGGGTTAGTCGAGCATGGCCTTGGCGTATCTGGTTGTATTTGTCAATGGGAAAACATGCCACCTAGGCGTTCTTTTTTGCTTCCAATATATTGTAGTGTACAAATTATTCGAAAAGTCTGAATTCGTTCAGCCTTGTCCGTGGCCTTCGTCTCTGTAACTTTGCATGCATAGCGTCACGGTCACGTGCAGATATAGAGCTACTTTCGGAGACCGACCAAATTGTAGAGAATCTTCCGTCATTGCAAGGGCTCGAGATGCCGCGAACGACCCTGGTACTCGATGGACTGTGGTATTGTCTTTGTCCGTCGTTTAATGCTGCGACCTTCAATCGAGCTACACCTTCCTTTACAGCAGGGAGACGCATACCTAAACATAATCGCATAACCGCTCTACGAAGCTCAATCTCGGATCCTCCGCGAAGATGCCTCACCAACCTTACCCCACGACCGACTGACGCAACCATTGAAATCGTCGAAGACAATAGCCACAATACTACGAATTGTTCATCACCCTCCGATCAACAAGCCTTCGATCCTGACGATGCAGGCGCGCAGGACAATGTACGCCCAGGAGACCTTTTATCGCCAATGGAGCGATTGACCAAGCCGCCACCGGGCGTACCCAAATATTTCAAACACCTACCTTCGCAACGTCTAGAGAATAGACTACAGGAGCGAGTAGCTCGATATCCAAGAGTACTGAGCGCCACGCAAATCCTGCGTGTTCTAATCCGAGACCGCCATGTCCGCCCGGAGATGCGACATTACCGGGGGCTGATTCTCGCCAATTCGGATCCCGAACGTGGGTCGCCACAGGCTGTTCGCGCATTGCTAAAGGAGATGGAAGAGAATGGGATACCGGCTGATTCGGGGACACTTCATGCAGCGCTACAGGTATGATCTTCGAGTCTGGGAACGAGGCACTTGCTGACGTGCTCGCTTTTACTCTTAGGTCCTTGCGGTTCATCCGGATTACCTCCTACGTCAGGAGATTGTGCGCACGCTTCGAGACCGATGGCTTCCGCTGAGCCCCGCCGGATGGCACTTTGTGGTCGCTGGGTTGATTCGGGAGCACCAGTTCGAGCTGGCGTTGGATCATGTCGAGCAGATGGAGAGGAAGGGTATGGTGGTTGAGAATTGGCTGCATAGCCTACTTATATATTACCTTTGCGATTTCGGAGAGTTCGACGAGGTGGTCCGGCTGATGCGCTCACGGACGAGCCAGGGCTTGGACATGAGCTCGGAGTTGTGGTTGTACGTGCTGGAGGTGGCGAGCGCTGCTCTGCACTACGATACTACACGGTATATCTGGAGACAGATGGTGGAGCTGAGATATCTTCATCCTGGTTATCCGCTGTGCAGCAATGTTCTCAGTGTGGCGGCGCGCGCTGGAGATACCGAGCTGGCGGCATCGGTGATCCGCTTCCTCGTCGAGGTCAATGTGCAGCCTCAGTTGGATGACTACGAGAAAATGGTAGAGGCCCATGCTGTGTCGGGGTCTTTGTATTCTGCATTTGAGGTGCTGTGTAAGATGCATATGGCGGACATTGCGGTAGAGCACCGCTCCACGCGTGCCATTCTTACGCATCTGCTGCAGAGTAGGACGACCCCACGTGGTGCATGGACGATGCTCAAGCAATTGAAAGCGACCAAACTGACAGTGCCGCTTGGCTGCGCCAAAGTGGTGTTGGAGATGTGCGAGCACGAAGCCCTCGATAATCCGCCGGTGGTGTACGAGGGAATCGCGTTTTACAAAGAATTATATGCGCTCTGTCCAGACAAGGCCGACGTTACCGTCTACAACATTCTCCTCGGCATGTGTCGACGGGCGCGCAATACCGAGGCGGGCATGTTCATCGCGAAAGAGATGGCATCGCTCGGCGTGATCCCGGACCAAGGAACATTTGAGCATCTCATCGTCATGTGTCTGGAAGCAGGCAATTTCGAGTCCGGGTACATGTACCTGCAAGATCTGCTGGGACGGGGGATCCGCCCCGGCGAGGAGACACGAGCTGCCATCCGGGAGCTCTGTTCTCCATCAGAAGACCCATTCGCGTCGCGCCTCAGGCATCATCCGCAGATCCAGGATGGGTCAGTGGGATGTCTGGTGGACGAGATCAGTAATACTCACGAGCCGCCCGATTCGACGGAGCAGCAGGAGGAGGAGGAGGGGAACGGGAAGGAGGAGTCGTTTCATCGCTCGGGACAGACACCGACCCAGGCAGAGATGGAACGGCAGGCGTTGCATAAACTCCGACGGGCCGCAGCCAAGGAGAGACGCAAGCGAAAGAGACGACTAGCAGCTATCGCACAGGGGCAAGAAGAGGAAGGCTGGTTGGACTATGAGCCAGGGGGGCTTGTTCCTGAGGACCAGCTCGATGCGAAGAGTAACAATTGAACTGGGGATAGAGGGATGGGCAGCTGGAAAGGGGGGAGTGTATCTTCCCTTTGTGTATACTACTACTGTATCTAGTGTAGATTCTTGGCCCCTGTGCCAACAACCTAAGCGATGTATCTAATTTCACAAGACACAAGCTGACAGGCATCAATTGTGCTGTCAGGAGAAATACTTGTCCGTGATTACTTGCCAGACTGATGCCCGTGCCACTATGTAATTATTAAATCACCACAAACGTGCACTCTTTTTACCCGGAACATTCGGAGAAAAAGGTAATGGGGGTGGGTGGGGGGAACAAGCAGCAGCCGAGGCCAGGAAGGATTCAAGCCACAGGAACCATCATGCAGCCAGCAGAGTCGGGGGGTAAGAATCAACCCGCAAAACTTAGATACTGCGTACTAAGATACTTACCCCTGCTCTATGTATAGTTAGTTTAGCTTTTTAGTTCTTGGTTAGTGTGGACTAGGAACCCTCATCTGCGACACGCGGGCGCAACATAATGGAACCATGCCAGGAACCTCAAACCGCCGTTAGAATTCAATGCCCGGATTTTCAGCCCTGACCAGCGGTTTGAACTGGAGAGAAAACCCGGCATGGCTGTTATTTGTCCCACTTGTCGGAGAAATTTGAGGTTTAGTTTGTTTTGTGTGGGATATCGCCGAGGGAAGGTTCAGGTTACTCCTGAACTAGATTAACTGTTGGTTCCTGGTTGTTTGCTGTTGTACTGTGGGAGCCTGGGAGGGTTTCTATTCTTATCCGGGCTGCATGAGATTGGGATCGACTTGCATGGACCCTAGGAACTAACAGTACAGTAGTTTGGGATGTAAGGGAATGGGATGTATGCATGAGTTGTCAATTGATTCTTATCGTAGAAGTGCTTTTTGATCATCGGCCAGCACAGACAGCTTTTCTTTTCTGATCTTCCTCGTGTAACCATGCAAATCCACGGCAAACCTAGTTAAACTCTTCATAACCTTTCAGGTCAAAGGGATAATCATCTGGAGAACAAGAGACACACCAACACACACCGATCCTTTTTTAGTTCAAGGGATCGTCGCAGTTGGGCCAATGCTGGTTCGTTTCACCCGCAGCTCCACTTCTTCTTCCTCTCTCCCACTCCTCTCTCTCTCTCTCTTACTCTCTGTTGGGGTCGAAATTAGAAGCAGTTCGGAGTTGCGCTTGTTTCTGGTTCCCCTCGCCACCTGCACATCATCCCCGGCTTATTATAACTATTCGCCTCTGTCCTTCCCTGTTTCTCACTACGATCTACTATCTATCTACTTTTACTTTCCTCCATTTTATACAAAAGTATTGTATCCTTCATATCACCTATTGATAATACTTAATTTCCTCCCTCTTATCTACTATTTCAATTACCAACTACCGTTTCACCTCTCAACGGTAGACATACATACACATCCTCTATTCGCCACTCGGATACTATACATCAAAACTCATTATCACAGTCACCACACAACCAAAGGAAATATACTCTATCAAGATGCAACTCCTCAACTACCTCCCCGTTGCTCTCACCACCCTCGGCCTCACAGCCTCGGCTTCTCCTCTCCGTCGTGCCGACAGCCCAGCCCTAACCTGGCACGTCTCCAACTTCACCACCGGCTGCTCCCCGGCCGCCTGCACCTACAGCTTCAACATCTACGGCGTCGCCACGGCCAACACCCCCGGCTTCAACGCCACCTGCACTGGCAACTCCAACAACACTGCCCTGACTGCTTGTGGTGGCAACCCCCAGGTCCAGTCCCGCATCCAACCCGCTACCTACCCGGAATGGAACATCCGAGTCGAGCATGCCTGGACTCTGCCTGGCGACATGGAATTCTATGCTTATGGAGAGACCAATGTTACCTCGCCGACACCGAAGTTTACCATTCCTGTCACGGAGGAATATGGTGTTGCTTAAATGCGCCTATAGTGGAATTGGTGGAGAAGGGGGTTGGAAGTAAATAAATGACTTGAGGTCATGGAATGGGGTTACTACAGTATAGATGATGAAGGGCGGAATGAGGGCAAAATACTGGAAATATTTGCGTTTTAGTTTATGTATCATATTGATATGGATTTGATGGGCTGGTTCTTGATGACTTGTTTACAGTTTGGTTTTCGTTGGGTTTATGATGAATAGGGTTGAGGATCTATAATGTCTGGTTACAGGATGGTCTGGTCATGATGATTGATTGATCTGGGATATGATATCAATTAGTATAGTCGGAATCTACAAATATACAAATATACCAACACCAACATACATCACAAGTTGATGTTCCTTGATCCAAAATAATACTTAGTTGTAGTCTGGGAGATGAAATGATGGGGTTGGAATGTGTCCCGGTGACATCATCCCGACCCTTGCAATCAATGGCTTCTTCAATGTTTTCCCCCGACAAGCTTGATGAAGCAGCTGCACTGCCTCTCTCCCCTGTCAATCACTCCGTGCTTGGCCTATCTCATCCCATGACAATTACATGGAATATATAACCTTGCTCAGGTTTCTCCAGTCTATCTGGACCATCCATTTTCCAAGAGAATCGCCAGGTTGACCCGTGCGTCATTCGCCTGGCCACCCTGTCTCCGCCACGATCCCCTCACGATTCAGGTCTGTCTTTCTCCCCCTTGCATGTTCCTGAATATCCACTTATCACAGTTCGAGTAGAAATTCCACGTCGCTTGATCTTATGGTAAGCACTACTATTCTTCAACCACTTCCTATCCTCATCAGTAGCTGACCATGAAATGACTCGAGCTACGTAGGCGTCGATCCTCCGGCAAATTGTTGCCGGCCCCCGGTTACAACATCCTGAAGCTGGTCTAGACTTGTGCTATGTGACCGATAACAGTAAGCCATCATTCCTATCATTCTTCTCAACTACTACTAACTCATTACCTCCTGCTGTGCGCCTACAGTCATCGCAACCTCCGGTCCCTCCTCCAACTACCCGCAGCGCGCCTACAGAAACCCCCTAGACGAGCTCGTCAAGTTCCTCGACTCGAAACATGACTCCGACTGGTGTATCTGGGAGTTTCGCGCTGAAGGCACCGGCTATCCCGACTCAGAGGTCTATAATCGCATCCATCATTACCCATGGCCCGATCACCATCCGCCCCCGTTTGCGCTCATTCCCGCCATGACGGGCAGTATGCGCAATTGGATTCATCGGCTCGATGAGCCTGACACAAAAGACGAGAAGGCTAAGAAGAAAGACAGAGTTGCTGTCGTTCATTGCAAGGCCGGGAAAGGCCGTAGTGGCACTGTGGCCTGCAGCTACCTGATTAGCCAGGAAGGGTGGAAGGCAGACGACGCGCTGCAGCGATTTACCGAGCGGCGAATGCGAGTCGGGTTCGGGGCTGGGGTGAGTATTCCCAGTCAGCTGCGGTGGGTGGGTTATGTGGATCAATGGACGAACCAGATGGGGAAGAAGTATATCGAACGGCCGGTGGAGATCCTCGAGGTGCATGTGTGGGGGCTGAGAGATGGAGTCAAGGTCGCGGTGGAGGGGTTTCAGGACCAGGGGAAGAAGATCAAGAAATATCATCTCTTCCATCGGAGTGAACGCACGGTAGTCGATGATGGGAAATCGAAGACGATGCCCTTAGACCCAGTCCCCAACGGACATACCGATGAAAACCACAAGAAACAACCCCAATCCGCTGCGACCTTTCCATCCGGCACAGAAGACAGCCCTCACCCATCCACCGATTCCCCCGGCAGAACAGACACTCCCCCGAAACACCTCTCCGCCATCGTCTTCCGTCCCAAGTCCCCCATCAGCATCCCCACCTCCGACGTGAACATCGACTTCGAACGACGCAGCAAGGCCGCCTACACCGGCTGGGCCATGGTAACGTCCATCGCGCACGTCTGGTTCAACGCCTACTTCGAAGGCGGCGACCAACACGACTCCGGCATCTTTGAAGCCGAATGGGAAGCCCTCGACGGCATCAAAGGCACAACACGCAAGGGCGTGAAAGCATTAGACCGACTGAAAGTCGTCTGGCGATACGCCAACCAGCCAGGCACTTCCCACCCCGACACAGGAAGACCCATCTCTGAGCCCAAGCCCGGGGAACCAATCCCAGAAACTCAGCCACCGGACTGGCACATCCACGGCACTGGCTCCAACTCTGGTGCTGACACCCCACAAGACCAGGACGACGAAAACACACCGCCGCCTCCCCCATCTAAGGAGCTAGAAGCCGACAAAACATCCGAATCAGAACAAGACAGCAGCTCAACCAAACATAAACACAAAGACAAACATACTACTAACAAGCACGACCACGACCACGACCACCCCCTCCTCTCAGACCTCAGCACCGCAGCCGCAACCGCCGTGTCTTCAATACCAGGGCTCGGCAAGCAGCTGGGTCTGCGCAAGCAAACCGACGAAAGCAAAGACGTGAGTCTTGCGGGCAGTAGCGAGGACGAGTCGGGGAGAAGTTCTGCTGCGCCTTTGCAGGCGAAGAAAGATACGAAGAAAGAGTGGTCGTCTGTTGATGAGGGTAACTAGCACAATTAATCTCCTCGGGGAGATTGGTTCAAGGTATATGAAGCGATCCTCGGATCTGTATTCACTGTTATATGTATAAGAGGGAGATTTGACTGGATTGGGCCGGTCTGAGATAGGAGGTTTTGTATATACTACTTAGTACACGCACGATACAGGTATACGAATACGAATGTACTGACAGCGAATGACCGACCACCTTCTAATGATATGATATCTTCCTCCAAAAGGGGTGCGCGTATCTGCATGCTTAATATACAATGTGTGCAGTTAAATAAGAAGCAGTTAAATAAGAACAACTAGGAATTGTACTTTCTACGGAGAACTTAGTAATGTAGGGAGCATATAACCATACATATCAAAGTTATCATATCATATCACACCATACTAGCATATCTAAAAGTAGGTTATCTACACACACAATGCCTTGCTTTGAACTTGCTAGTAGTAAAAGAGTGAAACAGGAAAGAAGACCCCGCAAATCTCATTTCAACTCCAAATCTCCGCAATACAAACACACATACAACTCCACAGAATATGCCAATATGCAAATATGTCACAACAGCTGATTCAATCCTACAGCGGCACAAACCCCTCCATGCGCTGCCTCGATTCCCGTTCCTCACGCTGTAACCGATCATTCTTCTTCCGCTCGTATACGGCCCGCACCACACGCTTCACTTGATCCTCACCCTGGGCGAAGTTCGCCTTCGCAAGACCAACCACTGAGTCGATTTGTTCCGGCGTGTAGACGAAGTTCCATGTGGAAAGGAAGTCGTCAACGTCTGGATTGATGGTGCCTGGGTATGGAGTCAGAGGCTTGGCTGGGTCAGAGACGCGGGCTTTGGAAGTATTTTCGGATTTGCGCGCAGGAGTGCGGGATTTATGAAGGGATGAACTGGTGGGGAGCTCTGGGGCTGATGGGTTGGGGAGTAAGGGGAAGTAGACGACGGCGATTCCTGCATCTGGGCGCATGAGGTGGAAGTCGGATTCGGAGTGGTCGGTGTCTTGTGGGTGGAAGAGGCGCTTGGATGGTGGGGGTTCTTGGCCCGAGACCATTTCCTGGGTGGTGCCTACCCAGATGTTGCAGTAGTCGAGGTCGGTGGAGGTGGAGGGATGGTTTCGCTTTTGATTTTGTGCACTTGTGGGTGGGGTGGTGGTCGTGTTGTTTGAGGTAGTATTTTGGTTGGTGGTAGGGCTGTTGGGCTTGCTCTTGTCCTGGGCTTCGGCCATCTTGTTGGCTAGCTCTTGCTGGGAGATGTTCTGGGCCTGACGGAGCGTTTCTTCGGTTTGTTTGAGTTGCTCGTCTTCCCTGGGCCAGCCGGCGCCTATTGGCCAGCCCTTGACACCTCGTTGTCGAGCATATCCGTCTACAACGGAGAGCCAGTTCTCTTGTTTGATATCGGCTGATGCGTCGAAGGCGATGATGACGTCGACATCTCTGCCGGGTCTGAGGAGCGGGTAAATGGGAAGGTTGTTGCTCATGCCTGCGTCCATGAGCCGGAGATGACGGCTTCGGAAGATGGACTCTGGACAGGACGGTGGCAGCTGATCTTTCATGCCGAGTACGTAGTTTGGTATGGTGGCTGGGTCAATCGGGTGAACTCGAACTAGATCCTTCGTCTTGCCTTGGATGAGGGAGTCTATGCCGCTGAGGCCTGTGATGCCTTTGATGACGGGCCGTATCTCCTTGTAGTAATGAGACAGCGTAGCACAGAAAGCACTTCCCCAGACACCCATCAATGCGGGAACGCGCAGCTCAGGAATGGGGGAGATCTCCTCAGGTTTAACATTAAATCCACCGTGGAAGTGTCTTCCCAGCGCCCACGTCGGTATTCCTGCGCTGAGCTCCTCGCAGAAGAATTCGTAGGGTGTAAACTCAAACCACTGAAACCATGCCTCGCTCTTCGACTCCTTAATCAAATCTTCTGGCTTCTCTCGTTTCTCGGGGTTCTCTTGGTTCTCAAGCACAGGAATCTCATGGCGGACAGCCGTATAGATGGGAAGTGGATGAGCTCCGGAGGCGAGGTTGTATCTCTGGTTCGAAAGCTTCAGATCCCTATCACAGACGCCTAATTCTCCCTTGGGCACCAGCAACCGCGCAGCCAAGAGCATGCCGTATATATCCACCAAGCCAAAATCGGCACCGGGATCACCTTTCAGCTTTTCAACCAAGCCGCTGAGAAGATACTTGTTTGTGGGAGCATTGGTGAGTAGCTTGAGGGCTGCCGGCGGAAAGGCCAAATGGACACCCAGTCTGTTTTTCAGATGGTCAACCATTTTGTTGAAATCGCGCCCCGTGATGGACGAGTGGTAGAGGGTCTGCAGCCAGCAACTGCCACTAACGCCAGCAGTATAGGTAACACAATCCCATAGGCCAGCTTCTTGTGTAGCGAGGTACGAGCCGGTGCCAGCGACAAGCGCACGCAGACCGCCACCCGAGCCGCACATGGCAATGATGGGAACATCGTCCGGATGTATCTCATCTTCAGGGATGTCCAGATAAGAGGCCAGCGCCGCGGTTGCGTATTTTTGCCGCTTCTGTCTGTACGCCAATTCTTCGTTGCAGAGTGTATCCCCAACTCGAACTTTGGCTTTGCGGAGGATTTCTGGGTTGATGTCTGGGTCGTGAGCTTCGTGCCAGATATCGTCTGCAAGGGAGCCCGGCGCCATAGAGAGCTCGCGCTGGAGCTTCTGCACGGACAGTGGAAGCAATCGGGTCCAGTCCGGAATGATGTAGTTTTTTATGTTGTCGAGCTCAATCCAGTCAGGAGTGCCCACAGCCTGCTTCACCCCCTCGAACTTTTGCAGTACATTTGTCCATATCGAGCCTGCATCATGGTGCGGGTCTTCCTTGGAGCCATGACCCAACGGGTTCCAGTCGGAGCTTCCGGATGATTTATCCGACCGTTTATCAGAGCCCGGGTTTGAGCTTGTTGAGAAGAAGCCTTTTGGACCGGTCTGCAGCAGTAATTGCTTATTCGACTGGGTTTGGCCTCCGGTAGTATAGAGGAGACCGCCGCCTAAGGCAATCAAGAGGGTAGGAGGAACAGTCCAGCGTAAACGCAGTGCCTTGGCAGCCCCCATGTTGCAATGGGTACCGCGTAGGATTGGGGAAGTGGCGGGAAGTAACATGCAAGTGATGAAGCCATGGCGGCCAGGCCACGACGATCGTGGCCGGACTCCATTCTTAAAGCGAAGCTGGAGCTGGAAGACGCGCCGGGAATCTGCCGGAAACATGACGACATGTCACGTGGGGCGCATCCAGGAAATCCTCGGCGCCGCAGACGGGCCGAACTTGCTGGATGGGGATTAGCGCCCCTCTTCTGTCCGGGGGAGATTGAAGGGCCACAAGCTTGCTTCTTGAGCTCCTCTCTCTCGCCTACTAGTATGCTTGCTTCATGAGGCCAGGTGCCTCATCGGCCAGCTGTTCTTTTTGCTGTCCTTCCCCTCTTTCTTCTCTTCTCTTGCCTGACCGCCAGGGTCAAAGACATGACATCATCCCCTTCCGTCGCGAGTGTCTGATTCCGGTTACGAATCCCTGATTGCCTGACACACTAGTGGGACCTGCGCCGATCGAGGTCGAATCCTCACAGCCATGGTTGCTCCCAGGAACGCCGCTTACGCGGAGGAGAGCGCGGAGGTCGAGGTGTTATACGCCAACCTCGAGAAGCTCAAACTCCTTACGAAGAAGATTCAAGGCTCTTTGAATCGCTTGGAAACCGGGGGCAATGTGGTGAAGCATGCGATCGGGCCCATCTACAGCAATACCCAATCGCTACAGATCACCAACAGCAACATAGATAAGGTCAATGAAGCCATTGAACGCCTCCGCCAGCCTCTGGATGCCAAGGGCAAGGAAGAAGGAATTATACGATCAAGGTATGCAGCATCTTCGCGGGTTCGGGCTAATTCAGGGAATGTTTGGCTCACATCCACTCAGCCCCCAGACCGTCGGTTTGTCGCAATACCTCTCTGCTGTGAAGCGCGTGGAGAAGGCCTTGGTCGACCTCAACTCCACCAATCTGCGATCGAACCAGAAAGCTATCTCCGAATTTACTTCTTTGCTGGTGCTTGGAAACTCCCAGCTCCAGGACATGCTCCGCGGCACATTGAGCGACTACGTTACTCCGATCGAACCATTACACTATCTAACTAAAGGTATGCAGTACACAACTTTCACTCAGATAAAGATACTAATGATCTGCGCCTCGCTGTAGAACTTTCGTTTCCCTCGCTACCTGATGAGACTGTCGCGGAGTTGGGCCCAGTATGTTCGGCTATCGGCTCTGCAGCGAGCTATGGGCCACAACGGGGTGATGGCGGAAACCCCGCTCTTAAAATCTACGCCGACATTCGCGGACCATATATCACATCGAGTTTGCAGAATCTGGCCATAGCATCTCTCAATACTGTCAAACGACGGGCTGCCGACGGTCCCTACAGGCAAGGCACCAACGGTATCGGGATCTATTCCAACGCTTTAGAAAGCTTTATATATGCAGAACATGATATTCTCGTGCGGGTCTTTACAGGTGATCAACGGGGACTGGCTTTGCAGGCAACTTGCCGCTCCGCTTTGGGCGAATATGCGCAGACCTTGCGAGAGCTCAACCAGTATATCAGGGCAAACCTCATGACGGATTGCTTTTTGGCGTTCGAGATCATTGAGATTGTTACTGCCATGTCGTACCGTGTGGAGTCGAAAACAGGGGAGCTGAAAAGCCTCTTCATCGAGGCTCTCAGGCCGGTTCGGGAGACGGCAAAATCGTCGCTTTCGGAGTTATTGGAGGAGACAAAACGCAAGGCTGCAGGGATTACTATGCTCCCGCCAGATGGCGGGTCTGTTCCCCTTGTCAATGAAGTCATGAGCTCCCTTACTACCCTGACGGGCTATTCGGGACCGCTCGCATCGATCTTGACATCCCTGGGAGACGGAAACTGGCGGTCTACAACCAATGCAGCGCCCACGGCGCCCTTGGATGTCAGCCCGGACAGCATGACCCTCTTATCGCACTTCATTCTCGATATGATTGAAGCTCTTATGATCGCCCTGGAAGCTCGAGGCCGGGCACTTCACCGCTCGAAGGCAGTCCAGGGTGTTTTCTTGTCCAACGTATTCTGTACAGTGGATCGCTCCATCCGGCAGAGTTCTGAGTTGGCCCGATACCTTGGCTCTGCCGACAGCATTGCACGAATCGACACATTCCGCAAACGGGCCACTTCGACGTATCTCGATGCATGGAAAGAAACTTCCCACTATCTTCTGGATGTGCAGTATACCTCCCGGGGCTCTGGTGGGTCAGCACGACCGGCATCGGGAGGTGTCGTCGACTCCGCCGCCATTGTCAAATCACTTTCATCTAAGGACAAGGACGCTATAAAAGACAAGTTCAAAGCATTCAATGCTAGTTTCGATGAACTGGTGGGCCGCCACAAGGCACTGTATATGGAGCGGGAGGTGCGCGGGGTGCTGGCTCGGGAGGTCCAGGCTGTTCTCGAGCCACTCTATGCCCGATTCTGGGACCGCTATCATGAGATCGACAAGGGACGAGGCAAATATGTCAAATACGACAAAGGCAGTCTGTCGGCTCAATTGGCGGCGCTTGGATGAGGATGGAAATCTTAGACATATACCTACCTTACCTTTTTATATTCATAATGTGATAATATATGTTTAAAAAAGTCCTCCCCCACGATTTGGGCGTCATGTGGTGATAAGCAACTCCGGCGATAACGTGACCGATAAGCGGAGACCCCGCCGCGTTCATCCACTCCACTAGAAATTTGCTGGTCATCCCGCACAACTTTCGCCTCGCCCCTCCTCCGCCTTTTCCCTTTTTCCTCTTCCCTCAATTCCTTCTACAATCCTCTCAATTCCTCACGGCCAAGATGTCTGCCAGTAACGATGTCTACCAGACCCCTCTCAACTCGCGCTACTCCAGTAAATCTCCCGATACCACCTCGGGCGACTGCCTGCCCTCATAGTGCGATATCGGACTAACGGGACACCAATCTTCAGGCGACGAGATGAAGTATCTCTTCTCTCCCAGGAACCGTTTCTCTACCTGGAGACAGCTGTGGCTCTGGCTCGCCGAGGCCGAGAAAGGTAAACTATACTGCCCACTGTCGTGCTTTTGTCACCCCGTTTCCGTTGCCCGACTAACCCGCACAGAGCTCGGTTTGCCGATCTCCGACGAAGCCATTGAGCAAATGAAGGCCCACCTCACTATTCAGGACGACGAATTCAAGGTTGCCGCTGAGGAGGAGAAGCGCCGTAGACACGATGTCATGGCTCACGTCCACGCCTATGGCCAGGTCGCTCCTGCCGCTGCCGGAATCATCCACTGGGGCGCCACCTCCTGCTACTGCACCGACAACGCAGACTTGATCTTCCTCCGTGACGGACTCGATATCCTCATCCCCAAGCTTGCTGTCGTCATTGACAAGCTGTCTGCCTTCGCTAAGCAGTACAAGGACCTGCCCTGCCTGGGTTTCACCCACGGACAGCCCGCTCAGCTTGTTACCGTCGGAAAGCGTGCCTCCCTGTGGATCCAGGACTTGCTCATGGACCTGAAGAACCTTGAGCGGGCTCGCGATGACCTGCGCTTCCGTGGTGTCAAGGGTACCACCGGTACTCAGGCCTCTTTCCTCCAGATCTTCGAGGGCAACCATGACAAGGTTGAGCAGCTGGATGAGCTGGTCACCGAGAAGGCTGGTTTCAAGTCTGCGTACATCATTTCTGCCCAGACCTACTCCCGTAAGATTGATGTCGATGTTGGCAATGCCCTCGGATCTTTCGGCTCTACCTGCGAGCGCATTGGCATTGACATCCGTCACTTGGCCATGCTGAAGGAGGTCGAGGAGCCCTTCGAAAAGGACCAGATTGGTAGCAGTGCTATGGTGAGAAAAAAAACTCAAAAGGACCAATGAGAGCTACAGGAAATACTAACGTGGTTGGTCTGTGCAGGCTTACAAGCGTAACCCCATGCGGTCCGAGCGTCTGTGCTCTCTCGGAAGACACCTTCAGAACCTCCCCAAGGATGCTCTGGACACCTATTCTGCTCAGTGGTTCGAGCGCTCTCTCGTAAGTTTGCGAGCCATTTCTCGTTACCTGACTTAATTTGTTAACGGCTTGAACAGGATGACAGTGCTATCCGCCGTATCAGCATCCCCGAACTCTTCCTTTCGGCCGATGCCTGTCTCATCCTTCTGAGTGAGTTTTCAGCGCCTTTTCCAATAATCTCTCCCGACGCTGACAACGGTTAGACAACGTCACCTCCGGCTTTGTTGTTTACCCTGAAGTCATCAGACGCCATGTCAACGATGAGCTGCCCTTCATGGCCACGTAAGTTCCAGACGCCTCTACCCCCCTTTTTAAAGCTCCAGCTAACCAAGAGATCAACTATAGTGAGAACGTAAGCCTTCCGCGTCCAGAACCGTCTCTTCCAATAATACTAACCATAGCATAACAGATCATCATGGCCTGTGTGAAGAAGGGTCTGTCCCGTCAGGACGCCCACGAGGAAATCCGTACGTCGCGCGGCCCCCAATCCAGTCCCACACTAGCTAGCCCTAACCTAACAACTTCTTGCGCTACAACAGGTGTCCTCTCCCACCAAGCTGCTGACAACGTCAAGAAGCTCGGCTTGAACAACGACCTGCTCGACCGCGTCCGTCGCACTGCTTTCTTCGCCCCCATCCTGGATGAGCTTGATGCTCTCCTTGACCCCAGCACCTTCGTCGGCCGTGCTCCCCAGCAGGTTGAGAAGTTCCTCTCCACCGAAGTGAAGGAGGCTCTTAAGCCCTACGAGGCCCAGGTCGCCAAGGCCGAGACCTCTGCCCTCTACGTATAGATTTTTCCCGCACGGGCGCACATATAGACACGTCATGGAGTTATACCGAGCGGGCAGGCCGGACAGGAGCGAATTGGCGTTTTCTTCCTCCACAATCTCCCTACACAAAAGCGAAATCTAGTCATGCGACATGCCAGCGAAATCTGTTCCAAAGTACCTTGATTTGACTAAAAAGGGAAGAAATCTAAAAAAGGCCGTTTTAGCAGATTCCAGCAGTCTAAAAGACCATGTGTATAGATAATATAATTGATGAAATGATATGAGATGTTAATAATGCACGTTGAATAAATGTTCTCCTTGTCGGTCTGTATGTTTACAGTTTAAGTGACGTTACACGAAGTAACTGTCTAGCGGAGAGGTACATACTACATACCCATTGTACTTTCCGTCCCCTTATCGGAAGCCTAGAACGCAGTGGCAGGGAAGTTGCTGCTGCAGCCCCGACGGCCCAACCAGTCGGCTGTGGTAAAACAGAGTTTTGGCAGAACTTAAAACTGTGGGGGAAATTTTTTACTGCAACATTGTATCTACAGGTTCCAGGCTGTATTCAAAGACACGGTATGCAAAGTAAACTACTACTAACCAAATGTGTGGATCTTTCCGGTTGCGGGTATCTGTGTTCTATAAATTCAGTGTAATGTATTGTGACTGGTTCAATCGAGGAAACATAGACACAGTAGATGATGATGGTGATAAATGTCAAAAACGCCTTGGCCATTTAAATACCAGACAAACAGATGTGATGTGTGGATGAAGCTGCGGGGTTACATGATGAAACGGGATAGAACGAAGAAAAATGCAGGAGAATAGATATGAAGGTACGCGATGTAATAAGGTAGAGCGAAAAAAAAAAGTAAGAAAAAAGAAAAAAGAAAGAAAAAAGAAAAGAAAAAGGCGAAGAGAAAGATAAAGAAAAGGAAGACAAAAATTGGAAAACACCTATCCCATCCATCCAAAGCAATCTGGCTCGGGAAGAATACTTCTCATGAGACGTCAAGGTTCCACAGATAAGACAATACAGGACAAGAAAAGCAGCGAAATATAGACACGCTGTCGGTCACTGTTGAGATGAGAATACCTGAGGGTGATTGGGGTTAAGTAGAGCGCACGTTTTAGGGACATCCAATACCGTTATTTACTTTCGAAGGAACCTTGGAACGGATGGCACAGCACCGCTCCGTCATCATTTCAGAGCATAGCCAGCCAGTTGATAACCTAAAGGGGCTGTTACTGAAAGTACTTGGTGGCGAAGTATGCAGAGCGTCACTCACCATCATCGCTTGTATCAAAGCTACCTTCTCTCCGTAGTGCTTACCATCCCAGCTATCAGCTTGAAGAGTCGCATTGTACATTCCCAGAGCATCCAAGCCTCTGTTGCGGGCTTCTTGGGCGGTGTCTTGTGAATACTGCCAGCTGGATGCGTGGATGTTGTCCCCCGAGTCCTTTTGAAGCCCAGGAGCTGTCGGACCTACCCAGAGAAAAGGGGTGTTCCGCCCACTGGCCTGGGCCAGAGTGAGCCATTCATCCATGCTGCTTTTAGCTGTAGACAGGGAATAGGATGTGGAAAGGGAAAGACTCAGGATCACGGGAACGGGTCTGTTTCGGCCAACTCCTCGGGCGACCATTCGACGAAATTTGTCATACACACCCCTTGGGGCAGGAGAACTGGCTGTAGCGAGGAAGGCATGAGGAATACCTGAGAGCAAGAAGCATGTCAGCAAACCAGCTCAGATGTGAGCATTGGTGGTGACTATGATGCTGGGGGTGCTTACGGGATGAACAAGCGTAAGGCCTGCGAGTGGCACTGCTTCCTTCTTGGGCGTATACTTCATCACTCGAAGTAATTCGCAAGGGTAGGCACGATCTACTAGTGAACTGGGATTCACATCGGCAATCATGGCCATGTCCTTTGTTTATCTCCCACTCTCTCAGGGATCCAGTGGCCAGGTCCTCCCGCAAAAGAATGTTGAAGCCTGCATAGGTATCGGCCAAGGTATCATCACCCACGAAGACGATTCCATCGAATTTCCGAAGAATGTCGCATACTTCGGCGCTAGTGAACCACCGATAAGAGCATCCTGGAGGGGAAGGTCAGTTTGAGTGTCAAGAAGGCAATTGTTGCCCCTCTGGAGCCCCTCCGAGAAGCCGAAGTGTCCGATACGAGAAAAGAAAGATCATCGATTTGGCACTTGCCTTGAGAGGTATACGCAGCGTCAAAGCCGTGACGCCCGCCATTGCTCATGGCGTTGAGCAGGGCATCACGAGATTGGCAGTATGGGTTGCTTGAAGCACGTTCGCCATCACCGGGTTGAGGGGGGCTGAAGAGGGACAGGGAAGAAATGTCGCACTCTTGACGACCCACATAGGGAGCCAGTAAACTATGTACAAGACGGGGCCAGATGAGTAATTGGGTCATGGACCAGGAAACGATGAGGTCAATCAGGAAGGGGAAGAAAAACAAGGAAACTGACAGGGAGAGGCATCCAGGCACTTACTCATTCGTGTCTTTGGGGGTGAGAGGCTGTCTGGAAGAGGCGTAGAAGGGGTAGTAGAAGACATCCCGAATCAGCCAGACGATATAAAAGACACCCAACACCCACAGACAAGCCATCAACTTGTACGTGGAGGATCGCCAGGTGACCCTACGAATCAAGCGTCGACCGTTGGGCCCTTCGATCGGGCCGCGTCGCTGTGGAGCATTGCTTTGCTGCATCCCGGAGAAAGGATAGGCAAGAGCTTCGTTCATAGTAGATGAAAGACCCAATGATTCGCTGTGAGAGGCACGACGGCGAGACATATTGGGTTTGTTTACATGAACATGCAGCTGGAGGGGTAGTACAAGGGGGAAAGGAGAGAGTCAGGAAAGATGCATCTGCTGAAGTACCAGAAGCCCTTGTTTGCTTAGGTGACTGACTGCCCAGGGCTAATCCAGTCACAATGCAAGCTGAAGTCTCGGAATCAGGCAGGATTCCCAGCCAACGTAATGGGGCCGGCCAGGGGAAGCACCCCGAGGGGGGGCAAATAGGATAGTAGATAGTATCGGAGTAGGAAGGGAGTGAGGGGGGTTGTGATTTGTGTGGTTTGAGGCCGGAGACAGGCCGTCTTGTGTCTGGCACAACTCGCCCGAACCGGTAATCAGAGAGGCACGTAGAGGTTGATGGTGATGGGTGATGATGATGGGGTTAGAAGTGATAGTAAGTTGTGGCGTTGGAGACACTGACTGCTAATTTCCTAAAGCAGGAAATAAACAATCACCACACGAGAGAGGGAGAGGGGGGGTGTAAGATGGGAGGGGGAGTAGCTGAAGGAGTGGAGGGAGGCCTTTAGATGTCTCCTTCTGATTGGGATGATATTATTCCCAAGAATTGGTGCCTCTCTCTGTCTCTGTCTCTCTTTCTCTCTCCGTCTCTCTCTTCTCTTCTTCTTCCTTGCTTTCTTTCTCTCTTTGCTTCGATTTTCTTCTTCTTCTGTTCTCCTAGTCCTAACTGGACGTGACTTTCCTTTCCCTGCCACCAGGAATTTCCTTCAGTCAAAGTTGACGGTTGCCCCAAATCCGTTCCACCAAGTGGCCTCTCGTTCTTTCCTTTTTGAGCAGGTTTCTACTTCCCACCCAGTCTTTGCTCTGTTGGTTTGACTGGTTTGCTTTCAGGCTTTATTAATTTCTTTTTTTTTCCCTTTCCTTTCTTTTTTTTTCCCCTCTTGTTTTTCAACTTCTGTCTGTCTGTCTGTCTTGTTTGGTCTCCTCTGGCTTGGCTCACAAGTGGTCCTCTTTTTTTCCCCTGAATATTAACCAATACGAAGGCTCCAATGACAGGACCACACACGCGCACACACAATGGGATCAACAGAGTGACAGAAATATAACCTAGAAAGCAATGGAGGGGCAAGTAGTAATTATGAAGGAGGGGCTAATTGACTGGTTCCGGGCCAGTGAAGGGCAGAGATTCGGCTTCAACAGCATGAGCGCAAAAAAGGCAATGCTGGGAAGGTTTGCGGATCCTCTCTATCGGGTTCCTGCCAATGAGTGAGTGCACAGCAACAACCCAGCCAGATAGTCTGGTAAACGCCTTCTCCAGTGCAATCGGGAAGATTAACAATAAGAATTGCCAAAGGGAAAAAGAAATATGAGGTCCAAAACAAGAAAGGCCAACTAATCATCAAAATCTATGCAAAGAAAAGAAAAAAGAAAAAAGAAAAAAAGAGACAATTAGAAGAAGAATGAATCCCAACAGAAGAGGGATTGAAGAAGAAACCCAGAATACACACACACACACACAGAAAAATCAAAGACCATAGATAAATACTAGTAATGAAATATAATAAATGAGGAAAAAAGACATGACGAGGGTTTTTGATGTTCGTGCAATGCCGGTTTGCATCATTTTTCTTTTCGCACCCCAATTTTTTTTTGTTCCTTTTGGGTTAGAACAATAAACCCACAGGGTAACGGAAATAAAAAACGAACAACTAAAAACCGACACATGCCCTCAATCAAAGCCGCTGGAACAAAATCCTGGGACAAGCCATCCTTCCACTGCATGTAAACAAACTGGTCGATGGATCCATTTTACCCCCTCCCTTCTTGTCCCGATCCATCAGTCCACAGCCGGGATGAGCTATAGCCATCATCATAACACATAAGAATGACAACCAAACCCACTCCCGCACACAAATAATAACAAGCCTCGGGGGAAGAAATTGGTCCGTGACATCAAATCGGACACTTTCCACTCACCTATTATGGAAAAGTTTGCCCCTCTAAATCGTAATCACTGCGTTTTCCGACCACTTCGGGATCTGTCGCAGATCACACAATCGATAAAAAAGAAGAAATAAATAAATAAATGAAATCGAAGAAAAATATATAGTATGATGAGAGTGACAATATATATATGTATATATAAGAAAGTTGAGGCCCAAGATAACTTGGTGGTGAGATCAACACCAAATCTGAAACCAAATAAAAAAAAACACAAATAAAAGTATCGGTATCCCCAAGAGAAGTCCCGTGGAAAGAGAAACTTGAACTCAGGATCAACCCAAGAGTTGCCGGTGCTTCCTCGGCGATTTTAAAACGGTCAACTCACACCGTACGGTGAGATGAGGGCCAGTCAGATAACCTGACGGGCAGATACTCGAGGTGACGACTAGTTCTCCGGTTGGTGGGCCAGACAGGTGTCAAAAAAGTTAACGAGACTCCACTGTTCAAGAAGGTTTCGGGCGGAAAGGACATGCGAAGAATTGAATGTGAGACCAGAGGGACGCCAGCTGGAGTTAACTGAACTATGGCCCCGGGATTGCAAGCTAAGGGGAGGAGAGAGCCCCTTTAGGGGACGAACAAGGGCCTTAGTTAGAGCCAGTCCATGGTCACCTTTTTTTTAAATGACAGGGGGTGTGGGTGGGTTGTCATCGACGGGGGTATGTGTGTGTGCGTGTGGGTGTGTGGAAAATCGGGCTCCATCTCTCGCAGACTCACATTTCTTCTTTCTTTCGAAAGTGATAGAGCAGAAATGACAGAAGATCATGACGACGCAATGATGGGTAAGGAGTCACCACCTGCCTGAAAGGCTTGGGTTGGGCATCCGTTTTCCATGTTCTTTCGTCTCAATTTTCTTTTTTCCTTTTTTTTTTCCCCCAATTTTTACTTTTTTTTTCTTCTCTTTTATTTGTCTGCTCCGCCTCTTCTTCCAGCCCTATGCAGCGGTTTGGGGGGGTGATAGGAGTTCTCACCGCGTCGCGTCGTCTCTCATCCTCGCCCATCTTTATCAGGACGCGGCCTAGCCTGATTGGCTCTTCCCGTCAGTGGACTAACCATCGGAGATGCACCACGAGGATCTTCGCTGCTGCGGCCGTCGTTTAAATATTCCACCTGGGTCTTTTTGCTTTTTCCTGCTGTTGTGTCCGTCCAGTGACTAGTACTAAGTTCTAGCGGTGATGAACCCAAGTACAAAGCCACGATGTGGCGGTCCAGCAGATGGTTGCCCAGACCTTTCTTCATTTTTCATATGCAGGGACAATACGGGATAGAACCACGAGCATACGTCCATAACAATACAATTCTTAGTCTTTTTTTGTGTCATAAGAGGGATGTTGTCCTTTACCACATCTGCACTTTTTGTTTTCCCTTCATGAGACGATTTGTTTCTAGTTCAGCTTCCCGCCAGTGTTGCTAGCCATCAATGTGGCAGGTGACTAGATTTCTATCTATCCAGACCCTATGGGGAATGGTCACGAGGCCGATCCCAACAGCGATAAACTCCAGCGATAAACTCCCCAGAGAGTTACTGACTACTAATTGGGAGCCGGTGTACACGGGTATACATAAGCTTGTTGAGAACCTCATGAAGAACCACGGATCACTGGGGACACCCACGGGAAGGGGTGAACCTAATCAGGGTGTACCTTGACAAAAGCAGCCAGCTGCGTTTTGAAGATGGAGGGAAGAGACAAAGAAGCAAATCCGAGGCTGACAAGGAACAAGGGACTCTAGACTAATGGACTACTTACTATTACGCTTGCTGGATGGGGTTCTGGCCAGTCGGAGGGTGCGCGTGCCCCGGATTCGAACCAGCCTCGGACGAAGGGGAGATCCGGAGAAAGGTTCAGCTTGACACCGGCAATCCCGTGTGCGTCGACCTATTGCTCGTGACTACAGCTATCTACTAACTATTTCTTGACTAGTCAATAGTTGACACACACACTACACAGGCCCGGAGAATATCAGCTTAAGTAAGATGAAGGTGCATATAATGCCACCAGCAGCAGCAAGGGTCACATCGACAGTCGGCTGAAAGGGTCTACGCGATGAGGCAAGAGGGGGAGGCGATTGAACATGGCCAGCCATGACCAATTTCCTCCGTAGAGAACAGATCTGCGATCTTGTCTGTCCGCCAGCAGAAGCAGAGCAGGCGATTCACGGAGTATTTGAGCCCGGAGTGTTCCTGCTTTTCCCTAAGACCGGGTGGTGCAATGGGCATTTCTTTAATGCTTATAAAAGAGTGGCTCCGAATCGGCAGAGGAAATAACAACATCCTCGGCCAAGCACGGGATCGCAGACGGCAACTGCCCCCCACCAGCACACGTGACCCTTGACTCCCCGGGAATTGTGAGTCTCAGTCTCCGCAGCTGCCCATCCAAAAAGAGTCATTCCTCCTCCACCGGTCGGTCTGCCCACTTCCCTCCGCCCGTGCTCTCTTTCCTTTTTCTCTCGAACACCACCCCCCCAAAGTGTCTCGATCGGTCTGAAAAGTAAGATCTCTTCTTGGCTATTGTTTGTTCTTTCCTGTCTATCTTTATTGTTCCCGTGGTGGTATATATCTCTCTGCCTCTTGCCCACCCGAGTTCCTGGTTCTCTGCGAGGCACCATTCCGGGGATCTTCATACCGCCCGCCGTTCCGAGCTCGCCTGCGAGCGGAGGTGTCCCTCAACCTCGGTAGTCCTTCTCTCCCACCTCTCACTCCTTACCAACTGTCACAATTGACTGACCAGCTATTCGACCAGCTGCTCTCGATTCTTTGGAGCGCTTGTATAGTTCACATTGGTTGTATCGAGTGCTATTCCAGGCCGTCTGGCCTGATCCTCGCATTGACATCATGTGGAAGCCGTCGGAGAGTCTGATGAACACCATCAGACATTATGCCAGCTTCCCTGCTACTGGTGTCTCTCTCCGGCAGATGGTGCAGTTTGGAGATAGGCCCTCCACAGGTAAGTCTTCTTATTTTCTTTTACAAGCACTTCTCTCTCTTTCAACTTCTTGGGTGATCACCCCGCTAACCTCGTGATCTTTTTCCCCCTCACCAGGCACCCTCTTTCGCGCCTCACAGTTCCTTTCCGAAGAACTCCCAATACGTCTCGCTCATCGGGTCCAGGATCTTGGAGAACTTCCAGATGGACTCAGTGAAATGCCATCTATCAAGAAGGTCCAGGACTGGTACGCACAGTCGTTCGAGGTATGACTCATACCCGCTGGAAGTTGGTTTTCGGGTGAACGACTGACATGTGATAACGTAGGAAATCATCAACCTCCCTCGACCTACTCTGACCCAGGAAGTCAAAACTCGTCTGCTCCGTCCGGGGAGGCTCAATGGAGGCACTTCAAGGATCCTCTCCGAAACAACCCAGAACCCTAGCATCCGTGAGGGACAGTATCGCTCGTCTCCCTCGTCCCTGTTGAACGGCAACGGCAACGGCAAAGGCGCCGCCGTGGGCCGAAGATACTATGCTCCTTCTGATGACCATGGTGATTGGCCCCCGGAATTGAATGATTACAATGAACGCTTCGCCAAGACTTTGCAGCACATTAAGCGGAGACACGACAGTGTTGTAACTACCGTGGCTCAAGGTATCCTTGAATGGAAACGAAAGCGCCAACGTCTGCAGATTGACTCCACTGTTCAGTCCTTCCTTGATCGGTTTTACATGTCCCGGATCGGTATACGAATGTTGATCGGTCAACATATCGCTTTAACGGAACAAACGCATGTGCGACAACCAAACTATGTCGGTATCATTTGTACGAAAACCAATGTGCGCGAGGTAGCCCTTGAGGCTATCGACAACGCTCGGTTCGTCTGTGAGGATTACTATGGTCTCTTTGATGCACCCAAAGTGCAACTTGTCTGCAAGGAAGATCTGAACTTCATGTATGTTCCGGGTCACTTGTCCCACATGCTCTTTGAAACCTTGAAGAACTCCTTGCGTGCTGTCGTGGAAGCCCACGGTGCAGACAAGGATGCCTTCCCAGTCACCAAGGTCATCATCGCAGAGGGCAAAGAAGACATTACCATCAAGATTTCCGACGAAGGTGGTGGCATCCCTCGCTCCGCCATCCCCTTGGTCTGGACGTACATGTACACTACCGTAGAGCAAACCCCTAGCCTGGATCCCGACTTTGACAAGAGTGACTTCAAGGCTCCCATGGCCGGTTTTGGTTACGGTCTGCCGATTAGTCGACTGTATGCTCGCTACTTTGGTGGCGATCTGAAGCTGATCAGTATGGAAGGGTGAGTGTTAAGGTCCCGACCATATGAACGACCCAAGATAATTAACCACACACTAGGTATGGCACTGACGTCTATCTCCATCTCAACCGGCTCTCTTCGAGCTCGGAGCCCCTGCAATGACAATTACCAGTCATGAGGGATGGTCGTGTCCGGTTCTCCACTTCCCACCGACTGCATCCTTTCTACACAGAACCGGATCCACCACCATCCCAAGGATTGACGCCGATGAATATTCAAAGCGCGCGGATGCGCAATCGGGAAGTTTCCGAACGCAAGCAGGTTGGAGATGCAGCAATTCTACTCAACGCTGAGACGCGTGGATAAAGTAGCTGCAATTTGCTTGGCGCTTACCCTCGCCCAGTCAACCCGCCCATGCCGACGCACTAGACTGGGGTACTACTAGTGGGGACAGAACTTCCAGAGAACTATAAGCCACGAAACCTTGTCATACCATGGCTCAGCATGTGACATGGTCGGCCCCCTTGCAGGCCTTGTGGGTGGAAAGGTGCTACTACCATTTTGATACTTGTTGAAAAGTGCTGCGCTGGCAATCCCCCTGTGTTTATGGAGGATGTATTGAGATTCAGGCCGCATTTCTGGTCTATTAGATACCCTTTTTGGTACGATGGATCCGCATTGGAAGACACAGGCGCTCATGCATTCATTGACTTGAGTCGTATTTTGGAGATCTATCTATACACCACTATAGATGATTGGGTGCCTGTGCCTGCATTCTTCCCTGGACACCATCTTTTGTTGCTTGTTTGCTTGCCATTATTCATTGCTATTGGTTATTATGCATGTTATGCCTGAGTCGCAACCCTCCTTGTATAGTATTTTTCTTACGGATTGACGGAATATGGTACGGTATGGTTTGGATAGGATTTGTATGTACACAAACGCAGCGCTGAATCATTGTTTGGATATGTGAATAATACACTTAGAATTAACCCCGTAGGGAAAGCTTAGTATCTATCAGTCACAATTTCTGCTACTACCCCTCAAACAACCCCCTCCTTCTCTCCCTCTCCCGATACGACGCCGACTGTTGCAACCCCCTCCCCCCTCTTACCCCCCTCCCCACCCGATCCGGCGTCCCCATCCTCCCCTTCATCTTCGACGCCGCCGGCCCAGACCCCGAATTCGACCCCGACCCGACCGACGCAGGCGACGACTGCATCCCCCCAGCACCGCTAGCACTAACCGATCCCCCTCGGCCCGCACGCTCCATCATCGGCCTCCTCCACCCCGCATCATCCGTCTCATACACATCCACCACCTGTCGCGGCACAATCATCGCAACCGTCGACGACGACGAAGAAGCAATACTGCTCGTGCTGGGATGCTGCACGGTGAACCGGTCTGCGCGGATCGAGGCCGCGGCTTCGGGGTCCTCGGGGGCGAGAAGGCGGGATAGAAATCGGCGGCGGCATTGGGGAAGGGTCTGTACATTATTTTCATTCGTACTGTTTAGTGATGCATCTATGGGGAAGAAGTGGGGAGGGAGGCTCTTACCTCTTGATGCGCCAACGCTTGGATAGTCAGTAGTTCCCTATCTAGAAGGACGCATAATGCGGCGTGGCGGGCTTCGCGAAGGCGAGTGCGTATCTGACGTTCTTGGTCGAGGGTTGTTTGGTAGAGGGTTGGGCCTAGGTTGGGGGTTGGTGTTGTGGGGTAGGCTTGGTGCTTTGGTTAGTGGGGTTCTTCTATTTCTTGTTCGATTGTTGTTATGCTGTTGGAATTAAGGTGGTTATGGGTGATTGTGAGGGGCTTGCTTGCTATGTGCTGCGCTGAGTGAAGGGTGGTGGGGGAAAGAGTACTTACTATACCCCATTATACCCGACTGAGGCCGCGAAGACTGTAACGAGTACTCTACCTGCATATCGTCGTCGTCCTCCGCCGATTCGCTCTCCTCGAGGTCGTCGAGTTCGCGGATTAAAGACTCGTCGTCGTCTTGGAGTGCTTCCATGTAGATCTGTTCCGGGTAGTCGTTTTCGAGGTCTTCGTCTTCGTCATCGTCGTCGGCAATCACGATGGGGTCTCCTTGGCGACGGCCGGGGTTGGGTGTGGGGATGTTGGGGTTGAACATTTTCCTTTCTCTTCTTTGTTTCTTTCGTTGAGGAATTGAGATTGAAATGTAATTGGTGGCGGAAAGTGCGTGGAATATGTACGAGATGCGCAGAGCGGGTATTGTTCAAGTTGCGCTGTTTAGCATGTGATTATGCGTAATGCGCGCTGATAGGAGTCACGGGGAAAATTGCTGATGGTTGGGAGTTGTAAGTAGGATCGGGTATATGTAAGAAGTGCAGAAAGTATGCTGGTATGTCGATAGACAGAGTAAAGGTGCTGTGTGCTGTGGGTGTGTGTGATTCGTGCTCAAAAGTATTCGGCACGAGCTCCGCAGTGCATACACTGTAAAGGTCGAGCTCTGGTGCCGATCAGAAGGAATGGGCGAACTGAAGCTGATAGAAGCTGCACGAGTGACTGTTCGGAGGAAAAGTACTGTTCAACCCCGTCCGGCAGGATTAGCCAAGTCAATACTCCTGTCGTGCTGCGGTTCGCAAGAAGAAGAACTGGCGCGAAGCTGATGAAGAGAGAGAGTAAAGAGTGGAGAGGATGACGATGGCGGAGAAGGAATGGGTAGCGCGGCTTAGTCACGGGGCTGCCCTACATGGCGGGTTGACAGGTCACTTTTACGAACCGCTTCACTGCGAAGGATGCCATCACTCACAATCAGATGGTTCGTTGGTATTCATTTCTATCGAGTATCTCTATCTGCTCGACCATAACTCGCTCAATGCTCGAACAATCCACTTCCATCCCTCGATGCCTTCCCCCCCAAGTCACTCAAACAACCCTCCCACCCTGAAGAAGCCAATATACTATGAAGCTAGAGCACGAAACATCCCAGCATGACATGCCAACCGGGTAAATGCGAAGAAATCTGCAAAAATTACAAGTGAAGATCAAGATGCGATATGTCAGACCCCAAACCACCAGCTCGAAGGACGAAAAGACGCCGTCAACGCCAAAGGATAATGCCGCTAAAATGACTCGCAAGCGCCTATGACCGGCACCTTGGGCATGCCAGTAAGCCGTGCGGTGTTTGTATCAAGAAGACGGGCTGAAACTGATCTGGTATTCTCAGAAACGCTAGGCAATGCTCCAAGATCGAATCCCGCGTCCCGTCGAAAGAATTAGCACCCGTTCATTAATGAATTCGTGGGCCAGTCGTATCCGGCATCACCCCTGCTATGCATCAGAAAAATCGTGCTACAATGTCCTGGGAATGGATATGCATACCATGTTGTTACGTTATTGTTAGTGTAAGCCTCTGCATGATTGGCGATATACTCGGTCGTCTCATAGCCTGGCGGGTCGCAGGTGACACTGATGTTGTCCGGATCCTGGTATATGCGGATATAATCGAATCTCATAAATCCAGGCATTATGTCGCGGATTGTCTCATTGATTGGAGCGAAACTCCATGCCATACCCAGGTTCATAACTATCGACATCGGCTCCATGGGAATCATCCGCTGTCCAACGTTGCCGTTGGGACCGATAGCTCGCCCGTCTAGGGTCCAGGTCTTATCCTGGCCCACGAACCAGGTCACGTTGCCTACCGCACCCGGGGTATACTCGAACGCATATACCTGGTATTCGGTCCCATTATACCAGCGGTTGTTGAGGTTAGTCAGGCCAGACATAGCCTGCTGGTACGGCCCGCCCCGATAGGAATTGATCTCGGTGATACGAGGGTCGTACACGGCAGTGTAATCTGCAGGTTGTTAGAACAGATATGACCGGGCGCATGTTGTCAGCAGCGTTAGGCACCTACCGTAGTCAGGCATGTACCAGATGTCAAATGGTGCCATTTGCAAACTCTGGGACGCGGTTCCAATGAAAGCGTTTGGGTTGTTGTTCAGAGGGCCTACACTGGCCTCGATCACATCAATTTCCGGGGCCCCACGGGATTTGCCCGGGGTGGGATGATCGGCACCGTCACAAGTGCACGCCGGTAGACGCATGCCTGGAAGAAAATTGATACCATCTGGAGAACTCTGATTCGGCGTAATGCCTGCATCGCATCCGTCGTAGTAGCTGTATGGCCACGTGCCATCCGTGGTCGCAGCATAGCCCGGGCGGCCGAGGTTGCCCATCGCCCAGAACCCTGGCCAAAATCCAGATACATCTCCGGCTCCGGGCAAGGAGATACTGGCTTCCAAGCGTCCACCGGAGAAGCACAGCTTATTCCAGCTCTGCACCATTCCCGAACGGTAGCCAAGCTCATGGTTTGTAAAGGCATCGAACCGGATCTCCAACGATCCATCTTTCGTCGTGACCGCATCCGGGTCATACCACTACCAAAGGGTTAGTCGCGATGCATTGGTGGAAGACGATATCAGTACTAGCCTCCAGGTCCTGCGTCACACCATACCAGAAATCCATGGCCTGATAATAGGCGTCATCCCCATCATAAAATGTTCGACCAGGGGTTTCGAATTCGTCCGAGAACTGCTCCGGGTCAATGACTATTCACTATTGTAGCTCGCAGTATCTTCTCCCTGACTCACCACTAACTGCCATTCCTTCCCATCCACTGTCTTCTTTGTCATTGCTGATTCGGGTGTGTCAGGGTCTATCAATCCAGTCCTTAAATTGGTGAGACCTGATCGATCCCCAACGTCAAGACACAGGGTATCGGCAGGGTCACATGTCGGCACGTATTTCTTTGATATCCCGCCCAGGGCAGTTCTGAATACCAGTCAGTATACGACGATTTTGAGCACGGAACTAAGACCAGCAGGCCATGGATGACTCACATCACTGGGTAGGCGACGAATAACACTACAAAGCCCACCGTCATGAGGAGCAGCCCACCCAGATTGACAAGACCACGCTTATTCCATACATCGCACACAATGTCCTTGTCGTTTGGATCGGGATTATGCATATAGTCATCCTTCTCAACATCCTCCGGGAACAATAATAATCCTTCTGTTGGCATTATGTTGTACTTTTCCGTCACTGTTTGAGTGTTCACGTCATCCCCTTCACTTTCTGCACGCGAGGGCGCCCGGGAATCTTCGAAACGACTGTACAGGTAAGCTCTGGCATCATAGCTGACCGCCTCTGAGCTCCAGCTCGTCCGTCGCGAGGACCGAATTGACAGTTCGGGAGACCGCAGTTCCTCTCTGACGCGGTAGGGCCGCGGGGGTATTAAAAGCTCGGTTGATTCTTGGGGAGTGGGCGAGCCCCATGTCGTCGGGAACGTGGCTTCAGAGGCCGACTGCACCATGCCGGGGGTCAACGACCGCCCCATCTGCTGGGGCGGTACTGACACGTACGGATCATCGGAGTCGGCGAATGGGTCATGCTGGCCCGAATTGACACGGATGTGAGGTGTCTCGCGAAAGATCGCCTCTTCGGACATCCTGCGAAATGAAGGTCCGCCTCGAGGGGACCGGACTGGACGCTTTTGTATGCTAAGTCTGAAGCTCAACGGTGCTTATGCGAATTGGGTGTCAATGAGCGATTACCCAATATATCAAGATCCCTCCTAGCTTCCTAGATCACACGTCCTCCACTTTGTGACCTTTATGTTCCCCCTGGTCAGGCAGATGCCCACCCTCTGGAGACCAGGTATTTCACTGCAAGCCCAAATGTGATTGAAGAGAGGTGTCAATTGCTTAGCCGTAATGAGTGACAGTGGAGGCGCGACAAATATCGTGTGTGTCAATGCGATAATGAGAATGAAAGTGGTTGTCCGATGCCCGCCTATATCTAGAGCCAGTGCATATAATCAACGTCGACGCTGAACACGACGATTGATTAGTTTGACGAACGAGTTTAACGCAAGGCGAGATAACTTGATACTAAGGGATTGTGGGATGAGCGACAGAAAGGTGATTGTGCAGATAAAGAAAGAAGGAGTAGTGAACCGCTGAATCGCTCACAGGCCGAAGAATATCGCGCAGGCAGAAGTCGAGAGAGTGGAAGAAAAGAGAAAGCACGCGAACTGGAGTCCAGATGAAGATGGTGACAGGGACAGTCGTGATGCAGGGCTCAAGGAAGGGATGGGCAGCGCACGAAGTGAAGGAGGAAGAAGAAGAAGAAGAAAATGAAGGTGTAAAGAGAGAGAGAATGGGAGAATGGGAGAATGAAAGAAAGATGAAGGTGTGTGGCAGCCAGAGTGTGAACAAACAATGTCAATCCCTCGAGTGGGCAAGTTGGTCCTACATGCATGGATGAACCCAAGCTTTTTCTTCCCTAATTTTTCCTTGAATTTCCCCTTTTTGCACCAAAATGGAATCACCTTAATTTTCCCTGCTGGGTGACGGCGGCATTACAGCTGCAGGAGGGAGTAATTACAGGAGGGTTTGGAGTGCAACGACATGGCGGAATGCATTAAATCAATTTTAGAGTCTAAAATCCCCTGGTGGGATTGCCAGGTCCAGAAAGGGCGGCACCTGCATGGATGCTGCCTCGAATTGAAGTTATACTGCATCCCCTCGATCCCCGTCCGTGGCTGCGGTCTTCCTTCCAATAATGTGATGAACTGCTGCTGCACACGACGCAGGTCCGGCCCAGGTACCGTATACACTTGCTTACGCAGTCAGTATTCAATTCCTGACGAAAGGACCAACGTTCCCCGGCAACCCTTTCCATGACAGATGAGATTCCTGAATGTTGGGAAAGAATCCGGTTGCCCTTGACTGGCGGGAATGACGGGCCCTGAACCATGGAATTCCATTTTGGGCCGAAAATACAGAGTTAGTAAATCCCATCGCGGGCGCATTAGTCCTGTTTGGGACTAGTCAGTACCAGGATGGAACGGCCACTAGTTCTCAAACCGATAACTTACAGTAACTTGCAGTTGCGCGAACTGGATTTAGCGCCGATCATCTGGTACTGTAACTTGGTAATAAACACGCCTTGATCTCTCTCTCTCTCTTTCTGTCTCTCCTTCCCGCATTCTTGCCGCCGTTGGCCATTGACGACTACATTCCATCTCTCCTGGCTGCCTGGATTATAGTCTTCGAGGGGATATAAGATAGGCAACAAAGAATCGCCAAGTGGTCCTCTCTTCAACTGACTCCTGCCCTGGATAATCCAACCTTATGACTTCCCGTTACCAGAGAGCAACTTACGAATCTCTGCTATCGGCCCGGACGGGAGTGCTCAGCCATTGCCGATGCCGCACTATTTCCGTCAAAGGGATATTATCCAACCTAAATTCGCTATCCTCGCTGGCTATAAGGTTGGTTCTAGAATTATCAGCCTGGCTGTACAATACGTGTCGACTAGACAGGAAGTTAATCCGGCTGCTGACCACCAAACACGGGCTTCATCGTGATCCAATGGATCCTGTGTAACATAATCTACTAATTGGTCTGAGGCTGATTCATCTACAAAGCAGCCGTCCCATTGGCGATGTACCTGCTTTCTCGGCTAGGCGCTGAGGATGGGCAATCATATCTAAATATATTTATATTACCCATTAGTTCTTTGCGAAGTAGAGGTGGAAAGATCCCCCGTACAGCGCTAGGAACCCCTGGCCTGTGCTTTGGCGGTTGTTCATCCCGCATGGACCACATTCCATCAATAGTCAGCCAACTCAAGTGCACTAAAGTCAGAGGTCTCAAGTTGTTTGATCAGTAGCCGAGTTTGCAACTGAAATTGGCTTTATATTCATGTGTAACCCAGACCAGCCACCAACACGTCAGCTCTGGTCAGATCTGGCACAGCCAAGTCAAGACCAAAGTCTATTAGTTAATGTGCCATGGCCCTCAACTTGTCATTGAGAAAATATATTAGTTATAGTATAAGCAGACTATCTACTACCCTAGTACTGAGGGCACGAATAGCCACAACTTACAGTGCCGGGCGCTTAACTACCTACCCATCGTTTGTGCCTTACATGCGACCTTTAGCCCACTAAGCTAGTATATTTCGATCGGTACTGCGACATATATATATAGTAACATATAGTACTTATATAACATCTAATCTTACTACTATCTCGAATTGAACTCCGACTCTTTCAGACACATCTTTAACAATTTGTACCGGCAATATATATACCCCCCGAGTCCTACATTGAACCAATAGCCTCCCAATCGGTATACCAGCCCCTAACTACATTTCTGAGTCTGCGTGAATCCAGTATATTAGTTAGTGCTTTTACTAACCCTCTCTTAACCTGGGCCAAGCCCACCTACTACTCTATTCCTACTGAAAGCAACCGGACCTGGATAACTGCTCTCATTAACCACCCCCATAGCTAATAGTATATACACAGTAATACATACAGCAATAGTCAACGTCTATCAGTAACTGACCCCAAGCCCACCTACATTATCCACAGCAGCTTGCATACAACATCAACCACACCACCAACATTTCACTTATCCACCTGAGCTGATAAGCCAATACTCTCCTTCTCAAACCCTTTGATCTCAATAGACACCCCAGTCGCATAGAACAAAGCCTCATACTTCCCACTGCACCATTGCATCACCATTGCATCCACCATCACTACCACCATTACCAAACACTGCATATCACCCATCCCCAGAAACATATCAATCAATCAATCATCAATCACCATGCACTCACCTGCATGAACAATCACTCCTCCTTTTCCTCCACTACCACCACCAACACCAGCACCACCACCATCACCCTTCACACCTCCCTCCACACGCCCCTCCCCCTCCTCAGTTTTAACCTTAACCTCCCCCTCCCCCTCCCCCATCTCTTCATCCCCCACAACTGCCCACCCCAAACTGGCCACATTAGCCGCCAAAAACCCATCAAACCTCTCCACCACCCCCCTAGCACACCCATCCACCACACACCGAAACCTCCCCTTAACCCTCTCCTTAACACAAACGGCGGTACTAAGCAACTGCAACGACCTACCCACACCCAAAGGCACCCACCCACCCCTCGACGCCAAATTAAAGACCATATACCAAACATCATGACCCCGGGGAATAGCCCTGCACGCGACGCGCCAATCACCCATGAGTTTATCAAAGCCGGGCCACGAGATAGCGCAGATATTATTGCAATCGTTGTTCAGCATCACGGGGTGTCTGGCGCTGGGCATGCAGGGCAAGCGGGGCGGGGTGATGTAGTGCATGTTGGGGTCAGTGGCGCAGTCGAAGAAGAACAGGCTGTCCCGGTTCTGGGATGAGAAGGGAAGTGGGTGTGGGGAGCATGGGAGGTAGCCGATTTGCAGGTCGTGGAGGAGGTAGAGTCGGATGTAGTGTGCGTGTCGGGTGAGGAGGGTGTAGGTGGTTGGGTTGGTGAAGGCGTGGTAGAGGGAGTGGGGGTCGCGGAAGGCGAGGATGTAGGAGGTTGGGTTGCTGATTATGATGTTGGGGTCGATTGTGGTTGTGGTGGGTTGGGAGGTGTTGGATAGGATGCAGATTGGGTGGTTGTTGGCGTCGATGTGGAGGAGGATTTCGGTTTGGGGGTGCTGGTCTTGGAATTGGGCTTGGGGTGGGTAGGGGATGAAGTGGATTTCGGGTCCGGGTTGGATTTGAGGTTGAATCTGGGTTTGGGCTTGAGGTTGGATATGAGGTTGAATTTGAGGTTGGTTCTTGGGTTGGGTTTGGGTTTGGACTTGGTGATTGCTGCTCATAGTTTGATTCATGGGCTGTGCCATGCTTTGGTTCATGGTGGTTGGATTGTGAGGTTCCATTATGTGTATGATTGTTCTTGTAGTAGTAAGGAATTGGATGGTAGAGGACTGAGGTTATTGAGATTGATGTAGGGCTTGTATGTAGGAGAGTAGAGGATGAAGACGAAGAGAAGAACGGAAGAGAAGATGTAATGGAGAAGACAAAAGAGCTCATCTTGTATAGTTCTCTATATACTTGACCTAACACATCTCACTGCCATATAGGGCATTCTGTTTATAGCCGTGAATGAGCTTTTATGCTCAGATCGCCCGGGTGTCAATCGGTCTGATGCATCATGATGCAATTACTGAGGCATAGTGAAGAGATTCACTTCGGCGCAGTTGTTCGTAACACCAGACTGCATATTGGTGGCGGGTTGAGCAAGTTTGAAGCTGTTATATAGAAAAAAAAAGGCTGACCCAGTTATACTAGCTACCGCTAGTGTGAAAACAGCGCTAAGGATCAGAATGGTGAATTGAATGAGCGTTAGGGCTAGGACACTACTGCACATAGGCGCTTCTGGAATGCATGGAAGATTAGCAAGTAGTCATATTAGTATTGCTCATATCGATATAAGTGAACGTCATTCTCATAACATGTTGTTGCCTCGACACACCATCATCCACCCATTACTCAAATCAGACCACCCAAAAACAATGTAACAACCCAACCAGATGCAATCTAAGTCTCAATAGCCTTAGCCCTCAACCCAACAACCAACCCCTCGGTCCCATCCAGCGCCAAAACAAAGTACTCCACTCTCGACCTGGCCACCTCAACCCGATAGACCTTGACAGCCGCGCCATCCTCATCCCCCACGGCAGCCCGGACTGCCCTCACTACCCCGGCGTACTGATTCTTCGGGTCAAATGTCGAGAATGTCAATGTCTCAATGGAGTTAGAGAGGTCCGCGTCGGGAGAAACGAGGTTGGAGAGAGCAGCTATCATCACATTTACATTAGCTTATAATAGATCCAGTATACTCGGAACAGGCAACTCACCTGCATCGGGCCAGATTCCCCGCCCCGCATCAGGCCATTTCAGGGCAACGGGTTCAAACGGCTCATCTGTTTCGGAGACGTAGAAGGTATCGACGGAGGTGAGGGGCGTGGGGACGCGGACGTTGGTGTGGATGGTTTGGGTGCGTGGGGTGGAAGAAGTGTTGTCTCGCTGGGGCTGGAATTGGCTGGCATTGAGGTCTGCGTTGGCCTTGTTCAGGAAAGACATGTAGTCGTTGTCGGAAGACATGGTGCGGGTGGGAGGGGGGGTGATGATGGTGATGGTGTTGAAGTTGGATGCTGGTCTTGTGATTTTGGAGAGAATGTAGGGACTGCGTTGGATATGGGATCGAGATGAATATTGATGACAGCGGTGCTGGTGATATGATGGAGTAATCTGGACTGATTGTTGGAGCTGAATGGAAGAGGGGCGAGCAAAAGATGAGGAGGAAATTGAAGCCCAAGACACGAGGGGATCAATGACGCAATGGCCAGTGCGGCTGAGCGGCCAGCGGCGCAGACTTGCGGCGGTCATCTGATTGGTGCTGAAATGGGTGACAGAGGGAATGAATGAATGGATGGCTTCTAGAAGGATAGAGTGGAACAAGGTCAGGTAAGCAGCCAGTGAAGAGGTCGAAGGATGGATAACTGTTGGAAGAGCCCCTGATCTTGGTTGTCTTGAACGGGACATGGCGATCCGATCCAGGAAAATTTGCATCGGAGTCTGCGCACACACCATGCCTTGCCTACTACGCAGAACCTCCTATGAAGATTTTTCTGAGGCCTCCATACTGCAGTGGTTTAGGCAGATAACATAGAAATCCAACACATTATTATTGCTACGTAAACTACCGTGACACCATAGGAAAAAGTGAAAGGTATTCTTCGCTTTTATTGAAACGTAATATAATTTGCACTACACCGAACCATTGCCATAAACACCTTAAGCGGAAGTCTCCAGGTCCTTCTTGAGGGTACCCATGAAGGCGCGCTTCTCCTCGGGGGTCTGGAAAGCACCGTGACCGAACTTGGAGGAGGTATCGATCCACTTGAGCTCGATCTTCTCGGTGGCCCTGCGGCTGGTCTGGGGGTACAGGGTCTTGCGGAGGGTCATGACACGCTTCTTAACACCGGGGACGGAACCCTTAAGGAGAACGAAGTCGTTCTTGACCTCACCGTAGTGAACGAAGCCACCCATGCTAGATTGTATTTGTTAGCGTCAATGCTTCTCAACCTTCAGGTATAGGCTACTTACGGGGTGATCTGCTTCTTGGAGATGTCGAAGTCAGTGGAGGCGTTACCCTCGTCGGAACCCTTGCCAACACGGAAGACCTTGTGGTTGCAAGAGGTACGGTGGTGGTAACCCATCTGACCAGCACGGGCAACAGTCCACTGGACGTGGTTAGGGTGCCAGGCACCGATACAAGCGACCTTACGCAGACCCTTGTGAGTCTTACGGGGAAGCTTCTTGGTGCCCCAACGGCTGGTGACACCCTGGAAACCGTGACCCTTGGTGACGGCGATGACATCGATCATCTCGTCCTTCTCGAAGATGGAGTCGATCTCGATGGGCTTCTCGAACAGGTTGCGGGCGAAGTCAACCTTGTCGGCAACGGAGCCACCGTTGACCTGGATCTCCATCAAGTGGGCCTTCTTCTGCTTGAGGGGAGTCTTGCGGACTTGAGTGTGGGCGAGGACACGGACGACAGTGCAGTACTTCTTGATGCGCTCGAGCTCGCGGGTGATGGAAGCACCGTTCTCCTCGGCGTGCTTCTTGGCGTACTTGGTGAAAGCCTTCTTCTTGCTCTTGTACCAGTTCTTGTAGAAGCGGCGCTTGACCTCGTCGCTCAGGTGCTCAGCCCAGACGGTGGTGAGAGAGCGGAGACCACGGGGAGTCTCAATGTAACCGACAACACCGACAGCGACAAGCTAAAAATCGAAGTATGTCAGTCATTGAACGGATCCACATCACCAGGCCAGAAGAAAAGATTTTTCTTTCTGCCTTCTTCCTACCAAGGGGTCCAACGTACGGGAGGAGTCTCGATGACGGTAGCAGCCTCGACAACTTCCTTCTTGTGCATCTTGGCACCAGGACGGTCAAGGTCACGGACGACGGTGGTCATACCGGCCTTGTAGCCCATGGTGGCCGTCAGGTGGACGGGCTTCTTGGGGTCATCCTTGGGGAAGCTGCCGAACAGTTCAGTATATGTCCATCAAATCCCAACTTTTTCGTCTCGTCTTCGCAGTCGAAAAACTAACCTCTTGACCTTTCCGCGGTGGCGGGCGGCGCGCTTGCGGGGCAGGTAGGCAAGAGAGCCTGTCGAAATCCAAGTCAGTATACCATCCACACACAAGACCTCGAGATTCCAATATCGCTTGAGAGGTCGCAAAGTAGGTTGACGAACCGTGCCGAGGCGCTTCGTACTTCCGGTGACTCCTGTAAAGTAAAATGAATCAGCGACATTATCCCTCGAGGTCAACAATTGCCATAATGCGGCAGGTCCTAACTTACATCTTGACCCTGTTGTCGTTAGTCGTCGAAGTGGTGAGTGAGAGTGTCTATCTCTGAGTTTGCCGAAAGTCGTATTTTGCACGCTTAACGAATGTGGGCTGATCTAAGCGAATTCTTGGCGGCTATTTCCCATTCGGGTTAAGCGACCACGGGACCGAGACCTGAGTTCCTTTATGCCTCAGGCAGAAACAACCCACGGTCACGAGGTTCCTGCTGTCGGGCGAATCTCCCGGTCGGCAATATTACCAGATCCAGTGCCCTCCTCCAAGTGTCTGCGCCATTGCCCTACTTAGGGTATTCTGTTGCGTGCCCATCCACAATGTTGGAAAGGCCATCCATGCACACTATATACACGATATGTCTGCGGGAACCTACTGCTGACTTCGTTGCCAACGAGATACGGCAGGCTGCAAGGCTGTACGATCACTGACGGAAAACCGTTTGACCTGGATTTGACCCGACATCCACCGGAGTCCCAGACCCAGAATTAAACGCCCCCGTAAGGACCGTCCCCACGATTGAAACGCACGGTGAGACTTGGCGCTTAGTAGCCTCCGTTGATGCTCGCCGCGCCCATTACCAACTTTCTGGTCTGGCTGATCTCCCAGTCTCATTATAATCTACCCGTTGCAATTACCCTTATCGTTGCCAGACGTACGAGATGATATATCATCGCTGGAAATAGAAGTAGAATGTAGATCAATGTATTGGGGTTTCCGAGCTGCCCAGGTGTGTATATCACCTAGCAGGAAGGACTCATTCACAGACACGCGCACAAAAATGGATAGAACTTGGGAAACAAATGACCATCAAGACCGCCCCTCAAATGCCAATCCTACAATACAAACAAGCCTGGGTGGTAAAACAGCACATGAACGGAACTGCCACCGAAAGTCGGAAAAGAAATATATAGACAAATTCAAGGAAACAGAAGGGGAGCAAACGAGGGCAGTGTAACTTCTCATGACGAAAACTTTCATTCGGACTCTTCTTTCCTTAGAGCCGCGTTAAACCCATCGATCCACCTCACATAATACATCAAGTGGTGCCGCACCACAAGCTTCTAAACCGCAGATTCCGGCTTCGCCGGCGTAGGTGGGTTGCCAGCACTCAGAACACCATTGCTGCCGTTGTTGCTCGACCCAGCAGCATGCGGGCTTCCCTTCACCACAGCACTAGCTCGTTTCTCATCATCGTCATCATCGTAGTTTTCATCCACGTCCATCTTCCGCGCCGCAGGCTCATGTGCAGGCGCCTGTTCGCCGCGCGCGGGCTCCTCCTTCACCTGAACCTGAGCGGAAGAGGGTCCGGATGGCGGTCCGTTAGAAGGTGCAGCAGAGCTTTCGGCCATAGGAGGGAGACTGGGGCCACCAGACGGGTGAGGGGGCATGTGCTGGATAGAAGGCAACGTAGGAGGGTGGTGGGCCGCCTCAGACGGATGGTAGTTCTCGTTGACGCGGCGCTGGTCCTCACGGCGGATTTCCGAAGAACTGCGTCGCTGCATCTCCCCGGGGGAGGGCATACGGTTGGGGGGAGTGACACGACGAGACAGCTGATCGTCGAGGCGAGCACGGCTCTCTTCATTGGCGATCTTCTTGGCCGGTCCGGCTTCCGCCTCCCACTCTCGGCCGCGCTTCATGGCTGAACCAGGACGTTCTTCACGCTCGCGAGCGGCAGCCTCAGCAGCACTGATAGCAGAGGCCGGAGGAGGAGCACCGCCAGCAATGCCGGCAGGGAGACTAGGGCCGTGGTGATACTGCTGGTGCGGGTAAGTAGAGCCGGGCGATGAAGGCCGTTCATCACGCAGAGGTCGAACCTCCGTGGGCGGGGTGAACGGGCGATGGTAGGGAGGCAGAGCGTTAGCTGACGCAGGGCCATTTGGACCACCCGGAGCAGCGGGGGGACCGGGAGGAGCAGGCGGCAAGGGACCACGAGTAGCTGGCGAGAAGGCCGTCGCGGCAGCAGCACGATCGAGGGCGTTAGGTGGGGGGTTGGCAAGCTGAAGGCCATGGGGCTGTCCGTAAACACCCGGGCCGGCAAGGGTAGTCTTCGGGGAGCGGGTTGGCTGCGCACGCATAGCATCGGGGAAGCCTCTTCCGGGTTCTTGTCGCGGGCTTGGTTGCTGTAGAGAGGCGGGAGCACGGACGGCGTCACGGTGGTCAAAACCATTGGCGGCTTGTGCCTGTGCCTGTGACTGGAGTTCATTGATGCCACGGTTCCAGTCAGCTATCTGTCTTGGTGGAGCGGGAGCCTGCGGGGGTGGACCACCGGTTGGCGCTGGTGCACCCCATTGAGGCGCCGGAGGCGCTCCTACGCCAGGAGCTTGATAAGCCTGGGGATGGACATCCTGCGGTTGAGGAGCGGGAGCGTTGCCCTGACTGGAACCGGACAATTGGCTTTGAAGGAGTTGCAGGCGCGCTTTGATATGGACATTGGTCGGGTCGAGATCCGCAGCCCGACCGTACGCATCAAGTGCGTCCGCAATCTGGTTGTTGCAAGACTCGTACTGCCCACACGTTAGCGTTTCCACCGAACGGCTCACATCGGGCGTGAACACTCACCAGAGTTCCCAGATCGTACCACACTTCGGAAATGTAGGGATTCAAACGAATAGCACGAGAATAGGCATCCAACGCATCGCGGTACTGATTGATCTGGTAATAGAGTACACCAATCGAGCACCAGAAAGTCGGATTCCGACCGTCGCGGTAAACGGCTTGCTGATACGCTTCATAGGCCTTGGGGTACTTGGCTTGCGACATGTAGCAGCGACCGAGAAGATACCAGCTTTGGGCATCGCTGTTGTCTGATGGGATATGAGCGGAGGAAATGCGTACACCAATGCAAAGAACCTACCTGCGCTGACAGACTTCTCAAGGAACTCAATAGCCTTCTCCTGGCTAGTGTAGTTGTTGCTCTGTTGATGGAACAGCCACCCAAGCTGTTGCAGAACCTTCGCGTGGTTGGGATCACGGTCCAGGACCCGCCGGTACGCTTGCTGCGCAGCTTCGAACTGCAAATTCGTTAGTTATCATAAAGGTCATTTTTCTCGGTGTTGAGAAAGCCCATACATCCTTCTGCTGCTCATGGACATGGCCGATCTGGAACCAGATGTCCTCTTCCGTCAATGGGCGAGGGGGGTCGGCAACGATGTATTTAAAACACTGATTGAATCAGCACAAGAACGAGACGGTATAGTAACCTTCTGAACATACCTCCAAACTCTGAGTGAATTTCTGCTGCTGCTTGTAGATTATTCCCAGTCTGAAGTAGATCTCATTGGCCTTTTCAAAATCAGGGGCCATGCGCATGACCTGGGAAAAGGCCTCTTCGGCGTGATCGAGAGAGCCATAGCGATCGTAAAGGATACCGATGCCATACCACAACTTGGGCTCCTAGAAGAGAAGGAACGTTAGTCATTGCTCTCGCACATCACGCGTGCGATTTCACTAACCTTGGGATCGCGCAAGTGGTACAGAGCCTGTTGGTAAGAAGTATACGCCTCTTGCAGATTATCCATCATCAGATGACAATGACCTAAGAAGCGACTGTTGTTAGTACACCTAACAATGTAAACGATCCCAAGGTTAAGTACCTAAACTGCCCCAAGTTTCTCCACTTGTCGGATCCAACTTGAGGATATTCTGAAGATACTCAATCGCCTTGGGAAATTGTTCCTTTGTCCGCAAAATACACGAGATCGCGTTCATCGCAGGAATTGACCACTGGTTGTGCCGTAAAGCTTGCTCGTATGCGTTCATGGCACCATCCAAATCGCCGATCATTTCGGTAAGGTTTCCTGTGCGAAAACTGTCAGCAGCCGTCGCTTTGCTGAACGGTCGGCGCGCTCTGCTAGTGAGACGCAGACGAGCCATTAACTTACCGATTTGAAGCCAAACCTGCTCGTTGAGTGCGGCGATCTTCTGAGCAGTGCTCAGAGGAGGACCTTTCTGGCTTTGAGTCTGCAGCGGCATGTGGCCATTAACCTGGGGGTGAGCTGCGAGATGGCCATGGTGAGGAGTGACGCCCCCCGTGGGAGACGGTTGGGTATGAGCCATCGTGGCCGGTCGACGTTAACACGGAACGCAATATATCAAGGCGTTGACAGGGTAAAGCGTTTAGTTCGCCTTTGCGACACAGGTGATGCAATGAGCGCCCGTGTCACTGAGAGGTCGCACAGTCCCGATGGACGTAGTCGCGCGAACCAGTCACCCAATGATGTTCAAACGAAGCGCGACCGCGTCCGGGAAAACGGTTCCCAAGATAACTGCCGCGCTAGCGAGTCTAGAACTAAACGTCGTGTCGACGACAGGGTGTAATTGAAGGAATGCGAAACGGGACGATTCCTAGTCGCTCGTGGTGAGGTAGATGCTGCGAAATTCGAGCGGCAAAGAACGTGCAGGATCAATCAAGTCCAAAATGCAGGTATATGGCTGGGGACGGAACGGAACAAGCGTGTGGAGCGACAATCAACAACTACGGGGAAGGGGGCAAAGGATTGAAGAAGGCACGAGTAAGAAACAAGCAAGATGAGGCAAAAGCGGGCGGGAAGGCTGAGAGAGTGGGAAGATAAAAGTGAGGGATGGGGGGAGTGGAATTGGTAGACCAAGGGCCAGGCAGAGGTCAAGTTACGGGGTAGGGGAAGCCAAAGCAGAAAGGGAAGGAAAGAAGAGAGAGAGAGAGGGAAAGGAAAGAAGAGAGGGAGAGGAAATGGGAAGAGAGGAGGGAAAGGTCGAGGGGCTGGTGGTAGAGGGCGAAATTTGCCAAGCGGCGCTAGTGGTTGTGCAGCTCTCCAGCAGTCAGCGAAACCAAAGGAAAGCACGGAAAAGCTGAGATGGCGGTCGTCCGGCGCCAAGCCGAAGACAGGCAGCTTTACGTCCAGGAACGGCCTAGCGGGTGGGGACAACCTGGAGTCGTGTCCGCGGGTATTTACAGTTAATATTTTCCGGGCGCCCGGAAACTCAGGTGAGCGCCGGAGGATGCATTCACCCAAGCTAGATACTCTTATAAGCATCATGCAGACCACGGCACCAGTGAGATAATAATAAATATGATTATCTTTAAGTAAATTACTGTAAGAAGGCAAAAGAGCAGCATGCTATGCTCTTTGACGATATCGCCTATCATTCCAAGTTTAACCCTCTACTCAAGTGGACTCATGTACGATACTCTGATATGAAGCGATCGCCTTGTCAAAGGCGGAAGAGAGCGAGAAAGAAGTCGAGAAAGAAGACTAACGATGAGATTTATTTATACGCATACAAGCGACATGAAAATGTATCCCATAACACCCGCCTGTATTCTATGCGTGTAAGGTCACGGGAACTTCCTCAGATTGTACTTCACTGATTCCTTGCCTTTTTTTTTGTCGCTTCTTGCTAAACCCAGCTTCTCTCTCTCTCTCTCTTTAATGAGGGGGAATATGGCAGTGTGATTGTGCTGTGGACAAGGGTTTAGCGTCATGCTGGCAGGTGGGGCGGATGTGATGGTTACGAGTTAAGTTAAAAGCAAATTTGAGAGAAAAGGGAAAAAATAATTTAGGAAATGACATGAATAAAAATAAAAGAAGAAGGGGAGAAAAATAAAAATGAGCGACTATGAGCAGTAGCCTCAAATTGACTAGAGTGGATAAAATGGAGGGAGAGGAGGGGGGCCACACTTCTGGTGGGACGGGTTCAGCGAAAGGTTTAGTGGGTATGGAGTCGAACCGCCCCGAAACAGGGCAGTGTTTGACGAGGATGCAAGCGCCGGAGCCAGGAAGGCACCTCCAGGGATGGGATGGAGAGGGAGGAGGGAGGGGGGGTGTGGTAAGTCTAGCACGAACCCCCGGTTGTGACTCGCCGATGGGGGCCTGCAGGTGGGCCATGGAACCCAGACCCACCCGGACTGACCTCTCTTCCCCGTGCCCATTTTTATTTTATTTATTTTATTATTTAATAAATTAGTGCCATATGTACGGAGGGCCGCCAATAATTCCTGACTGCGGCTGTGGGGCCCTCAACCGACATGCTGCGCTACCTGACTGGTGTATGGCCATAAGCTCAACCACCTAAGCTCCCGGCAGCCTAGTCAGGCATGAGGCGTACTCCACACTCGGACCACCTGCAAAGTCCAAATGTTGCAGTCGCCCCCCCTCTCTGTCTGTCTCGCTCTCTCTCCCAATGGCTCACCCAGAAACGGCTTGCTTACTGTGCCCTCCCTCGGTGCCGGACAATACATGCACTTGCGTACAGATGGAGTAGGAGACCCCCTCTACTGTAATGATGAGTCCACGCTCCCAATGCTCGGCCCCATGGTCTTGCCGGCGGCACCCAGCAACGACAGCCGGGTCTGTCAACCAATTAATGACCCAGACCCGAATTCTCCCCCCTCCCCTTCCTTCCATCACAGTGATCCCTTTATGCGCTAAATCAGAGTGACCAGGTGTCAGTGCACCCAGCCAATCCTGCATCTTCCCGACTATGCTCAGCGGTCTGCAGGCGCCTCGACTGCCCACATTTTGGGGAGGGAAAGGTACCAAATAGTTCTAACAAAGGGAAATTTTTAAGTTTCTCTGGAACTTCATTGTTAATCGGGGTTTTGTGGGAAGAAGTAGTGACGCTTAAACTTAGTATTTGCTAGAGCAGGGTAGCGAATCGGGAGGGCAAGTTGCTTTTTCCTCAGTTTTTGCCCCTTCCGTCATGGCTCGTTCAGAGGCTTCAGCCGCGGGACTGCCGCAGCGGCAGGCTTATCTAAGCACGCTAGGCCAGATCCCACGCATGGGAAATGCCACCTACCGGCACCAGCCACCAGCCACAGATTCTTAACGGATTCCTTTGAGTGGGCCGTTCCCGATGCTGATCCGTCGGCTCTTCTGTTGGTGTCGATGATCTTGATACATCACCTGGGTGGGCCGATCCTTTGTGTCCTTTTTTCCCTCCCACATTTTCTTTTCTTTCCTTTTTTCACAGTACTTCCCTTTTCGCTCTTTTCCCTCTCTCCTACCCTTTTCGCCCTCCCAATTCATCGCTCTTTCCTCCCCCCTTCTTCCGCACTAACTAGCAACCGCACGGGACTACGAAAATAACAAGAAGCCACCTAACAGGCTAACACACTCTCCCTCCCAACACTGTCATTTGCATTGATTCTTCGGAAGGCTACACTCCCCCCTTTGGGACCTTTTTGCAGCTTTGCCATATCAGGGTCCCAATGCCGAGCGACTAACTAAAAATGGGCACAGTGGGAGCTTCTAGCGACGGGTGGATAATAAGGTGCGACTTTCACTATTCAGGAAAAGAGTGATTCATGATGAGCAGCTTCGGGCCCCTATTCTCGTGTCGGATCCGAGTGCCCTCTTCCAAATCAAGTCGCTACCAAAGGTCGGACTTGGCCAGCATCGACAACAATCAAGTTTACTATATGTTCATACACCCCCACAAAACCAGAATATGGATGGAGTCCGAATGTGAAAAGGGAATCAAAAAAAAAAAAAAAAATACCAACAAGCAAGTAATATAGGGGCATTTTTACCCCATACTATAACCCCCCTAGTATCTAGTAGTACCACCACGACCACCCCCTGTCTAGCAAAGAGATGAGTGACAGTCACTTCAGCCCAGTGGAGGCAAAGGCAAGGCACGGATTCTCTCCATCTTACATACCAGATCGCAAACCCGGCCGACCGGAGCTGCCACCCACCCAGTTATCCACCCATTCTTCGCAACCGGCATACGGTGATGAATGCCGCCCAGCAATGTACCTGAAACACGATAGCAGGAGCACAAACAATGCATTGACAATGTGGTCGGTATGTGGGTTACTCGGGCAGATTTGTATCGCAAGGGGGTGAGCAACTCAACCCTTTCGACGGAGTACATCGGTTTGTTCTATTCTTGTCTAACGCAGTGCTTGCTTGCTTACTTGCCTGCCTGCTTTAAGTACAGCAAAGGAGTCCAAATATGCATGCACATAAGTCAGGCTAATCGCTCACGCTAGTAGATAGATAGATAATAGATAGGGAGCTTCGTTTCTCCCTTCCATTCACCTTCTTCATATTACAATTGTACTATATCCCAGCACCATACTAGCACCAACACCACTTCCTGGGCAACAGGGATTGATTAATCTAACTATCCATTGTCCCCATCGATTAAATTAATCCCTGTTTTTATTAGCTACATAGTTACTTGCAGCTTATCATCATCACCCATGCACGCACGGCGCTTACTTACGAAGCAACTTTTTACCGGAGAGTGGGAGGACCCCCATATGCAACATACAACCCGAACAAGCGGACAGGTAAGTAGATAGATAAGTAGGCAGGCAGACAAGACAAGACACACCGACGCCCGCATGGATATTCTTGTATGTAGGTCAAGGAATCTAGAAACTGCAAGCTAGGTAGATACATGTTGCAAAGAAAAAGAAAAAAAAAAAAAAAATTAACTTTCCAGATTCCACGACACACACAGCAGACACGCTCACCCCCGACATACTCCGTACATATTTCGTTCCACCTGTACGACGCCTTTTGACAGGCTGATCTGATGACTGCCGATGGTTTATGCAGGTATGCCTGCTGCTGCGCCAGTTTGCGCGCACAGGGACCCAGCCAGCGCTAGGGACGAAAAAGAAAAGCAGGAAAATCGGGGGGAAAAAGAAAATATAAAACTATGAGATAAGTGTACAAGGTTATAAGAATTCCTGAAATTGGCGCAGGGAAAATAGGATAAAATCGAAAAAGGAAAATCAAAATAAATATTTTATATTTCTTCGATATTAAAAACGGACGTGACAGGGCAGGCAACCTACTTACTTACCTACTACTAGTTACTGACTGCTAACCGCCAGAAAGAACTAACTGGGTTGTTATGGATTCCCATGAGTCTCGTCTCTTTTCTTACCCCCCGAGGCCGCGCGCGCGCGCCTCGCCCCTCTCTCTTCTCCGTCTCTTTCTCCCCCTTCCCTTCCCTTAGTTCCCTTCTCTTTTCCCCGTTCTGCCAACGTTACACGACATCATGCGATCCACTCTTTAGTAGCTGCCGCCGCCGCTTTCACACAATCCTTCTATGTATGTACTTATGTACCTAAGTATGTAGGCAGATAGCTAGCTAGCTAGGTAGGGATCACAACTCTTGGTTTTTCTCCCTCCTGCCGGGTCAGTCCGTCTATTCACCTATCTGTCAGTGTGTCTCACAAGTTCCCAGCCCACTGGCCGGCCCATGTACCAAGCAAAAGCAAGAAGCAGGTAGACCACATGTGTTGTATACATCCGCATTGAGAAAATAAATTCAAATGGAATAAAAAAGAAAAATCGACAGGTCATCATCATCATCGGTCAATATATTCCTCCCACTATATCCATCTGTCATCACATCCACATCACATCTCATCGAGATGCTTCCAGGAAGATAAACCTAATCACTGTACGACTTGAACGAAACCTTGGGTTTTATTTCCCCCTTCCCTTGAACCAACCATAAGAACAGCAACAATTCTAGTAATGAGAATGGTAATATTTAGTAAGTTGATTCAGCCCCCAAAATAAGTAACTATCCAAGGTTGGAGCCTTCCAATCTACGTACTAGTTAACTAATTACTAGTAATCTACTTACTAAGGGGATGGTAGCATCTACCCCTCAGGCACAGACCACACGTTTTGGGTCTAGCCGACCAACCGAAAATGTCACCTTCGGCATGGCCCGGCTTCCGGTGACGGCGACGACGACGGTCGGTCAGCCAGCATGCCTGATGTGGTGTTGGTATTTTATGCCTTGGTGCCTTACGCTTGCTGAGTTAACTTACCCTATTGTACTAGTACCAATTAGGTATATAGGGTAAGGGTAAAGTCTAGTCCTGTCCTGCAAGCGGAACGCACCATAAATGCAACTTGGCCCCCTACTCTGTCTCATCATCATCACCACCACCACCATTATCACAATTTACATTTCTGGAGCCAGCTCGGGACCCAGAAATCTTCAATCCAAATATTTTGTACGGTACTAACCTACTTACTATGAACTTAGTTAATAGATGGTTAGAACTAGACACGCTGACCTAATAATGACCCTATTCATCATCATCTTCATTTTCTTCTTCATCTTCGGGTAGATAAAATCATACACACACCCACAAGCATTAAGTTTTGAAGAAATAATAAGGTTTTTCATCTTTTTTTTTCTCCCTACTCCATCCATACTTAGTAAGTAGACACTATCCACAGTCTAGCGGGGCCTTTTTTACTCGGACAGAAAAATGTGGACTATGGATCCCCATCTATCTACTAACTAACTGTTTATTGATTTTCTTTCCTTGGAACGCTACTACCGTATGAAGTCTAGAACAATGGGAAGGAAGTTTGTATGTTCTATGTTGAGTCAGTTTTAAGGGGTTAAATTTCCCGAGCCACTAATAATATGTCTAATGTCTAGGTAATGGTGGTTCTAGATGATCTCCATGTAATGTTTTCAATTTTAGTTGTGAATTGAATGAATGAATGAATAAATGAGAGAATAAATAGAAAGGAACAGAACAGAGGATTACACACAAATATAAACTTGTTTCTTTTCTCTCCGGTCTCATTGATCATTATTTATTTCTGCACTATATGTGCTATGCACAGTGTGTGTGTGTGTAGAAAGGGGGCGGAAAGAGTAGCCCGAATCCAAACCTGAATTCCATCGACGATCAACGATCACATCAGCTGAGAAGCTATGCGATGTGATGCGATCTGATCTGATCTGATCAGAGATCAGCTGCGCTTACAAGTTACTTACATACTTACTTAGTTACCTAGTTAAGTAAGGTAGGTAGGTAGTTAGGCAGCTTTTGTAACAGGAATGGTATGTACAGCAAGTAGGAGGTGAGTAGATGCAGTGAAGTAGTAACCTTATCCGTGACGAACTACTAGTTACCACGTAGATGGTCCTGGTGCTGCTACTTCAAAATTCGTATGTGTGGACTGGGTCTGGACTTGAAACGGGAGCAGCATGATGTAGCTGTAAGGGACGGGGAGGGATGAGGTCATGGTCATTTCTTATGTGGGTTTCTTTGTATATGTATGTATGTATGTGTGGGTAGGTGGGTGGGTGTGTATGTGAGAAGTAGGGATGGATCGATGAGTTGGTGAAGGGTTGTAACTAGATATAGATGTATGGTACGATGGTTGATATGATAATTGTTGGTTTTCGATGTGATAAGTATACATAGTGATATACTTATGTAGTAGAAGATGGACACCGATTCAACATATTACATTGGGTTGCTTGGTTATCACTAGGTTCATGTTAGATGTTTCTAGTATCTAGTCACGATTACCACTAAGAGATATATTGTACCAGGGACTCATGAGTCTGGATGATCATGTATCGTTGCAGGTTACAAGTTCAAAGCTACTGTAGCCAACCTGTTCTTAATGTCACTACGCCGTGTTTTCTCCAACGTAAACAGTAGCATCATAGTAAGTAGAGCTCTTCATGTGAAATGTCACTATGCTACAGTTGTAAGTCCCAAAGTAGCACAGCTAGTTAGCCAATCGACGGTTAAAAGTTAGATATCTAGTCGGGTAAGTAAGTGACAAAGGCATTCTTCAGACACATGTAAATGTGACATGGTTCGCTTCTAGAAGAACCCAAAGATCCTTGGCCGCACTAGTAACACACCATCTACGGTGTATAAGGCGGGCATCGTTTCCGGGCCTGAACCGGGGATCTCACCTGATTATTCCCGGTGAAACAACAAGCGTCCGGAGGAATATTGGTGAGTTAGCAAGTTACAGGAGATCCTGACCATGACTTGATATGCAGCTGATGGGGCGAAAGAAAAAAGCAAAAGACACCCAGAAATGGCCAGCCACAGCAACATATTCTGCCGACCATGGGGCTATGTTACTTGTTGATCTGACTAGTGTCTGCTGTGACACCCTCCAATGGGACGCAGGGGGGAGATGAAAGTTGATGTTATCTAGGCACTTTCATCAACTCCTTGCAGGTGGGGGTCATTTGAAATTGTCGATTGCGTGGATTTATGACTGACAAAAAAAAAGATGGGCAGTACAGGCGTTCTGAGTAATCCGTGTCGTTGTTCGAAGGCTTGGAACAGATTCCTTGAAGGACTCTGACAATCTGGTGGATTTCTCTAGAACTCCGCACAAGACTTGGCAGTCCCAGAGACAGTCCTCAATGCGGTCGCTCCGATGTGAGACGCCTTCAATTGATGATTCAAGGAGTAGGTGTTCGTCTCTCAAGGAGCACATGCGATAGAAACTGAGGGGAAAGGATCGTGTCAGACAGATCAAAGCTATCAGATCGACGAGTTTGACTCATCGCGCCAGCCATTTCTGACAAGCGAGAAGACTTGTATGTATATATGCCTCAATCAAATCTTGAGTCAGCATTCAAAAACGAAATCATGATAATCGCGATACTTATGATCTGTACTCTTCTGTTGGTGCCATATACAATATCTCAAGCCGCCACCATCAGCGGCTTGCACGCCACTGAGATCCTGCGGCCAACGTTGGCAAGCCACAACGGCAAGGCATCCACGTATCGAGAATTTCGTACAGCCTAGCGTGGTACAAGCAGAGTGTGACTGGGCATTTGTGCACCCGAGGAGAAGAAGGTCAAGGACCAGCAGTTCACATGGCATTTAGGCGTCGGGAGTGTTGGAATTGAGGGGATGTTCCCGAGGGAAATGGGGGAGGTATATGCACAGTGCTACCCTGTACCTTGTAGCATCCCGGACATCGTTCCACAGGGGAACAGCCAATATGGTTCTGTGAAACTTGCATGGAAGCCATGTCTACAGTGCGGGATCGGCCCTATGTCCCTGGCCAAGAGGTACAGGCGCAGGAGAGTTTCCACATCCGAAGTTCTGGGCGTGGCAGCCAAGAACAGTCTGGATCTGGCGGGAGAGGGGATGGGGACCAACGGGAGAAAACGGTCTGGAAAGTCGGCCAGAAGGAGGCTGATCACGAGCAAATTTATTGAACATGGGCCTTCAAGCCATGCCACGCAATGATACGCACAGAAGTCCGATCTGATGCGGAGGGAAAGCTAGGAAAGCTGGGAAAGCCAGTTTCAGTCGTTCATGTCGGCTAAGTCAGAAGGGCACATGGCCCGGCATATGGGCAGTCGTAATCTATCTCTCGGCAAGAGAGGGGGGATGATTGGGCATACAGAAGGGTCGCTAAGCCCGGTCGATTGATTCGAAACAAGTGGTTTGGCAGTGAGACTGGCCGAGTAGGTATGTTTGGGATCAACGATGGGTTACCCATTCGTTGGTTGATAAAGTAGCACGGCATGTTGAAGGAGAAGGACAAGACTTTGGAGACCGCCACGGGACATCGGGTTACCTAATTTATTGATAGGATCGACCAGCTGGACACGAAGCAGAAACACCACCCAAGCCGGGTATACGGCTCTTCCAAGCAGGAGCATGCTAGATAAATAGATACCCGGCGGGGCTGGGCTGGGCTGGGCGCCACTTGTTGGGGGAGAAGATTGTGTGTATTTGGAGGAGAGGAAGAAGGGCCAAGCTGCGTTTCCGAGGTTCAGAGCCAGCCCTGGTCATCGAGATAAATAATGTTTGGTCATCGTCATACTACTCGACTCGAGGAAAAATAGCATATCTTGGGTTTCATTCAGTCCAACATAATAGCATTTGTATGCTCCTCTAGTGGATGGACTCGGGTGAATTTGCTAAAAGAGGGCATGGCGTTGCAATGGGTGAATAGTAGATCGGGAACCTGTAACCGGGACGGACAAGAAACACCTCGATTAATGCAAGATGTATTATTAGTGATTTGCGGTATTGGCTGCGGTCAGCGCTATGCTAGATGTGATCTGGCCGTAATACCGCCAAGCCGACCAGCCAACCTCCGAATGCGGATCACAGACACGCTCGAAATGCCACCAGCCAATCAAGGATCGTTTCTCGTCCACCAAAATCCCCGCAGGGACTTGGCATCTTGGCACGCGGTACAGATACGGTAACATTGCTCCTGCGACACGCCCAAACACTGCAGATGGGGAGGTGACGGGGCTTGAAATTCCAGACGAAGACGAGGCAGGGAAATACTCTCTTCCTCCTTCCCACCGGGAGGAGGAGATTGAGATGAAAGATGGACATAGTAAGTAAGTAGAAAGAGAGGTGGAGCTGAGGGAGAGGAAAACAATTTCTCTTAACTCGTCAGCCAGTGGTGGTGTGTCTGTCCTCTTTTTCCTCCCTTCATTTCTTTTCCCTTTCACTTTAATAAGTGGTTATCTTCAACTTTATCCCCGACCCCCGATCCCTCTCTCTCCCCCCCCCCGCTACTCGTCCCTTCCGGTAGCTCCTTTTCACTTCTCAAGCTCCTCAGCCTAACATCCCATTCCTTCCCTCCGCTCTCCTTCCGAACCCGAGGGGGGAGAAAATCTCCCCCTTTCAACCTTCGAGAAATCCTTGGGACCTCGCACGCCATGGTGTTGGCCGTGACACTCTCTTGACGTTGCCCATGCCAAGGGCTCGGCAGCTGGGCGTCTTGGCGGCGAAAAAGCAGACCAGAACCAGAACTACTCTATCCCCCCCCCTTCCCTTCCGCTGCAGTTGTCCTGGGACAAGACAAGACCAACCGGTCTCTTGGTCCTGTTCTTGGACGTTCCGCTCTGTCTCTTTCTGTCTTGGGAAGGGTAATGAAAGGGAAAAAAAAAGTCGTCCATGGCATTCTTCTTATAAGTCACCCTACCTGCCCTTCCGCTCCTGTCCTCCATTCCTCTCCTCCCCCCCTCCTCCTCCTCTCCTCCCTCCCCTCTTCCTGCGCTTCAATCCTCTTCCCCCTCTCAATTCTCCGCCTTGCTCTGGATCTCTCCATCCCTCCCCCCTAGTCCCGTCAGGACCGATAAGCTATAAGCTCCGGTACATGCCTTGAGATCGTTATGCCCCTTGCACCTAGAGCCATGCGGTGAACTTCATCCCTGCAGCTGCTCTCTTCACAGTTCACACAGTATCTCTGTGCGTGTGTACTCTCTGGTACCACCTTGTGTTGCTCCTGCGGCATTTCTCAAGGGGGTAGCATTTCCTGTCGCGCCCTTGATTGCTCCACCGACTCCCCTCTCTACTCTCCCTCTCGGTGCCTACCTATTACCCCCCTCCTTCCTCTACTCCGCCCGTAATGGAGCAGCCGGAAATGTCCCAGCCTGCTACCCACCGTCAAGATGATAGTCACCTCGTGACAGCTTATTTTCCGAACCCAACACCCACTGTGCCTGCTGCTGCTGCACATCCTCCCCCACACCATCTGCCGTCGCACTCGTCGCCATCACCTCACCACTATCATTCAGAGGTTGACTCCTCTCCATCGGAATTTCACTATCTTGACGACTCCCATCACATCTCACACCCTGAATATCCGCAGCCTCAACGGCATTCTCGACGACAGCATAGCCTATCACATCAAACCCCACAGACTGGGGAACATCTATATCCGGACTTGGGGCAGGCTTCGGTGCCTCCAGAGGCGTCGGTTGCCTCGCCTTATCACGAGAACGGCTCCGTATTATCTCGGGCTTCAGGTGCAAGCGAAGTCGGGCGCAAAGAAGGGCGCGTTCGTGGGAGTTGGACCGATCATTCGTCATATATGTCGGGAGACAATCACCCCAATGGCGCATCTCGCGTACATAAACGAGCGATTCATGACGATGACATAGCCCCGGAGGAAGAGCCGGATGCGCTGTTGATGCTGGTGAGCTTTGTCTATTTCCGAATAACTAGTTATTTCGGCCCGTAGCTAACCGCACTGGATATTAGTTTCGACTCTCCATCCCCGTTCCCGTATTCTCCTTCTGCGCATCGTTGTATACCATCTTCGGCGTGCTCTTCGTCCTCCTTGTCTCACCGCTTCGCATCTGTTCCTGCATACCCTACTTTCGGGCGACGTCCTTCCGGGCACAATTGTGCGGTCTGCTGGTACCCCAGTTGCATATTCATGAACGACTGGTCTGCTTGCGACCATCATCTTCGAGATCATCATCCACCCAGCCGATATATGACCCGGAGGGATCCTATGTGGCAGAATCCATCGACTCGTATTCAATCGGAGGCCTGCTCACCGTCCTCCTGCTATCGCCGTTCCTATCCATCGCCATAACTCTCTTGGCCTGGATTGCAGCATTTTTTTGGATCTTCGCCATGGTTCTAGGCAATCCAGATGGCACAGAGCGCAAAGACGATGGCCGAGCAGCCGTTCTCGGGGTCTGCCGATGGTGGCAGATTTGGCTTGGCAAAGCCCGTAAGCCACTCGCTTAGCGTATCGGTGTGAACCACCCTTGTGGATATGCAATTTGCTTTGATTAAGTCAATCCCGTTGTTTGATGCCGGCATGATACCAACGTTTGGGATATGTGGAATGATCTTCTTGAGGCGCCATCTTCTGTTTTCTTTTCGATTTTATCCCCTTCTTATTTCTTATTTATTTTTTTCTTGTCTTCAGTCATATGACTGATTTGAGGATTCCCTCCGGAGTTTGGAAATTGGTCGCCGGCGCGGGGAGTTTATCATCCTTATCACCCATGACTCACGGGCCATCCTAGAGAGGGGCTATTATGAGATTCTGAAAGCGAAGGAAGGGATTCTAGGAGTTGAGTTGGATCAAAGCGGTCTTCCGGTGAGAAGAGCTCACTTTGATGTTTTCATTTTTTTCTTTTATTTCCCTTTTCATGTACTCATACCGTACCGAGTGAGAATTGATACCCACGTCTTGTTGTTTTCTTCGTTTTCCTCTCGTCCTTCTTCCCCACATAACTTCGACTAGTCCATCAAGTCAGTTAGTACCCGATCAATTATGGAGTAGAAGCAGATCATCCTACCTCACCGCACATCCATACCAAACACAGAGTAGATGGGGAATCGGACGAGTGCCAAATGCAACAAGGGAAAAGAAAGGAAGGGATCAAAGTAGGAAAAAAGCGAAAGTTACTTACCCCGCCCCGCTTTGAAAAAAAACTAAATAAATCTGATAGATCAGATCGACATTCGTTCACTTGTATCACCTTGACTACGTAATATTCATACAAGTTAGTTAGTTGTGCTCGGGAGAAGAATCCCGGAAGGAAGAACGGCAGGCAAGCAGGCAACCTGCATAACAGCCGGAGTATAGTAAGTAACTAGTAAGTGTAGAGTACCGAGAGAGAGAGATAAGGTTATATTAGTCCCAGAGATGATGGTAGGGTGTCTATTGCTAGAGGATAAATAAGGTATGGAGATAGAAAATAGCTCTAAATGCTTACATACATACTAGACAGATATACCTGTCATGGATTATTAGTGTGGAGTACTATGTACGTACTAGTAGTAGTAGTAGTAGTAGTAGTAGTACCGAGGTTTCTCTGACAATATTTTCTTTCTTTCTTTTTTTTTTTTTTTTTTTCTTGGTAGATTTGGGAATATAGTACATGGGCTAA